>NC_138191.1:57335560-57966970 GCF_964194105.1 Spermophilus citellus | reverse complement strand
CACCCTCATTATAAGGCTCTCTCCTATAAAGACATAGTTTAAAAACACCACAGAATTAAGTATAGCTGCCCTCAAGTTAAAACAACTCCTCTTTATAACATTTGAAATGCTCAACCATAAAAGAATGGTGTTATAAAGAGGGTGCTGGGTACCATCATATTTTAGCTTTTTTTTTTTGTTTATGTGAAATTATATGTTCACCATTGTCTTGTAATGTATTTACATTTTTAAGACTTTCAGTAATTTGTCACTGGAGTTACTGATGTAATAATTTGTCACTAATTCTGACTTTACCTGCCAATTTTATAAAGTAATATATTGTTGACAATAAAATGCCAAGCTTAATTTTAATTGCCCTATTTAACTTTTAGAAACAAAAACACAATTTCCAGTTACTTAATACAAAATAAAGATAGGCACATTAAATGTAAAGACTGATTAAAGATCAAATTAATATATTAGAAGGTAACTTTGTAAATTATAAACCCTATAAGAGTACTTAGGTATTATTAAGTAATATGTACATGGAATTTGTTTTACTGATCTAAAAAATATTTTTTTATCAGAATTTTCCCTTTATTCTTTTTTTAAATTGGCCAGCCTTTTGACATTGACCTATTCCTAATGATATTCTGCAAATAAAAACTTATAAAATAGTAAAATGCAGATACAGTATTAAATTGTTTCTTAGCAACAACTATCTATTACAGATAAATGTATTTCATTTTGTTAGTGAGGCTGGTTTTTTCTTTCCCTTCCTCCTTTCCTTCTTTCTCCCTGCTTCCCTTCTGCATTCTCCCACCTTCCCTCATTTTCCTCTCTCCCTGGCCTCACTTCTTGTCTCCCAGCCTCCTTTCCTTCTTTTCTCACATCTTTCCTCCCAGGGCCTTGTACATGCTAATAAGCATTTGTTCTAACACTGACCTGTTCCTTCACCCCATTATTTTTCTTGTATAATTTATATTTGATTTTTAGGCTGTGCTTTACATATTCATAGCATATAATTTAGATCACTTATAAAATTTGTGTGGACATTCAAAAACATAGGTATGATAACCCACAGGTGAGAAATAATTTAGTGTCATTAGAAGTACAATCATTAACGTTAATATATTAAAGTTGGATTCCTTCCTTTTTTCTTCTTTCTTTTCTTCCCTGTTTTTCTTCCTTTCTGTAGCCCTTTCTGACATCAAATTACATTTTGGTCACTTGTAGAACCAAATATATTATTTATTCAGGGCAAGATTCCATTATTATCTACAGTTTCCATTAAAATAACATAAGAAACCTCACTGATGTTAGTAATGGAGCAGAAATATTCCAATGTGTTATTTCCTTTTTCTGACTTCCTTTTTCTTCCATTGACTTGAACTACTTTGCATCTACCTTACCTAATTCTATATGTGGACGATTAGGTAGGTGATTTGTGACATTTTGAAAAGTGCATGTGGAAAAATTTGTATTATACTTATAGGCATGCAGGTTGTCACTTTCAAAAGTTGTTAATCCTTGTTTAAAAGACTTGAAGAAATCGTATTTGGAGTTTCTTTTGCCTGAATTATGAGGGTAACATTGATTCCCATATTACTTCTCTGTGTCAGAGATATAAAGGATGAGTCCATGAAAGAAATTAGAAATGGGAGAAAAGCTTAAATATATGGCATCTTCAGTCTTCCTGAACAGTTTGCAGGTAGATTTTTATAACTGCAGAACTTAAAACTATTTGCTTGAGTTTTTTTGTTTTATATTTATATATTGCTTTAAGTAAAAATATTTATACATTGTCTTTATAGAGGCAAAAATCTCTTCTTGGTTTTAGTATTATTTATCATACCAAAGAAGAAAGCAGTATGCAAAACAGAAAATATGACAAACCAACCAACCAGGGGATTGGAGAGTGGAGCAAGGAGGGAAGTATACTATAATTTGAGGTTGAGAAATTTCTTTGTTTTATTGGTATTTGTTAGTTTACTAGATATAATTTTGAAAATTAACCATAGAGATGTTTTTACACCACTTAAAAATTTTGTCAATGTAGAAAAACGCAAAAGGAAGAAACTAAAGCTTTAATAAGCCAGTTTCTGTGTTTTTACATGGATTGTTCAGTCTGTTAAGCTTACAGGAGGCCTTTAGGTTTCTTAAAGTTAGTGAGTTGTACCATTGAATTCATAAACTCTTGTTTTGAATTCTCTTGAATTTTGTTTTCCTAAATAACTTTTCCTTTAAAAATAAATTTTTAAAAATTTTATTTATTCTTTTTCTCCTTCATCTGCCCTTCAGTACTGGGGTTTCTTTTTAAAAAAAGAAAACTAGTGTTTTTAGTTTTCAGTGTCAGTAAGGATGTGAGAAATATTGATTAATGTTGCTGAGTTCAACAGTGGTACCAGTGGATCTTTTCTGAGGGTGAAGATCTGTAATTGCCCTCTGTGACATCAAGTTCTAACCATTAATGGACATTTAGGAACTATACCAAAACTTGACTGCTTAATATACAAACTAATCATTTTTACCCTCTAACTACTTCACTTGAGCTTTATTTAGTACTCTTTTTTAAATGTAATATTATCTAGCAATAATGAGTTGTTTTTCATCTAAATTATTTATGACAATATAGACTTCCAGAATTATTTTTTAAGATTTAAAATATTCAGATTGCAGTTCTCAAAAGTTTGTTCAATTTAAATTGAAATAAACCTAATTATTTATTTAATTACCCCATTTCCTTTTTAGCTCTTTTGTTTGTAGTAAGATGTAATGGATATAAAAATTTCTGGTTTATAGGTATATAATGATTGTGTATGAGAATATAGTTTCTTTGCATTAAACATATTTTACTTTAAAAATACACAAAATATGTTTCTAATATTTTTACAAAGAATTGAAATTCTTATATCCTCACTAAAGCCAGTGTATAAATTTATTTTCACATGATAATAAAACCAGTTAAAAATGAACACATTAGATTTTTTTACCTATAATTATCTTAATGTTTTCTCTAAAAGATGTTCTTATAGAAATTAGAAAAACAACTTCATCACTTAAAAATTTAGCTGTTGAAAATTATTATAAAAGTAAAATACTAAAACAGTTTTGTTTCTTACCCTATATGTAATTTTGTTAATGACATTTAATGAAGACCACAAATCTTTCCTTAATTTAAATCTTTTTTCCTCCTCACCAGTAATTTTGCCATAGCAAAATAAATTGTGTTTTTTCTTTCTTAAAACTACTGACAGGGCTGGGGTTGTGGCTCAGTGGTAAAGTGCTCGCCTAGCACGTACAAGGCCCTGGGTTCCATCCTCGGTACCATACACAATAAATAAAATAAAAGTATTGTGTCCAACTACAACTAAAAAATAAATATTTAAAAAAACCCAAAAAACTACTGACAGTCTAAAGAATGTTAAGCTAAATTCAGAAAGATAATGAATAGCAAACATCTTTTCTTATCTTCATAACCATTAATATGTGGCCAACTCATCAGAGATAAGGGGTAGATATTTTTGCCAGATATTTATTAAAATTAATTTGTCTTTTTTATGTGAAATTTTAGCTGACATCTCACTCTCTTCTCTTAAAACATAGTTTTGCCCATTGCCTTGGCATACACCTGTAATCCCAGCCACTCAGGAGGATGACAAGTTTAAGGTCTGCTTGGGAAACTTAGCAAGACTCTGGCTCAAAATAAAATTTTTGAAAAGGACTGGGGATGTAGTTCAGTGACAGAATGCTTGTACACAATAGCATGAGTAAGATTCTGAATTCAATCCCCAGTTACACCAAAAAAAAAAAAAAAAAAAAAGATTTAGAGAATAAGAAAAAATGAAAAGTTTAAGAGTTATTAGCTAAAATGTAATGAATGTGAAGATTAGTTTTGTAAAACTTGCTGCATATTGTGGATCACTTTGTATTTGTGTATGATGGATACTACACCAGTTGCAAAATTCTTTTAACCCTCAGAATATGTTGGTGTGTGTGTGTGTGCTTGAGGGTGGTATTTACATAGCATTAAGAGTACTGTAGTGGGTCTCTTTAGATTGTTTCATATTTTAAAAAGAATAAGTGCTAAAATTGTAGTTATGTTTTTAGTGTTATTTTTTAGCATATGGATTTCAGAATAAAACTGAAAAATAGAAACTATTTTCAAAGTGAAATTCAATCTATATATTTGTGTCTGTTAGGAAATATATATAGTAAACTTCATTATGGGTAACTCATTTATTATTGTGGTGATAATGTATTTTTAAAGTGTCTGTACATTTAAAAAAGCACCTTAAAACTAAAGTAAAAATGTTACCCTCACCAAACCATGATATTTTAAAATTTAAATAATCTTTTGAACTATAAAAACCCAGATATGGTGTTTTCTTTAATGCATTGGGCATTCTGTTTTTTAGTTATTTCACATAAGTTATTTCACATAAGACTTTTTAAATGGCTAATTTTAGATTTTTTATTTTCAGAGCTTAGTATTTTTAAGAATTAAGAGCTATATGAGTAAAATTCACTTAAGTAAAAATTCTCTCTAAAAGAAAATGCATGATTACTGATAGAATGATTACTATTTATTTTTGAGTTTTAGTTAAACTTAGAAAATATCTGCCCATTATCATCAGTGTATGTTTTTTTTTATTATTATTTTTATTTTTGCAAGTAATTTGCTTTTCCAAAATGTGCTTAAAATTTTTTTTTCTGGCATAATTGTTTGGATTGTGAAATGTACATGATTTATTTTAATATTATAAAGTATAGGTTATTGCATCTTCTGTATTATAGTTTCATGTGAATAATTTACCATTTCTTTCTGTTTTCCATTGAACTATTCAGTGGTCGGTGAAGATGGTAAGCCTCGTGTGCTGATATATATACTGTGCCAACATTAAGTAGTCTCAAAACATTGTTTTGTTTAATTCAAAACAAGTGGTAAAGTACATCCCACATTATCACCTTGTGTTTTTTTTTTATAATTTAATCCATAGTCCAATATATCCCAGTACCTCTCAGTGTCATAGATTATAAAGCAATGTGGTTAACTGTCATGGACCATTAAGTTCTTAAATGTGATTGGGTGGAGTCCTTGTCATGTTATAGTGAAGAATAAAATTATATTACATATTATTTTAAGGGTTACATGGTAGAGGCTGAATGTGGGATATACTCCTGTAATCCCAGTGATTCAGGGGACTGAGGCAGGAGGATTGCAAGTTTGAGGCCAGCCTGAGCAGTTCAGTGAGGTCCTAAAGAACTTAGTGAGACCCTGTATCAAAATAAAAATTGGATGTAGCTCAGTGGTTAAGAACCCCTGGGTTCAATCCGCAATACCCGCCTGCCCCCCCGCCCCCAGAAAAAAAGAAGGGTTACATGGTAGAGCAAAAATCCATGGTATATGCAGAAGGAAAATTTAGCATAAATTATTTTTCCTAGCATTCTTAAGAAAGGTCATATAAAATTTATTTGTAGTTTATCTTATACACTACACTGTTAGATTTCTCCAAAAAGAAAGAAATTGACCTACTAGTTTTATTATGAAGTCAATGCTCTGTTTTTCTATACCACTGAAGGGAAACAGAAATATAAATAATCTAATGTGTATATATATATGTGTGTGTGTGTGTGTGTGTGTGTGTGTGTGTGAATTTTCACCATTTCAGATGTTAATGGAACTACATTATGAAGAACTAAATCAAAATTACTGGGAGTTTGTATATGAAACTACAAAATAACTTTTGGAAAATAGACTTTTTTTTAGACAGTTCAAATTTAACCTTTATAAATTCCCTTATAGTAAGAAAGGTTGTTAAATACCTCAGAGGGCTTCTTCACATCCATAAGAAATAGTTTATTCTCATATTCTGTGTAAGAATGAGTCATAATGTTGAAATGAGATATTAGAAATTTGGGTGCCTAGGCTAGGCACAGTGGCACACACCTGTATCTCAGGAGGCTGAGACAGGATGATCGAAAATTTGAGACCAGATTGGACAATTTAATAGAGATTCTGTGCTTCAAATAAAAAAGTAAAAATGGCTGGGGATGTAGTTCAGTAGTAGAGCACCCTTGGGTTCAGCCTGCAGTAACCTAGTGTGTGTAAGGTGGGAGGAATGCAGATGCTGTAGGTATCTAATGTTAATAAATTTGATCATGAGGTTGATTAGGAATAAGTGGAAATATGGCAGATTTTGCTTGTGGGAAATTATGAGTTTTTAATAATATCCCCTCCCCCAAAAAGGCCTACTGTAGAATTGTTTTTCTTTTGTATAATACTGTTTTCCCCGTTATGTTAGGGAGAGAATTTTTATTTGTTTGTTTTTGTGGTGCTGGGATTTGAACCCAGGTAAGCACTTTACCACTGAGCATTATGTATTTCTTCATTAAGAAAAATTTCAAGGGGCTGGGGTTGTGGCTCAGAGGTGGAGCGCTTGCCTACCATGCATGAGGTACTGGGTTCGATCCTCAGAATCACATAAAAATAAAATAAAGATATTGTGTCCACCTATAACTAAAAAATAAATATTAAAAAAGAAAAAAATTTCAAGGTTTTCAGAAATATTCTAAAAATGTAAATTAGAAGTTTGTCTTTGGCACATATGTAATAGTTTAAAACATGTACCACAGATTAGAATAAATCTGACAATTTGTGTTGAAAATTAACTACTACATTTAAAAGAACTTTGTATAGGAAATTTTGCCATTCATTTAATTAGGTCAGATTTGGTTGCTTGAAGATGTTACATCTGGTGACTGGTAGATGAAAGCACAAAGGATACTTAGGATGCTCTACTTTTTGTAGGCAAGTTTGCTGAATATCCTTAGTAGGCAGGCCACTGGGGAATGATTCTAGGGATTTTGTTTTTTAACTAAATGTTACATTTGGTCATGATTCACCTTAAAAGTGAGTTTTTAAAAAAGTAACCAGGTCAGTTGCAGCCTTGGGAGGCAGAGACAAGGAGGATCGTGAGTTCAAAGCCAGCCTCAGCAACAGTGAGATGCTAAGCAACTCAGTGAGACCCTGTCTCCAAGTGAAATATAAAATAGGTCTGGGGATGTGTCTTAGTGGTCTAGTGCTCCTAAGTTCAATCCCTGGTACCCACTGAAAAAGGGCGGGGGGAGAAGCATGTGGTGGCACACACCTGTAGCCCAGCAGCTTGACAGGCTGAAACAGGAGGATCACAAGTTCATAGCCAGCCTCAGCAACCCTTAATAGCTTAGTGGGACCATTTCAAAAATAAAAAATAAGGCCTGGGGATAAAGCTCAGTTGATAGAGTGCTTGCCTTACATGCTCAAAGCTTTGGATTCAGTCCCCAGCACCACCAATAAATGAATGAATGAATAAATAAATAAATGATGATGATGATAATAATAAATAAAAATGCTGGGGGTGATAGCTTACACCTGTAATCCCAGCCTCACAGGAGACTGAGGTAGGATGATTGCAAATTCAAGGCTAGTCTCTACAACCTAGTGTCTGTCTCAAAATTAAAAATAAATAAATAAAGATGGCTGAGGATGTGGCTCAGTAGTTAAGTGCCCCTAGGTTCAGTCTCTGGTACCAAAGGAAAAAAGAAAAGTAAGTGAAGCATTCTTGTGGATGGTAATATAAAGCTACTTGGCATATAAGTGGCCTAAAGAACAAGAATGCATTTCTTCCTCATTTCAGCAAACACTTTAAAAATTAGGCTATATTCATATTCTTACAATAACCATTTTAAAAGAAAAATGGAGAATAATAGTTATCATTAATTTGGGAATTATGTAAACAGTAAGTGTTTACATTAAATGGGTTTAATAGTTGCTAGTATTTATTCTATTGTAATCTCTAATAATGTAACTAAAGTAACAGTGGCTAAAATAACATTTATGAGGGAAAAGACATTATTTAGTACAAAGTGTACACTTAAATACCTGCAGTTTTTATTAAATCGCATAATTTCTTGACTAAGAAAACATCAAAAAAGGAGTTGGGATTGTTCAGTGGTAGAGCACTTGCTTAGCAGGTGTGAGGCACTGGGTTTGATCCTCAGCACCACATATAAATAAATAAATAAAATAAAGGTATTGTGTTTATCTACAACTGAAAATATTTTTTTTAAAAATCAAAAAAATTTTAGACACCAAGAATCCTTCCTAAAGAACAATTAGATCCTTTCTTTAAATTGTATCTTTCTTCCAGATACAGCTGAAGTATGTTATTTGATTTTACATAAGAAAATTCCAAGTATACTCCATATATGAATATAATTGTTATTCATTGGATAGTTCTACCTTTTGCTTTTTAATGATCAGATATGTCTTGATTCTGAAGAATGGTTTAATGAATGTAATCAAAGACTATAATGCAGTATTGAAGTATATTTCATTAATTAGTTGTTTTTATGAGGTAAGTTTCTTACTTAGTTTTATAAGTTATACATATTTTTAATTTAAACATTTGTAACATCCTAAATATGGCAAAGGGTTTGATTTTAAAAAGTGGTGATGCGCAGTATTTGAAATAACTTGTACAGATAAGAAATGTTATGTGTTTCCATTTTGTTGTTGTTGCTGTAAGAAAATTCATATGTATTCATTTTAACTCTGCCAAGACTTGAAAATAATGTGCTATTAGTAATTACCAATCATCTGTATTTGGTGATATTTTTACCTATTTTGTTTTATGGTTTTAAAAAATGACTAAAATGTGAGGCTCTTCAATATAATTGCTTTCATCAATACACACATCTATGTAGATTTGTTTATTTTTTAAAGGGGGCTATTTGAGACATTTGAAATTAAACTTAAAATTGTATATATTCTTACTTCATAGTAAATTTTAAAAATAAATGTCCTGAAAATGTCTTTCATAATGATTTAGATCTTCTTTTCAGGGGCCAGCGCTAGAAGATTTCAGTCATCTGCCGCCAGAACAGAGACGTAAAAAACTGCAGCAGCGCATTGATGAACTTAACAGGGAACTACAGAAAGAATCAGACCAAAAGTAGTGTTTCTTTAAGTCCTCTCTATCATTATTTCTTTTAGAATCTACTTTGAATGATGTGTGTAAGGTTTCAAAATCATAACATCTTATGCTGGGGATTTAGATTTAGCTCAGTGATATAGTGCTTGCCTAACATGTATAGGGCCTGATTTTGATATCTAGCCACACATCAAAAAGAATAGAACTAGGCATCCTATTTGAAATGTCTTTTGAGAGAAATATATACTTCAAGCAAAAATTTTATGTTTGCTGGGTCATAGATAAAAATGAAGTGTTAGAGATTTTCTTTAATTATCTATTTTTATTAGGTGTTTATAAACATATATACTTATTCCTTCCATAAATTTGTAAAATAGCTTGATTATTCATTTTCAAGAGTAGTTTGACCGGTGCTAACTACCTCTTTACTACCTCAGTTCAACAGCAACCAGAGACTATAATTACTTTGTTGGCTGTAAAACATGTTGGCAGCTGGGTGCAGTGGTGCACACTTGTAACACCAGTGGCTTTGGAGACTGAGGCAAGAGGATCGAAAGTTTAAAATCAGCCTCAGCAACTTGGAGAGGACCTGAGCAACTCAATGAGACTCTGTCTCTAAATGAAAATATTAAAAAGGGATGGAGATGTGGCTCCAATGCTTAAGTGCACTTGAGTTTAATCCCCGGTACCCTCCCCCAAAAATGTTGGTAGACTTATGCTTTAATTTTTTTATTTTACAAAATTTTCCTTTATTCAGTTTTGAAGAAGTGTACTGGGTTTAATCCCTGGTAACAAAACAAAACAAAACAAAATGTTGGTAGATATTGCAGTCATTTATAGCTTCATATTCATTCACTTGTACTTTTTTTTTTAAGTTTTATTTAATTTTTAAGAAGTGATCATAGAGTTGTTTTTTTTTTTTTTAATGATGAATAAAGGGTGATTACAATGAATTGGTGGCTTACCAAACATAAAAATTGGGACTTAAACTAAAGCATGAGAGATTGAAAATTGAAGTTTTGATGTTGAAAATTGTATATCAGGAGCCAGGCATGATGGTGCATGTCTGTAATCCCAACAGCTTAGGAGGCAGAGGCAGGAGGATTGCAAGTTCAAGGCTAGCCTAAGCAACTTATTGAGACTCTTGTCTCAAAAAGGGATAGAGATATAAAGTGCCCCTGGGTTTGATCCCCAGTTACCCCCACCCCCCAAAAAATTGTGTATCGGGTGTGATACACAAATGAAATTTTACAGTTACAGTCAATTCTTAGTAGCTAATGGTCTATAAAGTCACCATGAGCACTAAATTATCGAATATTAAAACATTGCTCCTTAGGGAAAGGGAGATACAGTGTTAGGTGCCAGGAAACCCTGGTCCAACCTTTTCATTAATAGATACATACATAATCTTGTTTTATATGTTTCTGTCTAAAGACACCTTATTTGATACAGACTGTTGATTCATTAACTTTGAATCCTGCCAATGACAATGTAACTCATGCTTACCAAAACTTACATAAGACTTGATTTCTCCATTAGTAACATTACAGCCTTCTTGTGCTGAGGAACACTAGACAACACCTCCAGTAACTCAAATATTTCTCTGTCCTGTGCATGTCCATGAGTGACCAGGAGAGCACTTTGAATATTAGTTTGGAAATTACAAATAAATTTTAGCAGGTAGGCAAATTTATAAAGGAAACTGAACAATGAACTTAACTATATTAGTATAAAAATTTTAGAATGTTAAAAGTATTTACTTAAACAGTATATAAATAGTCTCTGGAAAATTATAATTATAATGTTAGGTCTAATATTTGGTGCTTACCATATATAATAGCCCGTATGAGGATACAAAAATGGAGAAAATATCGTCCCTAATCCGAAGAGGTTCACACTCTAAGTGGGGAAAGGCAAGACTGACAACTTAATTTTTACCCACGCTGGATTGTGATAGCTGCTAATATGAGATACAAACTTTTAAGGGAACTTAGAGGAAATAATGATGAAGTTTTACTGAGGTATTTAGGAAAGACTTTACTGGGGAGAGAGTTGGCTAAGAGAGGGCTGTGGTCTAGGAAATAAATGTTTATGGAAGGATTATTATGTACTAGGTACTGAGCTAGGTGGGGTTTTTTTTTTTTTTTTTTGAGTTTTACATGCAACACATTATTGAATCCTTCAAAATAGCCCTCCGAAGTTGTTGTTCCTGCAGATGAAGAAACTGGATATTAAATAAATACATGTTTTATCTAAGATAACTGGTAAATAACATTGTAACAATAGCCAGCTTGTCTTCAGAGCATTGGAATTGGACCTTGATAGAATAGGATATTGTTACTTAAAGAAGAAAATGAAGAGGGAAAGAAGCATTCAGGAATGTGGGGCAAGGCAAGAATAAAAGCACAGAAATGTGTTCTTGCTGAGCCTTGGAATTCTTTCTAATCTAGGAAAACTGTTGCAAATTATGTAGCATGTAATATCAAAATGAGAGTAAAAAGATGTAAGATGACTTAAGAAAAGGCTTGAATACTTTCTTGTGGAGTGCTGTAGGTATTGGAGAATTATATTCTGACTTTTTTTTTCCCTTCCTGGTGCTTGGGATTGAACCTAGGGCCTCATGCATGCTAGGCAAGTGCTCTAAGCAACTCTGTATTCTGAAGAAAGGTAATTTAAAGTTATGCGAAGAATAGGAAGGGGATTGTAGATAGGGTCACTAGTTAGGGTACTTTATAACAGTCCCTGTAATTGATGCCAAGGGCCTAGATTAAGACGTGGCATGGAACAGAAAGGAATAAATATGAATCATTTCAGAGCAAAGTAGGTTGGACTTTGTTATACCTGATTGGATATTGGAGAACAAAAAAACAGAATAGATTTTAATGCCTTATAGCTCAGGATAGTACTATAGAATTAATTGAAACAGTAAGAAAAATGAATTTGGGACAAAATGACTTTATTTATGTTAATTTTTGAAATATATGAAAAAATATTGGAAGGGTTCAAATGTGTTTGGAAATATGAATCTAGAACTTAGGAGAGAGAGGACTGAAGATATACATTTGAGAATCTTTTGAAGATAGGTGGTATTAAAACAGTAAGAAATCATCCTCAAAGAAAAGTGTAGGATGAGATGAGAAGAAACCGCTGTCATTTTATGTAACAGACATTTAAAAGTTGAACAAAGAAGGAGAAGGAGGTAATAAGAGAGACTGTAAGAAAGCAAAAGTGAGGAGGAGGGAAAGAAAATGTAACCTCTAGGTCAAGAAGGAAAAGACATGCTAGTCAATAGTGTCAGATGTTAGAGCTGTGATTGGGCATAACCTATTGTAGTGTGATTAGAGGAGATCGGTTAAGAGTAGTTGGCAAATGACTGACTGTAGAGGAAAGGGGGCAAATTAAAGATGCCATTCCTATTTCTGGCATAGATGGGTGGGAGGATGGTGATGATGTGTGAATTGAGATAAGGAACACTGGTTGAATAAAGTTGCTGGGTGGGAATACGAGTTTCATTTGGAACATGATGGGTTTAAAATTATTTGAGTATATCTATATAAATATACAAATAGACATGTGTGTATGTCTATATACATACATACATAATTTCTTTAAGAAAAATGAATTTAGTCTGTTTTGGTATTACAAATGTTTTAAAAGATCATTTTCATAAATTATTAACTATACATTATAAGCTTTATGCAGATTGTCTTTAATCAGGTAATATTTGATTAAACGTTTTAATGAGATGTGAAACTACTTAAGATTAATTTGTACTTGAGTCTTCAAAGTCAAATGAAACTCTCATTTAAAAGCACTTGAAGCGAATATTTAATTCTATGATTTCCTTCTCTTTTTCAGAGATGCACTCAACAAAATGAAAGATGTATATGAAAAAAATCCACAAATGGGGGATCCAGGGAGTTTGCAGCCTAAATTAGCAGAGACTATGAATAATATTGACCGTCTAAGAATGGAAATCCATAAGAATGAGGTAAATTTGGTTTTCAGCAGTTGTCTGTTATTTTCATAAGCTTTATTATGGTAGATTGGTTTTTGCTAAAAATTAATGTTCCAGTACCCATATCTAATTTTAGAAATTATGATCTAAAAGTATCATGATGGTATGTAATCTTTAGATTTATGCCTCATTTTTAAAATTTTAAACCTTTATATAAAACTAAGTATTTATGCTATTTTTTTAAATATTTATTTTTTAGGCATAGTTGGACACAATACCTTTATTTAATTTATTTATTTTTATGTGGTGCTAAGGATCGAACCCAAGGCCTCACATACTAGGCGGGCGCTATACCACTGAGCTATAGCCCCAGCCCCAATACTTATGCTATTATTTAAAATGATCTAGGGGGCTGGGGATGTGGCTCAAGCGGTAGCGCGCTCGCCTGGCATGCGTGCGGCCCGGGATCGATCCTCAGCACCACATACCAACAAAGATGTCGTGTCCTCAGAGATCTAAAAAATAAATATTTAAAAAAAAATAAATAAAATGATCTATAAAGTTCATCACTTACCAAAGTGGACCAAAGATTTCTCATCTCCAAGAATCACATAATTGACAGGGTCTAGTGGCTCATGCCTGTTATCTCTGTGGCTGGGGAGGCTGAGACAAGAGGATCAAGAGTCCAAAGCCAGCCTCAGCAACTTAGTGAGGCCTTAAGCACCTTAGTGAGACCCTGTCTCTAAATAAAATATAAAATGGGTTGAGAATGTGGCTCAGTGGTTAAGTGTCCCTGTGTTCAATCCCCGGCACCCCCCCCCCCCAAATCACATGCTTATAAAACCTCAAAGCACATTTTAAATGCAGAGTATCTTATGAGTTTTTGAATATAATTTATTGATCTTGGTTATTATTTTTTTTTCCCTAAGGCTTGGCTGTCTGAAGTTGAAGGCAAAACAGGTGGGAGAGGAGACAGACGACACAGCAGTGACATAAACCATCTTGTTACACAGGGACGAGAAAGGTCATTAATTTTGCATTTTTATTCATATTTTTTCTGTTTTCCAAACTTTCCTTACCCCTTTGTTCTAAACTTTATATAGTTATCTAATTCAATAAGTTTGGCATTTAATAACTTAATTCTCTTGAACCTAAGTAATTTTTTGATCCTTTAACATTATTGCAGATGAAGTATTAAATGGTAGTCTATCATGCATCCATAAATCAGATCTAGAAACAAAGAAAACTCATGGAGCTATAATCTGGGCCATAGGAACCTTAGGCATAGGAAGATTTCCCTATGATTTAGGTGGAGCTGAGTAACTTTTTTTTTTTTTTTTTAATGAAAGCCCATTGAGAAAAAGTAAAATTATGAAAGGTTTGGGAAACATTTTACTTTCTTTCTCTAACTCAAAGTAAAATAGCTTTTTTTGAGTAAAGGAAGTCACACTGAGCTACTTAACTTCTTCTCCTTTGTCCTAATAACAGGCATTTATTACATCTGGGATCTAGAGTATGCCAGGCATTGTGCTAAGGGCTTCATGTGCTTTTTGGTCAGTTATTCAGCTGGAGTTGGGTAACTTATGCTAAAGGAAAATTTGGTTAATAACTCGAGGTTTTGTGGAAAAATGGGGGAGGTATGTATATTATTAGTTTAGATCCGCATTTCCAGCTTGGCGTTTTGCCAGATTTTCATGTTCACATCACATGTAACATTTCTTCCTTGGTATAGTACAGACACACACAATTTTTTTTCATAATAAAACAGTCCACAAATTAGGGTTCATGTTAGAGAAAAATTCAAATATTTTGGTTTATTATTTAATCACAGTATAATTTGAACAAGTTCTTTTTTTAAAAATATTTATTTTTTTTTAGGTGTAGATGGACACAACATAATGCCTTTATTTTTATGTGGTGCTGAGGACCGAACCCGGGTCCCGTCCGTGCTAGGAGAGCGCTCTACTGCTGAGCCACAAATCCAGCCCCAAGTTCATTTTTAATATTCCCCACATCTCAGTTTACTGAAATATATAATTGAGGTTTCAGTACCCATCCTATAGTGTTCTTAGTACTACAGGCAATAAAATACATAAAGCATGTAGAAATAAAATACTTTGTAATAGTATGTGCTTCACAAATATTGTGAAATATGAATATTCACAATATGAATATTCACAATTCATATCTTTAGTATCTCAAGAAAGATCCTCAGGTTAGATACAGTGGTGTATACCTGCAATCCCAGCTACTCAGGAGTCTGAGGCAAGAGGATCAAAAGTTTAAGGCTAGCCTGGGCAACTTAAGGAGACCTTATATCAAAATAAAAATTAGAAAGAAAAAGCCACAGAAACTTTTTTTTTTGGTGGGGGGGAGAGGGGTATTAGGTAAAACCAGATTGGTCTTTCTGGCATATGTTATATAAGAATGTGTCTTTCAGGCTTGTTGAAAGTGTTGCTAAATCTAATCCTAAAATTTTTCTATTCACTAACAATATTTTAATAAAAACTTTTAAACATTTTTTTTCGTTGATATAAAATATTTTTAAGAAAAATAAAATGCCTTTGTATTACCTGCTCTTTTGGATTTTCTAAGTTACTAATTTCCCCATTACCATGATTAATTGAAATTAACTTTGTCTTGTTTTAATTAGGAGTCTTTTGACTTGTAAGCAGAATGAATACTTTACTCATAATCCGATTAGAGTAAAAATAGGCTTCACTGGATTATTTGAGGGAAAGCCCAGATGATATTCTTAGGTCTTGGTTTCTTCTTACTTCTCAGCTATCCCTTAAGCACTGGCTTCATTTTAGGCTCCATGTGATGATTTCCCCCAAAGCTCTAGGCAGTTTTCCTCCTGGTTCAAAGTGAAAAGGGAGTGAACTTCTCTTCTAGCAGTCCCAAGTAGAGTTCTCTATGTACGGCTGTTTAACCTGATTGAGTTATAGCACTATTGGTGAACTGTTTACTCCCGTCAAACAAGTACTATGCTCATCTCCTTTCTGGATCCACAATAGAAATAACTTTTGGGCTGGGTGGATTTCCAGAGAAACTTTAGGTATTTTTCCCCCTTCAAAAGAGGGAGTGATGGATCTGGGATGATGAAAGATAAGTGTCTACTACCTTTTTCCATTTTATCTTTTTTTTTTAATATTTATTTTTTAGTTGTAGTTGGACACGATACTTTTATTTTATTTGTTTTTATGTGGTTCTAAGGATTGAACCCAGTGCTAGGCGAGCACTCTCACCGAGCCACAACCCAACCCCTCCATTTTATCTTTAGACCCAATGATAGTGAGGTGTACTTAGTGAATATTCCTATGTGCCTAGATCATTATAATCTTTATTTATTTATTTATTTTTTAATATTTATTTTTTAGTTATTGGCGGACACTACATCTTTGTTTTGTATGTGGTGCTGAGGATCGAACCTGGGCCGCACGCATGTCAGGCGAGCGCGCTACCACTTGAGCCACATCCCCAGCCCCCGTTATAATCTTTAAAATTTTTTTTTTTAATTCAGGAAATTCATTTAAGAAAATAGGGCTTAAGAAACCATGTCATCTATATCTAATTTTCTGAACTGATCCTTAGATTGATAAACTTTTATAGATAACAGGTGAAAAGTTCTCATGTTTGTGATACTTGACAGAGATAATTTTATGATTTTTAGTCCTGAGGGAAGTTACACTGATGATGCAAACCAAGAAGTCCGTGGACCACCGCAACAGCATGGTCACCATGAGTTTGATGATGAATTTGAGGATGATGACCCCTTGCCTGCTATTGGACACTGCAAAGCTATCTACCCTTTTGATGGTATGATGTTCTTATTATATTTGATAAAGGTTACTTAAAAGTCTAAGTGCATTGTGACTTATTTTAGTGTCCTTAGCTGAATAATACATTATCAGAAAATCATAACTCCAGTTCATTAATATGCATACTTGTTTAAATTGTTAATTTTTTCCACACTGGAGTTGAAAGAGAATTACCTATTATTAGCTCCTAATTTAGGTTATTATCTGTCAACTTTGGTTGATAACAGAATATCCCTCCAGAACTTACCAGTCTTTAGGTATACTCAACATAGTTGAAGCAGCTTGGCATACAGCCCAAATTAGGAAGTAGATGGCTGGTAGATGTCACTTCATGTTCCTTGTAGTTGATAAACATTGAGAGACAGGTGTAAAGCATAGTTAAATGCTGTCATCATATCCTGATTGCATGCCACCTTTTCAGGTGAGAACTGGAAAGAAAGTGGTAGCTTCTGACAATACCATCTCTTCTATGATAGTTAGAAATAAATTCTGTGAGGGGAGTAAGGCTTTTTGGCTTTCTACCACAGGTTTTTAGTTATCCTTCCTAATTATGGACCCTGAAAAATCCTTGAATTAACAGAAGAGCAGAGTAACACCTTCCTAAATAAGTTGTAAAATGATAGGTGGTGTAAGGTCTTTCTTCACCCACTCATTGTGTTGATTTTGAAATTGAGTAAAGGGGTTGGGAATGTAGTTCAGTGTTCAAGTGCATGCCTATCATATTTGAGGACCTGGGTGTGTGATTCTCAGTATAACTAAAATATAATATAATAACATAATCTCTTTAGTTACTCCTCAATTCTGAGCAAATTATTATATTTGAGAGCTTTTTAATGCATTCTAAGAGTAGGGAAGGATTTTAGCATATGTTGAATGAGAATTCTACTTAAGAACACTGTTATTGCTAAGCATATTGGGAATGGTTTAGGGTAGGGAAGAAAGGGAATCCTAAAATTGATGAGGTCTTGAAGTTTGTGCTTTGGGGTTATTCTGCTTCTACCATCACCATAGTTAAATCTCTGTTTTTCTCTGTGCTCTTTAAACTATATCCTTTTTCTTTTCCCACCTTTTCACTGTTTTGTTACTACTTTCCTGAACCATGCCTCATGAATTTTTTATAGCAACACTACTCAAAAGCAGGAAAGAATTCATTTGTTACATAGGGATAATATTAGTCTAGCCTCATAGGTTTTTGTATAGTACAAATGAGAATGTGTGTGAAAGTGTTGGATAAACTACAAAACATTGTAGAAATATTGTTGCTAATGAGAATCAGTGAGCTCATGAGCAGGTATATTGAAATCTAGTAGGATTTCATGTGTTTTGTGTATTGTATTTATAATTTTTATTACAAATTATCACTGTGCTTAAATTATGCTTGTGCTATGAAAACTCATCTAGGTCATAATGAAGGTACTCTGGCAATGAAAGAAGGTGAAGTGCTATACATTATTGAGGAGGACAAAGGTGATGGATGGACAAGAGCCAGGAGACAGAACGGTGAAGAAGGCTACGTTCCGACATCATACATAGATGTAACTCTAGAGAAAAACAGTAAAGGTGCAGTAACTTATATCTAAACTAACCAGGCAGCTTTGTGCTATGTATGACATAAATAAACGGTATGACATAAATGAAAACACATTCAACAGGTCAGAAAAAATGAGAAAACCTAAAAGGGCATCCCAATTTATTGTTCACTGTGTGAGCTGAATGCAGGCTTAAGAGATGTGGATATCACCACAAAAAGCTGTTTTTGTGATGCCTTCCTGTTTGAGTAATGTTGATGTGAAGCTTAATTGATGCCTTTGCTTTATGTCCTGCTTAAGTCTCTGTGAAGGATTTGTGTTTTTCTGCCTTATAAATATAGAATTTGGCTTATTGGGCAGGAATACATAGGTTGATGCTCCTCCATCTGCTTTACTTCAGAAAACACAGTGACTGGTTAATTCACATAAGTAAAACTGCTCTGAAATGCTATAGAAAACTGACTTACGAAAGAGTGGTTTGTTGTAGGTGTTTGAATTTGTAGCTTCAGTATTTAGGGAAAAAAGTGATAGTTAGAAAATTGGGTAAAATAACAATCATTTTAATTTTCCTCTCTATTCTTAATGTTGGTTTCCTAAAGGAAGAAAATAAGCACTTAGTGCATAATCTAAGTAGTGAGCTAATCAAGAAATCTATAAAATGTATGATCTGGTCTAGCTCTCTCTTCTTCTTTTTTTTTTTTTTTTTTTTTTTTTTTGTGATACAAGGGATTTAACCCTGGGCCTCTTGCATGCTAGAGTGCATTCACAGTTCTTGCTTTGTTTTATTTTGAGACAGGGTCTCACCAGCGTGCCCAGGCTGGCCTTAAATTTGTGATCCTCCTGTTTCAACCTGCCAAGCAGCTAAGATTACAGGCATGTGCCACCATGCCCTGCCTAGTCTAGCTCTTATCTGAATAAAACAGTTTTAAGATCTGAAAATATTTTCAGGTTTACTGGTAATTTTCAATAATGCACAAAATTCCTTCCAAATTAATCTTATACTTGTGTTTTTCGTCTTGAAAGTGGTTTGCGGGGAATATCACTTTAGTGATTATTTAGCATTTAGTAGGAAAATAAATATTCTAAATCAGTGAAGATAGAGGAAATCTTGAATGGAGAAGTACTGGCAATGTTTACTTGTAGAAGAGAGAAAACTTTTTTGACTGAGCTGAGGGAAGATATCTGTACTACCATTTATGGCCTCATTTTAGCTAGATCAGCAGTTACTAAAATAGATTTTTTTCCAATTAATTTCAATAAGCATTTGTTGAAAACACTGTACAATTAAGTATTGTGTGTGCTAGTCATGTGATCACACCCTGAATTAATTGTGTGGGTAAGCAAAGGGAGAAAGCAATGAGATGGGTCCTTGATTTTGCTCATATTTCACATTTTCCTGGTGTTTTCAGTGGCTGACTATAAAATGATTTTTAGAGACGTTTGGGGCAGACACTTTAAGCTGAACACCCCTTTTGGTCTTACCAAAGGTCTTCAGTAATTCTTCTTTTCTTTTTCCTCCTGGACTGCAGGTTCCTGAAGAGGGTTTCTGAGGAAATGGGCAAGATGTTGAAGGAGGTTACATGCAGCTGCTTTTGGGGGGAGGGTATTAGAGTTGTCAGGCACAAAGAGTGAGAGAAGCAAGTTGCATGAGTGCATGCAGACATGATTTTTTTTTTTACTAACTTCGTTAGCATTCCATACATTGTTTTAAAAATTTGTTATAATACCAATCCTTAAATTCCTAGTTCACAGTTACTAACATAGAAGAAAGAAAAAAGCCAATAATGGCTGACCCTTTTCCATTTATTTTACTGGCGTGTCCAAATCACAAAGAGTGCAGAGCTGTCATAAAAATTTGTCTTATATTTGATTGTCTCAATAAGACTGTCTCTTCCCAGCTCTGTTTTAATTGCTTTTTAGACCCATTGTCTGTTAGAATTCTTGCCATGTGTCACTGTCTGCCTGTGCCATCTCCATGCTTGCTTAACATCCTGTTGCATGTCTAGAGTGATTAGACTTAGATTTTTCAGGCATGTCTTTATAATCCCTTGTTCATGTCAAAGCCTTTGTTTTGTTTTACATTTGTAGTGCAGATCATTTTGTCAAACATCTCCAGCACTAATGTTTCCATCTTAGTATTTGTGTACGCTGCTACAACTTCCCCACTGCAAACATTCCAATTTTGGCATTATGAAGACGTGGTCTGTGAACCTGAAGTATTTATGATAAGAAAAAGAAAACATCTCTGCTCTAGCCTACAGCCCAGTTGAAAGGACTCTTTGAAAAGTGATACATCTTCAGCACCTCAGTCTGGGAAGAATCTATAGTCAGCACTGAAGTCCTGGCATAATAAACACAGAAGATACCACCTCAAGACAAAGGACTGTTGTCAAAAGTCAGCTGCTTCCATTCAAATGCTGCCTTAAACTAGAGTGCCTAAATCTGTTGATTGCCAACACTACCACTACAGTATCCCACAAAGGGCTTTGTGTCAGCTCAGTGTGACCTCCTTTAACTCTGCAGCTCTGCTGCAGCTGCCGATGTAGCCTCGGTAGGTAGCTTTTAGAGCTCTACCATGTACAATGGTGCATCTTCAAATTTATGCATCAAACTAAAGACATGTCTGAAGTCCATTTTACTTAGTGTTTTATGAGAAGTTTTATGAACCTCCCCAATCGTCTTTTAATTTGAGGTTATAATGATCTCATTTGGTTATTGCAATGATAGTCTGTTTCCAAGTGATGCTTTTGTTTGAATCAGATAAAATTTAGTGAAACTTTGTAATGATCTATGTGCACTTTTACTTGTAAAACGGAAATTTCTGTATGTTTATACTTGTAAATATAATTGTCCTTAGTGTCCCTATTGCTCATGTTATCATGCCTCGCATTTGTGATTCTGTTATTGACTTGTATCTGAACTAATTTCTTAGTGATGTTGTACTAGGGAGATGGGCGGGTGGGAAGTTATTTGTACCACTGAACTTCATTAATTTGGTTCTTTACTGTTTTGAGGGGAGAAATAACGTGAAATGGTTTGTGTATTATTGGATTTTAAGCAATATTTTAGAAGCTGTGTGACTGTTTTAATAAAATTTTCCCAGTGTTATTTGAATCATACTACCAGTTACACTAAAGCTGAATGACAATTGTGTGAAAGTTAATGCCTTCCTAAGATCAAGTACACCACTGTTACACAGCTGACATAGTGTATTACCTTTGAGGCTAGTAAACTATAAACTTTAGATATTGAATCTCGTTACAGGGTTATTTATATAATGTGACATTATTCAATACTGACGGACTACATGAAGTAGTTTTAAAATCTAGTGCTATTTTTATTTTAAAGGTTAGCAATGAGAAGGAAATGTGATCTGGCTGTGTTTGTCTTCTGTACAAAGCCTGCAGTGCTTATGTTTTTTTGGCTAACAGCCACAGAGGGCAAAGTTTAAGGCTTTCTTGTAAGGACTAACTGTTCTTTTGAAGCTACTGTTTGTTTTTCTAAAAGCAGAATTTGCTTCCGAAGGAGGCAGGTTCCTTCGTGTGGAATAGTGCAACCTGTATATGGGTTATTACAATAGGAAAGACATTTGTACTTGCACAGTTTAAATCATTATTAAATCATTCTTAAATTTTGAACATGTGAATTGTCCAAAAGAAATCTTAAAAATTTTCAGTAATTTTTACTCTTTGTGCACATGTTGATTTCTTAATGGTAAATTGTTTAAGATAGTGTTCTCTGTTGAGAATATTTTCATGGAATAAAACAATCTTTTCATGGTCAGTTAAGTTGTATCTTTCTTTGGTATGTGAACCAACAAGATGTGATGATTTTGTTCTTCAGTGTGCTAAATTTCAAAAAATAAGTTCTTGAAGTTGGGCGACATTTTTGGAAAGCAGTTTCAGAAATTTTATTCTTATTTTCTAGTTTTCTCCAAAGAAAGAATAAATACTACTACTTTAGAGTTATTAAATGCATGTAACAATTTATATTTGTTCAACAGTAGCCACATTGCACAGACTTTGCTTTTATACCATTGTATCCTCTCTCTCTATACCATCTGTCCCTGGACTGCATAGCTTGATCTAGCCACCACACTTGAGCCTGCATTTACTATGCTTCTGCTTGTTTTCAGTCAGGGAGAGTACCCATGCTTCCTGGCATTTCTGAACACGGAAGAGAATGTTTGCCATAATTAGTCACAAATTATCTGTAACTTTTAAAAATCTAATTTCAGAAGAGTCATCTAGTCATGTGAAACTATGACTGCAAACTTTTGGTAACCCAAAAAGGAAAAACTCATGGTAGATCCTGAATAGTGAGAGGTTATAATTGTTAAGATGAATATTTAGAGATCAAGGCCAAGCTTGGAAGTAAGGACATACAACAATGAAAGTAGCAGGAAAGTAGTGTCGTCAAATGTTGTAGTTTTAGGCAAACAAGTCTGGGGGGAAAAAAAGCAGCAATGGCTGCTCAAGACCATGAAAAAGGCTTCTACCTATCTGAAGTAAGTTTGGGAAAATAAATATTGCTTGCTAGGGAAAGATAAAAGCCTTATAATAAAATCAACAAAAGGAAAAGGAACCCAGACTTGTTAAAAAAGAATAGTCACTGTCAGCAGTTAGGAAACTATAGAACATAATTTTGGAGAACAATTTTGGGAAGTTTAACAACCTTAAAAATACTAGAAATATGATCATTTAGAAGAAAATATAATGAGCAGTTAACCTAGGTTCCTAGGGATAAGTCATGTCAAATTAGCCTTATTCCTTTCTTTAGCTGCAAATGGGGGATTCTACAGCATAATGTTTTGATTTCAGCAGTTTGAATTTGTCAAGGTTTCTCACTACTTGTAAGATGGTTATAGTATTATGTAGAGAGTTGGGGCTATGACAAGTTGATTTGGTAAATCCAGAATGTCAACACTAAGGAGAATTTCTTGTGGAAATTGTGTATAATAAACAAATCTGTCACCCAACTGTGCAAATGGAAAATTGCCATCTCCTCTTTCAAGAGTAACCATTATCTTGAATTTTGTGTCGTTTTTTTTTTCTTAGTAGTTTTGCTACATGGGGATTTATTTTTTTCCTTGGCCTGACTAGCTTTCCTTATATTTGAGCTCTGTAAGAATAATGTCTGTAAAGATTGTTGAGCAGGGCTGATATTCGGCCATTGCATCCTAATGTATAGTCATAGCGAATGCTAAATTTCAAAATACTTCCATACTGGTTGGTAAAAGTAGTAATTTAGAAAAGTAGTGAAATGGAAATCATACATGATAAAAGCATTTCTGATGGGAGCACTGCAGATAAAGCTAAAATGGTTTACTATAGCAACTTATTCTGTGTGGTGAAGAGTGGCCCACCTTGTGCATTCAAGGTGTGAGAAGAGGAACTGTTTTCTATCTAGAGGAGAGTTTTGCAAATGACAGCACCATAATTGCTATGTCCTCCTCCTCTAGGCTGGTCTCTAGACGGCAGTATCACATTTGTCAGCCTTTCTCTTCCTTTCTTATTTGTATCCTTTTAATTTTCTTTTCTTGTCTAATTTTCTAGCTAAAAATCAAATGCTGTATTAAATAGGAGTGTTGAGAGTATACATCCTTGTCTTGTTCCTGATTTTAGAGGGAATGCTTTCAGTTTTTCTCCATTCACTATGATATTGGCTTTGGGTTTGTGGTATATAGTCTTTATGATGTTGAAGTAAGTTTATTCTGTCCATTTGGCATTTTTTCATGAATGGGTGTTGAAAATTATTGAAGACTTTTTCTGCATATATTGAGAAGACTTTATGATTTTTGTCCTTAATTCTTTGTGGCAAATTACATTTATTGATTTGTGTATGTTGATTCATCCTTGCATCCTAGGAGGGAAACCAGCTTGGTCATGATATACAATCTTAACCTGTTGGTGAATGTTTTACTAAGGATTTTCACAATTATGTTCATTGGGGATATTGGTTTGTAGTTTTCTTTCCTTGATGTGTTCTTCTCTGAAAGGTGATATTGGTTTCAAAAAATGAATTTGGAAGTGTTCTACTCCTTTCTATTTCATGGAATAACTTGAAGAACATTAGCATTAGTTCTTCTTTAAAGGTCTGGTAGAATTCAGCTGAGAATCCATCTGGTCCCAGACTTTTCTTCTTTGGAAGACCTTTTTTTTTTTTTTTTTAATGTGGTGCTGGGCATCGAACCCAGTGCTTCACACATGCTAGGCAAGCACTCTACCACTGAGCCACAACCCTGGTCCCGGAAGAGTTTTTATTACTGCTTCCATCTCTTTGCTTATTATTAGTTTGTTTAGGGTTTTCTATGTCCTTTTGATTCAACTTTGGCAGTTCATATGTGTCTAGGGATGTATCCATTTCTTCTAGATTTTCTAATTTATTGGAATATAAGTTTTCCAAATAGTTCCTAATAATCTTCTGTAGTTCTCTGATGACTAGTGATTTCTCCTTTTTTATCTCTAATTTTATTAATTTGGGTCTTTTTCCTTTTGGTGCATTTGGCTAAAGGTTTATCAATCATTTATCTTTTTAAAGAATCAACTCTTTATTGACCCATTGTAATTTTTTTTTAAGGTACCTGGGATTGAACCCAGAGGCACTTTATCACTGAACCACATCCCCAGCCCTTTTTATTTTGGGGAGACAGGGCTTACTAAATTGAATAAGGCCTTGCTAAGTTGCTGAAGCTGGCCTCACATTTGTGATCCTTTTGTCTCAACCTTCCAACTGAGATTACAGGTGTGTGCCACTATGCCCAACTTCCCTCTCTATTTCATTGATTTTAACTCTGATCTTATATTCTTTGTTCTACTGATTTTGAATTGTTTTTCATTTTTTAGGGGCTTGAAATGCAGTATTATATTGTTTGGTTGAAGTCTTTCTGGTTTTTTTAAATACAGGCACTCATAGCTGTAAACTATTTTCTTAGCACTACTTTCATAATGTCCCAGAGATTCTGATATTTCTAACTCTATTCTGCTGTGATTGTAAGAATTTTTAAATTTCCCCCCTGATTTCTTCTATCACCTGTTCATTATTCAAGAGTGTAATGTTCAATCTTCTGTTTTTAGTTTCTGTAGTTTTTCTTGGTGTTGATGTCTAAATTTCATTGCATTGTGATCTGGTAAAATGCAAGGAATCTTTTTTTTTTTTTTTGGCGGGGGGGGATACTTTCTAGGAGTTGCTTTGTGACGTAAAAATATGGTCTATTTTGGAAAAAGTTTCATGAGCAGCTGAGAAGAAAGTGAATTTGGCTGTTGTTGGATGAAATATTCTATAGATGTCTGTTAGATTTGATTTGATTTATACTATTGTTTAGGTCTGAGGAGCTTTGCTGAATTTATGTCTGGATGACTTACCAATTGGTCAGAGAGGTGTGTCAGAATCATCCAGTATTTTGTATTTGGGTCTGAGTCATTCATTTGAGTAATGTCTGTTTTATGTAATTAGGTGCACCAATGTTTGGGGCATAGATATTAATGACCATTATATCTTCTTGTTGGATTGTTCCCTTTACCAGTATGAAATGACTTTCTTCGTCTCTTCTGATGAATGTTGGCTTGAAGCCTGCATTGTTGGATATGAGAGTAGTCACTTGCTTATTTTGGAGCTTCCTTTGCATGGAAAATGATTTTCCATGCAATATCATTTTCATTTTCAACCTTTGGCTGTATTTGCTTATAAGAAGAGCCTCTTTTAAACACTATACAGTTGAATCTTGTTTTTTGATCCATTCTGCCATTTACATTCATTATTGTTATAGAGAAATACTTATTAATTTCTGCCATTTTGATTTATTTCTAATGTTTAATTTGGTTCTGCTTCTCATTTGCTCAGCTACTCTTCAAATGAGATCCATTTGTGAGCTCTGGAGGTTGCTTATTATTTGTTCTGTGTGTAGTATTTCTTAAAGTGTTTCTGTAGTGCAAGCCAAGTAGTTATGAATTCTTTTAGTTTCTGCTTATCATGGAAGGTTTTTATTTCTGCTTTGATTCTGAGGATGACTTTGCCGGATGTAGCAATCTTCGCTGACACTTATTTCCTTTCAGGGCTTAGAATGATGTCTTCTAAGAGTTCTGAAAAATCAGAAGTAATTTTGATTGATTTACCTGTAAAAGTGGCCTGACATTTTTCTCTTGAGACTTTTACAATTCTCTTCTTCTGTATTTCATGTTAGACATTTTTATTATAATGTGTCATGGAAAGATTCTTTTTGATCTTGTCTATTTGGGATTCTGAATGATGCTTCTTATATCTGGATGTCCCTCTGATTCCCAAGGCTTGGACATTTTTCTTTTATTTCCCTGAAGAGATTATCCATGCCATTAGCCTGCATCTCAACAACCTTCAATTCCAATAATACTGAGGTTGGTCTGAATGTTGTCCCGGAGTTCTCATATATTTTGATCATGGTTTGGTTTCTTTAATACTGTCTGAATATTCAAAGATGGCCACTTTGTCTTCCAGTTCTGAGAGTCTGTCTTTTGCATACTCTACTAGAGAGACTTTAAACTGAATTTTTATTTACTGTGCCTTTTACTTCCAAGATTTCTCTTCAATTCTCTTTCAGTATCTCTGTTTATTGAATTTCTCATTCATATCCTGTACTGAATTCCTTATTTCATTCAGTTATTTCTGTGTTTTCTGGCAACCCATTACTTTTTGATAGCCATTCTTTTGAGTTATCTGATATTTCACCCACTTCAGTATCTTTGGAGTTAGTCATTGACAAATTATGAACCTTAGGAGGTATCATGTTGCCTTGTTTTTCACATTATATTCCTTTGTTGACATTTCTGCATCTTTTGGGATGGATTTCTAACGTGTTGACTATTTTATTTATTTTTATTTTTTTTTAAAGAGAGAGTGAAAGAGGAGAGAGAGAGAGAGAGAGAGAGAGAATTTTTTAATATTTATTATTTTTTAGTTCTTGGTGGACACAACATCTTTGTTGGTATGTGGTGCTGAGGATCGAACCCGGGCCGCACGCATGCCAGGCGAGAGCGCTACTGCTTGAGCCACATCTCCAGCCCAAGATTATTCTTATGATTGTTGGCAGACCTCAGTTCCTTGCTGGCTAGTGATGGAAGGCTTCAGAAGGCTTCAGTTCCTTACCATGTAGAACTTTCCATAGGGATGCTCATAGTGTAGCATCTTGTTTTTCCAAATGTGAGTGAGCCAAAAGAATGAAAACTCAAGATAGAAGCTACAGTCTTTTTATAACTTAATCTCAGGTGTGACATATCGATACCTCTGCCCCCATGCTGTTGGTAACACTGACTGATCCTAGTACAATGTGAAAAAGGACAACACAGGGTTTTATTAGGAGGCAGGGAATATTAAAGGCTTGTTTTGGAGGTTGTGTACCATATTAATTGTCAATTTTGTGTTTGCTAATATCCTTTTTTTTTTTTTTTACCCCCAGTTTTTCTCTGGTGTATTTGGTAAATAGAAGCTCTTTGTTTTATTTATTTTTTTCTCCAGTGTTTTGTTTTTTGTGGGGGTATAGGGTACCAGGGATTGAACTCAGGGACACTCATCCACTGAGCCACATCCCTGGCCCAATTTTTTGTATTTTATTAGAGACAGAATCTCACTGAGTTACTTAGCACCTCCCCATTGCTGAGGCTGGCTTTGAATTAGTGATCCTCCTGTCTCAGCCTTCTGAGCTGCTGAGATTACAGGTATGTGCCACTATACCCAGTCAAGAAGCCTCGTTTTACATATTGACTAATCCCTCATAGCTGATGCTTTTTCTAATTTAATAAATTGTTGATTCAAAAAGACATTCTGCATTCTAAAAGTGCTATGATTTTTCCTTCCACATGTAGGTTTATAATTTGTTTAGATTGTATTGTGGTTTTATGAGGTAAAGAATCATTTTTTTCCTCCTTTCATTTGTTTAAACAGTCATTTAAGAATTTCTTATTGTAAAAAATCATCCTTTTCTCCACCAATCAGCAGGATCACTTTGTCATCACATGTTTTTCTAATGACAGTTTCTTAATTTGAACTGTAGCTTAATAGTGAGTTTATATCTGGTAGAAAATAAATATATATACACATATATGTTTATATATAAATAACGTAGTAACACTACCATTTGGGAACCACTATAAATCAATTTCAGTTTGGTTTTAATTTTTGTAAATTTTACTCCAGACCTGTATGAGGACACACTTGTGGTTGTAATCTCTTACTGAAGACTATTATAATTATTTCTTTCTTGGAGTTATGGCCATACATGAAGACAAGCATGTCTGATTGTGCAATGTTTAATTTTAGGTGTCAGTTTGACTGCATTAAGGGATACCTAGAGAATTGATAAAGCACTATTTCTGAATGTATCTCTAAGGGTGTTTCTGAAGGAGATTGCCATGGGACTTCTCAGTCCCAACAATTGTGTAAGCTAATTCCTCTGTTTCATAGCTATATTCATGTTAACTATCATTGGTTCTGTCTCTCTGGAGAACCCTTATTCCTGGTAACCTTCCTTTGTTGGTGGATGGATTTTTTTTTCCTCATCCCATTTATAGGAACTCTCAGGATTTCTGTTGACTTTGGGGCTTTTCACATTCAGCTTTCCCAAACAGTCTCCCATTCGTTGAACTGACATGCCTCTAGGTCTACCTAGGTTTTTAGGTTCTCTGACAGATTTACTGTACCTTTTAGGGTGAGTCAGGGAGGGAAGGCATGTTCTTTGGGGATTTCTTTTTTATTCTGTCAAGCTCAACATTATAGTAGAAGGTATGTTTATTAACATTATCATCATTTTGTTTTAGTTAGAGGGCTAATAGCATCTGAACCACCATATTGCCAAAAGAAATGTACTTACTTTTTTTTTTCCCCCAGTAAATAAAAAAGTGTGATGGTACCTTTTAAAATATGGGGAAGGGGGCTTTATGATTCTAGGCCACATTAAGGAAAATAGTACAAGGTTTGAAATTAATATTCCCACTGCATTAAACAGATTATAATGAGGGTCTCATGCTTGGTTCTAGTGGAAATATTTAAGATGACCAAGATAGAGTATAATATCTGTAACCAACAAATCGTGTTTTCAAAGGCTATTTAATATAGTAATTTTCACAGCTTGTGAAAAGATGGACAAAAGTTAGTATAGCCCCAGTATTATTTACAAGGAATAAAACAATGTTTGACAGTGGCAGAATGACAGAATATTTTAAAATACTGTGTTCTGAGTTTTTTACAATGGGAAAAAAAATGAGAGGATACTGACAAACTAGAAAATATCCCCTTTGGGAGTCAGAAATCTAGGAAACTTGGGGCTGGGGATATAGCTCAGTTGGTAGAGTGCTTGCCTCACATACACAAAGCCCTGGGTTCAATCCCCAGCACCACAAAAAAAAGAATAGGAAACTTGTACTTATTAGCTAGAGGAAATAGCAGTTCATATGTTACTTTAACAAATTCTTAGTTGATTCAAAGAAAAAAAAAGACATTCTGAAAGTTACTCTTTTGCCTTACACATATAGGTTTGCCAAAGTCCACTAGCAAGCACCAGAACTCAAGTTTGAACCTCGGTCTTTTGGAGCCAGTACTTACTACTTGTATCACTACTCTTCTGTCTCCTAAAACAGAGACCTTAAGTTTTTCATGCCATTTTTGTTAATTTTGATTTACTATTGGGATATAGTGGCTAGGAGGCAAAGTACATTCTGAGGTCAGGAGGTAGAATTCATCATATTATGATGAGTTGTTTAATATTGAAGAGACTATATACAACGGTTTCACAAAAAAAGATATATTTTCATTCATGACTATTTACATTTTTCACATTTAGTTGAAGAATATCATACAACTGATACCTCTGAAATGTTTCAGGCTTTTCTTTTAAACTCTTCTATTTACACTTATATGACATGGAATTCAAACTAAAATGGTCAAATGCTGTGATAATAGAAATCAACCAGTCAACATAGCTAAGTCTTCTCTTAAATTTGTTGATCAATGTTAGCAATAGTTACCTTAATAATAAATTATCATTCATTTAAAAATCAGTAGTAATTTTACACAACTCATAAATAAGTGTGCTCTGTGCAATTTATACATTTAATATCCTGTGGATACTAAAGACGTGTGTTTGAGATTTGCGCATCATCAGATGAGAAGTTTGAAATAATACCCTAAAGGCTCTCTGGAGAGTTTTCAGAGCTCTGCCTGCTTTACATGAGGTGGTTCCAGTTTACGTGAGAGGGCTATTAAAATCTGGTTGAATTTCTCATATCTCTCTGTCTGATTGACTTCTGCACCTTTACTGCCCCACAGCAATCGCATTTGAAATTCAGTCTTCAAGATTTCAGTCATTTCTTCATCTGGTTGAAAATCTAATCAAAACAATAGAAATAAGTCACTTTAGTCTGCCTAAAAACAATGTTTTAAAAATAACTGAAAACTTTGCTTGTTTAAATAGTACCAAATGAACTTCATCTTCTCTCAGAACTTTAAAAAATGCTCCCAAAGAAAAATGTAGGCTGTACTCATCCACCATCTTCAGAGAATTAACAAGTAAACTCTTTAAAACATGACAATGAAATCTATGTACAAGCCACTGTGGGCGATGGTGCTGGGAGGAGTGTTCAGGGTATCATATTTTTATGTGTAACAACTATGTAGATGTATAATTTACATATCTCATGATTCATATATTTTGTGCAACTTGGTTTACGGTAGTAAATTCATAGTTTTAGAACACTTCCCTCACCCTAGAGAGCTCCCTACTACCTTTTTGGAGCCAATCCTTGTTCCTTCCCCAGGCCTCAGGCAACCACTGATTGGCTTTCTGTTATTCTTTTGCCTCCTCTAGAAATGACATAAATGGAATTATACACTATGGACTTTTGTCAGGCTTCTTTCACTTAGCATGATGATGGAATTATTACATATGTTGTATATAATCAATCCATTCCTTCTTGTTGAATTATGAACATATTAGATTTTGCTTATCTATTCACTAATTGATGGACACTTGAATTGTTTCCATTTTTGGGCTACTGTGAATAATGTCAACATTTATGTACAAGTCTGTATGTGGTCATGTGGGTTTTTTTGTTTGTTTTTTGTTTTGTGGTGCTGGGAATTGAACCGAGGGCTTTGTGCATGTGAGGTGAGTTTTCATTTCTCTAGGAGTGGGAATACTGGGTTACATGGTAAGTGTATCTTCAAAGAAACTGTCATGCATGAATGGTTCTACCATTTTCTATTCACATCAGTAACATAGGAAGTTTCTAATTTCTCCAACTTGGTTTTGCCATTCTGTTTAATTGTAGCCATTCTTGTGTGGTGGGGTAAATTTACATTTCCCTATGATTTATGTACTGAAAATCTCATTTGTATATATTCTCTGACATATTGTTTATTTAAATTGAGTTCTTTCTATATTCTAGATTAATGGGGTCAATAGTCAATGTCTCACTGGGGGGCCAGGAGAATCTAAGCCACCCTAAAACTTAAAATCTCAAATAATTAGTGAATAACAAAACACAAATATTCAGAAATATATTTACAAAAGGCAAAACCCCTGATAGGTCTAGTCCACATGGGTTCTAGAACTAGATAAAGAAAAGATGGCTCCTGTGGTTTATTTCAGGGGGTACATCAAAGGCAGGGATAAGGTTTTAAGGGCAAAGTCTTGCTTGTGATGTCTTAAAGTCAGCAGGTTGATTGACATCTTGGCAGGTCATACCCATCTCAGGTGCTGTGTGGGCCATGGTAGAGGAGGATAGAAATTCATATTGTCCCTGGGCAATTGACCAGAGAAAATGTCCACTATCATTCCCAGACACCAGATGTCTGTATCCACTAGGCTTCCATGCATGGTGACCCACATGCAACTCATGGACAGCTCCTGACACTAAATATGTCATTTATCAGATATAAACATTTAGAAAGTACTTTTCTCCTAGTCTGTGTCTTGTCTTTTCACTTAGTCGTGTGTTATGAAAAGCAAAAATTTAAAAGTTTTGCTTTATCAGTGTTTCCTATAATGGTTCATGTTTTTTGTGTCCTAAGAAATCTTTGTCTAATTCAAGGACACAAAGAATTTCTTATAGGAGCTTTGTACTTCAGCCCTTAGGTTTTGGGTCCATGATCCATTTTGGACTAATGATTGCATATGGTATCAGGTAAGGATTGAGATAAATTTTTTTGGATGTGCATGTTCAGTATTTCCAGTATCATTTATTTAGAGATCATACTTTGTTCAGTGAATTATCATGGCACCTTTGTCAAAAATCAACTGACAACCATTTGTGTGGGCTTATTTCTTGATTCTTTGTTATGTTCTAAGAGAAGAGGGAGAGAATTATTAGAAATGTTAAATGTGCTCCCACTATCTAAACCATAGGATCTGGATGGTGGAAAGAGCATAGAAGCCCTTCCTGATGATACCAGGATACCTTAGATAACCAACTAATGACTTCTATTCATTCAGTTAGCAGGCTTTGAGCCTAGACTGGATGCTGGTGAGCCAGTCTTTGCCTTTACTGAGTTCACATTCACTTCCAGCAATGGGAACTTGAGACAGGATCAACTGAAAAATTGTTATCAGCTACCTTTAAAGTAACATGCTATAGATCAGCTTCAAGCACACTTTTCTCAAAGCCCATCCAAATATATTGGCTGATATAACATGTAATATACTTATTGGCTAATTTCTGTTGAACTGTGTGCTTTTGTTGAGTCCCACATTGCCAAACTGAGGGTTTTCTGCGGGGTGGAGAGAGAAACAGGTATGTGCTACTCATGCCTACAGCAGATACAGTGCAAGCTGTTCAGTCTCAAATTATGGCTCTGAGACAACAACTTTCTTTTAGAGTGAAATTAATAGGCCTTTCCTGTCCCACACGATTCTTGATTTTGTGGATCAAACTTGGCCCTTGAAGAGTTTTAAAAAATCACATGCCTGTAATTCCAATGACTTGGGAAGCTAAGGCAGGAAGATCTCACGTTTAAGGCCAGTGTGGGCAACTTATCAAGATAGTATCTCAAAATAAGATAAAAAATCTGAAAGGGCTGGGGATGTAGTTCAGTGAAGAGTGCTTGCCTAGTATACGCGGAGCCCTAGGTTCAATCCCCAGTGCTACACAAATAAAAGGAAGAGATGCTAGCCATCTCTGATGACTGCCTTGGTAAAGCCCTTGTTCCTGAATGAGCTTTCTGTGTTTGGCTCCCAACCTTCCTTCACACAGAAACCAGGGTGATTCACTCAAAAACATAAATCTGACTACGACACCTCCCATGGGCCCATAGTCCCACCAGAAAAGCTCTATCACTTCCCCTTTAGCATAGCTGGCTATATTTACATTAGTTCAAAACCAAGTATGTGGGGTTCCCACTCTTCCCAGGCTCTCTCAAGACTCTGTCCCCCCCTCTGATTGGCATCTGTTTTCTGACTATGTTTTAACAATTCATGGAGGTATTTTTTTTCTCTCAAAAGTTTTCCTAACATGCTTCCTCTGCCTGCATCTTTGTCCAAATTACTTTTCCAAAATGCTTTCACAGTGCACTTACCACCATGCACTGAAATACCCATTTAATGCCTCTGATCACTGAGGACACCCATTGAACCCGATTGTTGTGCATGTATCCTGTCTGTGATAAATGTTTATCAAGCCAACCAAGAAAGCTGCTTTTTACTGCCATAGTATTTATAAGAAAGTTCAGTTTATACAACACTCTGCCCAACACTCCAGTTTCAAGAGCAGTATGACTGGGAAGGAATGTAGAAGAATGAAGTCTAGATAAAACTCCACCTCCTTCAATCCACTCACTAAAGGTACTTGTGGTGGGCCTCCTTCCTTGATGCTGTTTATATCACTGTCAGAACACAGAAGGAGAAATGGGACACTTGAGTCATTGGGAATTAAGAGGAAGTACTGATCAATCATTCAGGAAATGGAATTCCCATGCCTTAATCTTTCCTCCTTGGTCTTTTTTCCTAATTGAGGGCATCTCTGTTCTTTCATTCCTTCATTGCAATTGCTGTACAGATTGACTTAACAAAAAAACAGCTCCTACCTGCCAGGATCCTCTCCGCATTCATCCGGTAGCTGTCCGCAGTCTTGGCCATGAAGCGGGCTGTTGCCAAGTGATTTAGCATAATTTCACAGCTTTGGTCATTTTTCTCCCACATGTCAGTTCCTTCAAAAGTGACAGCCTGGCGCTCCATTAAAGTCACAAGGGGCATCAGCAGTGGGACTGACACATTGTTGGGGGGGACACACGTGGATTCTGAAGAATAAGGAATACAGTTTTCTATGTCATTTGTTGGAAGTTATCAGATTGAGGTGCCTGGTAGCCTGTGTCTGGTTATAGCAATCCAGATAAGCGAGGCTGTCACCTGGTAAGTACCTCGAGCCAGTGACAGTCCCGTAGACAACCGAGGCCTCATGATATGCCCGACCATACATGGACATGAATGGTGCAACCGCCGCTGCTGGCCCTGCCCTCCCCGCTCACCTCTGCCTTCGTGCAGGATCTTGCTGAAGGGCTTCAGCTGCTTCTCGTAGAGGATGGCGGTTTGGGTGTACTGGTGCCTCAGGGCAGTCCATGTTTTTTCTAACCTTGTGATCTAGAAAAAAGAAAGTAGTTGTTTTGAAAAAGGCTCCTTTAAGAAAATTACCATTCTGCTTAAATTTTGCAGTCGGTGATAAATGCACCTGGTAAAACTATTAAAAGCAATTGAAAGGAAAGTGTGGAGAAAAAGTAACCTCTCACCACCCCCTCTTCCAAGTTCTAGTGGGCCTTCCCTGAGAGCTCTCTCCAATTGCTTGATTTATGTGTGCCTGCGTCTACACACAAACACCTTTTAAAAAGAAATAACACTATAGGTATTTTCTTTCCTTGGAAATCATTCCATATAAGTACATAAAGAACAAACAGCCTTATCTTGTCAAACTCCTATAGAATGTTCCACTGTATGGATAAACCAGAGTTCTGTTTCCTTCAGGTAAGTTTTAAACACATTTTGCTGTTACTCCAAAGGTTTCACATGTGTGAAAATATCTGGATGATAAATTTTCAGAACTGGAGCTGCTGGGCCAGAGGGCACGAGTGTTAAATGTGGGTAGGTATTACTACACATGTCCACCATGGAGTTGTACTGATGTAAGGGTGTGGGAATGAGAGGCAAAGCACTTTAAAGTTGTTTGTAATGTCTGAGGCACACAGAAGACTGCTCAGACCGGGTGATGCCAATGCTCATTCCTCCTCATTTCTTTTGGCTAATATAGTCAACATCAGCATATGCTACTGACTGAACTGTCCTAAGATAAATGATTCCCCACTCATACCACAAAACCAACAGATCTAAGTGTCTTCAGTTTTCTGCATAATAAGAAAGGGCACTAGTATTTAGGAATAAGAGCCAACACTATGTGAGGTATTTGAAGAATTTCATTTAATCTTTGCAATGCCTGTGAGGCAGGTATTTTGACCTCATTTTACAGATCAGCAAAAGTCTAGATTAGGTAACTCGCCCTGGTTTCTCAACCGGTCATCGGCATAGCTGAGTTTCATCTTAGTCTCATAGAGTGCCCCTATATTCCAAGAGGAAGGTCCACATTGTCACTGGTCTTCCTCTGCCATATTCCATGCTACCCTTTTCTTAAGGGCCCCTCCCAGATGTGGCAGAAGGGCAGATCAGGATGATGATGTGAATGTGACTCCCTGTGGATTTTCCCTGGTGGGCCACTTCCCACCACCCCCAGCAGTCCCCTGGCTCGCCCCAACCCCTGAATACTCTGGAAAACTGTGACCCTCACTGACACTACTGGAGGGGACAGAATACCTCCAAAAGCATGGGGTAGTTTAGGATAAACTTCTAGCTGCTGAGTTTGATATTATGGGCAGCAACCGTGTGATCCCACAAAACATCCCCTTTACCATGCTCTCAGGAAGCTCTGGCTGGAGGGCAGAGCTTTACACACACAGTGCAGCCTGTTGGCTCAGCTGTCAAATTACAGGTAGTTTTGGATAAGGGAAAATAAATGTGATGCAAATTTAAATACCTGAACAAAAAATTATAACCCATTGTCATAGTAGAAATAAGAATGGAAATATGGCAGAATTTGTGTTACATATTTCAAATATGGATCCTAAAAAATTCCAGTGCGCCTGAATTATTTAAAGCTCTTGAAATACTGTAATTGATTCCCCCAAAATTTCTGACGAAGGTGTTCCGCTTCCTGCTTTTAAGGTGACTTTGCTTTATTTAAGGAAATTATGATCCTACCACACTGACTTGCAAGACATGTGACTAGCTGTTTCCTTCAGTGGCACTGATGGATTTTCAGTGAGCACCTGGCAGGATTTCAGAGACAATCTGACTATCGAAACAGCCAAGCTAACAGACCAGTTACGGTGTTACTAGCTACAGATTTGGCTTGTAGGACCTTAATCTCAGAGTCCTACAAGCATCTAGGGCTTGAAAGAATAGAAAAGAGAAGGAGGCCTTCCTTTAAGAGGGCCTGTTTGCTTTCAAATACAGGTTTTCATGTTTGATACTCATCCCAAAAATCTCTGTCAAGGCAGATAAATTCAAATACCCAATTTTAGCGGTTCTGATTTATATAGCAAGTGGGCCAGAAAACTGAATTTTTAACAGGAGAGTCTGAGGACAATACTTTGAGACAAACCACTCCAGGAATTCTCTGATAGAAGCTCCTCAAAAGCCTTGGTTTCCCAGTCATTATCCCAAACTGGCCACAAACCTCCTGAGCCAGATCAGATGAGAGCGTTTTTCTGTTATACAGCACACTTCAGCCAAATGTTTCTTCCAAATGGTTCTCCAGGAACAAGGAGTGTTCGTGAGGATAACTCTTGTTATTGTACATCAAAGTGTGGACTGGCAACAATTATGCACTGTTTTATTTTTTTGATACTGGGGATTGGGTCCAGAGCCTCATGCATGCTAAGAGGTACTCTACCACTGGGTTACATCCCAAGTCCACATCCTTAGTCCTTTTAAAAAATATATTTATTTTGAGACAGGCTCTCATTAAGTTTCTCAGGCTAGTCTCAAACTTGGATCTTCCTGCCCCAACCTCCCAAGTAGCTGGGATTACAGACATGCACCACTGTGCCTGGCTATCCACTGTTTTTGTAAACAACTGGAATACTTAGGACACTACTCTTGGTTGTCTGCTAATCAAAACAGCTTTCACTAAGATTCAGTTTATCTTTTGAGACTGACTGAAATAGTCTGTGACTTGCCAAGCATAGGAATGCAGACCTCTTTCCAAAACATTAAATATACACATGCCTGAGAGGCCACACAAAGCAAGCGGAAATTCACCTGTGGCATTTCCAGGGCTTTCATGATGGCTGAGAAAGAATAGAGGTCTCCCATGGCATCTTTCAGTTCCACTGCCACCTGGATGATCCTGTTGAGGGTGGCTGCGCGGTCCTCCAAAGTGCCTGTGCAGCCCAGAATGTCCACTGCAATGCCGATGGCCATCGTGTTGTGTCTGAAGGGGAGATCAGTGGTCAGGCTCTGGTCAGGAATAGGACTAGAAGAAAACTACACCAGATTGGCCAGGAATAGGACTGATTTTGTGCCATTTGCTGTCATTGCTGAGATATGTGTTGGCAGGTCAGAGAACTGAACTCAACAGAGACCATACCCCAGCAGACAAGCTGTGCCACTGTCAAGGCCACAGAGGACAAGGAATGTTTGTGAGGATAACTCTTATTATTGCACATCGAAGTTGTGTGCATGATGCAGTCAAAAATAAGATGCCAGCAAAGCACAGTTGCATATACCTGTAATCCTAGCGACATGAGAGGCTGAGGCAGGAGGACTGCAAGTTCGAGATCAGCCTCAGCAACTTAGCAAAACCCTGACTCAAAATAAGAAGGGCTGGGAATTTAGCTCAGTGATAGAGTACAATTGGTTCATTTCCTAGTATCCCAAACAAAAAAACCTACCAAGCAAGATGCCCCAACACAGGGTCAAGTTCAACCACGGACTGGGGGTCATGAAGACCTCCTGGGCCAACCGTGTGTGAGAGGTTGAAGGAGACACCATGTCCCCCTAAAACATGCATATACACTGGGAATGGTCCCCTCAGGTAATCCTGGAGCCATCGTCACTGAGCACCAGGATAGGGGAACAGAAAGGTCAAAAAAATGAGATATGCTTGAAAATGCCATGGGTATCAGAGCAAAGAAACAAGAGAGGAGCTAGGAATGGTGTTCTGTAGCCCCTGTCAAGAGGCCACGAAGTGAACGGAGATGGGGACATAGACGGAATAGCTGATAGTAAGGAATTTGCCTATTAAATCAGACCCTATCCAGGCACAGGGCCATAAAGGCTGAGGCAGGAGGATGGCAAATTCAAGGCCAGCCTCAACAACTTAGTGAGACCCTATATCAAAGGAAAAAATGAAAAGGGGTGGGCATGTAACTCACTGGTAAAGCATCCCTGAGTTCAACCAAAAAAAGAAAAAGGGGGAGAAAAAAATAAAAGATCAGACCCTCAAAAAATAAGTCTTATTTTCCTTAACAATCCTTTTTCTCATCCTAAACTACTTGGGTCAAAACTCACAGACTCTGAAGGAAGTAGGGTCGTCTTTATATAACAATGGAATGGATATGAATGGGGTCAGTGGGTGGCAGGAAGCACAGATTGTGACCCCCCCCCTTCCTTTCTCTCTGAACCCAGGAGTTCATTGCATTGGGCCAGAATTGCCTCAAATTTTTTCCAGGCTGGAGGTCAAGCCCCACTTTATAGCTATGGTTACTAAAATACACATGCCCCTGGAACTCCCAGGCTGTGCTGTCCTGAAAGCTCACAGCTAAGGGTGTTACGCCATGTCCTGCTGTGTGTGTGCCTGGGTGTGTTGGTCTCTCTCTTGCCTTCCTTGAACAAAGGGCAGTAATGTCCAGCATCACTAATTAATGTTTGTTAAATAAGCAATGACCTCCTGTATCTCCAAGTGTTTGTACATAAGTGTGCATGGTGCTAACTTGTGGCATGACTTTACACTGGTACCAAACTGCTTGGCTCCTCAGTTTCATCAGATGTAAAATGGGAGCAAGTGTTGGGAGAGAGAGGCTGTGTGGGTATAATAACAACAAGCACCTAATGAATAGTCCTTGTTACCACCATCGTCTTTATTTGTATGTCTTCTCTCCCTGGGTGTCCTGTCTCTGTTTCTTTCCTTTTTTCCCATTTATCTTCTTTTTTTGATTTCTTTTTCTTTTTCCAGGGCTTCACATAGGCTAGCCAAATGCTCTACTACAGAATTAATCCCCAACCCTTTTTTATTTTGAGATAAGGTCTCACTAAGTTGCCCAGGCTGGCCTTGAACTTGAGATCCTCCTGCCTCAGCCTCCTCCAAGTCACTGGGTTTAGAGAGGCATATGCCACTGCACTGAACTCAGGCTCTTCTTTAAGGCCTGGTGTTGCATCCATTCATTACCCAGAACCTTCTTGGGTACCACTGTGCGGTGAATGACTCAGGATGGCAAGTCTGTAGCATCCACATCAATAATCAGTGGCAGGAAGCAGTCAACAATTACATGAGGGACATTTCCAGTTCAGTGTGCCCATAATAAGCAAGATAGTAAATTAAAAATAAAGGTGGTTTTGTATTTGATTTTCAAAGGCTAGAGAGTAATATCATTTGACATTTCAGGACCCCAATAACCTTGGCCTTTAGTGACACACTGTAATTAATCAAACCTCTCCTGACCTCTGTAGAAAGATTCCATAGGTCAATCTTGAACAGGAAACAGCTAAGGAGCCAGGCCCTGGGCAAGAAGCAATTGGGAGAATAAAGAAATGCTACCAAGGACTGGGGCTGTAGCTCAGTGGCAGAGTGCTTGCCCAGCAGGTGTGAGGCACTAGATTTGATCCTCAGCACCACATAAAAATAAAAATAAAGGCATTCTGTCCATCTACAACTACAAAAAAAAAAAAAAAAAAAAGAAAGAAAAGAAAGAAAGAAAGAAAAAAGAAAAAGAAAAGAAATGCTACCAACAGTGAAAGTGAGAAAACAGTCAAGGGAGAAGCCTTGATCCTGGGCTGCTCTGCTGCTTGCATGTCCCCGCACACTTTATATTACTCATAAAAGAAGGTTCAGATTCATTAGGCCTGGAACCTGGCGGAACTTTCAGGCTAAATGTATCACATGAGAAATGGGGAAATGAGACAGTGACTGCTGAGCCCGACAACAACAGAGGGGGAGCCAGGCACAAGCAGGAAGGCAGCTAGAATCTAGAAGCCTGATGCGGAAACGCAGGACAGTTCAGAAGTCCCCAAAGCTAAAGCCATAGGTATGGCCTGGGCCTTTCCTCACCTCTGATCTCACAGCCCAGTATCCTGGGTGTTTTCTAGGTGTTCAGCAACAGCTGTGAGGCCAAAGCAACTGCTGCACTGGAGTTGTCTTACCAGCTTTTTTGTGTTGGTTACTGGGGATTGAACTCAGGGACACTAGACCACTGGACCACATCTCCAGCCCTATTTTGTATTTTATTTAGAGACAGGGTCTCACTGAGTTTGCTTGGCACCTCATTGTTGCTGAGGTTGGCTATGAAATTGCCATCCTCCTGCCTCAGCCTCCGGAGTCGCGGCAATTACAGGCATGCAGCACTGCGCCTGGCAGTCTTACCAGCTTTACTAGCCACATTAGCTTGAAAGCAGCTCTACCGAGCGCCTGAAGCTTATCTGAAATGTAGGGTTAACTTTCTAGGGGCTGATGTCTGCTGGCTACATGTGGCAATCTGACTAAAACTAGTAAACATTTTCAGGTGCCTGACAGTCATATGTGGCTAGCGGCTATTTTAGTGGCCAGTGCAGATAAGAGCATTTCTGTCACCATAGAAAGTTGAACTGAACAGTGCTGTGACTCAGGACATCATGGAAAGCCGTGGACAGTCAGTCATGGCGCCTGGGGCACTGGTTGTAGAAACAGAAAACTTAAGATAACAAGATAGTCTTGCCTACATCAGCTTTCTAAAGCCCAGCTTTTGTGGTATTATGAAAATCTAATCTTGTGCTTTGTTTCTTAAAAATATCCCTGTCTTCTAAACATCCCATGTTCACACATGTGCATTTTAATGGGCACCCAGGGCTCTGGCTTTTCATAAGAGGACAGACACTCTGGAGGCCCAGGGACTGAGTACCAGCATCCCTTGACCTGTCAACCCTTCAAAGTTGAACCAACTCCCACCTAATTCCTCAAGAAACCTTAAATTCCAAAGAGACAAAGATATGCAGGACCTGAGGGGGCTTGAGGTGGCGGGGAGAGGGAGATCTCTGCTGCTTGCAGCGCCCCAGCTGTGTTGCCTGTCAGCCAGTGGCCTCAGACAGGCTATTCTCTTGACTCACCCTCTCTAGGAACAAAGCCAGGAAGGTCCTCTTTTTCCTGACCTATGCTGCACTCGTTGTGCATCTCCAGGCTTCTGAAAAGAGTCACCCGGGGCCAGGTGACATGACATGGGCTGGACTGGTGGGGCTCCTCTCTCGCACTGAAACCTGCTGCTTTGACACCTGCAGGGAGTTGGAAGGGTGGAAGACGCAGAGGCCAGCACTGCTCACCTTTCAATTATGTCCAGGCGAAGCTGGCGTCCGTGAGGCAAGGTAATGAGCTCCAGCCCTGAGCTCACACCCATGTTCCTCTTCATCTCTTCAGAGACTTCAAGTATCCTAGCAACCTGTCAGGAGCAAAGCTGAAATTCACTGGATCAGGAAGTGGGCTGGTCCCAGCGCATATTTAGCATGTGAAAAGAAATACACTAAACTGGGACAGTGGGGATGAACTTTCCATTGTTGCATTTCTTCATAAGTAGCAGTGTCCAAAAAATATGGTTCTTATGTATTTGGGCATTTTAATACACATACCAGAAATATAAAACTAATAAGTGGGGAGAAAGACTGGGGAAACACCCAAATTGGTCTGCAGAATCTGCAGATTTGGTACATATTCCTTCCCAGCCAGGGAACAGTTTAGTTCTCTGGGCTTTTGTCTGACACAGGCTGGATCCTGCTGCGACGTTCAGTTGCCAACAGCAGGACTGCGTATGTGCAGTCCACCATCCCTGCAGTGGAGAAGCAGAATCCTGCCCAAGCTCCCCTCTGCTGTGGGCTTTGCGATTCATGTTCTCACTGAACTGCTGGGGCTGGCTGCTATTACCCTTAATTACATCTCTCCCGGGCACAGTGAATGCACCGTGTGTCTGGAAACTATTAAAAACATGTAGAGTGATTTGAAACCCCAAGTCTCAAACACACCCACACGTCCTCCTGAGAGGAGAGAGGTTTCCCTTAAACAAAGTCTTTGTCCGCATCAGCTCTCACCCATCTCGAGTCTAGTGTAATCAGTGGATCAGAATTAGGCATCAGTAGACCATTTACAGTTACTACACACTGCAGTGAAATGTCACAGCTGAGTTGGTGTGTCTCCAACTGGGCTACCAGGCCTCGCAGCACACTGATGGACTGATAGTACAACATGCAGACTCAATGGGTCTAACCAAGCCTGGACACAGAGAGTATGTCCCTCTCCTCTGTTTGGTGGACTTGTCCTTGACCATAATTACCCAGGCACACGAGCAGTGCAGATGTCTTCATCATAAGCCAGAAAAACATCTGGAAGTTTAGCCAATATTATTAACTCTGACCCTTAACTTCTGTGGTTAAGCAAAGAAACCACTGTGAGCCCTGGGGGATGAGCCTGGAACAGCTACTAGTGGGGAACCCCAGATCAGGATACAGAATCCACACTGCAGTCTCACCTCCACTCTCTGGGCCTCAGTTTTCCCTTGTCTAATACAATTGCTAACTAAGTTCACTTTTCTCAAGGACTTTGCAAAGGATTCAAAGACCTTAAAACCAAAAGAGCTGAGCACGATGGCGCATATCTATGATCCAGTGGCTTGGGAGGCTGAGGCAGTAGGATTGAGAGTTCAAAGCCAGCCTCAGCAATGGCAAGGCACTAAGCAACTCAGTGAGACCCTAAATAAAATACAAAATAGGGCTGGGGATGTGGCTCAGTGGTTAAGCACCTGAGTTCAATCCCTGGCACCAACAACAACAACAAAACAAAACAGAAAACAAAACCCAAGAGCTATTTGGAAACATAAGTTAGGAATCATTTGCCATGTGGAAGTGGGAAGAATTCTGGCCATATCCCAGTAAAGAGATTTACACCTGGGCCTTGGCAAGGCAACCCAAATGCAGGCCCTGCACACTTCCTCACGTGTTTAGACAGCTGTCCTGTTAGAGGTTCCAAACCCTGTTACCTCTGTGGGGACCCTCCCCTCCATGCACACTTTGTACAATGAGACCAAAAAGCTCCTCCTCACTAATTCAGCTCTGTTCTGGAAGTATTAACAGGCATTCTGCGAAACCTCTTCTGAGAATGAGAAGCCTATAGTCTGTCATCTGGGTTCCAGGAGCCACAACTGCTCACTCCAGGCTAAGCTACAGTACAATAAAATTCTGTTTTGGGGGGTGAGAGGGCGATTCTGGTGATTGGGTACAGAGGAGCCTTACCACTGAGCTTCCCCATCCCTTCCTATGTTTTTTTAAATATTTTTTTAGAAGTTGATGGGCCTTTATTTTGTTCATTTATTTATATGTGGCGCTGAGAATCTAACCCAGTACCTCACACATGCTAGGTAAGCGCTCTACCCCTGAGCCACAACCTCACTCTCCTTCCTATTTTTAAAGACACTGTCTTGCCAGACACTGTGATACATGCCTGCAATCCCAGTGACTCAGGAGGCTGAGACAGGAGGATTCTAAATTCAATGCCAGTCTCAGCAACTTAGGTTTAAAATAAAAAATAAAAAGGGCTGGGAATGTAGCTCAGTAGTAATGTATCCCTGGATTCAATTCTTAGTGCTTAAAAAGAAAAAAAAATATTATCACCAAGTTGCTTAGGGCCTTGCTAAATTGCTGAGGCTGGCTTTGAACTTGTGATCTTCCTGCCTCAGCCTCCTGAGTAACTGGGATTTTAGGTGAGTGCCACTGTGCCTAACAGAATAAGGGGATTCTAAGCCCACACTGCAGGGCCAAGGAGGTGCCCAAAACTGTGTGGCTCACAGATGCGGAGGAAGGAGGAGCACTTGCAGAGCGAGGACTGTGGGCTGGATCCAGCAGGGCAGGGTGGCATATGCACCCTAGAAGGTATACCAGCCACCCTCTGTCCTCCAAGTCTGAGCTCTCCCAGTTCTGTTAGATCTCTAGACTCTGCCTTTTCTTCCTCGTGCCACTGCCTTGGAGGCTGCTGCATGACCCAGGACAGCCTTTATGGATGCCTGGCCTGGCCCTCTTCCCAGGTGCAATGAAATTGCCAGGCTTTGCTTGCTGGCTCTGCTGCCTCCAAGCAGCACAGAGGGCTCAGATCCATACCTATGCACTCATGAGTCTGTCTCCCTTACTCAGTGATAAAGTGCTTTGAAGGCAGGAATCCAGAAGTAAAGACTTAGAAACACTGAAGAAAAGACCCCAGGGTCCTCCCTGTCCTACCCCATCCCTACCTTCTTTGACTCACAAATGAATCTTCTGTAAACCAACCTCTCTCTCCATGGATTTTTTTTTAATTTTTAATATCTATTTTTTTTATTTATTATAAGGTGGACACAATACCTTTGTTTTATTTTTATGTGGTGCTGAGGATTGAACCCAGTGCCTTACACATGCTAGGTGCACACTCTACCGCTGAGCTACAACCCCAGCCCCTCCCCATGGCTTTTGACATCTGAGCTTCTGCACATGTGCCTTCCCACCAAGCACAAGATGCTTTCTACATTTGTCTGGCCAATTATTCAGACTTCTGAACTCAGAGCACCCTGACTCCCCCCCCCCCCTTGTTTAAGGAGGACCACAGCTTCTGTGCCTTCCTTCCCCTGCAGAGCGTCTCCCACCTGGGTTGTAGTCCAAGTTCCCTATCACTGTCCTTCCCCACCCTTCCTCCATCAGACAGCAGTGCAGTCCCTCTAAGGCAGAGACCATGAGCCAGCCTGGCACACAATAGGCCCTCAATTAAGGCTGAATACAGAACACCAAGAAACACTCAGTGCTCACAGTGGGCCAGGCAAGGTGTCCATGGCTTTACCTGTATTATTTCCATTAGTCTTCGCTGATTATCTGGGTCCCTGTGTTCCATCTGATAGTTGGGGAGAGAAAGAGCCCTGCAGCCACTGTGGCCAAGGGGAATTCAGACTCAGGCAGCTCACCACTACTGCTCAAAGATGAGCAGGTGGGGCATAGGATAAGGGGACGCTTGCTGTTCCTGGTGGTAGTGGCTCAAGGCCCCTAGCCAGGCCCTTGGGGGTAGAAGCTGGACATTGCTGGGCAGGCAGGCTCCAGGGCTCTCAGGACCTCTGCTATCCTGATGGCCTTCTGATCATCTATCCCTGGGCTGTGTGCTTGGGTGGGAACTGGAACATGGGGCCCAGATGCTGCCTGGCGCCTGATTCTGACTCCTGGGTGGCCTCATCTGGCTGCTGCTACATTTGGGGTGGAGAAGAATTTTCCTCTTAAGAGATGCTGGTTGTGCCTGCTGGTTCCAGGAAGAGAAGAAGGAAACTGTGGTGGATGGCAGGAAGGACTGGACGTGGTCCTGCCCTTGGGGCTGTGGGAGGCAGAGCCCAGGCTGGCTCCTCCACTGCCAAGGGGTGCCCGAGAGCAGACAAGAGAGCGAGGCCGCACCAGGAGGGCATGAGGCCCCACAGAGCAAGAGCGAGGTGGACTGCATGTTCTTCAACTGAGAACACTCGCGCTCTTATTTCATAGCTGTCAAAGGCAGCGGAGAGGTTCCAGTACTGCAAAAAGTGGGTAGGTACCTCTCCCCTTCCTAGATCACCATCAAGCCCTACCTGAGGCCACAGAGGGATTTATTCCACTTGGAACTGTTCAGTTCACCCAGATCCATGTTTTCACAGGAGCTTCCTCTATGGAGAACCCAGGCAGGCTCAAGCCAGCCTAGAATCTCACTCCTGGCCTATTAGCACATTCTGCTCTCAGATCCAGAGCTCAGTGTGACTGGCTGACTTGAACAGGAGTCCTCAATTCTTTTACCTCCGAACAGGTTTAGCTTGCTTTAAAGTGAGGTAAGGATTGAACACGGCAGATTATCTGATCACCTGTGAGCATTGTCCAAGGACCCCTAGCCAATCCAGCCCATCAATACAACAAGCCCTTGTTTTTCCAGAGCAGAGTTTCCCTGCTTTCTTCTCAGAGCCCCTTAAATAGAGGTGCTGCCTCACCCAGAATGGTTCGCCTCCCAGGCCTGGACAGTGAGGTAGGCCACTTACCGAGTCACCCCTCAGGCTCTGTTTTCAGGAAGGGATTTTTTTTATTCCCAGGACCATCAGCAACTATCTAATAATGTTCCTTAAGGCTGTTGTGGGGAGCCCTTCATCAACGACCCAACATGCTGGGGAGTGGGGTGGGGTGGGGGCAAAGACTGGATTTCCAGCCACAATTTCTGACTCAGGAAGAAAAATCCAATTCTTAAATAAGCCTTGACCTTTGAAGCTAATTGAGTTCCCTAAACTATGAATGAAAAGGGGCTTTAAATTTCACTGAGGCCTTGTCTGCTGCTCAGATGTGCAGGGATCAGCCACTTTATCCTGAGGAGGTGGCTGAGCCCTGCTCAGCCCGAGACACCTGTTGTCCAGAAATGTCTCAGTGAATGATGAGGTTGCCTTGGGACCTCCTCTGAACAAAGGCCACCCACACCTGAAAGAACCACGTCTGATCAAAAATGATGATGAAAGACAGTCATCAGAGACTTTTAGCGACAGATTCCAGGTTTGGAAAAGGATGTGCAGGCCAGGGTCATCTGTGTGGTAAACAAAAGCTATTTATAGAGCATAAGGTAATGTGGCATTTTTTTTTTCATGCACCAAGTGTTGCCAATGGTGATCACCCGGAAACTAGAATTTGTGTGATTTTAATTTTATCTTAATCCATATAATTTTGTTTAAAAAAAATCAAGCAATTATTGTAAAAAAAAAATCCAGGTGGCTTTAAAAATGCTTATCCTAAAGACTATTTTAGTAACAGAATGTATAATGTATGTAAGTACAATGTATAATGAAATAAAAATAGCCAAGGCTCTGCTACTCCAAAAACTAGTTTCATCTGTGGCTGACTCTCCTTTGGCTTGGCCCTTGCCAGTTCTGATGGGGTTGAGTCCAGAGGAGAATTTTTAACTCAGCACCAGGTGGGAGGAGGAGATTGTGCTGAAGCAACTGTCACCAGTAGGGGTGGGTGCAGGGAGCCAGCCCTGCCTTCCCTCTGTCCAAGGTGAAGTTTACAAGCTTTCTGGACAAAGGTTGTCTTGACCATAGTTCCCACCCTGTAAATAAATCCCCACCCCTGTGTTATCTTCAGACTTCAGACATAAGCAAGGCACTTAACTGGCAAGGAGGGGAGAAGCAAGACAGACATTCTCACGAACCTTCAAAAGGCCAGGAGGAACCTGGCACCCAAGCACTCACCTTGCAGTCCATGCTCAGCAAGTGCTGGGCGATGACCTTGGGGTCGTTGTTAGTGAACAGTTCTTTTGCATGTTTCAGCATTGCTGTTTCCAGGGGCTTGTTCTCTGGAGGAAGGAGCTTTGACTCAAAGTCATTAGGCCTAAAGGAAGAGACAGTCTCCAGGAGAGGTATTACAAACTTGTCCTTGTCCTCCTGTCCATCACCCATCTGTGCTGCTGGCAGTTCCCAAGGTCTGGCCCCATCGTCCCCATCAAGGATCAAGTAGTTGGTTCCAGAGTTCCGGGGACCAGACACCCCATTCTGCTTGGCTGTTAGCAGTTCTACATGGCTGCCTTGGGAGCGTAAGGGCAGCTTTGCTCCTCTGTCACAGCCTGTAGCAGAGGCTGGGTTCAGTTCACAGTAGTTGGCCTCCGAGTTGAGCCAGGCAGCTGGGGATGGGGGAGCTCTGAGGAAGGGCACCTTGCAGGGCTTGGGGGGCGGCTTGGGGCACAGCTGGCTGTCAGACCCCCGCAGCGCCTCCCCTGTTCTAGCATCTGAGGAGACCCTCCGAACCAATGCTGGGCTCAGGGTGGGCTCGCTGCCTGTCCTGAACACAGGTGAGTTCGGGCAGGGGCTTGTGTCCATGCCTGGGGACTGGGGAGGCAGCTTACAGCCTGTGGAGGATAAGAGAAGGTCAAAGAACACTCGCTGTGTGGAGATCAGAGAACAAATAAAACTGGAGGGACATGGCAGCTCCCAGCCCTCACTTCATAACCTTGGGTTTCAATTTTCCCTCCCCAAAGTAAACGGTATGGCTGCCCAAGCCCACTCCAGAGCAGTCTAGAACTCTGTGAGTGCTAGGCTGGCCCCACCCCACACTCCTGGGGCAATTCTAAATCCTAGGGACTGCCTGTGGACAGCTGGGCTGCAAGGTCATTTCTGGCCATAGACAGAGCAGGAAAACATGTTGAGCTTGAAGGACAGGGAACAGTGCTGTCTTGCCCTCAGAAAAGAAGCCACATAGCATAAAGCATCCTAAGTCACTCTCAAAGCCAGGGCAGATCCCAGACAGCGGGAAAAGGAAAAGCTAGAAACACTGTAAAGGGAGACAAAGACATTGACACAACCCACACAGAAGTAGTTCACGAAAAGGCATTAGGAAAAATCACTTCATGGTCCCAAGGAAGGTCACTTATGTAAAGTAAAGAAAACAACAAATAAACAAACAAACACCAAACAACCCCACAGCCTATTAGTGTATTTGGTTACTAGGTTTCCCCATACTTTATCATTTTGGGGATTCTGAAAGGAGAATGGAGAAGGGAGGTCCCTCTGGACAGCTGCTCCGCTGGAAGCCCCAGGATCAACCCACCCACCTCTGCCCAGGGAGGGGACTAAGGGAGTAGGCTCATTCATCAGGAAGACAGCTAGTCATACAATGGGCTTCGAATCAGAAAACTTGGGTTCAAATGCTAGGTGACACGGGACTGGTAACTTAACGTCTCTATGCCTTAATTTCCTTAACTACAAAATGGGGATAATCACACTCACCTTGAAGGCTTGTTACAAGGCTTAAAGGTTCACATGCATAAAGCAGCAGGCTCAGCGCTTTGCAACCAGATACAGTTCTGCAAACCCTTTCCCCTCCAATCTGGAACCTTGGGTCCTTTTTTAGTCTAGGTGACTAGATGGAGCAGGACAACAGGGCGCCCCTTTTCTGGAAAACTCCCAAAGACATACCGATTGGAAGGTGACTTTCCGACTGGTGGGCTTTGAGGGCTAAGGCCCTCCTGTCCTGCATGTCATCCAAGCAGGCTGGCTGGCTGCCGCTCTTCTCTTTATTCCTGAAGTCAAAGACAAGCGGGGCAGAAACATGTCATTAAGCTGTAAAACCTTTAGGCAACGTCATGGAAAGTTAAAAAAAAAAAAAAAAAAGGGAAAGAAAATTGCTCAGAATGAGATTGCTATGCATACCCTAACAGTAAAGGAATGTCCACGAAGGAGGAATTACTGATGGGGCGATTACTATACAACCCTGCCGTGTGCTCCATCCCACGCCCCCAGGACCAAGGCAGCTAAGTCCTAGGGTGCCTCCTTTCAGCCCTTCCATCCTGTTGAACCCAGCAGGGTAAAAGTTTCATGGTACTCCCGGGAAAATCTGATGAACTGGAATGTGTACTTTTAACAGAGCCTAAAATTACTTTCAGACCCCAGGGGAACGACTTGTTTAACCAGCATGCGTTTTCCACAATGCTTCACCGTGTCAGCTAGAAGGAAGCTGTGGGGCACTTTCCATTTCAGAGCAAATCTCAGCGTCCCACAAGTCATCTGCGGGAGGCTGTCACACCCATCCTCCTGGCTGCCTGGGGGGACCCCCAGAACACCCCATCCCGCTGAGCTGGAAAGGCAACTCGCCTGGTCGGAGGCAGCAGCCAGAGGCGCAACACACCCCCACACAGGGAAGAGGTGGAAGGTAACTCCCCATGTCTGTCCTTCCAGATCAGAGAGGGAATGTCCCTCATCGGCACCCAGCAGTGGAAACTCTTGCTACAGGAAAAGGCACCCCACCAGCCAACTTAGACAAACTTTAACTGGCCTGGCCATAAGCATAAGACATTCTTATGTTATGGAAATCATCAAGTTCTTTTTCCTACCTTTGATAGCACCAAAGAAACAAATTAAAAAAAAAAAAAAAAAAAAGCTCCCAGCAACAGAGTAAGTCCAGGAACCCCTCAGAGATAAGGCAAGGCAGAGGGTAAATTCCAATGGAAATGGCTTTGGAGAAGCAACATGTAATCAGTGGCCACCCCTTGGTCAAACACCAGGGCCAGAACAGCCTGCGGAAAGCAGGGCCAGGATAACCTGGCTGAGAGCACACCTTTGCCTGGGGCCGGCCAGCAGCCAGCCAACCAGCATGCCTGACGTCAGGGAGCGTGGCAGCAGGCCAGGGCTGACGTGGGGGAGCAGGGCAGGGCGATGGCCAGAGGGGCCATGTTGGTGTTTGGCCCACCCTGCCCCCACCTCCAGGCCTTTCCGGCCTCTGCCTGAGCGCCTGAGCGCAGTGGTGCAGGCTGTACATTCCACAGGGCAATCAGGGTGGCTCTGGAGGCCCCTTGGCAACCTGGAGACTTTCTCAATCTTTCATTTCTTATCTTTCAAAAGTTTTTTTTTTTTTTTTAAACCAGGATCACTGGGGGCAGACCAGGAGACTCCTTGAGCATACTCCCAGCTGAGTGTTGCCCAAAACTGGCTCCATCCATCACACTAACTCCTGGCTCCAAAAGCTGAGCAGCCAGTCCCCATTCCCAAAGGGATCAGAAGAAAAAGCACCCTTTACTGTTTCCAGGGATCTTGAGTTCAGTCTTAACCCTGAAAGGGAGGACTTCCATTTTTGTCTCCTGGCTACAACTACCCCGAGTTAGTTGGACCTTCTATTCCCTCCTAGACAATGATAGTTACTAGGATTCTTAGCACTCACCTAATACTATGTGCCTACACTTTTCTAAGCACTTTGCTTAGCTTAAGCCATTCAACCTTCATCAGCTTCATCTTTCTGGATAAACAAAGGGAAGCCCAGAGAGGTGAAAGCATTTGCCTGGGGTTGCACAGCTGGTCAGCATGGAGCCAAGCATAGGAGCCATGGAGCCGTAGCCAGATGCTGACTAACATGTACCGGAGCCTCCAGGCAGCACACAGCTGTAATTTGTGTTACTCAGAGTCCTAAATTTTTGCAATATAGAAATTACAGTTCATGACATGTCCTCTTGGTCCAGACAGAAAACCAGTGAGTGGAATTAAACATGTTGGTTATGCACGTCAGCCGAGAAGCCAGGAGCTGGGGCAGGCTGTGTGACAGGAGGGAGGGGCCGGGGTGTTCTAGGTCCTAGCCTCGTCTCTCTTTCTCTCCCACGCTGTTGGGTAAAACGCACATGGACTCCTGACTCCACAAGACAGGTCCTGTACAAATCAGCTTGGTGAGCCTGCCCCGGGGGAGGGGGTGCTGGGGGTTGAACCTGAGGCGCTCTACCACCGAGTTATATCCACAGCCCTTTTTAAAATTTTTATTTTGAGGGGGTGGAGTTGTGGCTCAGCGGTAAAGTGCTCACCTAGCATATGTGAGGCCCTGGGTTCGATCCTCGCAACACATAAAAATAAATAAATAAAATAAAGGTATTGTGTCCAACTACAACCAAAAAATAAATATTTAAAAAAAATTTTGAGATAGGGTCTTACTAAAATGCTGAGGCTGGCCTGGAACTAGCGATCCTCCTGCCTCAGCCTCCCAAATTGCTGGAAATACAGGTGTGTGCTGCTGTGCCTGGTGCCACTTGTTTTTGATACAACTCAGTTGGGAACTAACTGTGCACTGCCTTGTGACAGCCATCTACTAACAGTGGCCATTATCACCAACATTCTTTACTACTTCTCTATTCTCATTGGCTGAACTAAGCCCAGGTACCTCAACCAGGCCTGGAGGTCCTGGCACCCCCTGATGATGCCCTGACGCACCTGAGGAGGTTCCCCCTGGGCAAGCTCTGCTCCCGGGCCTGGACGCCACCCACGGTGAGGCTCAGCCTCTTGGCCACGTCCGGCCTTCCCTCGGTGAGGCTGCCCTCCCGGGCCCGGCCTGGGGACGTGCCATAGCGCTCCTCCAGACACCGAAGAGGCACCGTCCTGTTGATGGGCTGGAAGATGATGGCGCCGCTCTGCTGGGAGACGGGCCGCCGGTTGCCCACATAGCAGCGCACCAGGCCGGGGATGGAGTCGAAGCTCTCCATCTCAAACTGGTACTGCACGCGGCTGTAGGCCTCGCTGAGCCGCAGAACCGTCCGGTGGATCTTGAAGTGCTGAGCCAGGTTCTTCCACTGACAGGTCAGGACAAAGTTTCCGGGGCTGGACAGAGAGTCGCGAACCAGAAAGTCACCATCCCGTTGCACAAGGTTTTCAGACACCTGTGGACAAAGTGGTGAGTGAGGAGGAGGGAGGGAGGACTATTGCGCCTTTGCAGAGCGCTGGGACCAAGGGAGGACAACACCTGGTGTCTCTTCCTCGGTTGGCTCCTGAGCTTGTCAAATCTGACATCTATTGACCGACCACCTTCTACGTGCCAAGCACTGCTGCAGGCACCCGCCACACACAGTGATGAAGCAGGTGCCTGGGGATCTCCTGCCCTTCATGGAGCACTTGGCTACCTGAGTGACAGGTGTGGTGCATCGGAGGTAAAGTTAAGAGACAGGAAGACAGAGTGTTAGGAAGGAGGAGAGCGAGGGCTGTCCTTCCAAAGAGAGTCCTTGGGGAAGCCTCATGAGAAGAGGTCTCCACAAAGACTGGAAGAGTGTAAAGCAACAGAGAACAAGAAAGGAAAAACACGTGTGCCTGGCAGGTCTGGTTTTCCCTCCCCAGCCAGGGGAGTGAGAAGATGGGTATCAGTTGGTCTCTGGAAGTGTCCCTCTCTAGGCCTGGCCACTGGTAGGAGGGATCCATAGGTGGATCTGTATCATCAGACACATTCTGGATTCTGGACATGCCAATCATTGGCTGGGGAAGCCTGGAACAAAGCCAGGTTGGGCTTTCTCCTCTCACCAAGTCATTGTGAGGATGAATCTGCATTCATAATATGCCAAACACTAGCACAGTGCCTGAAACATAGCAGGTGCTCAAAAATGGCTAACTATGATGACAGCAAGCAAAAGGAGAATTTACACGTGGTGCAGCCTGGTTGTTCTGCAGCCCCACTGCCTGGCTCTGCAGTCTGCCTCACTGGGTAACTGAAGGAGTCATTACAATTTTGATTCACTTTCGTTATCTGTAAAATAGGGACAATAATATTATCTACAGAGTGGCTGTAAAGATTCAAAGGGATAAAGAGTTGGCTATAACTATTGTTGTTGTTGCTATGATGTTCAATTATCCAGATTGGAATTCTGTTGAAAATTTGCACTCATGACAAATGGTAAACAGATTCTGTGATCATAATAAGGAGAAGGATGTTGGTGTCACTCGTCAGTTGAATAAACTCTGACAATTTTTCTGGGATATTCCAGCATTCAATCAATGGTATATGTCGGTTAGCTTAAAATAGTATGCTACCATGGTTACCTTAAAATTGCATCTTTGACTTAAAAATGTTTTCACAGAAATGCCTTTTCTTGGAATTGAGCCTGTGGAAAAATTATTAGGTATGAACACAGTAGTTATCTTGTAAGATCTTGGTCAGAGTGCTAGAATACCTAAGTGTCTAATACATTGTGATGTGCACATATAATGGACCTACATATGATACAGACTGGTCCACACATACGTATCAAGCAGAGCATTTTATAGCAGGTGAGAATTTCTAGGAAATTATCACTAAGTGAAGAAAGCAGGCTACAAATAGTAATATGCACTCATCTCCTGCTTGATTGAGGATGTATATCTAATGTTCATCATGGTTATCTCCAGGAGACAATGGTGGATGGGAGTTTTTCTTCTTTTTTTTGTTATCTCTATTTTATACAATCAATTTTACACTTAAAAAAAAAAAGCTAGGTTAGAATAAGAACTATTTCTTTGAAAGTGCTGAGAAATCTGCTAAACTAAAAACAGTTAATTTACAACATGTCACCCTCCCCGCACCCATCCCTATCCACCCATTTCCTGTCATGTTGTCCTTGGTTAATAATTGACCAGATCAGGTTTACAGTAAAAACCCAAAGGAAATTCTATACCTCAATTCTGCAGACTTAATCTATTTTTCAATTTTCATAGCATTAAATAGAAACATCATTCACGGCAGTGACCCCAAGGACAACCACACAAAGTACATTCCAGGCTGTGTATCTGTGGTCACTGGCATTGTTCCTCCTCTTCCCCATCTCTGGGTCATGGGATGCAAGAGGTAAAGGACAGAGTGAACAGCTGCTGGCCCCACCAGGGCAGAGGCCGCTTGACAGGAGGTGCCAACGCCCCATCCCCTGAAGCTAAGCTACCACCTTAAACAGGAGGCAGTTTCCAAAGGGCAGGAGGTGGTGGCAGCTGGCCAAGAGCTCAGTCATCTGAGCCACAGCCCGGCAGGCCCGGTCTCCTTCAGGTTGTTGCCCCATGGCTGCGGCCTCCTGCTGACTCGTGTTGACAGCCCACAGGAATGCTGGCTTTTCCTGCATCCACTTACTGGGCATGTGGAAATGTACTTTGGGTTACTGACCTTTGCTCTTCCCTAGGTCTCCCTAGAGGAGTCTAAGTCATCTCACTTATGGCATTGGCTTCTGGCTAAACAAAGGCCTTTTCCCACATGATCTTGGAGTGGGACCCTGCAGGGCCACTAGGCTGACACTGCCTGAGGGGACAAGGATGTACCTGTCGGGGGATGCGGCCATGGTACCAGGCGTGGCTCCGCAGGTCCTCGCTGCTCAGCAGCAGCTCCTCCTCCAGTTCCTTCTTCAGCCGCTCGGGGGTCCTGTCCATGATGTGCCTCTCCTTGGAGAACTGCAACACAGAGCCCACAGTGACCTCCCTCTGCCTGGGCCTGGCCAGGCCATGCCAGCTGGAGATAGCATCACCTTGCTGGTCCTCTGCTGTACTAAGCAAACCAGCGCATGCCCCAGGCCGTGCAGAGTGATTACAATTCACTGTGACCTTTCACTTTTCCATGCACAAGCAAGTAATAAAATTTGGGGACCATGGTAGGACAATGTATTGAACAGCAACGGGCTGGGCAGGAAGGGCTAAAGAGAGGGATGAGCCAGCGAGGCCCAGCTTGGCCAGCCTGCTCTCTTCCCAGGGGGAGCTTCCTCAAGCTCTTTTAGAATTGCCCCAAGTGGAGCCAGGAAGGTCCACAGTTCCCCATTGGTCCTCCACCCTGGGCCTCTGGGACATTGAAGTCCAAAGTAAAGTCCATGGAGCTAGCAGCAATGGCCTTAAATTCTTCACTACATGCAAACTAGGTCCAGGAACTGAGGTAGTCTTTAGAAACTTGCAGAGTACTTGGATCCAGCCATTTTCTACCTGTTGAAGCTAACAGAATTCTGAGTTTATATTTTGTATAACTTGGTAATATGATTTTTTTCCAATAAATTCATTTCATTTTTTTTCTGACAGACTGGAAATAGAAACGGAAACAAAAACTGGTCTTTCACCTCAGTCTGAGACCACCGCACAGCAGCCAAGGCAGGAAGCTGTGGGTGGGTGACATGGGCTCCAGACTTAATTAGAATCACACCCACTTACAACCTGTGGACTGAACTTGGACACCCTCGTGGTTCCCAGCAAACCAGGCTTAGGGGCCACTGGCTGGCCAGGTGAGAAGGAAAGGCCGTGTCCCTCTGTTTCCCCAAGTTCTCCAGCTTGCCCCACATGCCACAGAATTATTCCACATCGTAGCTTAGCACCTCAGCAAGCTGAGAGCCCCAAATCCTTCACCAAGAAAACAAAAACAGACTTGGGGTTTCATGACGGGACTCTCATCCTCTAGTGTTTCTGAGCGTGTGGCCCTTGATGGGTGCTGGTGGAGGAATGACTCAGGGGCTGATTTCAGGGTGGAGCTCGGCCTCTCAAATTGCTTACTTCTCCCCCACCCTTCTCTCAGGGAAGACAGAAATGTTGGGGGTGTTTGATGAATGGAATTTGCATCAAAGAGATGCCAGGGTGACTGTCCTGATGCTCAGGGGGCTTCACATAGCCATGTCTGGTACTGCCTGCATTACATCTGCAGACCTGAGAACAGAACATAGGTTGTCAACTGATTGTCACTTACTGTCTGCCTTGCTTCCTGCTAGGCCAGAAACCCATTTACCTCTGCCCTTGAGCTGTGCCTGAATGTAGTGTGAACACTATCCCAGGAAGAGGAACTCCTATGACTTTTCTCAGTTATGGGGATTCTACCCTTTTCTTGATTTATTCAATGTCTTATTTTATTTAGCTGGGCCTATTGACATTCAGTCCAAAGATGACATTTCTCAATCTCTGTCTTATAGGAATATGTAGCCACATGACTAAGGTCTAGCCAAGGAAGGGTAAACTGCAGAGACAGTGTGATTTCTGAGGTTATATGTGATGGCTGGAGATGAGACAATATCCTGGACCCTGAGGAGGAAACCATAGCCTTGGGATGGTAGTGCAGAAGACCTGACCAGGCTGGGTCCCTGGTACCAATGGGGCTAACATGCCAACCCTGGATCACTGGCCCCAGATCACTAAGGGATTGATTTTCTTTAAGTCTGTGATTTTGGGTGTTTTCAGGTAGCTGATTAAGTCTTAACTGATATTGTGGCCCAAGCCCCTCTCTGGCCACCTGACAGGCAATCAGTATCGCTCTCATAAGCCCTGGGCCTCTTTTCATTCTGAGGTCTGAAAACGTAGAGATTGAACATATGTAGTAGGTCTTACATAATCCTTCAATGAAATATTATTTTCTCACATCCAAAAAGCTATTCCCTATTTATCTTTGCATTCTTCTTCCTCCCTAATGCCCCCACATCCAGATCACTTTTCCCTCCCCCAGTCTCCTGCTCAGCATCAGTTATAAAAGTTGTTTTTTTTTAAAGTTGTTTTTTTTTTAAAAGCATTTTATATGCAACAATGTTTCACTCCAGGCTTTGAGATCATACTGTTTTACACTTATTACCAAAAATATCCTGACTCCTTAGAGGAAAATCCACAATTATTACCCACCCCCAGCTCCTGCACAGACCCTTAAGAGGGTGCAATAGGGGACTATCTCCAGGGAGGAGGGAGAAGGAGATTATAGAGATTGACCCTCTCAAATGAAGGGCCAGACTTCATAAAACATCCCTTAATCACCCACATCATTTGTGAGAAGTTAGGGGGGTGGTTATACAATTGCCTAGACTTGATTTTTACAAGGGAAGGAGGGGGGTGTGGGGCGGGGGGGGGGGGAGCAAGAAAAGGAATTTAAGGGAGGTTTGTCCTAGTGAGCCCGTGATGACAAAGGGCTTTTCATTCCAAGCCAGTGAGGGCTGGTTCTAATACATTCAGAAGAGCAGGTTTGCTGCTGGAGCCTCTCTGCCTCAGTGGAGATGTGGGCCCTGTCTCCCAAATGACCCAGGGAGCAATGCAGGGTCCCCACACATGGACACCTCGGGATTAAATGGTGGTTATGTGGAAGGGGTGGGTGCCTTCTAGAACTTTTACTTACTGTTTTAATCACATATATTAACACAACTTTGATGTTTTCCAATTGCCTATACTTTATAAGACCTTGATCTTGCCAACTATGATTCTGCTACTACACATAAGAACTTTGATGGCCTGTAAACCCCATGGTTGGTGAGGGATAAGCATATAAGAAGTTAAGGCAAAATGTGTCTATTTTTAGTTTGAAACCCCGTGATTGGCAGTTGTTCTCCTTGGTAACCAAAAATGAGATTCCTGGTTCCTGGAATGGGTCACATGTGTCTGTGACATTTGGCAGAATTCTGTCGGCTTCCCCCAAATCCCCTGATTTCTTAGTGACAGTGCACCCTTTGCTTTGTTGCTACCATGTGGGAGGAATTTGAATTTTTTTCTTGAAATGCAACTATTTTGCTTAGGCTTAGGCTAATTTTATAGGTCTTGGCTACAAAGAGAATTCTAGCAATTTAAGGTAACACAATGACACCTCTACCCTCAGCAAAGGTTTCATCCCAACTGTGTGGCCTCTCATTGATCCACGGTCTGAATGATTCTACTAATGTTATGGTTTGGATATGAGGTGTGCCTACAAAAGCTTAATTGTGAGACAATGCAAAAAGGTTCAGAGGAGAAATGATTGAATTATGAGAGCCTTAACCCAGTCAGTGAATTAACCTCCTTGGGATTAACTGAGTGGTAACTGAAGGTGGGTAGGGTATGGCTGGAGGAGGTGGGTCCCTGGGGGCCTTTGGGGCATATCTCTCTGGAAAGTAGAGTCTGTCTTGCCTCTGGATCAAAATGTGAGCTGCTTCCCTCTGCCACACTCTTCTGCCTTAAGGAATGGAGCCAGCCTCCTATGGACTAAGACCTCTGAAAGTGTGAGCCCCCAAATAAACTTTTCCTCCTAGACAATGGTTCTGCTCAGGGTGTAGCAGTAAAAAAACTGACCAGAACAACTAACATCCTAGGAATCCTCCTGCTCTTCCTTAAACTACATTTCTGATGGAAGGGTAGAAGAGATAAGTATTTACACACATAATAGTCACATGCATTGGTATTATTTGCAGAGGCTAGAATTATGCACTAAAAGAGACAGCGTCCGCACAGCATCATTTGGTCTTGGGAAGAGAGAGTGCAAAAGTATATAGTTTCAATCCGCCCCAGTTCCTGGAGCCTTTTCTCCTAGCACGTATGTTCCAACTCTGTCACATTTGTTTCTGTAAATGTCTTCTGAATTCAATGTACCTCAAAGACTGCCTGGACCCAAGTCACCCTCAGTCCCTCTGTCAACACAGGACAGCGGCACTAAAGTGCCCAGGGGAGCTTCGCCTGCCCTCTTGGACAGATTTCACTGAATGTAGATGCGGTGCTCACCGCCCTGTGGGCTGCATGCTCTTCAACTTCCAGGCGGCAAGAGACAGTGGGAAAACTCGTGAATAATCAATTTCTCACACAAATGCTATGAATACTAACGATGACCATATTACAGTAGGACAACTCTTTCTCCAAGGTGATTCTCTTATTTTGTGCCCTGAATTTGAACCTCATTCCTAGAAGGTGAGTTTCATTCTTCATTTTCTCACATATTTATCTGAAGAGGAAGGAGCTGGTGGCCAAGAGAGGAGGAGAGACAAGGTTAGGCTTTCTCTGCCCAGCACAGACTCCAGCCATTCTGAGCCCCACCCCACATGGCAGCCTCCGGAGGAAGGGAAGCTGCTCAGCTCTGAGTCCAGAACACTCTGCCCACAGGTCTTGCCACTTCCTTCTGGGGACCATATCCACCCACTACAGAACAAGGACGCAGGTAGGAGCCACGTCTTCTACCCCGAGGCTTGCTTGAATCTCACCCACCAGGCATTTGGAAGCAGTCCTTTACAGTGGGGTAGGGGAGGCATAAGAAGAGGTGCCGTATATAGAGTCCTAAGTATCTATTAGGCACGGGTAGTACTCCTGTATCATGGTTACCCACTCACATGACTCCACTTTTAAAAATGGCATTTTAGTCTCAGTCATTAGCATTGGGGTCTGAGATTAGATGCAGGTAAACTGATGGAGATGCAGGAGATGGCTGAAGCCCACACTTGTCCAATCAAATTGAAGGTTAGAAAATGCATATATTACTGTAATTGATGCTTTTCATGACAATCCGGGTCTAACTATATCTTTCTCATCACCAGCATTTTAATAACCTTGATATCAACAGGCATTACAGCACAGTGTTTAAGAGCTCAGTCCAGCCAGCCATCTTGATCCCCAGGCCACTGTGCCACGGAACAGCTGTGTGGCTTTAGGCAAGTGATGTTAACTCTCTGTGGAGCCTCAGGCTCCCTATCTGGAAAATAGGAATAATGATTTGTCAAATGAGGCTAATAAGAATTAAATGGGTGGATATCTATAAAGCGATGGAACACAGCCTGGGGGTAGTCAGCACTAATGTTAACTGTCATTGACAGACATATCATATCAGGATGCTACTACTACTACTAATCTGATTTTATAACATAGACTTGAGTTGGGGGTGTGGCTCAGTGGTAGGGCACCTGCGCAATGTGCACAAGGACCTGGTTTCCATCCCTAGTACTCCTCCCCCCCCCCCCCCCCGACCCCCGCCCCCAAGCACACTTCACATTCAAGGTCTGATACAGGAAGCGCAGAGAGGCTGGGATTGGGGAGAGAAGTGAGGAATGCAGCCCGGTTGTTCACAAACCCCGCAGCTGACTGCTACCAGCTTCTTTCCTCTTGAGAGGCAACACCCATGGTCCAGTTCCGTGACCAGGACTGGTGCTAGCTTGCCGGGGCTGGCTCTGTAAACCATGAGTGTCACCGTGAATCTGCAAAGAACGTTTCTGCAGCCCCACACACCCTGGCAAGTCTGGTCTTGACAGGCTGGAATAGCTAGAGCCCAGGAGATGGCTGGAAAACACATTCTGGAGGCGCAGAGCCAGCTCCACAGACGTGCTGGGAACCTCGATTAACTCAGAAACCCACGTTTCAACAGCTCTCCAAGGAAGAGAAAATTGTTCCGGCCTGGGAGGAACAGAGCACAGGGTCTCCCGGGTGAGCATCAGAGCCTGCATTTCTAATCAGGCACAACAATAGGACTGGATATGCAGGAGATCCCCATCCTAAGCCAGGCAGCAGGGCGGGGTGCACAGGCATCTGTCAGAAACTCTCAGAGGCGGCTGCGGATGCTCATTTGCTTGCAGGAGACAGGAGAATTAGAAAAAGATGGCATCTGCATTATAATTAATATTTGTTTCACTCTATCTCTGTCTGTTAGAAAAGCTTCCCATTTTCCACAGAATCTGAAGTTGTGCAAGAAAGACCCTGTCCCCCAGCCCATGAACTGATGCAGTTTCAAAAGGTTAAGATGCAGAAGCACCATGTCATGGCTATCAATGTGTCCAAGCAATTTACCAGGCACCAGGCTGCTAGGGTTAGAGGAAGGCCCGGATCCTTACCCTCAGGGAGGGCACAACCTGGTGGAAGGCCATACACCATGCAAAAGTGTTAACACACCCCAGAGCTCTGGGGGTGGACCTCCTGCCTTGCTCTCTTATTCCTGTTCCCAGTTCTGCAGCCTGAGTGAGCTATTCTATCTCTTTGTCCTTTGATCACTGTGGTCCAGGTGGGTTCTGGGAATAGCCTCATGGGGTGGGGAGGAGAAATGACAGGCTGCAGAATCAAAGTTGGACCTTGAGGATGAAATTTAAGGAGAAGGGTAGGAAGGGACATTTGAGCTAAGGGAGACAAAGAGTAGCTGGGTATGGTGACAGGGAGGCTCTGGATGAGGACAGGGCTGAAGTAATGCAAAGGTACAGCAATGGACATATTTGGTACGAATATACATAGAATATACATATGTAATGGACTCCAGCACCCTCCCTGAAGGAGCGCTCCATCTTCAGTCTACGAATCTGGTTCAGAGTCCACCTTTCTGGCCATTGCTGGTTGGCCCAGGACAGGGCCCTGCGCCCAAGGACACTATCCCACTCTGGTGAAAACTTCGTGAGACTCAAAGTCTGAAGGTACTTCATCTTCAAGTTTCCTACCAGAGCGACTGAAATGGGCTGAGACAACCAAATCAGCACATGCAGAGAAGAGGAACAAGAGACACAAGATGTCCTGGTGGCAGCTGATTACTTCAGCCAGGAAATACCCTGTGACCTAAGCTACATAAGCTGGGTCCCTGTCCCTTGTGACTACAGTAGTCCTGATCAGGGCAGAGATCAGATGAGTGGAATCTGACACTGGGGCTGAGGGTCGGATCTTCATTCTCCAGACAATAACAGTCAGTTGAAGCTCTCTGCTCAGGAAAAGCAACAGGTTCACACAGAGAGTGAACAGAATGGACTAAGTAGGGCCAGGATGGAGGTACAAGGCCGGTGCAGTCTTTTGAAATGTGCTGGTAATGCCCAAATCTCCATCTCCAGCCCTTAGGGTTGGTGCTTCACAAGGAAAATTCCCACCATGCATTTCAGAACTGAGGTCAGTGTGGATGAATTGAACTCGTCCCACTGCAAACTCTGCCCTTCTCTCCCTTTCCTGGCCTTTGGCATCTCCTTTGCCCTCATTATTCAAACTCAAAATTGGTGTCTATAGATAAAGAAATTTCTGATTCTGAGCCAAGCATAGCGGCACATGCTTATAATCCCAGCTACATGGGAAGCTGAGGCAGGAGGATTGCAAATTGGAGGCCAGCCTCTGCAATTTAGTGAGGCCCTGTCTCAAAATAAAAGGGACTGGGGGTGTAGCTCAGTGGTAGAGCATCTCTGGTCTGGGGAAGAGACAGAGAGAAAGGAAGGGAAGAAGGGGAGGTGGCAAAGAGGGAAGGAGAAAAGAAGGAAATTTCAGATTCTACCTCTTACCACTCCCATTCTATTCCCCACTGATTCAACTATTTTGCTGAAACTTCTATAGTCGCCCCCTAATAATTTGTCTACCTCCTATCTTCAGTCTTAAAACCTGCTACCTACAAAGCCACCAGACTTATCACACCACCGGTAGGCTCAGAAACTTAGTTGAAGTATGCCCCAAGCTAAAGCTAACATGAAACCTGGAATCTCTTTCAGCCCCCAACTCCACACACAAGTCGAGGGGCTTGTAATGTATAGTTTTCACCTGCCCCAGGCTCAGACGGGTCCATGGGCACAGAGGGGCACAGACCCCATCCTGCCCTGTTCCCCCAGAGACAAATGGTAGAGGCTTGAGTGATGAGGTAGATAGGCAAGGGTGACAGAGTGGGGTTCAAGAGTTCACAAACTGGGGGCATCAAAGTTTTGAGGAACTTATTTGGGCCTGTGGTTTTATTCCCAAGGGCTATTATTTAGTGATAAAATCCAAAGCCCTCTCTAGGAGGCAGGCAGTGCCCTTTTTCATTTGGCCCCAAACTAATTTGCCATCATGTTCTGATGCAGGGCCCCCATTACAGGGACCTCCCATGCTCCCTGAACACACTGTCCCTTGCATCCCTCCTCTATGTCTCTGTGATGTGGTCAGCAGACAGACTGACCCACCTGTATAGGTGTCTATTATGCAGCTTCACTGCAGCCCAGGTTGGAGACTGGGGAGCAGCCAAAGGGTGCTGGGCAGGGAATGCAGGGGCCTTGAATATCAAGGCAATGAGTTGGATTCATCTAAGAAGGTAGGAAATCCATTAAAACTGTAGGCAAGGGAGTGAAGGGGTTTGGGGGGGGTGCATGGCTTTTTTTTGCCTTTGGCTCTCAGAACCTAGCCCAGAGCCTGGCACGTGGCAGGTACTCAGTCAACACCAACTGAAGGGAACAGTGCTCTCCATCAATCGCCCTCTAGTTGGCAGCTTCCTTGTCACTGAACATGAAGAGGACAGCTTAGAGACTGATCAAGCACAAGTGACCTTGGGCACATTTCTAGACTTCTCTGAGCTTGTTTCTGTATGCACCAGGGGAATGATTCGCACCTCACAGGACTACATGGCCTAATGCACATAAAGTATCCAACTCTGTATCTGGCACATGGTGGACACTCCCTTGAAACAATGTGGAATTTGAACTTCCTTTCAAGGATGACTCTTGGCAACAAATATGGAAAGTTGCTTCTTACCAAAGAATTTTCTAAAACAGATACATAAAATCCATCAGAAAGTTTTAGAGATATGTGGCCTTTGAGAAGTTCTGATGGAATTTTAAAAAAAAGATAGCAGTTGGAATAGCTAATTTCTATGTAGGGACATGTTTGTTTATTCTCTTTATCTCAGTTCAAAGTCAACAGTTCTTGGGGTTTTCAGTTCAGTAAATGGTTCTGTCTATGCAGGATGATGCTGGCCACTTATAGGAAGGCAGACTTCCACCTGGTGGTGAGCGCTTTGTATGTATATGTCTTGGCATCAGCACATACATGTGGTTCCCTCCAAATGACTCACATCCAGACACACAGGTGACAGCCCAGTGCAGATGCAAAAAAATTTTGAGGTCTGCATGAAGCTAGTTCCTTGTACTCAGATTATATTTCCTTCGAAGCTTTAGACGCTTAGTTGTTAATACTTTTTTTAATTAAATTTTTAAAATTGAGACGATTTTTCTAGTCATTCATTCAGTGAACAAGACTGAAAATTAATTTATTTGAAATAAACAAAAATAAGAAGGGCATGTCTGTATGCATGAAAGAAGGAGGGAAGGAGAGGGCAGGAGAGGGAACACCGGAGAACACAGAGGCTGGCTACATCTGGGTGGCTCTGTTCTGGTGAGGAGTGTTCCACCACAACACTTAGAATGCCAGGAGGGTTCTCAAAAGCTTCCTTTCTTCAGTCCTGGAACAGTTTATTATATTAAGGGAGAAGTTAACAACAGTGCAGGCCCCTTGTCAAGTGGTACCAAACAACTCTACAGGTCAGGTATTTTTCTTTAATCTCTTTTTGAGAAATCTCATAGGATATTATGATCACCAAATTATAAGTCTGGCTGGAGTTCTAGATCATCATATAGAATCGGTCTGATTGATAAGTGGAGCCCATGTCTTCTGAAGAGCTCAAGGTGGGAAATCCCATGGGGTCTTGTGGAAACTGTACCAGGTGATCCAGGCTAGGGCAATGCAGGAGTCCAAAGCAATGGACCCTCACTCAAACCCACCAAACTCAAGCAAGACCTGCAGTGACATATAGCCTAGGTCACCACTGTCCCTAAGAGATGTGATAAACATAAAAAAGACCTCCTCTCCCCAAAAATAAACTCTCAATAACTATATACAAAGTACTCTGAAGGATGCTACCTCTGGGATCATCTTCCAAGAAAAGCCACCTAAAAAATGAAGGTCTTTGGAGAATTCTAAAACTCAGCCCCTTGGAATCCCTGCTTTTTGTTGAATTTCAAGCAGTGTCCAAGTTTTGGTAAAATTGCCAAAGTGCATATACAGGACTTTGAAAGACCCAATTGAAATCCTGCCCAAACCAATCATGAACCTAAAGAATGAATACATTCCAATAACCGCTGCCGCTCTTAACCCTACCCATAGCCAAAACCCCAAAATCCAGTTCTCTGTAAGTTTTAAGGCTAGAAATTTAGCCCAAGTCCTTGGATGTTTTAATCTGAGGTAGAACAGAAAGAACAGGGATGTCATTTGTGGCTATCCTAAATTCTTGCAATGAAACAATTACCATATTGTTTCTGTTTCACCTTTTATGGACACTGGCTGGCTTTATGGTTTACCTAAAAATATTTTTATTATAAGCCAAAGAAAGATATGAATTCATCCATCCTCCTTTCCCATTAGGATGAGCAGGCTAGAAAAAATAGTTTCTTATGCTAATTACTGAGATAAATGTCACAGCCTTTACTTTTAAATAAAACAAACAAAAACTTTGAAACAAAAGTCCAAAGAGGAAAAAAAAATCAAATTCAAATTTTATATACCCTTATCTGATACACATAGCCAAAAGGGAGCAGGGGCTACTGAGCATCTTTGCTTATTCCAGCCTAGTGAGCACACAAGTGGCCTGGCCTGTGGTCTAGGAGGTGGACAGCATGGTGGCCTCTTATCAAGGAGGTGCTGGTCATCCACAGCTGTAGGAGATCTGTGTTCTTTTCTCTTTTTTAAACTTCTATTTATTTATTTTTGTGGTGCTGGGGATTGAACCCAGGGCCTTGTGCATGCTAGGCGAGCTTTCTACCACCAAGCTAGATCCCCAGCACACAGTAGATCTGTACAGTAGTTAGAGTTGCCTGGCAGATGGCAATAAAGAGTGTTAAGGAAAAGATGTCTTCTTCTAATTCATACAAGGCACCCTATGCACTAGAGGGGAGAGGCCCTGAGCTCTTCCTGGTGACCTCTTTTCCTTCTCAGTGCTGGGCTCTTGAAAGATAAGCACTTCTCATCTCACCTGGGCCCCTGGCCTCTGAGCCTGCTCAGTCAGATCCTTTCATTAAAGCTCAGTAAAGTGGCTCCTGTAGGCAGCTTACTAATCACACATGCTCTATCTACACATATCCTTTTGGCCAAAGTTCTACAGAAACAATCAGGAGTTTGAGAGTCACCAAAGCACTATGCCTTGGGTTAAACCCTAGGACTCACTGCATGCCAGCTGGGCATGCCTCTCCAGCTAGATCTGCAGGAGGTGCAGATGTAGGGGTAGAAAGTCTCCATGCCTGACTCTGGTCACAGCCTCTCTGAATAGACAGGGCATTTGAAGAAAATGTACAGCAGTCAATGACCTGTGGTGCTGCTAAAGTCCCATGTGTTGTGTATTTTATCTCAGGTCACTGAAAAGCTTTCTGGTCTCTTCTGAGGTGGAAACAGTAGCAGAAGGATTTCATAAAATCTCAATAAGTTTCAGCATACAGAAACACATCCATTAATTTGATGCTTATGTTTAAATATCTTGATGATGTAAATTTCTCTTCCAAATCCTAGAAGGAATCTCATATTCAGCAAAGATTCTGCAGATGGGTTGTGATGCCGTTTTACTATCTTATAATTAGACTTGTGTCATTTATCACACTATAGACCAGATTCCCACTCCAGAGCTATTAAAAACTGATTTGTGATTTGCTGTTAAACTAAGATGCTTCATTCTCCGACTACATGTGATTTTTCTTTTCACAGATGAATAAAAATTACAGGAGCCATCAGACCTGAGTGCAGACAGGAAAATACCATTGAAACCCCCAGAGAGTCTAAGTCCAAGAGATTTCATTTCATTTCATTTCATTACCAAATCATATCAAACTCTTATCAAAAGAGGCACAGAAATCATGAATAGGAAATATGAAGAGGACATCTGTGGAACTCCTTGCTTATCAAGGTGCTGAGAAAAACCCATTAAAATTCTGCTATCGGGGTGTGCAGACTAAAGAGGCTAATTCAATTGTAATTTGTGTGGACTAGAGTTTTAAAGCAGCGCACCTTGTAAACTGGCAGTGGTAACTTAATCCCACATCCAAACGAATTACATTAGAGTCATTCTGATCATGCCCATGGCTCCCTTTGATGTTAGACTGCGTTATCCTTTTCCCTGCTCCTTCTCGGGGCAATGTCTCCTCTACAAATTTTCACCCTGTCTGATTGGGAAGCTACGGCTTTTGGAGCTCAAATTTTTTTTTGATGAAACATCAAGGGACTGAAAACTACTTCTCACCAAAGGAAACGGACTACAGTCTGACAACTTTCGGGTGGGGTGTGGGGAAGGGTGGGGGTAGGCAGGCCTAAGCGTCATTGAATGCAGCACTCAGTACTAACAAATGTCGCATCTTTTCTCCCCACACTGGAGAAATTGCTCATTGTTTTTATCTACTCTAAGATCTCTTCCCACCCTGATATGGCTCAGAAGGGTTTGACCACTCTGCTTCTTACTGCCTTGACAAAGCATTATTTTACCAATAGGCCACTCAGAGCTCAGCTCCAAGGTGGTGGTGGTGGGGCTCACCTCTCCCTGTCAATAGATAAACTGAAACATGAAGAGATTTCTAATAGGCCATTTGTCAACATCTTGCCCTGCTGAGAGCCCCAGTGGGTACCTTCCATCTGGATCAGATTTAGATGATGACTTCCTGGAGCAGAATGTGGAACAGACACCCAAATCACTTCCACGAGGGAGGGAGTCCTGCATTTGGATTCCTACTCCCAGGGAGAAATGGGATGTGCCCCATTTAAGATGGAGGCCAAAGGTCACTTGGTTGCATTTAACATTTATTGGGCTAGTGAAATGATGGGCTTCAAAGAAAAGCTAAGAACCAGTTTGACCTATGAAAACCCCTTCTAAACCACTTTGGTCTCTTTAACCAAGTGCTCACTCGAGTGACTTCTATTAATACTTCTCTCTCACACAGGGTTGGTGTATGGATTAAATAAGATGATGCCAGGGAAATGTGAATCGTGGAGTCTGGCAGTGAAATTACATTCAGTAATAATGGTACTTTGTTAACATCCACAGAGAATGGAGGGGAAAAAGCCCAATAAAAACAAAGACTGCTCTGGCTAAGGCAGACCCTGATAAGAGGGTCTAAAGAGCAGCTGACCAGAATTCAGAATGCAAGGAGATCCCAGGCAGCAATTTTGACCACGGGTAATTTAACCTTTTTAATTTAACATCTTAATGTAAAGTATGAGTGGTGTGATATGATAGCTTTCATCAAAATAGATGTCCTATTTGCCCTTCAACAAGAAAGTCATAAAATAAAAATCAATTTAAGTGTTCTCCTTCTCTTAATTCATCTTTAATGAATGAGATAAACTGAATCAACGAAATGCGTCATAGTGGAAAGACACTGGGAGATGTAACTGGAAAAAAAAAAACAAGATATGCCCAACACACAAAGGAAAAGGCCAAGATTCAGATAAACTTCCACGTGGGGTGTGGAATAAATGACTTTTGAATTCTCTCTCTCCAAAACAGTACCATGACTAACTCTTAGAACTCCACTCAGAGACAAAGTGCATCATTTGTTAGTGCTAAGTACATAGTAGGCTTGCAGTAAAACTAAATGACTCACCATAAGATTCATGGGTTTTGGCCAAGTATCAACTCCACCACCTTTGATACAAAACTCACTGATCACTTTAAAGGTATATGTCTCCCAGAGGAACATAAGCCGTTAGACACACGTTTTCTTGTTTGATAAACTTTTTAAAAAACATAAACACCACATTAGATTTTATGGAAAGAAACAGAGAACCAGGGACAAGACAACACAATACAACTCAGATCTCATGAATGCAGTGTACCCGGGAGCTAAATAGGTATGAAGACAATTTCTGTTTCACAAGAGAAAAGTATGGCCAAGACCCTATATTTTCATGATGTTCTCAGACTTATGGAATTGGAGTTTGGTTGAAACCTAGAATTTAAGTTTCCCAAAGTATTTCTATATGAATACAAAACTGGAAATGTTCAGCCTGTACAGGAGACTTAAGAGGAACTGGAGGGCTGTGCTGAAATATCTGAAGGCAGGGGCTGTCACTGTCCCAAGACAATGGGTCAAATATTCTTGGTTCAACTCTGTAGAGAAACAGAATCAGAATTTGTCCTATCCTATTTCTAGCTGTCCATTTATACCAGCTAAGTTAGCCTCAAAATAGACATGTTCACAATCTGAAGGCGGGGACATGCATTTGATGGGCTACAGTGCCCATTTAACTGCAGAACAAGGAAACTGTCGCAAGGGCAGAGATTTTTCACTCAAGATGAGGCCTTCTAGCAGTTACACTTGTTAAAATGTGGGAATGCATTGCCTTAAGGACACAGTTTCACTTCCATCTCTAGAAATGGCAACCTTCTAGGAAGATTCAGGAAACAAGATGACCAACGGGAAAGCTATTGAGGAATTCCAAGCAAGAGATCTGGGGACCTGAATAAGTACTATGATGGTAGAGACAGAAAGAAGAGACAGATGACAGGAGGTAGTGTCATGAAGGCTAATCCACGACACATGAGAAGTGAACAGGGAAGAGGCATGAGTACTCCAGAAAGATGACTGCACCACCCAACACCCAACACCCAAGAGACACAAGAGGAAGCAGTGCTGTGGGAGAAGATGTAGAATCTGGGGTGCTGGTGGGCCACCTGGATGGAATTGCTCACCAAGCCACGGGGTCCAGGTGCTGTGGAGTTGGGCTGACGAGAGACGCAGCTTGGGAATTCTCAGTGCCTTGAAGGATCCTATCTCAACTCCCATTTAAGAGATGGAATATAGCATGGGAAGACAGCTGGGGAATACTGGCTTCTAAGAGGCAGACTAGAAAGAGAAATCCAAGAAGATAGTGTAGGATCAATCCGGAAGGACCCAGCAGGACAAGCAGGGTACAGTGTCCTGGAGTTTGAGAGAGCAGAGTTCCAGGAATGTCAACTATGCCAGGTGCAGCAGAGAGTTCCAGTAAAGTCAGAATTGGACAGCACCCACCGGACTTGGCAATGAGCACGTTGCTGGTGGAGTAAAGGGGCCGAGTGGCCAACAGGACTGAGGAAATACAGATTGTCCTAGCCAGCTTTTAGGTGGGGGAAGGTGGAGACAAGGAAGAAAAAAATGGAAATAAGGATGACTTTTAGGATGGGAAAGATCAGAGCATGTTTAGAAGCTAAGAGGAAAAGTGTTGGTAGAGATGGAGAGACTGAAGATAACTCAAGAGGAGCCCCTGAGGAGGGGTGGCCACGGGCACAGGTGGCAAGACAGGCCTGGGTCAGGGAGAGGGAGGGAAGCTTCATCCTCGGAGGCTGGAGGGAGGGAGCGAGGACCATGGATAAGGACATGGAAATAACTGCAGCTCATGGGGGCACGGATAGGGACAGAAAAGATCATGTCTCATGGCCTTGACTGCCACTGTGAAGAACAAGATCTCATTATAAGCATTGAAAAGGACAAAGCTTGAAGAGAGAGAGAAAAACAGGAAGGAGCCGGGAAAGGACAAGCAGAACTGATGGGCTGCAAGCGCCCAGCGAGGACCCAGGCCTGGGTGAGGAGAGACGCTGTTTACGTTCCACACTCATCCCCCCAAACCCTCACCCCACTCCCCATTCCAACTGTTTACTGATCCCCAGAGGTCCCACTGCCTCTCGGCACACAGGCTCTGTATCCTCTGCTCACCAGCCACCTCTCTGGCCTCCCTCATCCCTCTACTCTCCACTTCAGCCTGAAGTTCCTGCTCAGGATGCTCTTTCTCTCTTGGGCCTTTACCTCTGCTCCTATGGTGTTACCTCCTCTGGAAGCTCCCTGGCTGGGGCTGGCCTGCATACCTCTCCTGGATCTCACAAGAAGCCAGGCACCCTTCCTACTCCATACCCGCCACTGGCCTGGAGAGAGCTGCCTGCATATCCATACCCCACCAGACGAGGGAGGGCTCCTCCCAGGTGGGAACTTCCCCTCCATCCTCAGCACCAGGAGCCCTGGGTCCTCGTGTAACGGGGCCAGGGATGGAGGTAGGAGGAGCAGAGGAGCTCTGAGCGGGAGTCTGATGGCTGGTTCCTCAAGTCCCTTCTCACAGAGAACCCAGGATCCTAGCTCATCTGTCCTTTACACATAACTATTTTGATAAAAGAAAACAGGTATCAAGAGTAGACACTGGGAAGAATTCTTATCCATGGAAACTGAAAGGCTTGATTATAGCTCCTTCACAAGCAAGAAAAATAAGTTTGAATATTCTCATGGCCACTGTCAGATTGCAACAGTAGCTTCTGGAACTGTGACAGACACCAGAAATCCATTTCAGGACAGAGATGCCACCGTGGTGTCTTTTCCCCAACTAGGACACCCAAAAATACCCATCACTTAAAAGGCCCCTTTGTTGTTTTTGACATCTTTAAGCCCAGGGATGGGGCCTGCGTCCTCTGAGTACTGCTGACCTCTCACACAGCCAGGCGCAGAGAGACCTCTGTGGCCCATGCATACCAATTCTCCAGCCTTCTCCCTAGTGTGTGGCTCGTCCCTCCTCTGGAGTCCACGAGGTGCTGAATCTACGCACAAAATTTTCCCAGGGTCCCAGTCCTGCTCTGTTTCCCACTCAGGTCTCTCCAACGAAAACAAGTCCTAGGCCAGGATCCAAATTCTGGGGTCTGTGGGGAAGGGGGTGCTGGGACACAGCCTCTGTCAGGCATGTCCTTCTGATGTGGAAACCAGATCCCCAGAGCTCCTCGATGCCAATGGAATGCATTTAAGGCTCTTAGAAAAAGCTGTGCTGGTGTATTTTTTTTTTTTTTTTTTGGAGGTCTAGAGAGAAATGAGCAACTGGCAGCTGCCATGAGGAGGGGCTGAGTCACTTGGAAAGATATTTCCCACAGGCTTTTTCCACCTTGCGCAGTTCGTGCTGATGGTGCATCTACCCCATGACAAAGGCAACCAGGCCATCACCAGAGCCACGATGTGTCACTAGTACCAGGCTGTCATGATAACCAAAGGATCAGCCACAGGATCTTCATTCCACAAGTAGAGGCAGTTTCAAATGAAACCAAGTACCAGGGACCTGATGTTCTAGGGATGTGACACCTCAGGCTATAATGTGGATTCAGGGGCTCCAAATAGGGGAAGGGGGATTTAAAGCAAAAGGAAGCACAAAAACATGATTTAAGATCTTCCCACTGTATATAACAGCATTTGATGGCTTCAAAGACAATCAAATCTAATGTGGCAAAGTCTACGCTTTCAATCCACTGTCTTCTAACCTTAGCTGCTGTGGACAAAAGGAGACCACAACCACTGGACTTAATGACCTGTTAACTGACACCTGCTGATCTGTTAATCCACCACTTCAAACCCCAACCTCTCTGTTCACACTTCTTCAAAAGGCAGCTTTTCTGTGCTTGCAAGGTTCACTCCTCATCTTAGATCTCCCTTCCCGCCTTCCCCACCAACACAACCTCACTGACCTTCCTCAGGATGAGCCATGAATAAGATGGTAAGTTTCAGTTCCTTTTTCCTCAGCCCACAAAATTCCTAGGTCAGGATCCAAATTCTGGGGTCTGTTGTGAAGGGGGTGCATGCACACAGCCTCGTCCACATCTAGACACTCCTTCCTCTACCCAGAATGTCATTTCCTCTCCTTCTCCTAACTTCTACTAATTCTTCCAGTCTCGGCAGACTCTACCTCTCCCCAGGAGACCTCCTCTGCTCCTCCCCACTCCAGCCCTGGCTATGCCAGGCATGTGCCTCTGGGAAGCCAGGATCTACCTCCACAGAGAGTACCAAGTCTCTGATAAATGATGCTTTCTTTTAGTTGGTCAATAAATATCTGTAGAATGCTTACCAGAGCACTGCAGCAGATCTCCTCAACTGAACCCACTAACCTAAGGCCACAGCACCTGGCAAAGGCCAACAAAGTGTCACAAATAAGGTTTGCTAAGCTTAACTGAGGATGCAACCAGGATGAAAATCCATATGGCAACCTGCCTCCGATGCTTGTAACTTGGAGACCTAGGAGGTGGTCCTAAGTCCCACTACTTTCCTGCTCATGTCACCCACTAAGCCTCCTTATGAACCCCTGCTCTGACCAGGCCTGGTTTTCAATGCTATTGTCAACACCAGTGTCTTCGTCTCTGAGCCACTGGGTTTGCTATTCCCCACACCTGGAATGCCTTCCCCATCCCATCCTCCCAAATCCCATGTTACTTAAAAAAAAAAAAAAGAAAGAAAAAAAAAAAGAAAAAAAATTGTAAAGGGTTGCTTGTTCTACAAAAGCCAGTCCCACATCCTCCCTGAAGCCTCTCCTAAAAAGAGGCTCACACGGTTCTCTCCCTACTTGGCCTCCTCTCTAGGTATGCATATGCATATCCCTGACACCTCTTCACCCCCATTATTTTTTGTTCTCATTTAATTCCTCTCCAGGGTCTTTATGTACTAGTCCACACGACGATGCTCTTAGATATATCCTAAATCCTGCAAGACTTCTGCAAGTAAGAGCTTATTCTGAGAGATCTTGTTCTGAGTGTGATTGGTCTCCTATGTAATGAAGGAGTTTTTGTATTTTTAGTTTTCTTCCCATACAACAAACACTATTAATAACATCCTACTTTCTCCAGAGATGATATGGATTAGACCAAATGGAAAGTTACCATGACTACCTCAAGTGTTATTTTTGGTATGAGAAATTCATGCCAAGAGAAGCAGCATACATGGTCAAGAATTGGAGCCTTATTTCCGTTTTGTTATCAGGCAATCAATCCCAATTTAATTTTGAAATTCTAATTGCAACGGAAACTAATTATGAGCAGAAAGGCCTGAAACCCCTAATTAAAGTGGGAGTCAATAAAAACGATTTGGCATTATCGTTGAGGCACCGTTAGGAGGATGAAGGATTGACTACAGGCAGATTTCCTTCCCAGGTAACTAAGCAAAACAAAACAGGAAAGCTCGTCTGGAGGGTACAGTTAGGGAAACCCAAGTTGGAAATGAAGATCACACTTTCTGGTGAGTGAGCAGGTCAGGGCCTCTCTCTGTGTTAAGTCTTCAACAAACTATGGGTGGGGTGGGAACCCCAGGGGTGGGGGGGAGAGCATTTCTACCAAGAGTCGTCCACGAGGAGTGGCTGCGGTGGGGAGGGAGAGAAAAAGTTCAAGGACAAGAAATGGTTTAGATTAACCCCATATGTTACATGGCCATTTCTGTGAAGGACTTAGGAGCTCTTGCTGCAGATAAGCAGTGGTATCCAAACAGAATCTCATCGCTCAGACCCAGATATTTATGGGCTGATTCCTCACATACCAAACGCTGAGCTGTACTTTTCTGAATTAGCAGAAGTTGGCGTCTATTATAGAGGGAGAACCTAGTGCCAATCTCTGAAGTGCATGCTTCCCTTCGGGACCTCCCAGTCTATCTTTGACAGCTCTATAATACTGTTAATAGCATAATGTCATCTGCTCTATGCTAGAATGATCCATATTTAGGCACCAAACCACAGGGTCCTCACGTCACCCCGCTGGGCTCCTGGATAAGAAAGGGGCTCTGAAGTCAGGGAGGGAACACCTCAACTGATGGTTAAGTACGCATCCCCCTCCAAATTTCTTGACAAAAACCTAAAATACAAAAATGGACTTTGCTGAATGGATGGAAAGCCAGTCTGAACACTCCAACCAGTCAGCAAAGTCTGAGGACACCCACCCTCTTCTCACTCAAAGCACATTTCCCCATAGATGGTTCTTTCTCTCTGTAACAGGTAATTTTCCTGAGTTTTTTTTTTTTTTTTAAGCATTACCAAAAAGAAAGAAGCAGAATATCATCTCAGGAGAGGGAGTTCTGCTGCAGGGTAGGAAGAATTCCTTGAGAGCTTCTGGACTCCGATTTCCCAGAAATAAATGAAGTTCATAGTCACACTGGGGCTGGCAGAATTTTTTCGAGGCAGACAAACCCCAAGATCAACGGAAGCCCATGTTAATCTTAATTCTTGGTGCGTCACAGGCAGGCAACATGGAACACAGGCCTTGTCTTGAATTAGTCAAATGAATTTTCAGAATATTTTCATCGAAATAGTATATTGACATATTATGCAAAGTCGCTGGCACTGTGTCTTGTAACAAAGGTTACAGGGTGAGTGGTAAAGAAAAACACATTTCTGAACTCTGGGGAGCTGGCTGCAATTTGAAAAGAGAGATTTTGTGGTTTCTCTACATTACTGACATATAATGGACCTTCAGGTTAAGCAGAGAAAAGGACCCAGCTATTTCACATTTAGTATGAACGTGGGAAGAGAGACGGGGACAAAGATAGGAAGAAGAAAAATAACCTCTGTCATATTCAGCTCTTTTGGTATGAAATTTCAGCCCAAGGAAACTGAAAGTGTCCCGAACAACAGAGCCTCATCCCCAAACACAGACAAGGAGCCCCATTCTGTGCCACTGGATTCTGTTTCCAGGAGAGGGACACACCACTAGGGGTTCATGATCCATCAGTCAAAGAAAGCACTTCTGTTTTTACAGCCAGCAAACTACAAAGTTTTTCTAGTGCCCTTTAGAAAACCGATGCTTTTAGAGCCCCCCAAAGAATTACAGATGCACTTAATCTCCAAACCACACCTACCTTGACTCCAAGGAGAGATTTGCGGTGATAGAAGCAGCACAGAGCTGCCGAGAGGGCGTGGAAAGCATTGCATTCCTTAGGCATCTTTTGGTCTTCAGTCCTGGGCACCACTTGCCTTGATTAAGGTTCAAAAAAGGGGGCATTGGACAGTAGAGCCCTGGTCCTGCTGCAGCAGTGGTACTGTTCCTGTCCGCAGCCGGTGGAGTGAGTTGGCTCCTTCTCCCAGGCCAGTCTCGGACTTTTCCCCTCCGCTGAAGCCAATACGATCTGCTCGCTCAATTCTGGCAGGCTGGTGTCCAGCCTGCCATGCACACAGTGCCAGAAATTCTCATGTGACCAGACTTGCTTTCTGATGAAATTCTAACCCCTCTTAGAAGAGGCCTTGGGCTTTAGCTGTCCCCTAATTGAGAGGCCCAGCAGAAATCATTAAACCCCCAGGCAGCACGTCCCCTCTCAGGGATGAACTGCATCATGCAATCTGCTTTTAGTGGCTTTGTCTGTTTGCTTATCACCCCAGCACCTTGGGGTTTAAGGAAGCAGGACAAGTTGTACACATCACACCACCTTGTTATGAGACAGAGGCTCCTTTGAGAAAAGGCAGTGGCCTAAAAGTGACCAGGGTGTGACTTTCCCTGGGAGCAATCCTAGAAGTGCTTAAGAAACCCAGACAGGATCCCAGTCCCCATGCCACCTCCAGTGCTGTTTGTTTTTAATTAGGATGCTCCTGGCAGTCAGTTTGCAACTGATAATGCTGGCACAGCCATCACTATTGGCAAAGCGATATTGCCTTTTGGTGTTTAATTAGCAAGTCTGTCAGCAAACACGGTGAGCGCCCTATGCCCTCCCCACCTGGCTGGGCAGGCTGCTGATAGGACAGAGACTGTGTACTCCCTTCTGCCCCCACAGTTTGTCCTACTGTTGGGTTTGTCCATTCCTTCCCTTTAAGTTCTTTAATTACCCATCTTCACTTTAATTGTCCACTCTGCCTAACTCCAGTCAGCACATAAACCTCGTATCCAACACAGTCAGGAATGGCCTTCCTAGACACCCCCGCACTGAGACCGTTATCCCTCCTCCAAGAGCCTCAGAGCATCTTTAGGAGAAAGTAATTGCTTTTCTCTTTCATTCTAGTTATAGTGAAGGCTCAGTTCTTCTGGGGTGTGTGTGTGTGTGTGTGTGTGTGTGTGTGTTTATGTGTGTTTAATCAAACCCAGGTTTCTGCCTGTAGCTCTTCCTCTCCTACTGTTTCAAATATTAACTTTCTGTGGCTTGGGCCACTCAGAAATGGAATGTGTCCCGAAGCTTCCTAAAACTTCACACAGGCAGAAACTTGTCATGAGGAAGAAGCAGAACCTATTCAGTCTAGAAAGGAACAATACCGGATGAGGCATGAGAGAGGTATGAGAAATATCCAATGGGATTAGTGTCAAGTCCTCAGGAGGCCTTGGCCTTTGGACTAGGTCAAGCCTGCCCATGAAAGTAGGGAATTGTTTGGTGCTGGGGGAGCAGCTTGTGTGCTTGAGTCGGGAATGGAGAGCCACAGGCCTCACACCCACCAGATGAGGAGGCTCCACCTAACAAACACTGCAGGCACACAGAGCTACCAATGGTCTACAGGAACAGCCAGGAAGCAGACTGCCCTTCTCCTCCTTTGGTTGGCTTTCTTCCTCTCCTGTTCTGAAGGTTGGGTTTGCTATCCTGGAAACACATGGGTCCTGTGAAGTCCACCGGAGCACCTGCAGCAAGTTATCAAGGCTTTGAGTTCTTCCAGTCTAGGAGTCCAGGAGATCATCCTGATGATGTGTCACTGCCCTCCAAGGTCCATGCTCTGTACTAATGAGGAAGCATTTTCTGTCTGTCCTTATTTCTATCAGATAGGGTTCAAAAGATAAGACCCCCAAGCACGTTTGTGGGGATGGCTTGTCAATCATGCCAACAGTCACCAGGGGAGAAGCCCAGTTTTTACCTGCTATTCCCTTTGGTAGGAAATAACAAGCATCTTCATGCTGAAAACCTCCCCAAGGGGCCAAGACGGCACCATCCCAGGCCCAGGAAAAGGGAAAGGGAGCAACTCCTTAAAGCCTGTATAGAAATTCAGTGAGGTTGGTCAGCAAACACCTCTGAATTTCCCTTCCCTCCTGCAGAAAGTGAAAGAATCCAGATTATCCCCTCCCTCCCCCTAGAATGTGAAAGAAAACATTCTTGAAAGTAAATAAAATGCAAATAACTCAGAAGTGTAAATTACACTGAATTATGCAGTGGAGAGCAGCCAGGGTGAATGCACAACAAAAGACCCAGCTAGGCACCTGAGGCTTTCCCTGTTTACTCAAAGAAAAGTCTTATTAAAGGCCAGAGTTTGTTCCAACAGGATTAAAGAACGGGCTAATCTTATTAGGCAACTGTTTCCTAAGCACATTTTATTTTTGTTCCACACCAAAAATAATTTCTGAAGCAGCGCTCAAAAGGTATTAATCAATTTTCTTCCAAAATGGCCAAGAAGAGAGACTAAAATAACATGTTGATAATTGCATCAATTCCCAAAGTGCCCTTCACTGACTTGCTATGCTTTTAAATGTCCCCTATCCACACTGATCAATTCCCCCACATTCTCCCCACAATGATTATTTTATTCTCGTTACAAAGAAAAAGGACCAAGATGATGTGTGACTCTGCAGAGAACAAAGGACAGGACTCCAGCCTTGGATTGCGGAGCCTGTAACTGGTCACATGGAAACACAAATAAGAGATTTTACAATGTCTTATAATTAAACCTGTTGTTATTCATGCAGCCACACAAGAATGCTGTGACCTGAGGCAGTGGGTCACTCTGATGATACCGTTCATGGGACCTAGGACCTATCTGGATTTAAGGGTTTTCTAAACCCTATACTCTCCTGGGGACAGGGGCGTGTGTCTCTAATGGAATCCCAGGGACCCACCGGCACACAGCGCAGAGCTCTGGGAAGAGTTCTGGGCTGCTCTCCAGTGCCCCCTCTGGACACCTGAGAGACTTGCTTCTCTGCACTAAGGGAAACACACCTGTTAGGTGATAAAGCCAGGGCAGCTAAGTGGACCCTTGAAGGAAATTCCCATTTCCTCAGATCAAGAGTCCCCAGACCATCTAGGGAGAGGGGTAAGCGACTAAAGGAAGGTTCTGCACAAGCCCTGCCTGCAATTCCAGTTTTTCCTTAGGCAGCCTTAATACTAACCTGCCCTCTTCGGTAACCATGGAAACAGGAGCTGTCTGCCAGCCTTATTCAACAGACACATGCCTCCTGTTGGCAGCAGCACTTGGCTCAGAGGGATGAGAGAGTGAGTGCAGTGCCCCTTTTCCAAAGTCTCTGCTCTGATGAGATGATGAGGCCCCCAGTGTGGTGGGTAGACCCCCTCTGACGGGCACTGTAGGATGGGTGTGGTAGCAGCTTTCTGCTTTTCACTGACTCAGGGCATCCAGGAAACCATATTGTCTATAACCCCCCACTCTTCCCCAAAGCCAGCCACCCCAGACCCTGGACATGAAGCCTTAATGGAGGAACTCTCAGACATTGTCAAGAAGCCTCTTGGTCAGTGACACGGCCCTTGGTCAGGAAACTGGAGGGCACTGGTCCAAGGCTGCAATGCCTCACTCATCCCTGTCCACGGTGAACAGACTCAGAACATCAGCTGGGGGTAAACATTAGCTATTGTGCCGTGGTGACCAAAACAGCTCAACCTCTCATGGCAACAGAGATTCTGAGATTTTTCACATGCAACATACATACTCTCTGTCTCACACAAATCCTTCTTGGGTATATGTGTGTGGTGCTGAGGATTGAACTCGGGGCCTCACTCATGATTAGCAAGTGTACTACCACTAACCCCTTTCTGGTTTTTGGTTTCCACTAAGCCCCAGGGATCTAGCTCTTGGTGAACAAAGACATCTTTAATCTCCCAGGGAGGAAGGCCCAGGAAACCAGCTCTGGTTCTCCTGGTGTCAGAGGAAGAAGGGAAAGGAAACTTGGCTCTGTGCCCCCAGCACCTGTGTGGTAGGTAGCACATCTCGGTGCCCTCTGCAGGCTCAGCTCCCTGGAGAGCAGTGTGCCAAGGGCTTGAGAAGGGCAGGGCCAGAAGAGAGGCGAGTGATCCGCAGCCCCGCCTTCCAAGGCTTCCCCAGACACCTGCCACGTGTCTGCCTGATTCTGAACAAATGCAGCTCTCTCTGACTTCACCACTGCTGCAAAGTGAACCATACAACTGTCCTGTTTCTTGCTTTCAGTAAACTACAGGAGCTGTTCAACACTTAGCTTACAAGGTGGGCTTTGTGGGGGATGATTTTACCCAACTCTAGGCTAACATAAGTGTTCTGAGCAAGGTAGGCTTGACTAAGCTATGATGTTTGGTAGGTTAGGGGTATTAAGTACATTTTGATTTAGGGTATCTATTTCTCTCCCCCCACCACCCACCTCTCTCTTGCAATGTTCAGGATGGAATTCTGGCCTTCATGCATACCAGGCAAGTGCCCTACCACTGAGCTACAACCCCAGCCCTGATAGGTTCAATTTATAATAGGTTTATTGGGACATCACCCCATTATAAGTGGAGGGACATCTATAAACCAGGAGGAGCACACCTTCAGACAAACAGCTACAGGGCCTTAGGGAACAGGGCCAGGAACTCACTGAGAAAGAAGGAAAGAGACCACCTCCTTTTTAGGCCAGACAGAGCAGCTAAAGTTGCCAGAGATGTTTCCTATACATAAACATGATTTATTTCTTGCTCCAAATGGGAATGTAGATGGGACTCAGTGGGAGGACAGTAGGCAATGCTGGCCAAGCTCTTGGACTGCTCTGAGTTGTTCGCCCTAGTGAACACAGAGATGCATTTAGGAGTGTTTGCTGTACACATCTCAGTCTGACAGTTTCCCCAGATTCCTCAAGGGGATGAAAGATATGGCTGTTAAATGATCTCTGTCCGGAAGCAATATTGATCTGCCCAGCACACAAAGAGACTAAGTACAGTCTTCACAAACAGATTTCTCTCTACTGGGCCTCATGTCATCCCCCCCCCCCCCGCCCCCGCCCCCTATAATTTTCTCTTTCTCTAACCAGCTATTAAAATTGTATAACCAAATGATATAAAGCAAAATTAGGCACCCAGCCCTGATCTTGCTTTCTTGCATTATCATGTACCATTCTATCCATTACACCCTACCCTTCCATCACTACCGCCTATTTCCTGGTATTACCCCAGGAATCCTATATTACATAAGCTCAATTTTCTGTTGTTTTTAGCATGAAGGTAAAATGAAAAAGAATATGCAAAAGATGTTATTCCGACTTCTCAAATAGTAGACAACTATCTGGCAGACTAGCTTGTTTGAGCAGAAAGCCATGGACCATCTCCCAAGCAAAAGGCAGAACTGTAATGCTTTACATAAGATTGCAGGGCTTTCTATAACTCCTGAAGCCCGTCATACACACCTGGGAGCATCACCCAACCCATCTGAGATGATTCGCCACCTACTCCCTGAGCTTTTTTTGGTTCCACACTTACCATGCAGGCATCACCAAGAGCAATCATTTCTGTCTGTCATCTCAGGTTTTCTTTGCTGTACATTTTGCTCTTTTCCTTCCTCCCAATTTTGGTAAGTGTGAGTTCCTAAGCAGCTAATCAGCAATGACCACAACAGCACAGCAGAGGTCCTTCCCACTGACAGTGGTGCTGAAAAGGGACTGGGGAAGTCAGCATGGTCCTCAGAAGCCTCACCAGCCAGGAGGACCTGGGCTCTCTTTTATCCCCATGGACACTCTCTCCCACCTCACAAACACTTCTGCAAAATGGTATCTTCCAAGCCAGAGTTGAGACCGATATCTGCACGTGTCTAAAGTGGCTTTGGAACACACCCTGCAGGTGAAATGACAGAAGGAGAGCCAGGGTGGGTGCAAGTCTTCACAGCACCACTAGCTAGCTGGGGTGCCCTGAGAAAGTACTTAACCTCTGTGGGCTGCAGGCCCCCAGGTCATCATGGGCATCAAGCGAGACAACACACATAGAGCCCTGCACTCAACATCCAGCAGGGACTCAGCAAAACTGAGTTTCTTTTCCCTTTTGAAAGAGAGGATCACAACCCCCTTCTCCCCCACTGCTTCTGTGGAGCATGTGCCCACCCACATGCTTGGGTCACATGTACCCCTAAGAGGAAGGTGGACAATCTCCTCACCTTGAACCACTGGCCCTATCTGGTGCTTTCCTGACCTTTGAAAAACAGGGAATCATGAGGAGATGTTTAAGAGCTTTGAGCCCTAAAACATATTTTAGCCCTTAAATTTAAGAATTGAATATTAAGGGCTGAGGTTGTAGCTCAGTGGTAGAGCACTTGCCTTGCATGTGTGAGGCACTGGGTTTGATCCTCAGCACTACATAAAAGAGTAGATAAATAAAATTATTATGTCCAACCACAACTAAAAACATTTTTTAAAAAAGAATTGAACATTAAAATTGCACATGCAATTTTAATTACACTTGCTTGGATGATCTTCTACTACAGAACCTTTGTCATTTTAGGAATTGTTTATATTAATAGGCAGCATGTATATCCATAGTATCTGCCACAAGGCTCTCTCCTGGGTCTATCCAGAGCCACTACGCTTTCCATGTAGCACCCCTGTTCAAGCCAATCTGTGGGATCCAGTGGGCATCCCTCCTGCATGGGCTCTGAGTGGCACTCTTCCTTTCCCACTGCCCCTGTACAGGGATGGTTAGAACTGGACTTCAGTCTACATTCTGATTGGATGCCCTGCCAGATACTCACTCCTCCAACCCCTAACTAGCTTTCCAAGATGGATGGTTCTTGCCCTAGGAATAGGTCTTCCTCTGTGTTTAGAGTCCCCAGAGAATCACCTCCTGATTCCTTCATAGTTTGCTGGCCCATGTTACTGGGTTGTCTGATAGTAACCACTTCTAGAACCAGGACCATGCCTGGTATAACCCCACAGATGCCTGGTATAGCCCCAGGGATATACCCAGCTTCCTTTGCCCTGCCTTCTGCCTTATCTCTTCCTCTCAAGCCCCAAATAGCAGGAATCCAACAGAGTTACAGTATATTCTCTCCAAGCCATCTATTCCTACCCCCACCTATAGAGGCTATCAATATTGATTGGACCAACCAGTCTGCAAGGAATGATGGGAAGCAGGAACACAGGGACAAGGGGTGGGTTCAGCAACATGTGAGAGATAGATTGACCAACCCCACCCATTCCAGCCTTGGCAGAAAGTGGTCTTATGATTTCCTCCTTCTCTGTTGCCATGCAAATTCTATCACCTGCATTAAATACTTCAGTAGGAAAATATCCTTTTTTCTCGGTCATAAACTGATCATAGGCATTATCACCTGATGGACATACTGACTAATCCTGCATTTCTACCAAAACAACCATGATGATCAGTCCAGACTAGGAGCTGTTAACCTGAGGGTCTTGTGGGACTTCCACGAATCACTGAAAACTATACAAACTACTGTGTAAATATCTGTTAGCTGAGGAGAGGGTTCAATGCTTCTGTTCAATTCTCAAAGACCTACATGACCTAAAAGTCCCTAGTGACCCAGAAAGACTTTCAGTGGAGAGTGAAAATATCCTGGAGGTCACGGACATGGTCAAGGACACAGAAGGCATTGGCTGGTTACCTTGGACGACATTGATCAGGCTTGCCAAGGCTGTGTCTGATAAGAGGAGGAGACAGCCTTGAGGCAAGCAGGGTCACAGCTCTTCAGTGCTACGGAGTAGCTTTAACTGAGTCTGAGTGGAGGGGAACTCCTCACAGCTGGAAGGGCTCGTTTGCCATTTCATGGTAAATGTGGAATACCTACAAGATCCACTCTCAGCAACCCCTTCTCAACCTCAGACTATAGGGGCACATTCAGGAAGACTGCAGCACTCACAGACATATTTTTGCCTCAACTACCAGTGTGCAAGGTCCCTAGGAGCCAGCATTTCTAAAGAGAAGTTTAGCACAGTGTCCCACTTACTACTCACCCTAGGAGACGGGCATTATCATCTCTATTCCACATGTGTCATCAGACAGTTGTCACAATTGATAATGAAAACAACAGTGAATTAGAACCTGGCCCTATCTGAGGTGATAATGGAAGCATGGAGGACACCTGGTTGTCAGGAGGTCTTATCTTGTGCAAATTCAAAAGGAAGGCCTCCCTGCAACCACGTGGCTGACCCTTGCCAACACAGATGGCAGGGCTTATCTGGAATATGCTCAAAGACGTTAGGCTGCTTGTAATTAATAGGAGAGGGCACTACAGAGGGACGCTGAGATCAGAATCTGAGAATCAGGAGGCAGCACAGCCTCCATGCACAGGTGCCAACTGGAGACCACGGTGGCACCTCTGTCGTAGATGGAGGCATGATCTACGCCCACTTCTCTACGGGAAAAGGCTGATTCAGAGGGTTATGTGCGTGGAAAGGACTGAAGTGCTCCCAGTCAGTTTTTTTTCCCACTTCCTTAACTACTGCCAAGCACAATGCTGCCTGGAGAAGTGACGTCCAGAAGGTCAGCATTTGCCTCTTTTTGCATCCAAGGTGGGGACAATAGGTTCCTTTTGCCATAGGTCAAAGAACAGTGCAGTCAAAGAACAGTATCCTTAAATGTGTACCTTCCCAAGTGGGTGGGTCGGCTGGGTAGAAGAAGAGAGAGTCCTAGGGCAAACAGCAGGAATCAACCCGGACAATTCTCCAGGAACACCAGGGTTGGGCCACTTGTGCTAATGGGTGGGAATCTTACCAAGGCCAAACTATAGCTCATTAGAGGGATCCACAGCCCCAGGGGGCCCCCTACCTATAACAGCCATGTATCTGACAATTTAACTGTGAGGCAATGGATATTCAGCACATAATAAACCAAGAGGTAGGTTTAAAATAGAAAAAGATAGACAAAGGACTTGAAAAGATAGAGAAAATATTTCTATAAAACAGCATTCATGTGCCAACCTTTTATATATTTGCCCTGAGTAGCCATAAATGATACTAAAAGGCTATAATAGAATTTATTATAAAAAGAGAAATAACAGAGATAATTAGAAAAATAGCCTAATATACTTCTGATCCTGAAAAATAGCAGAATGTGGTTATGGTATTAAAAAGCTTTACTGGACAGCACATGTAGTCCAGCTTGGAATGGATTTGTGAGCCAATCTGTGAACACTGAACACTGAATAAGCCAGGGCCAGACATGTGACCTACAAGAGACAACCACCCTGGGATTTTTCAAACTGGAACCGAGCAAGTTTCCCCTTGGACCATAAGCTTTACTGAGACTATAAGCCTAGGGCAGCCTAAGCCATGTGCCCACAGTGCAGAGAAGCTGATCTGCGAGAATGTAGCTCAGGTACCAGAGAAGCAGATGCAAGAGACCGGGAGCCCTTATGATATTGTCCTTCAGTCAGGTACAGTGGCACACGGCTATAGCTCAGCAACTCAGGAGGGTGAGGCAGGAGAATCACAAGTTAGAGGCCAGCCTCAGCAACTAAGAGAGAATCCACCCCATGCAACTCAGTGGTAGAGTGCCCTGGGTTAAATCCTCGGTATCCATCTCTCTGTCACCTCTGTCTGTCTCTCTATCCGGTCCCCCCTCACCCCACAGAGATGTTTTTCTTCCTAGGAATTACTGACTCAAGCTACTCAGCGCCTGCTATTCCCAGGGGTAAGTTTCCTAGTTCGCATTATCAGTTTTAATTTATAGGCTCATCTTATCACAGTGTGATTAAAACTTGAGGTCAAGATGTAACACACTGTGTTAGGCTCTCTTGGAATTTAGATTCATGTCATCTCTGTATCTGAGAACTGCTAAAGAGGAGCCAACGTCAACCGATGTTACAGAAAGATGTGCACTGTATTCCCATCAATCATAGAGCAGTACGTTGGTGAGTCAGTAACAGGTGGGAATTAATGATGTCTCCCACCCTGCTCCAGAGACGTTCATGAAAGAACTCGGTTGTTGTGTTTTCAGAGATGAAAAAGACATGGATTTGCCTCTAGGAAAAGGGGTTCACGCAGTTGGGAAGTCCTGTGTTGCTAGGTGCAGGTGTGAGTCCTGCTCCCACACCCAGCCCCTCTCCCAGGCTACAGGAATCTATGAACTAAGCGCACGCTTCACCCTGCTTCTACGGCAGTGGCACCAGCCTTCCTCCTGGAAGAGGTTTCTAAAAGGTTGTGACATTTGGAAAACTGTAGCATCTGACTCAGAGGTACTGACTAAAACAGTCTCTTGCTGAGGCCAGGTGATCTTTACTAGGTATGATCATCAAGAAGGGCAATTTATAGAACAGGAAATTTATGTCATCCCCAAATTTCATTCAAATATTCCCCAAATTTGCTCTGTAGACCAACCTGGAAGGACCTCAGAAACCCTGGTTCTCAGACTGTCGCCCTCTAGAGGTTTCCCTTTCCTGCACTCTTGTTCTGTGTACCTGGTGAGGAGACCCAGCTCCAGACCTGTCTTTTAGGGTCTGGCTGCTGAAACACTCATTAAAACAAATGGTATCCTTGCCCACTGGCCTTATTCATCATTGTCACCAAAAGCCCAGCACAAAATGCCTGAGCAGGACAGAGTCCCAGAGAACATCTGGAGAGGGCATAGGGATTCTCAACCTAGGGTTCACAAACACTTTGGAAGTCAGATGTGCAAACATGTGCATACATATTTCTAGAGACATGATTCTCATTCATCATATATGCAAAAAGGAAGGAAGGAACTCTCTCACCCTCCCCAACGCAGTTCAGAGCCACACAGGCATGAGGGATGACTGCCACACTCAGGTTACACTTCTCACTGGTGAACCAGCCTTGCCAGCTTCTGACTGCACTAGACTGCTTCCCACTTCAGTCATTTTATTCCCTCAATCTGTGAACAACCTGGGACCCCCCAAACTGGGAGAAATACTCAGAACACAGTCATTCCCTAGGTCTACCACCTGTGCTCTGCTCAAGTAATCCTGAAGCCAGGAGACAGGCCTTGACCCTGTTCTACCCAGACCCCTTAAAGTAAGGCAGAAGGGAAGAGGCTGGGTCAGAACGGGCTCAGTGGGAGCACACAGACCCCTTCCTAAGACCACCACCTGGGCCTGGGAAAAATAAGAATCCAACTGGGGACTGGCAGTCACAGGAAGCAGCCCATCAGCTTCATCATTTCTTCTGCACAGAAAGCTCTTTTGATAGTGTGAATGGGGGCTTTATAGTGTAAGTTCTCATCCACAGGCTAATAAATATGTGAAATGGCCTCTTGGACCAGGTTCCTGTGGCCTGGACACTGAGGTCATTCAAGAAACAATTAGATGCCATCTGGAGAGAGCGGGGACTCCAAAGGAAATTGCCTCCAAGGGCCAAACAGCATGTTCTCATTCCCAGAGTCTGACACATCCTTATCTTCATTCACATAAAAGACAGAGATGGAGCTCGGCCAGCTAATCCACACTGGGAGCACAGAACGAGCAAATGCTGCTGCAATTAATAAGAGCTTAAGGATCAGGAGAATGCTCGTTTGCAGCCTGCCCCAAGTAAATTTAGCCTTTAAATGAATTTATCCCTTGATTGTACTTCCACATCCAAGCAGAATGTCTTTGCCATAAACCAGGCCTTGGCCTCACCAAGCTTTGGGTTTTCAGGTTTTAATACAAAGTAATTAGAGCAGAACAGCAACTGCTTCTGGCCCAGCTCTTTACAGTATATAATAAGCAAGGACTCGGTTATGTCAGAGTTAGTAGTCATGGAGGTTTCACAATCCATTCCAGTCTAAGGAACAGGCCTACCCCTGTGAACTCTTCTAGGATAGATTCTCCATTTTTTCTGATTTTTAAATGAAAATTTAATGTCTTTTCTATATTAATAATCAGGGTCTTTAATAGGAAATCAAGTGTTGGGTAAGCTAGGTTTAAAAGGAAAACTTGGCTAGAGGAAAAAATATGGATTTCAATAAGCAGCAGGAGGTTCTCTGCATTTTAAGTGTTTGTGCAGCTTTTAGGCTTTTAAGTAGCAGGGGATCCTCTAGTCCACTGGTGATCAAGGTGTTCTGCAGGCCCAGAAGGGTCTTTCAGGGAATCCAAGAGGCCATTAGTATTCATAAGAGTACTGAGCCCCTGACCCGCACCAGTTCACTGGGTAGACATTTATATGGAGGGTACAAGAATACAACAATTACTAATAGGGCATTATGTAAAATTATGGATGTGTAACTGACGTGATTCTGCAATCTGCATTTGGGGTAAAATTGGGGGTTCATAACCCACTTCAATCTAATGTATGAAATATGATATGTCAAGAGCTTTGTAATGTTGTGAACAACCAATAAAAAAAAAAAGACCTTTTAAGATAATTGTAATGGAAAAGTAATGATAACAATAAGTTACTTAAAATTCATACAACTAAGGAAATATAACCAAGGAAAATTATGGCTTTGAGAAATACATAATAAAATTATTACTCATAAAAAAAAAAAAGCGAAATTGCTGAAAGCAGGGAACAGACACCACACTGTCCTAGCTGTCATCGCACTCTTGACCACCATGAGGTCAGAGCATGTAAGAAAAAGTAGCCAGTTCCACTTAGGAAGTCCCTGATAAAGCAGGAAGAATTACTCATGTTGCTGAACTCAGCCCTGAGCGCATTCCACAGGTTGGAGGGCAGCAGGGCAGCGGGTGGCAGTGGTGGTGGTGGTGGGGCACACCAGGGCACGGTGGCTGCCTGCAGGGGTGGTGCACAGCCGCTTGTTCAAGGAGCACCATTTTCACTTCAAAGAATATCTGACAAACTATGGTTATTCACACTTGGGTATTCATCTGGCAGACATTTTCTGAAAAAACAATGAGGGAGGCCTGTAGCTTCAAGGAAACTAACTGAAAACATTTGTTGCCAAGGATAAAATTTGAACTTTCGAGTAAAAATTAGAATTTTGGAAAAGTTGTACTCACCACCAAGTTTGACAGCTTTCCAATACTTTAATGACTTTTCTGAAAAGATCGGTGGTGATATTAACAAATGTGAGTTTCTGATATTTCATAGTGAAATATTTTAACATTTGGAAGATCTACATAACTCAATAAACCAATATTTTTCAAATGACCAATGCATGGTGGTGCAGATTTTGAGGAAGGTAGACCAATGGATTTTAAAGGAACAGAGTGAAAAAGTCCATCAGTATGATTTCAGACTCAATTTTGCAATCAGTCTTAAGGAACTACAGCAGCCAGGTGTGGTGGTGCAGGCCTGAAATTCCAGCGACTCAGGAAGCTGAGGCAGGAGGATTGCAAGTTCAAGGCCAGCCCCAGCAATTTAGTGAGGCCCTAAGCAATTAGTGAGACCCTGTCTCAAATTTAAAAATATAAAGGGCTGGGGATGTGGCTTAGTGGTTAAACGCCCCTGGGTTCAAGCCCCAGTGACCAGCACCCCCGCCCCAAGGGAGTATCAAATAATATCCATAATTATTGGAAAAGGTTATTAAAATACTTTTCTTTTGGGCTGGGGTTGTACTCAGTGGTAGAGCACTTGCCTAGTATGTGTGAGACATGGGGTTCAATCCTCAGCACCACTTGAAAATAAATAAAATAAAGGTATTGTATCTGTCTACACCTAAAAAAAAAATGTTAAACAAACAAACTTCTTTTTTTTTGAACTACATATCAACGTGAGGCCAGAGTTTCTTCAGCGTTCAACCAAAACAACATAACATAACAGACAGAATGCTAAGGCAGGTGTAAGAATCAAGTTGTGTTCTATTAGGCCAGGCACTAAAGACATTTGCAAAAATGTAAAACAATGCCATCCTTACCACTAAACTTTTTTTTTGTCTTGGAGAAAGATTTTTTTTTCATAACAATATGCTATTTTTCTTCTGTGTAAGAGGTTTATTAGATTAAAATGAGTAAGATAATTAAACACGAAATGCTCATTAAATAAAAATGAATTAAGAAAATATTTTAAAAATTCCTCCATCTTAAGTTCTAGCATGACGAACATAAATTGCTACAAATCACATAACAAAAGCTTTTTAGATCCTTATTCATTTTGAAGAATGTAAAGAGATCGTGAGACCAAAGAGTTTAAGAATTCTTCCCTAAAATGTGTAAGCTCTTTGTTTTAGATAATTCTGATTGAGCCACAAATTTTCAGCATCATATTTATGGAATAAACTAAGATATAAAAATAGAGGGGTATTTTAATTTTACAAGCAACTGTGTCATAAAACACTAGTGAAGGAAACTGGTAGAGAAATGTGAAGAACAAGAACGTCCTCTTAGTTGTCAGGACATTTATTCTGTCCCGTTTTTACCCAACACTTAATCATTCTCCTCCTAGGTTTTCATCTTAGAGGGAATTCTTTCACAAACAAGCAAGCCATCTCAGTTGACAGCAAGAGCTCTCTTCCTCTCGCTCCCCTCCTCCCTTCACCCCCCACATCCAGTCCATCAGGAAACCCCGATGGCTCTGCCTTCATAGTACACACCAAGTCCCCTCTCCACCACCTTTTCCCTGCCATGGCAGGTCCCCTGAAATCTACTAGCAACACACAGAAGCCACAGTGAACTTGGGACAGCTTCCCATGTCACTTCGTAAAAATTAAAGTCCTCAGGGGCACAGTGAAGGAGTAGGCCTGAGGTCCCTGTGACTCAGGAAGCTGAGGCCAGCCTTGGCACCGTAGTGAGACCCTGTCTCAAAATAAGTAGATAAGGAAGTAAATAAGTAAATAAATAAAGGGCTGAGGGTGTAGCTCAGTGGTGAGGTGTTTCTTGTTCAAGCCTCAGTACTGGGAAAAAAAAATTTTTTTTTTAAGTCCTTACTTTGCCCTAAAGGCCTAGCAACCTGCCTTGAGCCTCCGCTTCTTTACTTGGTCACATCAGCCTCCCCTACAACAGCTCAAGTTCATCCTTCCAGCCCCTCTGGCTTCCTATTGCTTCACTCTGGAAAAGGCAGGCTCTGGCTCCACACCCCTGTGGATGTCTTTTGCTCTTAGACATTAGAGCTTACTTACCCCTCCCTCATAAATCCTAACCCCAGCTGGACCTGGTGCGTACCTGTAATCCCAGCATTCAAGAGGCTGAGGCTGGAGGATCCCAAATTCGAAATCAGACAGGGAAAATGTCAGTAGGAAACTGGTTTAAATATAACTGAATTTCATATAATAGAACACAGGCTGAGTAACCCTTATATGAAATAACTGCTGAAGTATTTCATGTTTCAAAGTTTTTCAGATTTTAGAATATCTGCATATTTATAATGACATTATCTTGGAGATGGGACCAAAGTATAAACATGAAACTCATGTATGTTTCATATACACCCTCCACACACACACAATCTCCTGAAGATAATTTTATACAATATTTTAATAATTTTGTGCAAGAAACAAAGCTTCATGGCATAGAATTTTCCATTTCTGGCATTAAGAGTTGGTGCTCAAAAAGTTTCAGATTTTGAAGCATTTTAGATTTAAAATTTTTGGATTAGGGATGCTCAAACTGTACCACAGAGCCATTCAAAAGAAGGAGTTGAAACCACAGAGCTAACACAGAATGATGTATAACAAAAAAGGCTGCAAAGTGGAACCAACCTAGGTGCCCTTCAACAGATGAATGTATGAAGAAACTGTGGTATATACAGACAATGGAATATTACTCAGCCTTAAAGAAGAAGGAAATTATGGCATTCATTTGCCATAAATGGATGGAATTGGAGAATATTATGTTAAGCAAAATAAGCTAATCCCAAAGAACCAAAGGTCAAATGTTTTCTCTAATATGTAGATGCTAATTCATAATAAGGCATGGGGAGATGGGAAAAGAGGTATTTTGGACTATACAGAGGGTAGTGAAGGGGGGGAGAAGGTATGGGGGCAGGAATGATAGTAGAATGAATCGGATATTATTACCCTATGTGAATATATTATTACATGACCTGTGTAACTCTATATCATATACAACCAGACAAATGAAAAGTTATATTCCATTTATGTATGATGTATCAAAATGCATTCTACTCTTATGTGTAACTAATTAAAGCAAATAAAAAAAAGTTTTCAAAGCAATATATGGCTATATATTATTTTTACAACAAATAAACAAAATTCTTCTCAAACTCAACCTCATTCTCCTAACAAATTGACCATCTTTTCTCAGTTTCCCAAGAACACTTGAAGCTTCCTCACTCTTTCCCCATTCAAGGAATATGAGAGTACCTGCTTCCCCTAGGACTCCTACTGCTCTGTCCCATTCATTGTCTGGGTACACACTGATCCATGGGTTCAGGGTCTCCGTGCTCAGTCTTGAATGTGCTGACATCCATCCTCTGCCTTGTGTAATACCAACTTCCTTCTTGATGAGCTGCCAGGGTGGTGTGTGTATGTGTGTGTGTGTGTTTCAGATCTCAAATCACAACCCAAATACAAGTTCTTCCAAGGAAACTTCTTGGTTATCATAGGTAAAACTGTAGGCCAAATGCCATTCCCTTCCTCAAAATTCCTCTATATTAGTACTGTAACATTTTAGAGCCCTTTTTTCAAGAATATTAGACAATTCTATCAGTATAATGCCTTGACAGCTTTAATCTGCCTTATATAAAGCCATATATTTTTACATATTGTAAACACAACCCCTTTTGCCTTTTTTAAATTTTTAAAAATATTTTTTTAGTTGTTGATGGGTCTTTATTCTGTTTATTTCTAGGTGGTGCTGAGAATCGAACCTAGTGCCTCACATATGCTAGGCAAGCACTCTACTACTGAGCTACCACTCCAGCTCCCCTTTTGCTTTCTTTATATGTGGTAAACATATCCCTTCTTTCTGAAGTTGAAATATCATGGCACACGATTACATTTAATATTAAAAGCTCCCAAAATATTTAGAAACTGAATTGTAGTCCAACGCACGCTTGAGACACCTGATCACCACTAGAGGGCAGAGTACAACAGCAAACGATTCCAACACAGAAAAATCATCACCTCACATTTGGTGCCCAGGCAAGTAATGGGTCCATATTGTTGATAACAAGGTCTCCTAACGGGGATGATCCACAGAGGTTGCCAGAATTACATTTCTAAAATCAATGTATCTCTCTGATTAATACATGAGTCTTTAAGGTCATGACAGTGACCCCACATTTTCATTCTGTCTGAGGTTAGCAAGAGAAAACGAAACTAGACTGAGGTCAGGTCTGGGAACCTCCTCACTGTCTTGAAACAGAAACACTGAAGAATTTCTAGAAATTTTTTTGAGACATCAGTGTTGCTTGGCTTGGGAAACAAAGATCTTTGTAATAATTTTATTCTCACTTCCCTCTATTTAAATGCTCTTTGCATCTGTGGTGTCACTAAGAGGACAAGAAAAGGTCCTGACCCTCAGAACTCACATTCTAGTGAGAAGTGTTTGTTTGTTTTTGTTTGTTTAGAGTAAATAAACAAAATCTGGGACAAGTGCTATGAGGAGGATATAGAGAGTCTGGGACAGTGATGGGCAGGCTGCTTTCAGTAGGGAAGTCAGAGAAGGTCTTCCTGAGACAATGACAACAGAGTATGGTTGAGAGCTGGAGTAACCATTACTAACTAGAATTTACTATATACCAGGTGCTGTGCTACGAACTTAACCTGTATTAACTCATTTAATCCTCAAATTCTCCCATTTACTGTTAAGGAAACGGAACTCCAGAGAATTTCAGTAATTTACCCAAGGTCACACAACCAAGAAATGGGGTCGAGATGGGGTTTTGAATTTGCATTAGCTTCCTAGGATTGGAATGACCAACAACCACAGACTTGGTGACTTTAAAATAAAAATGTATTCTTTCACTATTTGGAGGCTAGAAGTATTAGCAGAGCATGGTCTCTCCAAAGGCTCCACGGGAGAAGACTTCCTTGCCTTTTCCTAGCTTTTGGAGGTCACCGGTGATCCTGGGTTGTCCTTAGCTTGTGGACACATCCCTCTAATCTCTGCATTTGTTGTCACAAGGCATCCCCCCTGTGTGTCTGTGTCTCTGTGTCCAAATTCCATTATTACTTCTAGCCACAACCATACACATACACACACACAAAACTCCAAACCCAAATCAAGAGAACTACAGAAATACTACCTACACACTTGGATTCTTGCATATTATAGAAATAAATAGAAGTAATATTTCTTTGATAGGAGAGCTTGGGCAGTTTAAGTAATTGTCAATATTCTAGTCTCAGGTTGGGTAACTGGTTTCAAAGCTGCTCATTGTGTTAGAAAAAAAATAAATGAATGGGTAAAGAAACGAAAGGTAAATAGAGGTGGGGGAAGTAACAAGATAAACAAACAAAATAAAACAAAAACCCCAAATTCCTTTCTTACAAGGATACCAGTCATGGGATTAGGGCAAACCCTAATCCAATATGATATCATCTGAATTTGATTACTTAATCTGCAAAGACCCTATTTCCAAATAAGGTCTCATTTGCAGGTACTAGGGTTAGAATTTCAACATATCTTTTCGGAGGGCCTCATCTTAATTTGGTTATATCTGCAAAGACCCTCTGACCAAATAAGGTCACATGTACAGGTACTAGGGGTTAGGACTTCAAGGTCACATGTACAGGTACTAGGGGTTAGGACTTCAACAGAGTTTTTTCAAGGGACACAGTTCTGCCCACAACATACTAGAACCCACTTCAAACCAAACAGTGGCTCTGCTTCAGAAAAATCTTCTAGGCCAAGGAGAAGGTAAAGAATCAGAGGCAGCAGGGAAAGCCAGGACAATGGACTGAGAGACTAAACGGGACGGCAGGAGGTGAGGCTAGAGGGAGACAGACCACCTTGGATTTCATGTTCAGTTTGGAGCCGAGTCCTCTCAGAAGCCCCAGTTTCAACTCTTGCTTGCCTGTTGGTTCCCAGTGTCTTTACCACCTCTCATGCTCTTTGGGGCCTCAGAAGAACCTTAAGCCAGGGAGGGTGGTGCCTCAGCTCAAGGTGAAGCCTGCAGCACAGAACACAAGTTCAAGTGGAATGTGAATTTGCCCTACTCTACCCACTGGGCAGACCAGCTTCCTTCAGGCACCTCTGAGGGCAGCTCCAGGGTTTGAATTATCTTGAACATCACGTTCAGAAGGCCCAGGGAGAACACGATTCCACATGGAACTCTCCTTCCCTCTCGAAAACACTGAGTGGCTTTTGGCAAGAGGCCAGGCCCTAGTGTGAACTCTGGAACTGCCCCTGCTTCCGTTTCGTTCCCTCACCTGCTCCATTCAGGTCCTGCCAGAATCTGTCAACTTGCCTAATAAAATGGGTCTTAATTCTCTAAAAGGCCTCCGGAACCTGGCCTTTCCATTCCCACTGCCTCTCTCTTAGGTTAGGCTCTTGATAATGGTTCCCTCCTACCTGGTCTGACTAGACTGAACAATTAGGAACACATGCTATGAAGCTCGGAAATAACTGAGTGAGCCCATACGGAAAAAAAATCTGTAAGTGTAGCACTTTCTGCATCTGAACAAAGATCTGGTCTCACTGATGCAGGCCATCTCCTGTGGTGGCAGCACTAACAGCTAAAATACAAGGTTTTAGCTCCCCCCCACCTCAGTGCGGAGGATGGAACCCAGGGCCATGCTATATGTAAGTGCCCTACCACAGAGCTATATTCCCAGCCCTTGGCTTGCTTTTCTTTTTTGGGGCACCAGGGATTCAACCCAGGGGCACTTAACCACTGAGTCACATCCCCAGACCTTTTTATATTTTATTTAGAGACAGGGTTTTGCTAAGTTGCTTAGCAGCCTTGCTAAGTTGCTGAGTCTGGCTTTGAACTTGAGATCTTCCTGCCTCAGCCTCCTGAGCCACTGAGATTACAGAAGTGCACCACCATGCTCAGTTTCTTGGCTTGCCTTTTAAAGTCAGGCTTACTGAATATAATTTACATCTGGTAAGTACCATGCTTCTTAGTACAATTCTGCAAGCTCTGATAAATGGTCAGTATGGTAACTACCACCACAATCAAGCAATTTCTATCGTTCCAAAAAGTTCCCTTTAACAGAGAACTTTTCCCCCAAATGCTTTTCAACCATTTATTTGTTTTCTGTTGCTTTAAGTTTACCTAAAGTATCATTGGCTGTCTATTTTGACTCAGCATGATGCATCTGAGGTTCATTCATGGTTCTGTGTGTATCAATAGGCTGTACCTCTTTATGGCTGAATAGTATGCCACTGTGTGGGTGTCCTACAGACTGTCCACCAGTTGAAGGACATTTGGGCTGTTTCCAGTTTTTGTTAACGATGAATAATGTCACTATAAACATGTACAAAAAGACTTTTATATGGACCTGTTCTTATGATAAGGTTTTCCTTTTTATAAGTGGCCACATTTTCACAGACCTGTCGGATAAGATTCCGCTGAATGAGATTCTGCCCTCCACCCCAATTCTTCTGCCTTCCCACCCCGCCTCAGCAAATTTCTAAAACTGCAGTAGCACTAAACTTCCCAAGTATATCTGCAGAGAAAGCTGCGGGGGCCGACTGGGGGTGGCTGGATGGGCACTCTCTCCCTTTTACTCCTCTGAATGTGGGCCCAGAGCGAGCCAGGCCTGTTTCTCATTCACTGCTGGCAGTGTTTGATCTCTGGTCCCACAGGGGACAGGGCTGGCTCTGTGGATGTGCACACTCAGGCAAAAACCTGCAGAGCCAGCCAATTGGGCCATTATTTGGTTCATATAACTTGTTAAAATCTCACGGAATGTACAGGGTGCCTTTGTTTTTGTAAGTCCTTTTCATGAGGACTCTGTTAGCTGGCTAATTCAGAGCAGGCTGGCCTGTTTTCCTGCCGAAGAAAAGACTTTTCCTCAAAGACAGCTATTTAACTGTGACCATGGCTGCGGCCATGTTGAGCACAAAAGGAGAGCTGAAGGAACCCGGCCCCTTCTCCTACAGCCAGGGCACTTATTCTTGGCGCTGGAATTCGCATAATTACTCCTCTTTTAATCTGCTGGGTGACCTAATGTATCCCTAGCCGACTGCAGGAAATGGCCTTGCTGAGATCTGAGCTGGGGAAGACTCATGTCTATAGTTAGAAGACCCTCTGGGAAGGAGCATTTGAGGGTTAACGCCACAAAAAGACAGCTTTTTAAGCCTCTCTGGGCTCAACTGTGCTCTGAAGGAAGGACGCTGGTCCCCAACTCAGGACAACAGTTCCAGTCTTGTCCTTTCTTCTCCCAACCTTCAAGGAGCTCAGGGACTGCAAGTTGTTTTATTAGAGCTCAGAAGTGGATCTAACAAGAATCCCCCCAAGGGTGACTACAAAAGAAAGAGGATATTTGTTCACTAGGAACCTAGCCAGGAACAAAAGGCTGCATTCCGTCCTGACACTTGCTTATGCGGTCGCCTGGAGAGCAGGCCTTTGTCTGTGGCCCACATTGTGCTGTTCACAGTCTGCCCACCAAAAATCACTTGTGTACTCCTGGCTAATTTGAAAACGCAGGCATTCCAAATTTTCTTTTCTACTTCCCTAGATTTTTCAATTTTTTTTTTCTTATAGGCAGTGTATTTTAAAATGGAATCTATAGTAAACATTTTTTTCCTAGAAGAAAACCACCTAGTTCTGCCCTTGCCAATCACTTCTTTCTCTTAAAAATAAAACGAGACACTTTAACCCACCCACAGAACAGAGACTCTTTACTGAAATAACTGTAGGCCCTGTGAACGAAGAGGCTAAGAAGAATTAATCTTTAGCACAAAAGGAAAGATAGGTATAAAAGGGAATGAGATAGGAAATAATATGAATTTATAAAATTTAGTGCAAGGGGGGTTGGGCAACTCTTGAAGCTTCAAGTAGCTGCTGGATGAAAAAAATTAAAAGAATGGTAAAAGAATGAAAATAGAAGTTTTTATAGGTTCAAAGAGGGTTACAAAAGTGAAACAATGGATCACGAAGTAAACGTAGTAGTAAATCTCCAATCTTTTGGAGTAATGGCAGGTGGGAAATTATTATCCATCACATCCTTGGTCTCAATGTCTGAAATACAACATAAAATACTGTTACCGCTGTTGACCGGTGACCAGTCCTTCCTTCCCCAATGTTGAAGAATAACACCAGAGAAGCATGCCGAGGCAAGGTCAGAGTGGAAAATAAGAAGTCTATTAAAGGACAGCAGAAGAAGGGGACCCAAGAGATGGAATCCATGGAAGTGCGGTTGTCTCTCCATTTTATAGTTTTCGGTGATGGAATGTAGGTGGGAAGTCCCGAGGGATGGGACACAGGTGGGCCAAAGAAGTAATCTGGGCAGGAAGGACTTCTGAGGCAGCATCTTCAAGTCTGCTATTCATTAACACTTCTTTGGGATGGGCTATCTTCAAATCTGTTGGGGGCTGTTTCCTGGACTTCATTAACAAAAAAAAGTTGCTCAACTTTTCCAGAAATTCATTCTCAACATGGCCTCCATTTTAGATTTCACTCGATATTAGACCCGATTTACCTAACTACACTGACTACCTAATTTTAAATCTGGCTTCAATACCACCTTTGCTCCAATCAATATGGCACCTTCATGATCAAGAGTGACAGCATAGCTGGATGTGGTGGCACACACCTGTAATCCCAGTGAGTCAGGAGCGGGAGGCGGGAAGATCACAAGTTTGAGGCCAGCCTTGGCAACTTAGTAAGATCCTGTCTCAAAATAAAATTTTAAAAAGGGCTGGGGATGGAGCTCTGTGCTAGAGCACCTCTGGATTCAATCCCAATCCCAGGAATGGGAGGAGGTGAGAACATGACTAAGAACTCTTTTTTACCACTTGCTAAATAATTGTCCCCTCCAGTCTGTCACAGGTATACAGATTCCTAAAAACTTTCAGCTAGAAGGAACAAGAACCCGCCTCAAGGTCTTGTACTTGTTGGGAGGTCCAGGGTCACACTGCTAATTAGAGCCAGTGTGTGGACCCAGCTCCCCTCCCTGGGGGACACACCAGGGGTGTGTTACTTGACGTCTCTATGGCCCCCCCATCTGGAAAGGGGAATACACTGAGCTATTACCAATTAATAACATTAATTTATGACCAATTAATAACATTAATTTATGACCAATTATTAATATTTTAACAGAACTATTTTAACAAATGTTTTAAGCAACCATCTGACACATGTCTAGGAAATAAATACATTTTAATGGGAGTGAAAATACAGCAAATTCAAAGGGGGATTAAGTAGACTGAACAGCCTCAAATTCAAAACTCTGCTTCCTAGCTATACCCAGGGCTCCTCCTCTAAAATCAGTTTCCTCCTATTAAAAAAAAAAAAAATGTTGGTTTTTATCTAAGATCAGGTATGCTAGGTACGCAGAGGAAAATTCCAGAGCTGTGCACCACCAACCAAGTCAATCTCCACACAGTAGGCAGCGGAGGAAGGGGGGAGCTACCATAGAGATTTCTGCTTTCCCATCTGGAGGAAGTGTTTTCTTTCAGATATAGTGAAAAAGGATCAGTTTTATTTGATGACAGAAAAGGGCTTCATGATTATACAAAACAGTTAAAATCAGACTTTTAAAATGACTGTGTTTTGAGCGACTGTGGAAAAAAAATAGTGAGGAGAGACAGAAAAAAAAGTAGAAAAATAGAAAAACAAAACAAGGATCACCATGAAAAACTCCAAAACTCTCCTCCTCCAGAGGCCAGAATTAAAGTCACAGAAACAGGAAGGAGATTCCACATTCCCTGGGCTATGGATCTTTTATTTATTTTCCTATCACATAGGAACACCAAATTGAACCTTTAGGGTCTGGATGCTATTGGGAGGCCCAGCAGGAGTCCAGACATAAAAGAACCCCCCACTCCCAAAGAGCCCTGGGGCTTCTCAGCCTTGCAGGGCTCCCTTCCTTCCACACTGGGAAGAACTGCAGTAACTAAGCAACCCAGAGATTGGTCCCTTTCACGCCACATTAATGTTTTGCACTACAAACCCTACATGGTGCTACAGGACACAGAATATAGACTGGACAGGACTGAGTTTTGTATTCTCCTCTCTCCAGCGCTATGGACTGCAGTCCCAGCCCCACTAGCTATGGGGGCCAGCCTCTGTGCCCTGTCTCCCCCAGATTCAAGGAGGCAGCAAGCAGTCCCAGAAGTGGCTTCCTGTCTGGGCACTGGGGAAATCTGGTGAGGATGGTTCAAAAGTCTCCTGCAGGGAGGAGAGCAGCACTAAAAGACAGTGAGGGACACACGGGACTGGAACTCCTAACAGGATTAGTTCTGCTGTCCCTTGGCCACAGCTGGGTGCTTCCATTGCCCAAAGAGACTTAGGCAGAGATCAGACTGTTCCCCAGTCATGGTCACAATGAATCCCTTAAAAATTTGGCATCTTGACTCTTATTTTTTAGGCCAGTAGATATAACCCTGCCATAAGGGCCCTTCGTGATGCAGCATATTTCACATAAATTTTCCACTTTTCTCCATACCCAGAAGGCATTAAGGGAACTGGAGGATTGTAGGGGAAAAATCAGCTCAAAGTCAAGGGGACAAACTGGGTCTCTTTGTATGGACAACTCTCTCACCTCCCTTACTTTATCTTCAGTCAACCTCTAATCACAAGGCACCAGCTAGCACTGATTTATGAAGCCTTCATGGCACAAGCAGCCAGGATCCAAAGGGCAACGAAGTCTGGAAGTGGCCCAAGAAGTCTGACACATGGGCCCCTTTGGACCTTGGGGTCAGAGACCTCTATGAATGGGCTTCCAGAGACTTATTGCCCATGAAAGCAAGCAAAAACCCTCCACATTGAACCCACAAATCCCCAAGCCACCATCTCTCTAGACCAAGGGCAAAAATGAGAAAGGAAAACAAACTTTATTTTGCATTTAGGAAGGACACATTTTAAGGTTCTGATAAGATCCAGATCAGGTTAGGAGGGAAAAGCAACCTGCAGAATACCTCAACAAGACCTTGAAGATGACCCTCTGAGCCTCCATGTCTCACTGCCAGGGAAAAGAGAGAGGAGTTGAGATAAATGGTAGACAATGACTGCATCTCTTCTTAGTCAATACAATTCAACTGATGGTGATGCATATTCATCAACTAGACTCAGTCGTTAATATGGTAGCCCCTTATCCTTGAGGAATACACTCTGGAGACATCAAATTGACGTCTGGACCCACCAACAGGATCAAACTCTACATACATGTTTTTCCTACGTGCCCTGCAGGGTTGTCACATAGTACCAGCGTTAATCTGCCCTTCCGTGTTTTATGCCCCAGTGCTTCCTTTACATGGGGATTCTTATGTTTTGGGACCATTAAGTAACATGAGGGTTATGTGACACAGCACTGCAGTGCCGTGACCGTCAATGTGATAGCTGAGATGGCTAAACGACTCATGGATGGATAGCATGCGCAGTGTGGATATGCCAGACCGAGGGATGATTCCCGCCCCCAGCAGGATGGAGTAAGACAGAGCAAGACTTTAAGATGTTATGCAGAAACATGTGCAATTTAAAACTTATGGATTTTTAAATTTCTGCCAGTTTCCATTTATTATTTTGGACCATGGTTGACGTCAGATAACTAAAACCATATATAAAGGGGACGAACTACTGTACTAAAACAGGCCACTCTAAAATTTCTATGTTTAACTGTAGAATTCATCACTGCATTATCTTAAAATGATCTTGGACTTTTTATTTTATTTTTAAATTTATTTTGTACCCAGGGGTGATTAACCACTGAGTCACATTCCCAGCCATTTTTATTTTTTATTTTGAGACAGGGGTTTTGCTAAGTTGCTGAGGCTGGCTTTGAACTTGCCTTAAAGGTCTTCCAATAAGTCTCTGGAAGCCCATTCATAGAGGTCTCTGACCTCAAGGTCCAAAGGGGCCCATGTGTCAGTCTTCTTGAGCCACTTCCAGACTTCGTTGCCCTTTGGAGCCTGGCTGCCTGTCGCCATGAAGGCTTCATAAATCAGTGCTAACTGGTGCCTCAAAGTATATTCCTGAATCACTGGGATTACAGGTAGGCACCACCATGCCTGACAGGGTTGGACTTTCGTAAAAGAAAAAAAAAAACTGAGTTATTGGAGTAAATAAAGATCAAAGGTAACTGGGGGCACTGTGGGAGACAATCTCTGAAACAAGGAATGGAGTGATTTTTTTTACAGGGTCGTTGGGATTTACACTCTGCATAATCCTAGGTTACATTTTTTAATGTCATTCAAGTCAAATCCTAGGGTGTGAATAGCACCCTTAATGCTCAGCAAAGCACAACCTATACAGAAATACATGATATCTCCAGGAGAGAACAGGCTCACTGCTTATAAAACTGACCAGATTCTGGTTTGGTGGCCCTGATGGCTCAGGATTACACACTTGCTGCAGTAAAAACAGCTCTGACATTACTCAGAGTAAGATGGGGAAAAAAATAATATCCACCTCCATTTACAACCCACTTCATATTAACTGCCCTGCATGGTCAGGTGGTACTATTGGTGCTTTCTCTTTTCCCATCTTTACCTCTGGTCTAAATGAGAGGAAATGCCAGAACTCTGGGGAAGGTATAGGTACAAAGAAAAGCAACAGGCTTCAATGGTTTGAAATCTAGATGATGCCCTTTGAATAATGAAGATGGAACATAGCTCCTGGGGTGGGGGAAGCCTACATCCTAACTCACGCCATGAAATTTCCTAAAAAATAACAATACATACTATCATAAATCCAAGAGTGACAGATCACACTTCACTCTTCTGTAGCAGGTACCAGGTTTAATTACAATTCAAACACAAGATAAAGCAAACATACAAAGCCCCAAAATGTGGGGAGGGCCGAGGGAAAAAGTAAAAAATATCTTTTCTTTCTGCTCAAAAGGGAAACTTTGTTTAGAAGGGCTGAAAGGGCTGACTATTTAGAAGCAATGACTGTTGGACCCACTGGAAAGTAACACCTTACTACTCATCTCAGATTAGCCACCAAACAAGAGGATGGCTGTTTGAAAGGGAAGAACAGCTCATAAAACCTCAGGGAGGCTTCAGTCCTCCACAGGAGGTAAACAGTTCCTCATCTACCATTCCAAAATCCAAAAAAGCTCTGAAAACCAAAACAAATTTATAAAGAACTCATTTGGCAGTAAAACTAAACAGAGCTCATTTAGTGACAAAATGTGTCCGGAGCTATAAAATTATCTGTTTATCCCACTCACTATGAATATTCTTACCTGTCACTGCCAAAATTAATGAATTTGATTGTGGGGTGCTGACTTCATACCACCTTGGGGGTATTACATATCTAAGTCATATCTTTCTTAAAAAAAAAAACAACCCTGAATTTTAAAATACATCTAAGTCATAAAGGGGTGTGTGTAGAAAGACTGTAGACCTGTAATAGTAGGACACAAGACCCTTGTGCCAAAGAAAATCAATTCTTCTCTGGTTGTTTTAGACATTACTACGAGCTTTCTACATATGCCAGACTGCGGCATGATTCCACAACACTGCATTAGAAATGGGAAATCTATTACACAGGGTCATGACTACATGTTAAATCACAGTTTCCTACCTTCACATATTCCAGAGTTGGGTCCAGAAGATGTGGATCCCTGAAAAGAAAAAAAAAACAAATGAGAACAATTAGGAACAACATGTTCTTATAGGGAGTAAAGTGTGTCTAACATTATTTCACCCTATTCATGTAAGTTAAAGCTGAGTATCCACCTCTCAGACAGTAAGACAGACAGGTACGGAAGTCAGAACACAGGCAGATTCCTTTCATGAGAGAGGGTGGGCTACCATGATCTCATATTTTTCTGTCAAGTTTGCGGGGGGCGGGGGGGCAGAGGTGAGCGTAGGGTGGGACTGGGTATCAGAACATGCAGCATCTTTGAATACTTGGTTAAACCCTGATGCTCCCCACCAGGCAGCTATGCTGTGCTTACTTTGACGTTAAGGAAATAGAGGCTCAGGCAGGTGGGGCAGCTGCCCAAGGTTGCCCAGCACCTGGGTGAGTCCCTCCCAGATCTGCTTCTCATCCACATACTTCTCTTCCTGTCACTGGCTGCTACCCACCCACTGTCGATGTAAACCTGGCTGATGAATTCTAATTTTCTCTGGTGCCTCAGTGTTATCCCCCATGTAATGTCTACTCTTATGTCCACTGTAATAATACGCTAGGATCAGCAAGACAATCAGAAGTAAACAGCAGCAGGTGGCTCGAGAGGGTGAATTATTATAGAAAGTGGAAAGGTCGAAAGGTATGACTAAGGCAGCAGGAAGAGGGAGACAAGAGAGCAAATGTTTGCAGTGCTGGCAGGGTTACAGTGCAGTGTCCCCCACAGTGGGAAACACAGCCACCTTCAGAGACTTCAGAAAATCAGCCTGGCCCCACAGAGAGGAGATCATTTAAAAAGGACAGAGTAGTTCTAACGCCTAGTCTCTCCTCTGAAGGGGAAGGAAGGTATCTTAGCATAGTGACATAAAGACCACATCCCTTGGAAGACAGGGGATCCCCACTGACAAGCAGCTCCCTGAGCAAAGCTGAGCTCAACCCTGAACGGGCTTCAGTGGACCACTTCTCTGGCTGTAGCGAGGCTGCAGTGCTCCTTTTCTGAGCATGGCTACTGCCCGGGGTACAAGGGGTCTTGGTCTTGTGGTGGAAAATAGGTGCAATCCCAGCTCTCCTCACATGATTCGATTGTTCATTTGGGACAACGCAGAGGCCAGCTCATCTGAGATGCGCCTTTGCATGCAAATAGATTAGGTTCTGAAATTCGTCCCTTTATAGGGCCAAAGAGTCAGAGAAGGGCTTAAGCTCACAAACCCTGGTTGCATTCTTATCAAAGAGGGATATGAATCAGCCTTTCAAAGCCTTCACTGGAGGTGTACTCTGCCTTCAAGCTGGTATTCACCAGGCACCTGTCCACTGGGACACAGCACCCTGCTTTATGGGGCTCTGTGATGTCAGTGCTGTGCAGTGCTGCATTCTGGAAAGAGTGCTAATGTCATCAGGCTGTGGTTTCATTGAACTACCCTGCCAGTCACTAAAACTCTGTTGGCGCCATTTTGACTGTGCTTCCCCTTGGAGTTCTTGGAATCTTGATTCTTTAGTGAATTAACATATTAGGATTACAGACCTAAATTTTCTGGCCCTGGTAGTACAGAAAAATGTTGGAACCACTGAAATGTTGTTTTCATCTTCATATTTTGATTTTTATGTATACTTAAAATGTACTTTACATACTAATATATGTGCCTTCCTACATAGGTTAAAAGTATTGGTGTGTATTGTCTAAATTGATGGTTCTCAAATTTTTTGATCTTAGGATCTCTTTAACACTCAAAGAACCTTTGTTTATGTGGGTCCTATCTATTGATTATTGACATTAGAAATTATACTGAGAAATTTCAAAATCTTTACCAACTCAATTTTTTTTTTTTTTTTTTTTTGCAGGGGATGCCAGGGATTGAACTCAGGGGCACTAACCACTAAGCCACATCCCCAAACCTATTTTGTGTTTTATTAGAGTCAGGGTCTCACTGAGTTGCTTAGTGCCTCACTAAATTGCTGAGGCTGGCATTTAACTTGTGATCTTCCTGCCTCCAGTTCCTGAGCTACTGGGATTACAGGTGTGAGCCACTGCACCCAGTCTATCAACTCAGTTTTAAAAAATAACCCATTATATGTTTACATAAAGCTATTTTAAAATAAAAAAATTTTCATAACAAAAATGTACTGAGAAAAGTGAAATTATTTTACATTTTTGCAAATCTTTTTCATTTCTGGCTTAGTAGAAGACAGCCAAATTTTCATGCCTACTGCATTCAATCTGTTATATGATATGTGCTGGCTGAAATAAAGGAAGAAAATTCATCCTTATACAGATGTCATTGGAAAAGGGAGGTATATTTTAATATGCTTTCTGGTAGTTATGGCTATTCTGCTTTGATATCATAACAAAAAACAAATGATAGTTTTCTGAAGGTTAATTGTAATATGGTCTGAAACCATATTAGCTATTATATCTATCTTGCACTTTGAGTGCCTTTATTTATGTGTGATTCTGTAATCAGAACTCTGGAAAACACTGCTTTACTGAGTTATGTAGATCTCCCAATTTTTGACCCATTTCAATTATAAAACACACACACACACACACACAATATCACATTTGTTAATATCACCACTGATCTCATAAGAGAAATTATTTTTAGGGACCACCAAGTTAATGATGGAGAGTATAAGTTTTCCAAAATTCTAATTTTCATTTGAAGACCTGAATTTTTATCATTGACCACTAACATTGTTAAGTATTTTCCTTGAATTTCATTTCATTCATTTTTTGGGAAAACACTAGTCAAATATGATGACTACTCGTCATGACTTATGATTTCAACTTTTTTTAGGCCTCTTACATGTCATTATTTTAGTAACTTTATTATGCTCAAGTTCTTTGTTCTTTCTATAAGATTTGGTTGTGCCTTTTCCTTTTGAAAGCTGAAGTTTCCTTCTGTTGTTTTTTTTCCCCCCTATACATGCACATGAAAACTCACTGCATCTATGAGTTAGTTCTCAGTCTAACCCTCAAACTCTCTTGGGAAGGGGTACATATCCAGTACTGGCTGGGCTGGGCTGGGCTGGGCTGGGCTGGGCTGAGCACAGTGTCCAGGCAGCTCCTGAGGTGGCGATGGCTATAGCGAGCAGAGTGCCCACTCAGAGAACGAATCCCCTCTTTATCTTGTTACAGTAAATTTGAAAAGGATATTTAAGACTTTAGATTTAATAAAATTAAAATTGTTAAAAATTCTTTAAAGTTCTAAATTTAAAAGAAATTTATTATTTTACTTTAAACATTTTTTATTTTATTTATTCTAATTTGTTATATGACAGCAGAATGCAATTCAACTCATATTATGCAAATAGAGCACAATATTTCATGTCTCTGGTTGTACACAAGGTAGAGTTACACCATTCATGTTTTCATACATGTACTTAGGGTAATGATGTCTATCTCATTCCTCTGTTTTTTTTACCCCTAAGCCCCCTTCCTTCCTCCTCCATTCCCTTTGCCCTATCTAAAGTTCGTCTCGTCCTCCCATACTGCCCCCCATTTCCATTATAAATCAGTATACTTATATCAGAGAAAACATTTGGCATTTGGTTTTTTGGGATTGGCTTATTTAAAAGAAAATTAATTTTTAACCTATTCATCAGATATTCTTAAATGAAACTAATTCTTCTGGGGCAGGCAGTAATGGGGAGCAAACCCAGGACTTGGCACATACTAGTAAGCACTCTACCATGAACATATCCCCCATCCTAATTTTTTCTTTTTAAACTCTGGGAGCACAGAGGGTGAGGATACAATGACTACTGGCACAATTTGGTGGCATTCTTACTTTCTACTGAGGTTCCAACATTTTTATTCAGCATTGCTTTTGTACCATCACTGAAGATGTCAACCCAGTGAAAAAGGCAAATAACATCTTATTATCGTTATAAGTTAAGTTACATCTTACAGATCCGCTAACAGGGTCTCATGAATGCCATGTCATGGATCACACTTGGAGAATCACCACTCTGAATGAATGAATGTACATGCTTCAGCTGCAGGCTCAAATTTTTTTTTACCCTGAGATGTGCAGCATGGATATCAAAAGCTCAGGTCACCTGCAACCAAACAAGAAAACCAAAAAACTTCTGCACAACAAAAGCAACAATGAAGTAGAACAGCAGCCTATGGGCTTGGGAAAATATTTGCAAATCACATTATCTGATAAAGGGTTAATAATCAAAACATATAAAGAAGTCACACAACTCAATAGTAGAAAAGCAAATGATCTAATTTAAAAACAGGCAAAACGTCTGAATAGACATTTCTCCAAAGAAAACATCAAAATGGCCAATGGGTCTATGAAAAGTGCTCAACATCCTGAATCATCAGGGAAGTGCCAATCAAAACTACTATGAAACACTGCCCCACACCCGACAGGATAGCTGTTATTGAAAAGTCAAAAGATAACAAATATTGGCAAAGGGTGTACACTGTTGGTGGGAATGTAGATTGGTACAGTCATTATGGAAAACAGTATGGAGGTTTCCAAAGAAATTAAAAATAGGACCCAGTGATCCCTCCTCTGGGTATATGCCCAAAGAAAAAGAAATCACCGCCTCATAAAAGCTATCCGAAACTTCCCTGTCTTTGCAGTGTTACTCACAAAAGCTAGGATATAGAAGCAACTTAAGTGTCTGTGCATGGATGACTGGATAAAGAAATAGTGCTGTTTATATACACAGGGGGATTCTATTTAGCCATGAAAAAGAATGAGATCTTGCCATTCACCACACTTGGATGAGCCTGGAGGACATTATGCTTCATCAAATTAGCTAGACACAGAAAGAAAAACATTTCATGATCTCACTTTTTTTTTTTAGACTCAAAACCAAAATTCAATCAGGAGGCTGAGGCAGGAGGATCACTAGTTCAAAGCCAGCCTCAGCAACAGTGAGGTACTGAGCAACTTAAACCCTGTCTCTAAATAAAATACAAAAGAGGGCTGGGAATGTGGCTCAGTGGTTGAGTGCCCCTGAGTTCAATCCCCAGTAACAAAAACAAAAACAAACAAACAAACAAACATACAAAAATCAAAAAACAAAATTCAAGTATGCAGGGATAGAAAACAAAACAGGGGTTACCAAGAGTTGGAGAGGGGGAATAGGGAGATATAGGTCAGAGGATACAAATCAACACATCAGTAGGATGAACACGTCTAGCTGTCGTGATGGTTCAGATGGAAACAATTCCCAGATGGAGTCAGGCCTAATATCCTGATTACTTATAATATCCCTAAGTTGGAAGTTCCTAAGAGAAAGGTCTTCAGTATTTCTTATTCTGAATTAATAAATTGGCATCTTAGGCCTTAAAAAAGGACCTCAAACAAATGCCTTAAAAGTGTAATCTGTACTTGACTAGTACATGGTACAATTTTTATTTTCTAGAAGCTGAGAGTGCTTCTATTTAATATGAATGACTTCTTTTGAAAGCTTCACTGTCCAACATGGTCATCACTAACCACAAGTGACTATTTAAATTAAGTCTAAACAAAATTAAAATTTTAATTCCTCAGTCATACCAGCCACAGTTGAAGTGCTCAACAGTCCCATGTGGCTAGGAGCTACCACATTGCACAACTTTATTGCAGGTAATTTCCATCATCACAAAAAGTTTGATTGGGTAGTGATGTTCTAGAAAAAACACTTATAAATTGAAGAGCATTGTGCTTCCAAGAAGATCTGTGCTTTGTTACTTTGGGTTATGATTTAGTGACTAAAATGCCAAAGGAGATTCGATGTGCTCTCACTTAGAAGGTAGCACCAAACAATGGTGTCACAAGCCAACAGTGTGATGTAGTTCCTAAGTATTTGTTTTTAAATATATCTTTTCTTTTTCACTTGAGACTGAACCAATTGCATGTCAGTGGGCTGTTTCTATATGTGAGAAATAACATGGATCATTCAGACATTATGCAGCACTGGAAGAATGAGTCAAATTCCATAAAATCAGCCAGGCATGGTGGTAAGTACCTGTAATCCCAGTGACTCAGGAGGCTGAAGCAGGAGAATTGCAAGTTTGAGGCTAGCCTCAGCAACTTAGTGAGATCCTCACTTAAAATAAGAAATAAGAAGGGCTGGGAGTGTGACTCGGGGGTAAAGGCCCACTGAGTTCCATCCCCAGAACTAAACAAAAACAAATTCAGGGGGCTGGGGTTGTAGTTCAGTGGCAGAGTGCTTGCCTAGAATTCATCAGCTAAAGAGATTGGAGGTTTATTTTCCTCTAACCTCTAACTCTACTGTCAATGAATGCTAACTTAAATTTCTTTCCTACTAGTGATTAAAACTTCCTAATTCATGACAGTACTCTCAGTGTCCTGACCAGCAGGGTTGAGGACCAGTAATTTCCTAACTACTTAAGGAGCCTCATTTTTCTCTCCTCTCAATCTGAGCCTCTCAATCTCAGCCTCACTTTAAGATCTGAGACTGCTCTCCTGGCCAGTGTCCGTGGTTCACAGGTTTCCTCCTCCTACAGGGGGTCCATCCCCGCTGGCTCCTGACCTCAGGCTGCTCTGGTCTGCACCACTTCTGTACAGTGTTCTGTGTGGTCAGCTGTCCTACCCCCTGCTTGGACCTCACTCTTCTGATGAGACTACTCTCTCTAAGAAGGCAGGGAATTGTTCTTAAACACTAACCCTGGCCCCAAGGGACCAGGAAGGAAAACTTAAGGAGTATAAGGAAAATGTGAAAAGGAAGATGTTCTACTTGAGGCAGGGCCGAGGGACAGCACAGGCTATGGGCCTCCAGGTGACCCCCATCAATCCTGGGTATGTACCCCTTTCCCCAGAGTGTTTGAGGGTTAGCCTGAGAACCAGCCTGGCGAGCAAGTGCAAGTGTTCACGTGCATCTCTGCAGACAGGGAGAGAGGAATGTTTCAGTTTTCAAAAGGTGAAAAGGAGCTAGGTGTGGTGGCATATGCCTGTAATCCCAGCAGCTCAGGAGCTGAGGCAGGAGGACCGTGAGTTCAAAGCCAGCCTCAGCAAAAGCAAGGTGCTAAGCCACTCAATGAGACCCTGTCTCTAAATAAAATATATAATAGGGCTGGAGATGTGGCTCAGTGGTTGAGTGCCCCTGAGTTCAATCCCTGGTACCAAAAAAAAAAAAAAAAAAAAAAAAAAAAAAGGTGAAAAGGAAAAGACCTGGTAGGAAGGGCAGATTCTAGGCAACATGTGTTCTGCCTAAAAAAAAGAGCTACAATCACAAAGCATGACTCCATTTCCTGTGATATGCTGAATAGACTAGTTGAGCTGAGGAATGCTATAATTAGATCATATCTGGATTTCAGCAAGGAAGTTGAGAAATCATGATATCGCTGACCAAACAATGTATGGGAAACCAGGTTATTTAATTTTTAGAAAGGTAGATTCATTTCAAACTAAAAAAACAGAATCCCACCAAAATAAAAACAAACCCTTGAATACCCAGAAATGTTCTTGTGGGTAGGTGAAGCGCTCCATCCCAGACCCCTGCTATTCACACTATTATGGTACCTTAAATGAGAACATCAACAGCAAAGTGACCAACTCAAGAATGAAGAAAATCTGGCAGGACTAGTTCACAGGACTTGGCTGAGGGTTCACCAGGTGAACACAACCTCTCTACGTACCTTGGTTTTGTCATTTGTAACATGAGAATGATAATAATACCTGCATTACAGTACAGTTGTGGAGAATAAATGAAGGTGAAATTAATTTATCAGAATATTTAAAACAGTGCCAGATCTGTCATTTCACAGTGAATAATATATGGGCACAGGCAGTGCTATAAGTGTGAGCTATGTGCCAAATACATTAATTTGATTGTCTCCCTGCCCTCCAAAAAAATAGTTTAGGTGAAAGATAAAATCTAACCAGATGAAGTGGAACAGGGACAAATGTATAACTTCTAATTTAAAAATAGTACTTGGGCAATAAAAGGTAGGAAGGATATAAAGTTGTAAACTTTAGTTGACTGAATTTAACTGCAATAGCTGGATGATGTCATCAAAGCTGTTGGTGGGATCCCAGGCTACAGTGACAGGAGATTAAAAACCAGAATGAAAAGGAAGCAAGACACACTTCTCAGAGCACATCTGGAAATATTCACTTACAGTTAAAAAAAAAAAAAAGAATAAAATAGGAATAATTAGAACATTGGCTTAGCAGGAGTTTCAGGAAAACCAGGAACCAGGGTGGGCATGGGGGGGGGGTCTTGAAACAGTGTGGGGAAGATCAGAAAGGAAGAGGTTGAAACATTTAGCCTGGACAAAGTGGGCTTAGGGAGAAGGTAGACAGACTGATTGTCATCTGACAGCCTAAGGTCTCTGTGAAGGAGGGAGAGTACACACTGTGTGTGTGGGTGTGTGTGTATGTGAACTGTGGGGAGAAAGTTAGATGGGGTGGGGGTGGGTCTATGGGAAGATTTCAGCCTCACTTTAAGGAAAAGCTTTCCAACCACCAACACCATCTGAAAATAGGAAAAACTGCCTTCCTAAGACAGGGTTGACCTTTCATATCTTTCAAATGCGAGGGCTGGTCTTCAGTTCAGGCTGCCACAATAAGCTAGTGTGAAGATAGAGATCTGTCATTTCACAAAAGGATGATGAACCTTATTGAGCACTTACCTGGTGCTAAAGTGATGTGCATAAACTCATAATGCTGTTAAGGAGGTAGTACTATCCCCAGCTTACAGATGACAGAAAGGACACCTTCCAAGAGAAGGAGGAGCTGGGTTTGAACCAGGTGCTCTGACTACACTATACCAGGTCCCCTGGCAAGGTCATCAAACTAGGCTCTCAGGGCACTGGCTGCAGGACTCCAGTAGACATCCAGCTGATTGTCCAACTGAGGCTATGAACAGACACAGATAAGTCTCCAATATCTGTGTACTGCTCTGGCTTTCCTCCTATTCTCTATGAGAGGTGAAGCCAAGAGAAGCCACATTGCATTCAAAAAGAAACCTGAGCAAATCTCCCAAGCCTGTCAGCACTGATCTCACTGGGCCTGGGGAAGACATCACTACTGGGTCCCCTATGTCAGCACGTCAGCCCACGCTTCCATTCCTCTGGAAGTGAGACTAAATTCAGGAAGATCACTTGAAGGATCTTCTGAGGAGATATTTAGCACTCCCCACAGGATTATTCTGCTTTTCCTCATGTGAAAGGCCTGCTGAGCAGAGAAAAGGATGAAACAGAAGTCCCTCTTGGCCCTGTCCCCAGATGAACTCTGCAAGGTCTGCTCACGGGTGGCTGCAGCAGATCCTGGCTTCAGGTCTCCAAGGGGCCCTGAGTGAAGCCTCAAATTCTCCTCACCCTTTTTAGAGAGGCAAGGAAGGGAATTAAGGAGAATGCCATAAAGCTAAGTTAATGTGTTACAAATCCAAAAGCTTTAAAAACCAATGCTGTGAGCCAAATTCAGATGCTATTTAAACGCAGAAGGCTGTGTCTCCTCCTTTCTCAGCCAGCCACCTGATCTCAGCTCACCAGCAAGGACCCCTTCCCAGTGAGCCAGAAAGTACAGCAGTTGGCCTTAGAGGCCAGCCTGTGACGTGAAATAGGAATCCAATTATCATAGGAGAAGGCGGCACACAGTCCTTGAACCATGGATTTATATTCTCCAAGGGAGATCACCAGAAAACAAACAGAAGAACTTGGCAATATAAATGAAAAGGGTGTTTTTTAAAATGATTTTTCTTGGCTTATACCAACTGTGAATCCTCACCCATGACTCCACTGTATGGGCATCTCTGTTTACAACTGGGGGGTCGAGCAGGCACCACGGCCCTCCTGGCAGGTGGTAAGCTGCCCACCGTGAATGGTCAACTGAGGAGCCAGGAGGGTGAAACTCAATCTCCTGTTATTTTGAAGTTTATTAAGTTAAAACTGTGTCTAGTCAGGATAAGTAATTTTTTTCCAGTGTCCCATTTTTCAAAGTTCAAACTTCAGGAACCCTTAGCTGAGAGTAGCGGAAATGATATATTTACTAGTTTCTCATTAGTAACCAGATTGACAATTTCCTCCCTCTTAAAAAGACACTTGATCTGAAGTTATGCTATTCTGAGTTCAGTGGATCTGCTCCTAGGCAACACTTCGCTAATACAGGCCTCTTCTGAGAGGCTGGAATATAGATGGGAAAGAGGTGTCCTATGTTTTCAATTACCCACTGCCTTAAATGAATGATTGTCTACTTCTTTAAATATTATAGAATACAATTGTGGCAAAGAGTATTTCCAAACTTCTTTTTGGATAGAAAGAAAAAGGGATCATTTGTGACAAGATAATTATTTCATGCAATGGAGGAATGTGAGAAATTAGATTCAGGCATTCCAGACTGAGGACAGGGGCCTCTTTTAAGCCATGTACACAAGCAATTGGAAGAGCTGGCACATCACCTCTGCATGAGGCATGGTGTCCGCATTCCCATTCACCACATTGTAGATTTATTTACACAGGCCTCTCTTCTATTAGATGGACTGCCCAGAGGAGTGACATGTCTCTGCAGACCTAGCACCTCCCACAATCCTTCCACTCATCCCCAAAAGATTATTGAGCATCTATAATGTGCCATGCATGAGGCAAGGCAATGAAAAATCAGGGACCAGAGACAACATCCTTGATTCCAGAGAAGAATCAAACAAGTAGGGAAGACAGATCAACAGACCCAATTCAGTTCAAGTTGCTGAGAGGGTATGAGTGGGTGGGAAACACTGTAGAGGGGCGTTCTCAGGCAACATTTAAGTTTTGAGGCCTAAGTGGGATGATTTGTTTCGGTAAATAAACTGTGGGGTACATGATAGTGATAAATGTGCCAGGCAATAAGTGGTACCTGCAAAGACATGGAGCGTGAGACCACGTGGTACATCTAGGGACCTACAAGCAATCGAAGAGTTAATGCTCCCTAGTTGGGGCCATCAGCACCTCTCTCTTCATTCCTGCAACACCCGCAACTCCTCACCAGCTCTGAAACCAGCTTCCACACAGCACCATGTCACTCCCCTGCTTGGGTCCCCAGACTGCTCCCACCTCATCAGAGCAAAACCCTCAGTCCTCCCTATGGTGTCTGAGCCTCACATTATGAACCAGGCCAGCTCTCCAACCTCATGGTTATAGGCAGGATTCTAAAGAGTCTCTTCTGCTAGATTTCTGCCCCCTGCCCCCATGCAATCAAACACTAATCTAGGTGTTGGGAGATATTGGAGGGATTTTTTTCAGGTGGATTTAAGGTCCCACTGGGAACAGTGGTTATGCCTGTGGTTCCAGCTACTGAGAGGTTGAAGCAGGACAATCTGGACAGCATAGTAAGACTCTGCTTCTAAAATAAAAAAAGGAAATTAATGTCCCAAATCAGTTGACATTAAGATATGGTAATTTGCAGATAGGCCTGACTTGAAGTGTGAGGGGGATTTGATATAAGGTGGCCAGCAATTGGTGTGATATTATGATAGGGTCCATAAGGCGGCCTATTGCACAGAACTGCAGAACTGCAAATGATCTCCAGGAAGGAGCTGACCCTGGCCAGCAGCCAGAAACAGACCTTGGTTCTTCAACTCAAAGGAACTGAATTCAGTCAACAACCTGCATGAATGTGGAAACAGGTTGCTCCCCAGAGCCTCAGAGAGAACTCATCCAGCTGACATTCTTGAAAGTGACACCCTGACCCCAGACCCTGGGTGAGCTACGCCAGACCTCCAACCTCCAGAAACTGGGATGAAAAAAGGGTGACGACACTGAGTTTTTTGTTATTAAGCAAAAGAAAACTAACACACTCATTGTCTCTTCTACTCTCCTATCTTAGCCATGATGACTTTTGTTGTTGCTCCAACATGCCAAGCCTGCCTCTGCCTCAATGCCTTGGCATTAACTGTTCTTTTGCCCGAAATATTCCTCTCCCCAATACAGGCTCACTCCCTCACACCACATCGCCTCTTTGGAGGGGCCTTTCTTAACCCTCCTCATTAAATTAGCACCACCACTGCCTTCTACCCCCTCATCAGGCTTCTATATTATCTGATATATTAAACTTTTGTTTGCTCACTGTCCCTTTCCACTGGAACATAATCCTGCTAGGGTGGGATACCTCTGCTTTATTCAGCTTGGTGCTTTGTATGTAGCAGTTGCCCAGTAACCACTGGCTGAATTAATGAGCAAGAGAGCAACTAACAGAAGCATGGGATGGAAAAGGCAGCAGAGTGGTGAGGCTGGGGAGCTGAGGCTCAGAGGAGGCAGGGTCAGATCACAAGGGGTTTGGATGTCTGTAAACATATTCCAAAAGCAATGAGTTGTTTGGAGGATCTTAAACTAGGAAATAACCAGAGGGGGTGTGTGTGTGTGTGTGTGTGTGTGTGTGTGTGTGTGTGTCTAGTCCCTCTGCAGCAGTTTTGGAAAACAGATTTGTTGGGGGGCAAGTTGGAGTCAGGAAGACCAGAGGAGAGCATGTTGGCATCGCGTGGGTGAGAGACATGAGACTTGGACTACAGTCTCGTGGGCGGATGGTATAGAGACTGGATCTTGGTAAATGACTGTCTTTGGTGAGTGAAAGGAAAAAGAGAGGCGAGGACACTCCTGGAATTCTTTCCGAGGGAATGAGGTAGTTGGTGCATGGTGGTACACAGAGGAATGTGATGCATTTGTTAAGAACGAATTAGCAGGGGCTGGGGCTGTAGCTCAGTAGCAGAGCACTTGCCTAGCATGTGGGAGGCACTGGGTTCAATCCTCAACACCACATAAAAATAAACAAATAAAAAAGTCATGCTGTCCATCTACAACTACAAAAAAAAAATTTGAAAAAAAAAAGAATGAATTATCAGGCTGGGTGCAGTGGTGCACAACTGTAATTCCAGTAGCTTAGGAGGCTGAGGCAGGAGGATTGCAAGTTGAAGGCCAGCCTCAGCAATTTAGTGAGGCCCTAAGCAACTTAGTGAGACCCTGTCTCTAAATAAAAAAAATAAAAAGGGCTGGGGATGTGGCTCAGCGCTTAAGTATCCCAGGGTTCAATCCCTGGTACCAAATAAATAAATAAATAAATAAATAAAGAATGAATTAGCAAATACCTCTGCTCCCAAGCACTACCCTATACTAACTTTTAGGAACAGGGATCTGAATGACCAAAACTTTACCTCCTTACTATCCATTTTTCATGGTGAGCAGTATACACATGCCACTCAGCTTCTTGACAACCCAAATCAGTTCATCCCTCTCACTGACAAATCACCTACTTTCAGGAGGATCTTTCTCATCCTTCAAACCATGAACTCTCTCATGAAGTACAACAAAAAATAACAAACATTTAGAGGATCCCTACACACCTACACACTAACAAAAATACTTAACTCATGAAGGAAAAGCCGAGAACAATAAAACCAGGAGGCTGCACTAATACTAGCTGAGAGTGTCCAAGTTCATATAGTTTTGTACTTCTCCATCACCCCCACGCTGCACAGCTGCTACTGCCTGTCTTTTCCACTGGACAATAGGCTCCCTGAGGACAGGGACTGCTTCCCTCTGGCTCATCAAACTTTCTAGATAGTATTTGTCACAGTAGCCAATAAATCAATCAATCAATCCAGGAACAGACACATGAAAATATAAACCACATGGGGCTAGGGTTGTGGCTCAGCGGTAGAGCGCTTGTCCAGCACATGCGAGGCCCTGGGTTCGATCCTCAGCACCATATAAAAATAAATAAATAAAATAAAGGTATAATGAAAAAAAAAGAAATCATTCTCTGTAGAGGGAGAAAAATATAAAAAAGAAAAAAGAAAATATAAACCACAACTATATCCATATAATTCGGTTAGTGCCTCAGAGCATTAGAAATTTCCATATATGGAACTTCCATTTACTTAATATGATAGGCCACATATTCTGAAAACTAAATGATAGCTAAATTACAAATTTATTCTCAAATATATAATTGAAGTCACAAGAAAGGGAAATTCTCAAACATATTCACATACAAAAGAGACTCAGAAACAGGGAACAAAAAAGAATACAAAATATGAGCAACAGCAAAATAAAGTCAAAAGAGACCTCAGGGAGGATAAACCAGATAAACCCTGAGTCTGAAAGTGAGTAGCTTACCCAGTGGCCCTGCAGGATGCTGGAATCTTGGAAATTAGGCTTCTCCCAGCCCCAAAGGAGAAAAAATGTGCTAAAATCAAAACAAAACACACCACACTCTAGCAAAGGAAACCACAATTGAAACCTATTGTTTCCACCACAAACTCTGATTGGAAAAAAATAATGGTAGTATGAGATGTCTCTCCTAAGAATTTTTAACTACAGGTCAGTCTTCATGTTGATTGGAAATTCAATTTATATTATTTGCTTTTATAAAGAAATCCAAAACCCAGACATTAAAGTATCTGGGTTGGTGGTGCTCACCAGTAAAGAGAACAATGGAAATCATTTTTGGAGGAAAATTTCCTCAACACAATGCTGCTCAGGATATCCACAGTGTAGTCAAGAATAAATTCCCTTTTAAAAATAACCATATGCACTGGAAACAAGCCCCAGTGTAATAACTAATGAGAAAGTCAGCAGAAATAATAATAGATTAAGACCCTCAAAGACTTCAGATATTGGAATATCAGATATAGGTTATAAAACATATCAAAATTTAGGATATAAAAATATATCAAAAGTGAGCTAAGAATAAAAAACAAAAATGACTTATTATAATTTTTTAAATAAAAATTATAATCAAAGTATAAAACTTAATAGCTAGGTAAAAAAATATTAGACATGACTACAGATGATATTTATGAATTAAAACAAAGATGTATAGAAATCACAGAGAATAAAGTACAGAGAAAAGGTAATGGAAATTATGAGAGATCTGAAAGTGGAATCTGAAGCACATTTAACCAGAGCTCTAGAAGGGGAGAATTGAGACTGAGGGGAAAACAAGAGTCAAAGAAACAATGATGGGAAATCTTCAAAGTTCATGAGATGCTAATCCTTGAATTCAGGCACTCCTGTGAATCTCGATCAGTAAAAACAAAAAATAAATTCTCACCTAGACACACCATACTGAAACTAGACCACCACAGACAGAATGGAGCTTGAGAGCAAAGGGCAAAGAAAGATTGCCCTCAGCGATGACATGGGGCTGACAGATTTTTATTAGCCAAAAGGGAAAGTGAAACACTCAAAATTCTGTGCCCAGCAAAACTATGGAGTGAATAAAGACAACTTTAGACAAACAAACAAAACAACAACAACAACAACAACAAACCCAGAATGTCCTACAGGAAGAAAGAAAATGATGCCAGAAAAATATCTAAGATCTAAGAATGAATGATGGACAAAGAAACTGATATGCAGATAACTTCAAACCAGCACTGATGGTATAAAACAAGCAGCATGTCTAATTTGTAGAGTCAAGGAAAGAAAAAAAAAGAAAGAAAGAAAAACTACCAGCTCATATCCATGAGAATATCTACTATGGCAGATGCTCAAAAACATGTGCATAGTGGTGCACACATGTAATCCCAGCTACTTAGAGGCTGAGGTAGGAGGATAACTTGAGCCCAGGAGTTTGAGGACAGCCTGGGCAATGTAAAGTGACCTGTCTCAAAAACAAAAACACAACAAACAAGAGAGAAAAGGATTAGATTACCATATGGATCTGCAATTCCACTGCTGAGAAGTACCTAAAAGAACTGAACACAGGCTCTCAAAGAGATATTTGTACACTCAAGTTCACAGGAGCACCATTTACAAAAGCCAAAAGGTAGATGCAACTCCATCAGTTGGAGGGAGGATCAACAAAATATGGCATATACAATACAACAGGCTGTTATTTAACTTTAAAAGGAAGGGAATTCTGACACATGACACAACATGGGTGAACCTTCAAGATACTATGCTAAGTGAAAGAAGGCAGTCACAAAAGGATAAATAATGTGTCATTTCACTTGTATGAGGTATCTAGGGTAGCCAAATCCATAGAGACAGGGAGTAGAATGGTATTACCATTCTGTTGGGGTGGGGAGGGAAGAATGAAGAGTTGTAATAACTAATTAGAACAACAACACCAAAAAGAATGAAGAGTTGTTTAATGGTCTACAGTATTAATTTTGCAAGATGAAAATAATTCTGGATATTGGTTGCACAATAATGTCAATGTACTTATTAAGACTACAGGCACAGAAAGACCCATACTGTAGTGCATGATCTCATATGTAGAATAAGTGCTGCAGCACACTCATATATAGAATGTCAAAAAGCTGATCTCATGGAAGTTGAGAGTAGAATGGCAGTTACCAGAGGCTGGGGAGAGTGGGGTGAGGGAGAGATGGGGACAGGTTGATCAATGCAAACCAAGTTAAATTAGAGGCAAGAAGTTCTGCTGCACTGTTGCACAATGGAGGTGACTACTGATGACATACTATACATTTCAAAAAGCTAAAAGAAGAGATTTTGAAAGTTTTCACCATAAAAAAAAAATGGTAAATGTTTGCAGAGACAGGTATGTTAAACCTGATGTAAACTTGTAGCCATGTATACTACAAGTTTCAAAACATCACATCATTTCCCAAATATGTATAATTTTTATGTATCAGTTAAAAGTTAATTTAATATTGATTAAAGTAAAAATGGCTATAAAATGTATATTTTAAGACACTTAAAAATTGTTTTAAAAATCAGACTAAAATATAGTAGAATAGTATTAAAATCAAGAAGAAGGTGACTAGTGTTCTGAGGCTCTTACGTTGATCAAAAAGAAGAAAAGGTATTATTTACTTTGTGTTTTATGAAGCAATATAAAGGTATTTTTTAAAGTAACCACTAAATGAACAGAAATAGAATATTTTAAAAAAGACAATTCTAAATGAGGCAGTAGCAAAAACCCCATATTTTTAAAAAAATGTACAAATAGTATAGAATTACAGAATAACAGGCAGGTACAAACCCAAATACATTACTAAACACAATAACTATAACCAGGTTAAACTCATAATTACAAGACAGATTTTTAGAATATAGAATACAGCATGAGCAGGACCCAGTTAAAGTAGTACTTTGAAGGAACTATATAGCCTTAAATGCTTGTTTTTAGAAAAGAAAGCCTGGAAATTAATTAAGGGTTCAGTTTAAGCTAAGACTACAGAATAAACATAAAGAAAATAGAACAGTGGAGAGAAAAACTGAGCAGAAATCAAATTACAAACAAGGATATCACAGAGAACCAGTAATCAAAGCCTGGTTCTTCAGAAAGTCTAATAAAATAAACCTCTGATAGACATAATCGGTGGGGCAGCAAAAAACTATGGAAATGAAAAAGGGGCATGAATGCTATGAACATGGTATGTTAATAAATTAGCTTAGGAAAAAATGAACAAAGTTGAAGGAAAAAAAAAGAAAGAAACAGAAAATCAAAATAGTCTTCTAACCAGTAAAAGAAATCGAATCGGTAGTTTGATCTTTCCATAAAGAAAACTTTAGGCCTTGATGGTTTTTAACATTTAGCAAGCTCTGCCAAACCTTGCAATTATTTGTTACTTAAAAAAACATAAAAACAAGGCTGGGGTTGTGGCTCAGTGGTAGAGTGCTCACCCAGTATGTGTGAGGCACGGGGTTTAATCCTCAGCACCACATAAAAAAATAAACAAAAATAAAATAAAGGTATTGTGTCCATCTACAACTAAAAAATATTTTAAAAAACAAACAAACATACAAACGCCTCCAGAGACTTGAAAAAGAAGACATAACTCTAGTCCTAAAAGCAAAATCAGTGAAAGGAAGGAAAAGTGTGTGGCTGATCTCACATGCGAGCAGATATGAAAAAAATGAGCAAAACACGGACAAACCAAACCCCAAATACATAAGAATATATCCTAATCAAATTAGGTCTGTTTCAGGAATACAGAATCAACTTAACATGAGAAAAATCTATGAGTCTCCACATTCACAGATTAAAGATAAAAAAATAAAACTTTGTGTATCTAACTGATGAGGGAAAGAACATTTTTAAAAAATCATCTTCTCATGATCCCTGAGGTAAACTTAAATTAGAAATAGAAGACAACTTCTTTATCCTGACAAAAGGTGTCTACCAAAAACCTCAGCAAGCGCTGATCTTAATGGTGAAATATTAGACACGTTAGTAAAATCAATTGACCCATCAATCAAACAGAAACAAGACAAGGATGCCCATTGTAACTGCGTTTACTTACCACTGTCCTGCAGGTCTCCACTACAGTTAAATGAGCAAAATATATAAAAGTGTATGAGATGCCAAGGGGAGAACAAAACCGTCCTGACTCACAAATAATGACAAGAAGAGCAAGGCTCCTGGATATGAAAGCATTAGGCAAAAATCTCGGGGTTACATCTTACTGAGGGCAGGGACCAGAAGGCTTAGAAGTCCAGGATGGAGTTCTTGCTTTATGGGTGTTTATTCATTGCCCACCAATTCATTCCTAGAACACTTAAATGAAACGCAATACGAGGAAACTTGAACCAAGTGTGGTCAGTAGGCTGAGTCTAGTTACCTGAAGTCATGGGGCCAAGAAGGAACCACACTGCAACTTTGGGGTCTACTAGTCTATCATTTCTAACCAATCTGTGTGCCAGGACATGTCACACAATCAGGAAAGGCAAAACCCAACAAGTGGGAGAAAGTCTGCCCTCCATGGGCAACCTAGTGGCTTCGGTGCACTTGCTGGTGGATATGGCCTTAGAATTTAGAGCCTTTCCTCTGTTCTCCAGCATGAAGCTCATCAACATCTCAGAATCTTTCTCTGGGAAGAAAGGAGATGGAAGAATGGAGGGAAGGAAAAGACAACAACAGGCTTTAAACTTAAGATTTTTTGGTCTATTGGACAATATTCTTTCTATTATAATAGAATTATATATAAATATATATACATAATTATAATCATGTTTTATCAGATAAAAGTGTAGGATAGAGTAGCGTTTTATATTTTATTAGATAATATCTTGCCCTTTCTCCAGCCTCATCTCCTTACATTCCAACAAATCCAAACTATGGTATTCCCTAACCAACAGGCCTGGAGTCCCCATCTTATCATTTGTTCTCACCTTCTGGGACCACTCTTTTCCAACCCCCAGCCCCCAAATACAACTCATAGAATAACATCTCCTTCCAGGCATAGTGAAGCTCAGCTGAAATCCCAGCAACTCAGGAGCCTGAGACAGGAGGATTGCAAGTTTAAGACCAGCCTCAGCAACTTACCAAGACCCAGTCTCAAAATAAAAAGGGCTGGGGATGTGACTCAGTGGTAAAGCACCCCTGGGGGTTCAATTCCTGATACCAAAATAATAAAAAGAAAAAGAAAAGAATATTTCCTTTGTGCTCTTTTCCTAAGAATTATAAAACTTTACGATAATGAACCACTATAATTCAATCTACATGTGTGTTCTGCCTTACTCCCTTACTGGACTAACAGCTCACAGGGTACAGGGTCCATATTTTATTACTTTTGCATCTCCAGGGCACAGTTGCTCAATATATGTTGGTTTGAATGAATGTGTGTTCATTCTCCACCGTGCAGAAGACCTGGACTCCTCCCCTTCTCCTGAAGCACACTCCACAGGTTCACTAAGGGAAGAATAATGTTGCAGGGAGGGAGGAAAATGTTGTTCTTGGACCCCTGGGCCTCCTCACTAAGGAGATCATTTAGCCACAGTCTGTGACTCTACTGTGATGGCCTCAAACAGAACTCCCCCAGCAACAGAACATCATTGCTGCCTGGGCAGTGCCTGGTTCCCCAGTCTCTCGGACCAGATACTTTCAAGGTGACACCGAGATTCTGGCTGTTGCTGCTGAAAACTAATCTCTCTGGACATTGAGATGCCAGAGAGGAAGTTCATCAGGGAGATAGCCAAGAGGACAGCGAGTTTACCACAGGGCCATTTCCATCTGCTTATTAGGAAAAAAAAAAAGATGCTTAAAACAGGGCTGGCTTTGTGAGCAGAATAACGACATCTTGGAGAAAATATCAACCAGTTGCTCAGACTAACAGGTTATTTACAGATACTGGGATTCACATTAAGTTCCTAATAAAGAATTTCTTTCTTACTGTAGACAGGGAAATATTTTTTTTTTAATTTGCCTTTGCTGATTTTAAAAGGGGGGAGGGCTTTAAACACAAGGAATGTAACACTCCCAGATGTACAACCTGTGAAAGTATTTTTGTGAAAGCACCTTGCAAAATAAATGAGATTCATTCTTCCATATCTCACAACTCATTTATTTGTCTTACTTGTTAATTATGCTTCACAGTAGCTCTCAGAATTAAGGCTAGTGCTTTTTTAATATTCTCCTCCCAGGGTTAACACATGACATGAGAAGTACCTCATTACAAATGCAAAAGAACGTCAGGGATATTCCTTAATGATTAAATCAAGAGATCTGCTTTATAGCAGAGAGAGGTCCAGACAGAAGCTCACTGCTCTGCAGTGGAGGATTCATCTTGCATTTCTGATGTCAAAACTAAAACAATACACCAGATGTAATCTGGGCAGCCACCTGTGACCACCTCCCTTCATCTAAATATTAAACTTCAATTAATGCTCCTACAATCACATTATCTTCTTTGATAATGGTAGTAGCATGCTGCTGACCCATTCTGAGGCTGCATCTATCCAAATCCTGGAATATTTTTTCATGTGTGGTTCCTAAACCAAACTCCATATTTTCACTTTGTAATTAATGTTTTTGGACTTCCTTGCAAGTCTTTGTCTCTTCCTATAAAGCTTTGCCCATTTAAAGTTGTTGTGTTGGGCTGAGGATGTAGCTCATTGTAGAGCACTTACCTAGCATAAGTGAGGACCTGGGTTCAATTCCCACCATTGCAAAAAATTAATAAAATGAGAAATAGAGAAGGGATAAATTTCAAAATAATAATAAACATAAATTGGTTTATTTTGTTTCAAATACCACTAAGTCTTTTGTACTTCACATCAGTCATTCTAACATATTAGTTACTCCTCTAAGATTCATATCATCTGCCCACTTGATCTCTATTCCAGTGATATTGTCTAAATGATTTTTTAAAAAATTATGTAGTATTTTTTTAAAATTTGTCTAAATGATTTTTTGAAATTGACTGTATTGGGGATAAGGACACAGCCTCCAGCACACTTCACATGCTGTACTGGAGCCTGACTCTCTCTCATCCCAAAGATGTACGTCACCAATGATTGACATTCACACATATACCTCTGATTCCAACCATTGAAGCCCAGGAAGAAAAGCTAATCAGGCATGATCTGCTCTTAGCAAAGCCCTGCTAGCTACTAACGGTGGCTGCCTCCTTTGCCAAGTAATTCCAAAGTCATTGTCCTAATAACCCGTTTTAGAATATTTCCTGAAGTCAGTGTCAAGCCTATCATTTTGCAGACTAATTTAATCTACCCACCTCCTTTTGAAAAAGTTAAAATACTTAACCACCTACATTTTCCCTGCAGCTCTTTGTTGTTGTGCCACTATTACCCCAAGATGACAGTGCTGGCTTCATGGCCTCAGCCCCATGCCCCGTCAGTCTTCTTGGGCTTTGGGGCTTCATTTTATTTGGTGGCATTCATGACTCTTATCATGGCCTCATCTATTCCAGGCCAGCAATTCTTTCTTCACATTTGTCTTACCCTTTCCAATCAGAGAAGTCATTTTTTTGACTTCTGAACAGGAAAAAATGCAAGCCGAACAGAAGCCCAGCAGTTGGGTTCTCTCATATCCTCCTCTCTTTGGTCTTATTGTTCCAAACATATCTTCTGAAAGCCCTTTTTGTTACCCTTGGCATTTTTGCAATCCTCTGCTCACTCTGCACTGTTTCTTTTACAGTCCAGAGCCACCCTCTGATGTGGTCCTTGGTTGCATGACCTGACCCTTTCTGGGTCTGGGTCCAAGGTCAGGACAGCATAGAGGAAGCAGTGGTACAGAGGAGGCAGGCCTTGAGGGAAGGGTTGTCTAGAAGGTACCACCTCCAATCACCAAGTTGAGGACAAAAAGGATCATGATACCTGTAAAGATGTTAAGGTCAGAGGTCAAGAAGAGCAGAGCTGCTTATCAAATTCGTGGAGGGATACAAAGGGCTAGCCTGTGGTTGGGAAGTTAGGTCAGTAGCAAAAATAGAGAGACTAAGTGCTGGTAAGGTCAGGTGTTTCAAAATGGACATCACTTTCTCCAAGAACCATGAACTCTTTAAAGAAAGACCAGGCCCCTCTACCTAAATCTCTAGCATGTGGAACAAATCCTGGCACACAGTCGGTGCTCCACATTACTAGTGAATGAATATATCAAGTGGCTCTGGCTCATCACACCACATTGGGGGACCCTTTAAATGAGTTGGTCCGGGCTGGAAGTGATCTTTCATACATATCCTTCAACTGAAAAGCTACCTAAAAGGTCACAGGCCTCTTCCTCCTTTGAAACTAGGGTCAAAGTTTGGTTGTTCTACGTTGCATTTCTCTTTTGGAGCCTGAGGCCATGGGACTAATCTTTAGGAATATCCCTTCTTACTGTCCAAAGTAGGCTAAAGATGAGGACACTTCCCTCCTGAGGCAAACAGAGATTCTGACACCTGGTTACTTCTAAAACTCCTGCTTCTTTCTCTTTTATGAGTCAGTCTCTATCTCACCTGAAAATACAGCATTGCCTCCCTGACATGCTCATGATCAACAGTAAGAGAGCAGCAATTAAGGAAACTGCCTAATCATGTTAAAGCAGCACCATTTAAATATCTTACATCTCTTGCAGGTTACACTCCCATGAGTCTACCCAGGAATCAAGACTGATACAAAGTGGTTCTGGTTGACAAAAACAACCCAGTCATGGGTTAACCTGTGCTCAGCAGAAGTCTAGTGACAGCATTAAGCTAAAGGCCACTGTTGAAATCTTACCTTGGCAGCAGTCCATCAAATTGAATTGGGTAAAAACAAGAAAAACTGTATCAAGGCCAGTATGTCTCTTGGCAGGCACAGAGGTTCTGGCATCAGGGAATCATCGGGCTTCAGGCTGTCTAAGCCCAAACACAGCACTTTTGATAAAAGTAGATGCTTTGTTTGGCTGGTATCTATCTGCCCTTCCTCCACTCCCACCAGCCCCAGCCACCCTGCCCCCAACTTTTCCCCACCCCTTTCCAAAAGAGTGTGTGTGTAAAGGTTTCTTCTCAACTATTCAAAGGCAGAATCAAAGTGCCCAGTTCTTGGGTTATATTCTCAAGGCCTCTCAGAGGAAGGGCTTTAGCCAACCAGATAAAAGAACACATGCCCTTAATCTGCCTACGAGGGCAGACACCCATCTTCAAGGCGGCTGCCCACCTAAACCTTGGAAAAGCAGCTATTAACCCTCAAGCAAAAGCTCATTGCCAACTGCACATGTCCATATACCTCCTCTGTCTGCAACGATGTCAGGAATGGCCGGCACCGTTAGAGAAGTATAATGATCATTCTGATGGCTGGCCTGGGAAATGTCTACTTTAATCAACTAAAAAGTGTTTGTTTATAAAAGAATGAAAAACTGTGCTTTGTTTTATTATAAGCTTAAAAAATTAGATCTTTTCCTACTGAATTTTGTCTATCATCCTAAAAAAATAAACTTCCAGTGGGACACCATGATGTGCACCTGTAGTCCCAGCTACTTAGGAGGCTAAAGTGGGAAAATTAGTTGAACACAGGAGTTCAAGGCCTGCCTGGGCAACATAGTAGACCCTGTCTCAAACACACACACACACACACACACACACACACACTCTCTCTCTCTCTCTCTCTCACTTCCTCTGAATATCAGCCTTATCCAGATCCTGCTTCCTTTCTATTCCCAAACTCCTCAACCTCCTCTGCTGATCCCAGGGTCTCTTCCCTTCTCTTTACTGAGGTTTCTCCCTTGGTGACAGCATCCATTTGCATGGCTTTCATTTCATTTCTATGTAGATTCCTAACTTTCACTTTTTAGACCAGATCTCTTTCCAGAGCTCCAGGCTCCTCATGCCAACTGCCTGTCTGATCCGGACCTCCACTGAGATACACGTGCATCTCAGACTTGCCCCACTCCACACAGAAGTCTTCATCCTCAGCAATTTGCCATCACCCCCTCCCCCAAGGAAAAGCAACCAACCAAACTAATAAGTCCTTGTTACTCTCCCAGTCTCCCCATCTTAGGGGCCCCACCCCATATGCCCAGCTGCCAGAGCCACACCTAATTTTCTCCAACCCTCAGTACATTTGGTCAACTCTACCTGCAAAACATATCTTGAATCCAACTGCTTTGTCTTCTCTGCCACCCTCCAACCTGTTCCCTGTGCCTCCTCCAGACCCTCTTCCCCATCAGCCAGTCCTACATAGACCAGTTTTCTAAAACCTCAATCTAATCATGCCATCTCTTGCTTAAGACCCTTTAGCGACTTCCTTTAACCTACATAGAAAATCTAAATTGCTTACCAAGGCCTAGACTAGTACATCCAACACAAGGATGACATGAGCCTCATAGATGATTTTAAATTTTCTGGTAGCCAACTAAATAAAGAAATAGGTGAAGTTAATTTAATAATATATTTTATTTAATCTACTATTTCAAAGATATTGTGTCAATATGTAGAAACATATAACTGTTATTGAAATGTTTTATTTTCTCTTTGTATATTAAATCTTCAAATGTCCTCTCCCTCAGAGAGGCCCTCCCTCCACTAATCCAAACAAATCAGGGTCCTCTGATAGCCTCTTCCTCACGTTTCTTCATTTTGTACTTAGGTACTGATTGATGCAATTGTCCCAGGGCCCCCTAAACTGGGAGCTTTCTAAGGACAGGGGCCACATCTATTTCATTCTCTACTGGGTACCTGGTATCGAGCATAATGCCTAGCACAAAATACTGCATTTCACCACATAATCATCACAGATTTTATGTGTCCCCCCCCTTTTTTGCAAAAGAGTGGGGTGTCCAGGTGTGGTGGAACACACTTATAATCCCAGCAACTTGGGAGATGGAGGCAGGAGAATCACAAAGTTTGAAGCCAACGTCAGCAGTTTAGTAAGACCCTCAGCAATTTAGCAAGACCCTGTTTCAAAATAAAAAATAAGAAGGGTTGGGGATGTGGCTCAGTGGTAAAGCACCCCTGGGTTCAAACCCCAGTACACCTTCCCCCGAAAAGTAAGGCACAACCATTATGTGAAGCTTTTTAAAAAAATCATGCTGGTATTACTTAAAAATAATTTTTTATTAAACTGTTTTTAGTACAAGATTAGGATGCACAGAATACTCAGGAATATACATGAATCCGGTGGCAACCATTATGCAGTAAAATATGGTAAACTTAATAAAAATGCATCAGAGAATGAAGAGCAAAGACACTGAGATTAAGTGCAAGAATATCAGGCAGGGACCAGTCCATTGAAGACAGAGAGGCTCTGTTCTGCATATTAATACAATGATATGATAATATTGAGGCACCCCATGCCCCTGTGCGGTTCTTATACCCATACACTGTGAGTGTTGGCCAAGACGCATTGCTTTAGGGCAGACCCAGATAAAGGGATTCCAGCCAGATTCCATCAACATGTGGGAAACTTTTCTGCTGTGGAAGCTGCAGGCATTGAACGTGATCTCAGGTTACAAAGGAGGATTAGGAGCCTCCCAGGAGGAAGGAAGGGAAGGAAACCAATCAGTCTGAGCCCCTCCTCCACGCCAGCTTCTGGGGGAGGCATCTTCACCTGTGATTATATCTGATCCTTTGAGCCTTGGAGGACATGGGGGATTCAAACAGGTAAAATAATGTACCCAAGGTTACAAAGCTACCAGGTCTAGCTGCTAGAATCAGCATCAAGGTCAATAGCAGCTTTCTTTGATAGTCACAGCTGCATCAATATCCCAGCAAAGGCTTCACTGACCTTCAGGGTTAGGGGTCCAAGCAGAATTAAGTAGCAGAGCAATAAATGGCTGGTGATCTCCTAGGAGCTAAGAGCAGGCACATGCCTGCTCAATGCAGACTCCGGGGAGGCGAATCAGGTTCAGGTAATGAAAGACAGAGCACTGACTTTCAGTGAGACCATCATAGTTAGTGATGGTCACCAAAACTTCTCAAGGGAGTTATTTCAACTCCATTTTATAGTTTAGAATTTGCTCTAGTCACGACACTTTATAAGTGGCAGAAACAGAGGTCTGAACTAAGACCTCTGAATTACCTGTTTCACGGGTTTTCTCCCCTCTGCAGAAGTCATGCTACCTTTGATTTTGTATTTGCAGGTAAATCTACAACTACAGATAATCCAGGCTGCATAAAATCTGGAGCAATTACAGAAGATTTCTCAGACCTCTATTACTTGTAAATAGCAGCACAATCCTCTAAATAAGAACATCCACTCTTATCTTTGGGGACCTCTAAGAAGAGAAAGCTGGACATTCTGCATCAATCCTAACTGTGACCTGAGGGTGTTTTGGCTATGTGGCTCAGGCTGGTCTGGTCACCCAGTCTGGATCCTTCATGATGGTCCATCACGACCTTTCATGATGGTCTCTTTTCAATCAGCAATAGCAACTAGGACTTCTCTAGTTTGTGTCTCCTGGCTGGGATAAGGTGGCTCCCAGATCCACATGTGACAAGAACATGAGTAATAATTTATAACTACATAGCTCCTTCTGTTTACAATGTTCTTTAACATATACACTGAAGGGTCTGACCACCTCAGAAGTCTAAAAATCTCCCCCTTCCCAAATGGCAGGAGGGAGCCCCCCCAAAAAACATGAGTTAAATCAGGTCTGTCCTGGGGGAGGAGATGTTGAACTCAACAAGGACTGCATTGTGTAATTCTCCAACAGCATATTTGGTTGTGGTTTGTAATCAGTTTTTTTAAAATCCTCTAGTTTTCCCCAGATAACAGCTGAGAATGTGCAGATCCCAGCTTTCAGTTCAAATCATCCTTGTCAGTACAGGATTTGGGACTACCATCAGACAGCTGGAGACCTGCAGGAAGTCTCCATTCTCTGGGCACCTTCCAGCCAGGAGCAGCACATGATGCAGGGGCTGAGTTCACCTCTGACCCAGCTGCTCCTGGCCTCAGGACACCAGAGGCCATCAGGGCCAGGACATATACCATTCCTAGGAATTCACTGACCCATCCACAACAGCTGCATTCAAACTTCAAGGGGCATTTAAAAATGTCAGTCAACTCAACTTGCAATTTAAACAATAAAAATTCAACCATGGACTACACGAATTTCTAGAGATCCTCTTGAACTTGGAGCTATTAAAAAGTCACCATCACCCTATTAACCCAATAAGTACACTTTCTGTTAAATAGATGTATTTCCTCTGCACATGAAAAGCTTGCAATCTGCAGACAGCAGACATGACCACATATAAATAAACTACACATGTTTGCATGTGGACATTCACATTGCTGATCCTTCTGATGAACTTTGAGTGAAAGACTGGTTTATTTTCATGTCTGGGGCAACATCTTGCTTTGTTAGGGAGAAACAGAAGTGATGGAGCATGGTGGTTCTAAACAGAAACAACTGAAACAGTTTTTCAAGATGAGAGCACTGGCACAGCCTGGAGTCAGGTCTTTAAATCAGGGTTTTAGAGAAAAGCCAGGCATACATCCTGTGCCTTACACCTTGGCTCCAACTTTAAAGATCTGACGCTGAGACACAGTGGTTTACTTACTGCCTGGGAAAGTGCACCGGATTTTCACTAGGGATAATTCTGCAGACTTTCTGGCCACTGTCAGTTACAACACTTGTGACTAGTCAGTCAGCTCCCCTCATGCAAACTAATGAAACACCACATTGTCCCGACACATGCTCCCACAGCACAAGAGGCAGAGGAATTAGGCCCTCGCAGCTGTTCCCAGGAATGTGTGCCTCCACATACCCACAGGCAGGAAAAGGACCTGAATAGTCTCCAAGCGCTGATCTGTCAACCATCCGGGCAACACAGACATCCCAACAGGAACCAGTCCCCTCTCAGCCCAAGGAAAGGCCCAGATTCAAATACAAATCCATCCTTGAAGATAAATGAATCAAAGGGACCCCAGTCGAACAACGCTAATGTCAGGAGGAAATCCTTTCAGCAAGCCTCTTGGACAAACCTGACTCTGCTTTTAACAAAGGCTCCTTCTGTGACATCAAGCAGCAGGTTTAAGAGCTCCCTGGCTTCTGGCTTTGGCCACCTTTCAAAACCACAAGTACATCCAAGGGCAGCCAAGACAACAAGAAAGCCAAGAGATACAGTCTCTGAAAGAGACTGGCTTCTGCCTGACTCCTGGCAACCAAGACTCCGTTCTCCCCAAAGTGGGTGTCTGAGGTGCTGAGTTCAGAAGGAGACGGACCCCTTGCCTGCAAGAAAATAGCTCAGAGGATGCCCAACTGGCACTAACATTCTTGGGAAGTCGTGAAGCACAACATCTGGGGAAGGCCCTAGTCTCTGGGTTCTGATCCTACCTCAATCATCCACTAAGGTCTGATCTCGGGTATCTCAACAGCCCCTGAACCCATTTTGCCAACTATAAATGATAATGCTGATGAAATCTACCATGTCTTACACAAGGTTACTGATGTTCAAAGAAGATAACTTATGAACATATCCTATAAGAGATTTTAAAACTAAGCCAGACACCGTGGCACATGCCTGTAATCCCAGTTGAGAGGCTGAGGCAGGGAATCTATTGCAAGTTTTAGACCAGCCTCAGCAACTTAGCAAGACCCCATCTCAAAATTAATTTTTGAGGGGCTGTGGTTGTGGCTCAGTGGTCTCAGTGGTAGAGCACTTGCCTAGCATGTGTGAGGCACTGTGTTTGATTCTTTTTTTTAATATTTATTTATTGTTTAGTTGTAGTTGGGCACAATATCTTTATTTTATTTATTTATTTTTAGGTGGTGCTGAGAATTGAACTCAGGGCCTCACACGTGCCAGGCGAGTGCTCTACCACTGAGCCACAACCCCAGCCCCCTGGGTTTGATTCTCAGCACCACATATAAATAAATAAAATAAAGGTCTATCAACAACTAATAAAAATATTCTTTTTAAAAATTAATTTTTGATAAAGAGGCTGGGATGTAGTTCAGTGATAGAGTGCTTGCCTAGAATTGTGAGGCCCTGAATTCAAGCCCCAATCCTAAAAAAATAAAAAGAGAGAAAAAGAAGGGAGGGGGAGGAAAAGAAAAATTTAAACCACAAAATGGAAGAGATACTAAAAATTTGGGAGGATATGACACATGTGGATGACAACTTAATGCAAACTTTCAGGTCAAAGGGCAGCTTCCTCTGCTTTGCCTGGGGCCTCTCAGGCTGTATGTTTAATTCATATGCAATAGTAAAGGTGATTTTTTTAATGATTAATAAGCTACACATAGTTGTTTGGAAAATAATAAACTTGCAACAAGTCAGAATACTGTTGTCAAGCCCTTATGCCCCTATGGATACCTAAAAACACAGATAGTACAAAACACTTTAAATACTGGGTTTTTTATATATATATAGACATATGATAAGTTTAATTTAAATTAGATTGAGATTAACATAATAAAATAAGTACAATAATATACTCAATATATTTGAAACCTTGGCATATTTCTTTCCTTATTAAGTAAAAAACTTTTATTTTTTCACTTAAAAGAAGCACTTCACTACTTCTCTTTGGCATATCTGAATTGCCATCATTGCTACTCTTGAACTTTGGGGCCATTAAGAAAATAGTTAGCTAGGTGTGGTTGCACACACCTGTAATCCCAGTGGCTTGGAGGCTGAGGCAGAATGGTGAGTTCAGAGCCAGCCTTAGGAAAAGTGAGGTTTGTTAAGCAACTCAGTGAGACACTGTCTCTAAATAAAATACAAAATAGGACTGGGGATGTGCCTCAGTGATTGAGGGACTCTGAGTTCAATCCCTGGTATCCCCACTCCAAAAGAAAGAAAAAAGGAAAGTAAGGGTTACTTGAACACAAGCACTACCATACTATGACAGTCAAGGTAGCTACAAAGTACTAACGGATGGATAATATATATAGCATGTATACCCTGGATAAAGAGATGATTTGTGTCCCAAGTGGGATGGAGAGAGTGTAGCAAATTTTTTTCATGCTAATCAGAATGGGCATAATTTAAAACTTATGAGTTATTTCTGGAATTTTTTTCCAGTTAATAGATTCAGATAGCAATTGATTCAAGGTAACTGAAACCTTGAAAAAAAAATGTGGATAAGGGGAGACTCAAAGACAAAGAGGTTCTTGTCTGGATGGTTTCCTTCTGAGTGTAGTGAAAAGAGGGGTCTGGGTTGTCCAAGATGACCCCGCATGATCATGCTAACACCAAAAACCAAAAATGATGAAATGGAAGGTCTTCATATTTGACACCTGGAAAGTCAGTGTCAATTGAAATTAAACCCTGAATTTACTATGAAAAGAGAAGAGTATTATGTGAGCTGGAACATGGGATAGCTGGTGTTCCCCCAGCTCCGTTAAGCTGTGAGGGTTGAATTAATTATAAATGTTCTGTTTCTCTTTCACTGAATTTCAGTTGTGACACCTTAGGCAAAACCTCACTCTCCAGAGCCTTGAGTTCTCATTCATGTTGTTTGTCTCTACCTTTTCACATACAAAAGCTTTGTGTGTGTGTGTGTGTGTGTGTGTGTGTGTGTGTGTGTAATAGCTATTCCAAAAAGGAACTGAGGCATCTTACAATCTTATTAGGGATACTTAAAGGGGGGGGGCGGGGGTGAGAGAGAAAAAGGTGGGTTTAGTGGTACATACCCATAATCCTAGCTACTCTGGAGGTTGAAGCAGGAGGTTGAGGCTTCGTGAGACCGTGTCTCTTAATAAAAGATTTAGTGCTGGGGACGTAGCTCAGTTGTGGAGCATTTGTGTTCAATCCCCAGTACCACAAAACATGAACAAAAGGAGTATAAGGTACTTTGAACTCCTTAAAGTCAGGAGGGCCTGGGAGATTTAAAAAAAAAAAAGGTTAGGAAAATAAATATACTTAAAATAAGACCATGGGGGTAGGACTTTGTGATCCTTTGACACACAGTCTCTAGCTTCTCACTCAGCATAGATTTTGAAGAATATGACTTTGTTACTTCCTGTATGCATCTTAAACAATAAGATATTTTTAAGTTAAGGATAAAAAAGATGTGAATCTGGATTAACATATCTCTGAATCAAAAACAAACCCTAAGCCAGTAATACTTGTTAAGACTCCACTGCCTGGACTTCAAACTCGGGACTTGTGCCGCTCTCCTGTAAGATCTCTTCCAGAGATCTGACCTCTGTCCAAAAAGCTTTGAACTCTTGGCACGTTGGCGCTTGGACCTTGGGTGTTTACGAAGAACTTCCTCAAGATAGGAAGGGTGACTCCATTGTCACTTCCCCCACAGTGGCCTGCCTCTGTGTGATTTCCCCCTTAGAGAGTGGGCACCCAGCCGGGAGGGACCTCAGAGCTTCAGGGAGTGAGTTGTGAACTGTCTGTGCCTGGTACATGACAGCTATTTAGCTCAATTAGGAGTTTAGGTTAATAAATACAAAGTGGTCCATGCAACAAACAGCCAAGGTTCTTGCTCTGCATTGTGTGGCCTGGCATTGGTGCTGGTTTGGGGCAGGCCACAAGTTGTCTTTGCTGCTTACTTTCTTCATCTTGCCTACTGAGCGCCAATGATGTGATATTAACAGAAGTTGTACAACTATGCACCTCTGTATTTACCTATTTCATCCCCAAGCTGTTGTCTGCTAGCTCTCTGAGCTGGGAAGTCACCCACCTACATTTTACAGAGCATGTTCAGGGCTCTCTAACCCCCAGGATATCCTGGGGAATCTTCTGATATGGCAGCAGAGATATTTCTGGGCTCTTTAGTGCTATCTACAGAGAATATCTGGACTTCCAGTTATTTGCTTTTTATCCGACTGCAATTATGAAACTAAAGCCAATTCTGACCTCTTGTCTAGCTTTCTACCAACATCTATACTATTCTCCCCTCAACTTGCTACACTCCAATTACAGCCACACCTTTCTTTGGGGGTTTTCAAACATGCCACCATTTGTTCCCCTCTTTAGTGCTTTGCCCTGGATTTTCTTATCCCTGGAACAGCCTGCAAGGCTCCTGGTTGCCTTCTTTCATTATGCAAGTCTTAGCTTAATCACCATCTCAGAGACCTGTTCACTTCACCAAAACAAAACAATAACAACAACAACAACAACAAATCTCATGCCCAATAAATCTCCAGGATGTTCACTGATTTCTTCCATAGCATTTACTATAAACCTCAGTTTTCTTATTTATTTACTTGAATCTATGATCTATATTCTCACTGCAATACAAGCTCAGGGGAAATCCCTGCTTCAGATGCACAATTGTACTAACAGGTCACATATTTTTTCCTACCCCGAGAAAGGGCAAAAGCAGATTACTGTAATAATCTGGCTGCTAGGATTTCTTCAATGTTGGATCGGCTTTTTGCTTTAGACAGAGGGATTAGGTGGAATTTTTCTGGTAAAACCTTAGAGCATATAAAACCAATGTACTCTAATTAATACAGGTGAGTACAATTAATTAGAGCACAATGTACTCTAATTAATCCAATATGTAGATATTGATCCAAAAAATAAGCCAAGATCAAAGCGGCTTTCTTTGCTACAAGGCTGGACAAAAGGAGAGATGACAGAAGAACCAACCCCATTCTTTACTGATAGCATCACAAGTTGCTGATCTTCTTCAACAGGAAAAGGAGTGCGGAGTTTTCAAACTAGCTCCAACAAGCAGAAACCAATCACAGCCAGGGCTTGGTACAAACCCAGAGAAGCAGCATTTATTACTATAAGGCTTATTTACTCAGATCCCTGGCATGGGCAAGGAGAAATCATTTCTTGTTCTACAGTATTCTGAAGCTGACTTGATGCTACCTCCATACAAAATTTTATTTCAACATGCTGACAACTGCATGTTAGGAGATACAGGTCCTAATTTATAGACACCCTGGCATCTCTATAGAATTGAATGGACGTAGCAGGTGTAGTCGATACATCTGCACTCTCAGCTACTTGGGAGGCTGAGGCAGAAGGATCACAAGTTCAAGCCCAGCCTGGGCAACTTAGCAGGAGCCTGTCTCAAAAGTAGAAAAAAAAAGCGGGGGGGGGGGGAGCTGGGCATGTAGCTCAGTGGTAGAATGCCCCTGCATTCAATCCCCAGTACCTCCACTTCCCTAAATTGAATGAATGTAGTTCAGAATCTGATAATTTGATAAAAAAAAGTATGCTTTCTTTTAAGGGACTAATGATATAGAAAGTTAGATTTTAAAATACTCTCAATTATCAGATGATATTAAGAAATAGTTATTTTTTTAGATGCAATAGTTCTTTTTTAACATTGTGGTTATATACACTTTATAAATAAGAGTCCTTATCTTTGAAAACACATATTCCAAAATATTCACAGATAAAATAAGTATATCTGTAAATGAGATTTGTTTCAAAAGAATACCAGAGGACAGCTATTTGGGAGCCTGAGGCAGCAGGATCACAACTTCAAAGTCAGCCTATGCAACTTAGCAAACTCCTGACTCAAAATAAAATTTAAAGAAGGGCTGGGTATATAGCTTAGCAGTAGCTCTCTTGCCTACCATGTGTGAGGCCCTGTGTTTCATCTCCAGAACCACAAAATCATAATGGTAATAATAGTGATAATAATAATAATAATAATAATAATACCACCAACAACAACAGAGGAGAGAAAATAGGTGGAAACAGACAAAACAGGACTAGTTATATGTTTCTAACTGCTAAAGCAGGGTGAGGGCTCCATGGGAGTTAGTTATTTACTTAACACAGTATCTGTTTGGCATTTTCCCTAATAAAATAACTTTTAAAAAGCTGTTTATTAATTTTTACCCATGAAATTAGAGACGTTACCTGAAGGTGAATTTTTCGCTTTTCCAGTCATGCAGCAGATTTTCCTGGATGGCATCCTGGGTCAGGGGCGAGCTCTGCCGTGGGGATTTGGAGTGGGGAAGGGTGCCCATGAGACTGATGCTGTCACAGGATCTGATGGGAGGAGGGCCCTTTTTCTTCCGTGGAAGGGTGCCGTGTATAGACACGTCTTGATAGGCATCAGTGCGATGCTCAGCGAGAGGGGACTTGCTGCTCAGAAGGTCCATGGAGGAGGCGAGGGGGAACTGGTGATTCACTGGCATGTTTCTGGGAAGGCTTGCAAATTTTCCTGCAGCCATGATTCTCAACCCTAAGAATGAAAGAGAGTAAAGCATAAAGCTGAGATATTCACAAGGGCTGACTTCCTATTTGCAAAAGAAAATAGAATTATGCCACATAACCAAAGAAAATTCTCAGAGTGTTAAAAGACAAACCACATTTAATGGCACTACTAGTGGAGCCTAATAAAAAGGGATGCTTACACTCATTCCCTCCTTTAGGATCCTACAGAGAAATTCACCTAGATTTGCAACAAAAGCAAAAGGGAAAAACACATCTCAGAATTGTTAGAGGTATATGAGCCATTTTATTATTTCAGATGACTGGGGCAGATGGAAAAGCACAACTAATCAAAAAAGGCTATTAGGAAATGGTTTCAGTAATAAACCCATCAGAGAAATGTTATAAATTGTTAGATAATTGGTTCACATATGTCCACCACCCTGTAATGATAAGAACAGGCGGAGATTATTGGAATTCTTTAGCTGCTAGAATGTCTTTAGTGCCAGAAGAACCCCTCTGTTGAGCTACCCAGGGCAGAGTTTTTTTTATGACAAGACCTGATACTTATAAATAAATCAATGTACTCTAATTAATGAAGACAGGCCAGGGTCAGGGGTGAAGAGGTGGGTCGCTCTTCCATATATCAGTGGGCTCAGCTGTGGTGGAAAGCCACTTCGATGGTGGCTGCATGCACACTGTCCCCCCTCAGGGGTCAGGAACCTGTCTGCCACCAGCAGGGTTAAGCAATGCCCATGGGTGCCTGCAGACTCAGGGAAGAACATAGAGGGAAGGGGGAGAAGGAAATAAAAATGGGAGTGGGACATATGGAGCATGGAAAGAAAAAGTGACACATAGGTTGCACTTGTTCCAACAATCATTCCCAGCTGTGGCCACTTGTAGAAACATTCACCTTGAGCAGAATCCATGTTCCTAATCCCCCCTCAAACAAACTATGGTTTTGACCTAAGCCAAATCATATAAGAAAATTTAAGGCCAATAAATAAAGAGGAGCCTCAATAAAAACAGGACTCTCCTCTGGAGATAGAAGGCTCCAGAGGCTGTCTTGCACTAGTTATGAGACTGGTCTGCAAACCACACAGCAGGGCAGCTGAGCTAATGTGCTGCCTGCACCCATGGCTGGTGAGAACAGCCCTTTGCAAAAAAGAGGAGGAGGAGGAAGAGGAGGAGAACAAGAAGAAGAAGAGGAGGAAGAAGAAGAGGAAGAAGGAGGAGGAGGAGAAACCACACATGATCCACTGCTTCTGCATGAAACAGAGAAATTCACAAGTGCTAGGGCTGGGTGGAAGGACCCTTTAGTTAAGGAATATAATCCTAATCCTACCCATTTTTTGCCACATCTAATATTTCTGAAGCTTGTCTGTTCCATGTTCAACTGGGACCACACAGAAGGCCTGGCTCACAGTGAGCACAGAACAATAGGGAGGAGTGTCATGAGGGCCCCTCCCAGCTCTGGCTAGTACCTGGCACACTGTCAGCATTTGCTTAACGTTAATCATTGTTATTAAAAAAAGAAACCAAATTTCCCAGCCCCTGACCACCATAGATGTAAACCAACTAGGATTCCCCCCCACCACAGCCATGAACTCTTGACTGCTCAAGTTATCAGCATCTTCCTAAAATGCTAAAATGCTCTAAAAAGCCCTTCTGCAAGTTACTCACACCTTAAACTTATTCTCTGATGACAAAGGTTGTTAACATCCTCCTTTCCTACCTTTAATTCAACAAACATTTAAGTACCTATTCCATATAAGACACTCAAAGAAACAAAGATGCCTAAGTTCCAACCCTGTGACTATGAACTTCTATGAGAAAACAGAACTCATAAACAGCAACCCTAGATAACTAGAAGGGTTAACGACAAATAATTTTCACAAAAAGACTCCAGGGGGATCTCAGAGAGGGCCACCATAGAGACTAAGCATTTTGAAGGGTTGAAATTTGTAGGGAAGGCGTGGAAAGTGACCCCACAGGCCCAGCACACTGCAAGTCATGTGGTGTGGTTTGAGTTGAGAAGTGAAGCAGCATTTCCTGGAAGATAGATAGCTGAGGAGAAGACCATGAAGTCTGGAAGGTTCTGCTAAAGTGTCTGGACTTGACTAAGTCTTAGGGAAGACTTAGAAGGGACCCAAGTAAGTAACCGATAATTTTGGTGGGGAGAGGTAAGAGTTCCAGGGAGCCTGCTCCTGCGAATGGCAGTAACCCATCGAGGACTGATGAAGAACTCTGACCTGGGGTAGTGACCTGCAAAAGGGAAAGGAAGGACACAGTGAAGAGATATCAGGAGCCTGAAGCTTCTGGCTAGGAGGAAGCGGGCCACAATCATGGGAAAAGGTACAACATGGCAACTAGTTTCAGAAGGGGACTCCTGCAGGAGAACGGTATGCAGCTCACCACTGGAACTGTATAGTTATATATATCCCTCTATATAGAGGAGGCTAAATACTGGTATGTGCAGTTAGGAGTGAGGGCAGAGGTAGATTTTTAAGAATTATCAACAGAAAGGGAAATAACAAGAAATTAGATACTTGATCTTATCATTATCAGCTGTGATAACAGACATGAAAGTACCTCTTAAACTATCAGGAACCATCCAATATCCATGAATTATATCCTTTCTCTCTCTCTCTCACCCTGGCTGCTTTGAGCCTATTAAGACCACAGCATGGAATGAGTTCTGAAAACAAAATGGTAGTTCTCAACCTGGCTATGCATAAGAATCCTGTGGGAAACTTGAAATCTCAACACCCAAGCCACAACCCAGAGCAGATTTCATTAAATCAGAATCTCTGTGGATAGGATGCTGGTATCAGTCTTTTTAAAGCTCCTTGGTATGGTCCAGTGTAGAGTCAGGATGGAGAACCACTGGATCCGGGAGTCTCTTTGGTACAGAGCAACTTACACTCAGAATCATTTACCTGGATAACAGAATCAAAAGAATCAACAGAAGAACCATTCATTCAACATACATGTTTATGGAGGGCCTCCTATGCAACTCACTCTGCTAGGTGTTGGGGACAGTGTCAAAACAGATAGATATGGTCCATCTTCACCAAGTCAATACTATACAGAGGAAGCAGACAATACATAATGGCCATAAATGTTGGTAGTTCTCAGTTCATTTTTCCAGATAAGGGAAATAAGTATTTATTGGACATATTTTCTCTGAGGCCTCACAGTATACCATGGCTGAGGATATATTAGATAACATCCTATTCTGGGGTAGCCTATATTGTGATGGGGGAGTACAAGCAAAACAGATAAGAAAAGTAAACCAATATTTAAAATATTTTTTTAAAAAGTAATATCTAAGTCATGAGTGCTCTAAAGAATATATAACAAGATGATATGACAGAAGACAATGGTTAGGGTGAAGGGTTACTTTATATTAGAGTGATCTGGGAAGGACTTTCTGAAGAGTAACAATAACATGAGACCTGAAAAAAGAGAAGAAACCTATTATGAAAAGAAGTTCCAGGTAGCCAGCAAATACACAGGCCTTAAAATAAAGAAACAGCTAGAACAATATGGTAGAGGCTCCTGGTTATGGCTTCCATGTTTTCTCTCCTTAGAGATGTTTCTGTCTTGCTGTCCTTAGTCACCATCTACTTCCTATGTACTATTTGACCTTTAAAAGTTAACGTGGTATGAGTTAGAATCTAGGTTTTGGAGCCTGATATTTACAGGTTCAAGCCTCAACTCTACCTCCATCTTACCAGCTGTATGGCCTGGGACAAATCATTCAAAGTGTCTGACAGTTTCTCATTTGTAAAATGAGTCAATAATACCTATCTCATGGGATTGTTGTGAAAATTACATGTGATCATGCACGTGAAGCCCTTGACGTATAACAAGCACTCAATAAATAGCAGGTCTTGGGGGCTGAGGCTGTAGCTCAGTGGTGAAGCGCTTGCCTTGCATGTGTGAGGCACTGAATTTGATCCCCAGCTCCACATAAAAATAAATAAAGATACTGTGTTCATCTACAACTAAAAAAAATACATAAAAAATATTTTAAAAAAAGAAATAGCAGGTCTCCTTTGGGCCAGGACAGAGCCATTTCTGTTTTGCTAGTTCACTGTACCCCTACTGTGGTGGACATTTGCAAATGAATCCCTGAAGCTGAGAAGGGTGAGCAGGGAGATGCTTAAACCTAGAACAACAAATTAAACATGGATACCCAAAAAGGCACACTGAGTAAGTCATATCCAGGCTTTGAAAGAAGCCTGGGACAGACTTTGGCCTTCTGACTTGATCTCTTTCTACTGGGCACATAAACACACACAGTGTCCCCACTTAGTTCAGTGTACATCTTGAATATATTTGAAATATTCAAAGGTCAAAGACTCTGATATGAAAGTATTAGTTAAGGACAAGAGTAGACTGACAAACACTAAAGCACATTCTGCCTTCCTGGCCTTAGCGGATCTGCTCTGAAATGCTTAACAGGCCCCAACTCACTTGCTTTATAATGATGTCTCAAAGAAACCCATGATCTTGCAAAGATAAGCAGCCCACTTGTTTGGGTTTTTGTCTCAATTCTGAATTGGCTATTTTCAAGTTAAATTCATAGATAGTTACCTGATGGGGACCTTAAGGACTTTCTATCATATTTTAAACTGTGGAAATGTCACCACCTCAGCTGCCCCACTATGACTATGACAGAGAATTCATAATTGGATCCGTAGTTTTTAAATTCTTTTCTGCAGATTCAAACAAGGAGAGGGGATGGAACAACCCCACAAATAAAATTGGCTTATCCACTTAGAATGAAATTTGCTTGGATTTAGGAATTAAGAGTATCCTTTATATTTGAAGTAAACTTATTAAGTCTAGCCAAATGATTAAAGTATGAATATTTCCTCCATGGATTGTATTTCAAGTAACACAGCACAGGATTTACATGATAAGGTCCTTAAGATTAGCACCCATTTGACAAGCAGTTCTTTCTATATATATGAATAGAAGATTGAGATCTCTGTTAGTCACCCTGGAAATGTGAGGTTACCGAGCAGCAGTTTAGAGAAAATTGGAGTTGGGCGGTGAGCAAGCGCTTGGCAGGGCAAGGTTTTTACGTAGGGCGCCTGGCACAGCCGAGCAAAACCGCTTTGCCGGTAGGTTTTCCTTTGAGTAACTGGGCAGCCACTTCGCCGGGAGATCTGCCACGCCCCGCCCCGCCCCCAGCATTTAAGTCTTCCCCTTCCACTTAGATCTCTTCTCAGTCCCTGGCAACTCCCAGGGAGATTAAATTGACCTTCCCACCACCGATGTATTTTCCGTGTGAAGGTCTGTGTAGCCTTGGAAGATAAGAGTCAATGTTTAAAAAAATCTCTGAAGGCACAGTTCTACTTTCCATTTCAGCTAATGGCTTTAAGCAAATGCACACAAGGGGTTGGACAAACGGGTTTTCCCCCTGCACCTTGCTTCAAGCGAATTAACACCAAATCAGTTCTTCGCCCGCCTCCAATCCCCTATCACCAAGGTCCCGCAGAACACGCGTCTCGCCAGCAGCTTTGGCGCCCTCTCCACTGCCTCCCACCAGGGTCTACAGCTGATCGATTGTTTTTGAGAGGTAGCAGCTTAGGTGGGTAACTGAAAGATGGGCTGCGTTGGGAAGCTCTCTCAAGTGCTCATCGTCCCCCTTCCCTGTGCCTTCCCCTCCCCTACGTGGAGAGCGCGACACAACCAACTATTCATTCTTTCTCAACAAAGAGAGAGGGAGGGAGATGTTGTCAGTTACAGAGCAGGCTCCTCAGCTTCCTTTGCAAACTTTCCAAGAGATTAGTGGAGAAACTTGCCTCCTCCAAACCTTGGACTTCCCGCGGAGCTCTCTGGGCCCTCGCATCTCCCTCACCCCAGCCGGCCTTGGGCAGAGCGGGAGAGGGTCCGGCAAGGCCAGCTCCAGGGAAGAAGCGGCACAGAAGCAAAAGAGCAGAGATGCTCAGCGCACTTGGCTGAGCTCTTCCCGCCGCGGACTACGGCAGCGTGTCGGGAGCTCAGCGCGTTCGGAGGTCCCGGATCCCCACTTCAGCCACCCCCTACCCCCAACGCCAACTCTGCTGGGGAAAAACAACAAGCTCCGGCTCCACTTTTTCCAAAGTCCAACTTTCCCCAACAAACTTCCTAGCTCGTTCTCTTTGGGGCCAGGGGAAGCCCAGGAGCTCCGGGAAGATCTGCACCCCTGAGGGCTCTGGGGGCATCGCGCAGACTCACCTCCCGGCTCTAGGGCTGGGGCTCAGAGGGGCTGCGCAGCCGGCACCGCACCGCGGTTACTCCCAGAGCAGGGGCCGCTCATGGTCTGCGCCGCGCGCCGGCCGAGTAGCCCGTGCGCCGCTCGCGGGTGCCTACGGCTGTAGCTCCCGCCCCGGCAACAGCAGGCACCGCTCTGAGTGTGCGGCGCACTCTGGCCCTCAACTGGTGATTTGCGGCTTCGCGGCCACACCCCGGCGAGCCGATTTGCGCGGCCTTGTGGAACTCTGGGGACATTTACATTCGGAGATCTAGCCTGGCCCTCCTTCTGCCCGGATTTCAGAGTTTGACTTCCAATCTCCTGGACACGCCAGTCCCCAAGCGTAGACCGACTGCTTCCTTACTGAATCCTTCTGAAGAGGACAACCTCATCTAATTCCCTCCTCCCCCTTCCCGAATAATTTAATTACCCAGCAGATCTCCTTCGCTTGTCTGCAAACACCTGGCTGGCTTTCAATTAAAGGGCTTTGATAGGACAAAGAACAAGGAAACCACAATGAACAAGCTACGGGAACAGGCAATCAATCACACTTGCATGGACATATTGAAAGCAAAGTAGAAGGTGAAGGCAGTACTTCAGTACTAGCTGTTTTAGGGGATGAAAAATTGGAACCCACTGAATGACTCATACTGTTTAATATCAAGACCTATTCTAAAACCATAGAAACAGTGCAAGGATAGAAAAAATGACCATAGGCCAGGTCCAGAAACAGATATACACTCCATGGTCATTTAGATTTATGTTGGAGGTGTTGCTTTGGTGCATTTGGGAACAGTGCAGTCTGTATTTCCGGTAAATGATGCTGGGTCAAATGAATATTCAGATATGGGGCATGAATTTTGATGCCTACCTCACACCGAATGTCCCCAAACCAATTTCAGGTGGTTTTTATATCTAAATGCAAAAGGTAAAACAGTAACACTTTCATACACACACACACACACACACACACACAGGATTGATCCCAGGGGTGCTTAACCACTGAATCACATCCTCAGCCCCCCCCTTTTTTAATGCTTCTTTAAAACTTTATTTCAAAGTTATTCACTTTACCATTAATTAGGTGTATGGTAATGCTCTTGTGCCAGTGGCCAGTGTTATCAGGCTTGTCCATTGCCGGCAATGGACTTTGAGAAAACCCATTTCTTGGCAATCAAACATTAAATTACTCTTTTTGACATACTGAACTCCCAATTCTTGGAAAAGTATTACATGCACCATTTCCCCACATTCTTTAAATCTGAGCTTACATCATTAATCTACATCAGTGGATGTAAAAATGAAGTCATTTTAACAAATTATGACTGTACAAATCAAAATACCACTAGTTAATATTAGACAAGAGTATCTTACAAACAATATATTACATATTAGCTTGCAATCTGACACATTACATTTCATATTTGTTTATTTTTGATAACTGAAACTTCACAGAATTTAATGGTAAATAAAGTTTAGTTCTGTACATTACTATCTCAATTTTACAATCTATAAGGCTCATGTCATAGTTCAGCACCAAAAAGTCTATAAAACTTTCTAACCAATCTCTTTCATTCCATGTGACAATTTTTGTTGTTTTTTTTATAGGTGAATGAATGTCTGAGAAAAAGCTTTATAAACCTTACTTCCAGACCTTGAAGTGGAATACTCTTTTTGGCTAGTCAGACTATGTAAAAACTTAGGTTGTACCTTCTGATTTTCTTTTTCTCTTTTTTTAAATTTTTTTTTTTAGTTGTAGATGGACACAATATCTCTATTTTTATTTATTTATCTTTATGTGGTGCAGGCAAGGGCTGTACCACTGAGCTACAACCCCAGCCCACCTTCTTATTTTCATTGAACAGCTACAAAAACAAAAGACCCACACAAACACACACAAAACAAAAAGAACTCATACCACTAATTTGTCAGTCTAGAAATTGAATTTGTAACACTGAAGCATAAGTAGTCTAATAATGCCCTGCTCCATCCTTCCTTTCCAGTTTAAAATTTAAAAAGGCATCAAAGAAATGTTTTACATATCCTTTAAAATAAGGTGCAAAGAAGGATTGCAACAACATACACACCTCCAATGACATCTCAATGTTGTTGAGCACAGTCCACCTTGAATTGATCAGGAGCACTCAGCTCCTAGAGCTATCGTGATAGCTCCCAAATAGACCATGCTTTTATGCCCTAAGCCTGCTCAATGCTAGTGTCTCTCTGTTCAGAGATCATCACAATAACTTTGTCACTGTTGGCCTGGATAATATTCCAGAACCAGTGTTACTGTCCTAACTCTTTTCTACCTCTCTAGAATTTATAAATCTGAGAAAAAGAATGTTTGTCTTTGCCATTTTCAAGGAGTATTTGTGCATATCATATTTTAAGACCACATTTCCCAAGCTAGAAAAAATTTTCAAAACCCACAACTTTCTTTTTTTTTTTACCAGTAGATCAAATCTTTATTAATTTTACATAGACATCATTCCAGAGAACATTTTTTTGCATACGTATTAGCATGAGGAAGAAAAAGAAGATGGATGGAAGAATCAAGATGGAAAGCTTATATTATGAAGAAAAAAACATGATACTTTTCATGAAAAACATTGAGTTTATCAAAATACAGCTTTTTGTACCATAAGAAATATTATTTACAATAAGATTCCTCTAAGTAAAAGATCATAAAATTTAAAATTTAAATTATAGTTAGCTGAAAAACCACAACTTTCAATAATCTTGTTGTTTCAAAGTATAAAATTCTTACACATTAAAAACTCAGCCCTTTTTTGTATTTTATTAAGAGACAGGGTTTCACTGAGTTGCTTAGGGCCTCTCTAAATTTCTGAGGCTGGCTTTGGACTCCAGATCTACCTGGCTCAGCCTCCCAAGCCACTGGGATTATAAGCTTGTGTCACCACACCTGGCAACAGTAACATCATCAAAGAAAATATACAAAAATATCATTGTGACCTTGGGGTAGATTAAAACTTATTAAACATAAATAACACTACTATAAATGAAAAAACTGCCCAATGGACAAAATCAAGAACTCTTATACATGAAAGACATAATTTATGAAAAGGCGAACCGCAAAGCAAGAAAATATAATTGTGTAACACACACACCCCCAAAATAACTTGTACACAATGTATAAAGAACACCCACAATTAGCAAGAATAAGGCAAAAAAAAATCCAATGTAAAATAGGCAAAATATTTCAATAGGCATTTCTCAAGATAGGATGAGCAGGTATTTCTCAAAAAAATAAAAAACAATAAGCATATGAAAAGATTCTCAATTTATTAATCATCCCAGAAATGCAAGTTAAAATTGCAATTTTACCTCATTTCACACCCACTACCAGAATAGTTAAAATTAAAGGGTATTATGGTTAAGATCTGGTATCCCCTGAAAGCTCACATGTGAGACAATGCAATAAGGTTGGAGGAGAAATGATTGGGTTATAGCCTTAGCCTAATCAGTGAGTTAATGATGGAGTTGATAAAGTGGTAGGCTGTGGCTGGAGGAAGTGGGAATTGGGGCGTGATTTTGGTGTATATATTTGTATCTGGAGAGTGGAGTCTCTCTCTCTGCTTCTTGATCACCACGATGTGAGCTGCTTTCCTCTGCCACCTTCTCCCGCCATGATGTTCAGCCTCACCTCAAACCTGAAGGAATGGAGCCGGCCTTCTCTGGACTAAGACCTCTGAAACCATGAGCACTTAAATAAACTTTTCCTTTCCTACAGTTGTGCTGGTCAAATCCTTAGTCACAGAAATGAAAAAGCTGACTAAAACAAAGGGTTTGATAATATTTCTGTCCAAAGTAAACTTTTTCCCACTTACCATACTAGGGATTAAACCTAGGACCTTGCACATGGTAGTCGGATGCTCTACCACTGAGCTACATCCCTAGCCCAAAGTGAAATTCTTATGACTACCTTAGAAACGCACTTAACAGCTATTACTAAAGTTAAATTAACTCATATCCTGTGATCCAGCAATTCCACCCCTAGTTTTTTTTAAATATTTTTTTAGATGTTGATGGACCTTTATTTATTCATTTATTTAAATGTGGTGCCGAGAATCGAACCCAGGGCCTCACATATGCTAGGCAAGTGCTCTACCACTGAGCCACAACTCTAGCCCATACACCCTTACTTTTATATATAGTTACACATGGACACATTCACCAAAAGATGTCCAAATTGTTTATAGCATCTCTCTTTATAAATAGCCAAAGAAAAGACAAACCAAATGTCCATCAACAGAAGATAGATAAAATGTGTGGATTATTACACAGTAAAATAAGAATTAATGAGCTAATTCTATACTCAAAAAGACAATGAATCTCTAAAATATGATAATGAGTCAAAGAAGGTGGACACAAATGGGTACACAGCAAATAACTCCATTTATGTAAACTTCAAAAACAGTCAAAATATATTCAATATTAGAAGTGAATATGGAGGTTATCTTGAAAGGTGGTACTAATGGAAAGGGAGGGGCTTCTGGGTGCTGGTAATAATTCTATCTTAATATCTTTATCTGGGTGCTAGTTACATGAGTGTCACCCATTTATAATAATTTACTATCCCTCAGATTATAAAATTTAATTGATTTGTGCTTGACTCTGCATGTATGTTTTACACCAATAAAAACATTTTAAAATTATACCATTTGGGGTCTATTTGATATAATTTTCATCCCTTTAAGAAAGAGTTGTTAGAAAGTCTACAAGATTCCAAGTGCAGCATCCTTAAGAATGAGTGCCTACATTTTCCTCATGAGTAACTCTGAGGGTTAATCTTTATCCTCCCCATATTTTTAGAAACATAAATCTTTGATTTTTATTGGATTTTCAAAAAGTGTCCAATGCAATGAATGTCACTTAGACTAATTGGTATGTTTCTAGTCTAAGGATTGAAGGATTGAAGGATCACTGGTGCACTCTTTGGACACAAGCTGTAGACTTTGAGCAGATGTAACCCCAGAATGACTTGAAAGCAGGTTGTTTTTCAACCTCCTAAGGAGAGAAATTAGTGGCAGGTGGACAGTCTGCATGAGGAGGTTTGAGATGCCTTCACCTGAATGAGAACCTGCCTCCATCAGGATCTCAGATGTCTGACAGCCCTGTGCAGCACCAAGATAAGGAATTAGGTGGTGAAATAGGATGGTTCAGTTCTTGTTGCTACACAAAACTTCAATTTGAACTATTATCAATGCATGAAAATACTTTTAAAAGAACTAAGGAAACCAGCTGAGAGATTATAGCACCTGGTTACAGTCCATAAATAAGATACATTGAAGTTAGGAAGGACAGTTTCACATTCCCCATATCACTTGTCCTGTATGGCAGTACAGCTCATATAGCTTTTGCATAGAACAAGGGGAGTGAAGTGAGCACCAAGTTTGCCTTGGATCCCAACAGCAGCCCCACAATAAAACCCAGTGACTGACAGGCTCCCATAGCCCCATACTCCAGGTCAGCACCTGCAAACCCAGGCTTCTGATTCATCCCAGTGCTGGTTAGGCACCTGTGGATGTCCAGTTGCCAACCCTATCCCAATGCTTGGTCACCCACTTTAGACTCAGCTCAAGCACCTGTAGGCCTAGGCTTCAAACTACCCTATTCAGATACAGGTTCCATGTCCACTGCTATAGACCTACATTTGAGGCCCATCTGCCCATGGACCACCCTGTATAGTGTGCCCAGAATCTCTGATGAGCCGACTGGTGAAGACTTTCTCTGATGAAACCTGTTTGTAAAGATTGGCATAAGTGCTTACTTTTTCAAATGTGCACACACCAATGAATGCCATAAGAATCATGATCTGGGAAACATGATATCACCAAAGGAACAAAGAAACTGACCTCTAGTAATTGACTCTATAGAAATGGAGATATGAGGACTTCCTAACGAAATTAAAAATAATCTTAAAGAAGCTTGGTAAGCTACAAGTTTCATTTAAATAGCCAACTAAATAAAACCAGAAAAACAATACATGAACAAAATTAGAAGTTCAACAAGGAGATAGAAATCTTTAAAAAGAACTAAACAATTCTGGTGCTAAAGAACGCAATGAACTTAAAAATTTCCATAAAGGGTTTTAACACCAGGCTCAAAAGAGGAAAAAAATTCAGTGAGCTCAAAGACAGGTTATTTGAAATTACCTAAAACATCACTTATTCAGACCCTCAATACATAATTACTCAATTAAAAAAAAAGAATTAGAATTATTGAGTTTTCTGCTACTCTTCAGGACACAGAGAACAGTGGTAAAACTCAATTGGTTTTTCTTGTCATCAAAGTTCCCTGAGCATCTGCTGTATGTCATGTTTCTACTTCATGTGGCCTCAGGGGGAAGAGGCTATAAAGAAAGACTAGAAAGCAACTCACACCCCCAAGTGAGCTTGGGCAAATCATTTCTCCTCTCAATCCCTTCATTTTTTCATGAGTAAGTGAATATATACCTGCCTAGAAGGTTTCCTGTGAGAAGTCAAGGAAATAATAGATGTGTAAGTGTTGAGCACATGGTAGGTTTCATAAAAAAGTCACTAGAATTGATGGCACATTTTGTGCAGCTTCACAATGTCTCTGTGAGACAGGTGGTATCTCTATCTCATTTTGTATGGGAGGAAACACAGAATAGTTGAATAACTTCAACCATATATCATTCAATGAATGTTACATAACGTCTCTGTGTTGAAATGCTTAGATAGTGAGAAGCAGAATCTTTTTATTTTTATTTATTTATTTATTTATTTATTTATTTTTGGTACTGGGGACTGAACTCAAGGACACTCAACCACTGAGCCACATCCCCAGCCCTTTTCTGTATTTTATTTAGAGACAGGGTCTCACTGAGTTGCTTAGCACCTCACTTTTGCTGAGGCTGGCTTTGAACTTGTGATCCTCCGGCCTCAGCCTCCTGAGCTTCTGGAATTACAGGCATGCATCACTGCACCCAGCTTAAGCAGAATTAGAATTTGACTCAGATATTTTAACTTCAAGTTTAGTGGGTCCTTCCACCATACCACAACCACATTCATAATTGTATCCTCTGTGCATAGCACATAGTGGGTACTCAAAATTCACTAATGAAATAGCAAATAGAGTAATTTTAATATAATTAATTAATATAATTATAATTTAATATAGTATTCACATGATTCACAAATTAAAACTACACACATGAGCGAACACACACACAAAGTCGTCCCTTGGAATCCATAGAGGGATGGTTCCAGGATTCCTCATAGATACCCAAATCCACAGATGCTCAAGTCTCTTAGATAAAATGATACATACAACATAAAGCTCATAAACATCCTTCCATATAATTTATCTCTAGATTACTTGTAATATTTAATACAATGTAAGTGCCATGTACATACTTATTAAAGGGTATTGTTTAGGGAATAAGGACAAAAAAGTCTGTACATGTACAGTATGGACACATTTAAGAATCTTTTTTTTTTTTTTTTTTTTGGATCTGCAACCGGTTGAATCCATGGACATAAAATCCAGAAGGCCAACTGTGTGTGTAAGTTCCCACTACAGGTAAGCACTGCTATCAATTTTGATAGATAATACCAAGTTATCTCCCATAGGGATCAGACCAATTTACATGCCATAGCAATGTAAAAAAAATACCTATTGCCCCACAACCTAACTAAAAGGTGTTATTAAATTTCTGAATTTTCATCAACTTTATCAGTAAAATATTAATTTAAATGCAATTTTGATTTGCATTTCTCTTATGCTAAATGAGGCTGTTTATCTTTTCATGTCTAGTAGCCTTTTGTTTTTCTTTTGGGAGTTTGTATTTCCATTTTTTCTGTCCATTAGTAGATCTTTTTTCTCATCAATTTTCTAGGGTCTTCTTTCATATTAGGAGGCTTAGCTTTTTATTTTTTTATTTTTATATTATTTATATTTTATATATATTTATTTATTATATATTTATTTATATTATTTATATTTTTTATTTTTATATATTTTTATATGAGCTGCAGATATTTTTTCCAATGATATTAAATAAAAGAGGTGGTATCAGCAGAACATTACTATTTTAGGAAGGTCACTCTGGAAGTTAATAGGATGAATTAGGGATATGAGGGCAAGGAGAGGACACGGGTTAAAAGGCTACGGCAAGAGCCTATTGTCTACTAGGCTGTGGCAGTGGGAATGGAAGTGAAGGACCAAAGTTATTACCAAGAAATTATTGGCAAGAGTTATTAATTAGCAATGATAACAATTACAATAATAACAGCCACAACTTATTTAGGAATAACTGCCGCAGTTGCCAGGCGCCATCCTGACTTGTTTACAGACCCTAACAAATAACGATATGCTAAAAACTATGTTAAGCATTTTACAAGCTGTAAGCCAAGAGCTGGTCTATTGTCCCATTTCACAAGTGAGAAAAGTGAGCATTCCCAGTTAAGTAATTTAAACTCACAGGAGAGGTAAGTGGCAGAGCCACTGCCAACCCCAGGTGCCTCTGAACCCAGCTGCCTGATGGCATGAAGGGAGTGATTAAAGGTCTAAGTGTCTGAGTAATGCCTGGCCTGAGGACAGACACAGAAGCCAGGGAACACCTGCCTCTGGTCACAGAGCAGCATACTCAGTTTTAGGAACTTGGAGCAGTTTTCAAAGTTCATTCTTATACGTGATCTCTCTTCTTGTGTTTCTGTGAGTTAAAAGGGAAAGAACTATCGGAATTTGATGAGAATACCAATTAAATAACCAATCCCAGCTCAGATGTCCTGTTCTCTAGGAGGCCTTCCCTGACACCTAGCATGGGTCAGGTTCCCCAGTTATGTGTACCTCCCAGAATCCTTTTCTTCCTGGAATTTGTCACCATTATATATGTACACCATTGTATAATTACACATTCATTCTGTTACTGCTGTTTAATATCTGTTGCTCTATGGACTCTAAGATCTATGTTTGCTTTCACCTTTGTTTTGATCTTAGAGACCTGGCCTAGAAATTAGCACTCAGTACTTACTTACTAAATGAATGAACCCCAGACCTCTAAGCCCTTTGGCCTTTTATCTTTAAACTGCATCATAAAGCTCAATATAGACTAAATTAAAAGTTATGGATGTTGGGTGTGCCAACCAATTTTAGGACACATATTTTTTCAAGCCCATAGTCATCATTCATTTAAATTTTCCAACAGCAAAACCCTAGGCTGCTTTAGCCAAAGCGATGTACAAAAGGACAACATAACAATGACTTTAGGGCAGAGCAAGAGGCTTTGTCTGGGAGCACTCAACCTGGAATTGATCCTTCCGTTCCAAAAGGAATTTGTCGAGTGCACCCCCATCATGAGTTCGCTGGCAGCAGGTTGGCCACTGGACAAAATGTACTTTAAGAAAGAATAATTCCTAAAGTTCTACCTTTGCTGAGCCCTCATGGTAACAAGTAAGGAAAACAGATGCTTAAACTGTCACTAATGAAAACCAAACAGAAAGTCTGAACATGAACAGTTGCAGAGAGACTGAGAATTCTCTGATGCAAGAAGTTGATATAGTTGCTGTTGCGATTCTAGGACTGAATTTGGGGTCCTTAACACCTGAGCTTCATCCCCAACCCTTTTTATTTTTAATTTTGAGATAGGGTTGCTGAGGCTGGCCTCAAACTTGCAATCCTTTGCATCAGCCTCCAGAGTACTGGGATTCCAAGCATGCACCTTTTTACCCCTGACATAAATCACATCAGTACATTTTACAGTATTTTCAGAAGCATCACCCTCTAGGTTCCTGCTTCCTGAAGAGGTAACCATGAACTTGGTGTCACAGAAATCCCCAGTTTACTAGTCAGGGAGATCAACTCTGCTTCCAGAAGGCCTTCATGACAGATGTCTATTCACTGTCATGTTGGCTAGAGAACTCATTGTATAAGGGCTACGGATTAATGATCCTCAATAAATACTTACTGAATGAATTGTGCAAGAGTGAAAGAGAAATGCTTGGCAACCCAAGCTCATTCTCTATACAAGGTCCACTTCTCCCTGATTGTCTGTACTTGAATGGACCAGTTCAGCATTTATCCTCTTCATCACCAAATTCTGCACCCTGACCCCCATTTACTATCTTAATCTTTTTATCAGCTTTTCATTAATTTACTTCTGAACTAATTCAACAGTTGGAAGGTAAATAGACTAAAATGTCTCTGGATAATTATGGAATTCCAGATGATTTAAATATCCTCACTTACCCAGTTCGCCTTTAAAATTTTTTTCCTTATAGGAAGCATATATGTTCTTATTTAAAATTTAAAACATTACTTAAAAAACAAATTCATTGAGATATACCCTAGAGAAAGCATTGCTAACTCTGAGAGATATGAAGGTGAAAACAGTATCGGTACCTCACATCTAGAAACCGGCGGTGGCAGAGGTCCTGTGCTGTGGGGAGGTACAGGAGGGAGGGTTAAGGTACCAGGGACAAACTCGTGATAAAAATAAAGGAGAGGGAGGATTTTGACTCCCCTAACACACACACACACACACACACACACACACACACACACCCCTTTATTTGTGGAAATTCAGAAAGGAAAAACTTGTGTAAAAAAACCTAAGGGCAATGGTCCCCTGACTGCCACCTTGATTTGCAATGGGAAGGGCTCACGCTGGGTGCTGCAGCCTGCCTCTGGGGGAGTCCGGGTCATGTCAGTGAGATGGGCTGTCAGGTTACCAAGCAGGAGGAAGGTGGGTGGTTGAGAGAATGCAGCCTATCAACTCCCCTATACAGAAGGAGCCAGACTGACAGAAAATCCTGGCTTGCTTTGATGTACTAAATCTATCTTTGAAACCAGAGTTGGCTTTCCAGGTGCTCACTCACCTGTGTGTACATTTTAAAATATTCATAGCAGCATAATTTGCAGTTTTTCTGCAGAGGGATAATTAAATTACAGCACATCAAGACTATGGCATGTACCATGCAACTGAGAAGAATTCTATAGGTACCGACACAGAAGGATGGCATGAAATAATAAAGAATAATTGTAATGAAACAATATGAACTATGGAAAAATAGCTCTCTCTGCCCCCCACAAAAAGAAACAGTGAAAAAAAAAAGTTGCCCTTTCAAGCCAGGTTTGATAGTACACACCTGTCATCCCAGCTACTTGGGCGGCTGAGGCAGGAGGATTGCTTAAGCCTAGGAATTCAAGGCCAGCCTGCGTAGGATTGTATATAAACAATTGGAAGAATTTCCTTCCATCAGATGGTTTCAGAAATGAAATTGAAAAGTGAGTAAGAGGGTACTTTCCTATTTCCTTTATATCATTCTTAATTGTTTGAATTTTTTCCCAGTGGACACCAATTGCTTTAATTATGATTCCCCTAGTGCTTACTACATGCCAGATATTGTTCTAAGAGCCTTGTATATATATCAACCCATTTGATCCTGGCAATATCCTACAAGGTAGCATTGTTCTCATTCCCTCTTCCAGATGAGGACACAGTCCTTGCCCAGGTGGCACAGCTATGTGTAAAGGAACTGAGCTTTGAACCCAGGCCAACTGACTCTGACTTTGTGCTCTTAATCACTGGTTATTGTGCCTTAAAAAGGCATATCTGGGGCTGGGGTTGTGGCTTAGTGGTAGAATGCTCGCCTAGCATGCACGAGACACTGGGTTCAATCCTCAGCACCACATAAATGTAAAATAAAGATATTGTGTCCACCTAAAAAACTTAAGAATAAATATTTTAAAAAGGCATTTGACTCCCAGTTTTGGGTAATTATCTGTACAATTCTTAAAATTCTTACTTCTAGGTCACTTTTCCCACCTATAAAAATGGAATAACAATCACATACCTCATAGCACTGTTGTAAGAACTACACACAATGTGTTCAGGGCCACAGTGAGGGCTTGATAAATACAGTCTGTTTTCTCTATTGAAATTAAATTACTGGCCCTTTAAAGCATATTAATTTTATTGGTTGTTTTCTTGATTTGCATCCTAATAGCATCTGGTGCTTCAAGGGTATTGGGAAGGGAGCCTTGGGAAAGGGGGAAATATGACTAAGAAAGTGAGAGGTGCTTTTAGTATTTATAATTAACACTTTACCTGTTTCACAGCATTATCTACAGTCAGCCCAGTTATGACAATGATCTGAATAATATTTCTATGAATTTCAAAGTTATTCTGGGGTAGATGTTATCATACACATTCCTGGAGTGCAGAAGTAGAGGATCAGGGAGTGCTCAAGGTCAGTTATATAACAGAACCGGGACAGAAATTTAGATATCCTAATTCCACACTCCCCACCTCTTTCCATGACACCTACCCGTCTGACCCAAAGTGGGGGTGAACTCAGCCTCCCAGAAGGAAATTAGAAATGATAGTGGGATGGTCGTAAATGAACCTTTGGGGAACTGTTCCATTACTTCACTTGCTGCTGTTGCCGAATGGGGACTCCAGTGTGACAGAACCCCTCCCTATGGGCCCACATAGCTCAGGGTTACAGCCCCTTTCTCTTGGCTGTTAAGGTACTTATCTTTACAGCAGTCATCATTCTACAAAGCAGGACACAATCCATCCTGGAGGAGGTGGTGGGGTGGGACTGAGCAGGCAGGTGGCTGCTGGTGGCTATGGGCGGGGGCAGAGTGGAGCCTTGGCTATTGCTCCCTGCTCAGCAGCCTGCTACCTGTGCCTGATCCTTCCTCGTTTTGTACATGAGAGCCCAGGGGGCAGGCGGGGCCTGTGTGTGTGAGGATCCTACTAGTTGCTGTTTTCAGGTTTAGCGGGTTCTTACAAGGTAGGGGCCATTACCCATTCTCTGGAAAGAGGGGATGGCAACTGGACTGGAGGAGAGAGGCCCATAATTATCAGTCATTTTTTTTTCCAACAGGGTACACATATCACACAAATTATTCTTGTGTGAATGCTGGGGGTGTGCAATCCCATCTCACGAGGTATCCCATATCATTCTCTTTCTCTCTCCAGACCCTATGATTGCTAAAATGTGAACAGTTATTAAAGCTGGGGTTTGTCATACTATTCTTTAAAATGCCACAATGAAGAGCTAAAATAGATTTTTGAAAAGCCCTTTGGAACACAAGTGAGTGAGAGTGGTGTTATAACAATTTTGTGTCTGGCAGTGTGTTTTACAGTCCGTGGCACTGCATCCTAAGCAACAAAGTACTTGCCACACAGCTCAACACCCCAGGGCAAGAGCAGCTGGGACAGCAAGTTAGAGGACTGGGGAAGGTCAACATTTGGTTCTTTCCTCTCTCGTTCCTTCCTCATAGAAACCCCTCCCTCCCCAACACACAAATACATCCACACACAGTGGTGCCGCCCACTCCTCTTGGTGACCATTTAGACAGTATCAAGGTTTCCAAATGGTGACACAGTGAAATACAAGGAGTCACACCCTTAGCATCATCTAGGTATCTGCAATGAGGGGCAGAATACCAAAAGGGCTTTGGGAAGAAACAGTCTAAATTTGAATACTAACAGATAGGTTTGTTGGCACTGGGGTAAGAACTTAACCAAGAATCATCTCATTTTATCTTTTCAGCAACCTAGAGGTGGAAGGGGGAAATTATTAAGCTCATCTTACAGATGGGGAAATGGAGGCACAAAGAGGCAGAGTAACTAGCCAGGTTCACAGAGCCAGGATGTGGAGACCCAGACTGGACTCCCTGGTTCTGTTGCCCACATCAGCTTATTATTGAAGGCTTATTCCTTAGAGAGAGTAGGAGAATTGGGGATTGAATTGCTTGAGCATGGTATGCAATGGCAAAGTGAGACTTAAACGAGGGCTGGAGGTGTAGCCAGTGGTAGAGGGCTTGCCCAGCGTATGAAAGGCCCTGGTGTATCTCCAGCATTGCAAAGAAAAAGAGAAAGCAGACAAGCTGCATAGGGTGACCTTCACCTGGTGTCTGGCACTGGTTAGGCAGTCAACAAATATTTGTGAATTGAACTTTGAACAGAGCTTCAGGCACGGGGGAGGGGTTCTAATGGGCTGAGAACCACAGTCAGGCAGGCCTCCTCATGCCCTTAGATTTCCCCCATGGCAGGACACCATGTAGATTCACCGGTGTCAACCTTGAAGTCCCAGCCCTTGTCCTTGGGTACTTACCCCCAGAGCAGTCTGTGGAGCCACTGCCCTGCCATCCTGGGGTGGGGGGGCTTTTCAAAAAGGCCAAGTCTCAGCCCACCATAGAGGGAACCCCTGGCTGAGAACCTGCATTTGAACAGGCCCCAGGTGACTTGTGTGAGTCACAGTGTCCTGACTCAGTAATGCTGAGGGAATGTGCCATCATCATTCTGGGCAGCATGGGGGTGGGATGGGGGACTTTATTCCAGTACTAGGCTTGGGGGTAGCACTTTGGGGGCTGTAGAGGCGGCTACCCTAGCCCATACCCTTTGCAGAGCCCATCTATGTAGGTGTGGGAGGCAGACTTCTCAGGTGTCAACATTTCCAGGAAGAACAGACCCCTTGTGTGACCCCCATGTGACCTCATCTGTCTCGGGTTCATGGACGTGAAGGGAGGGAATGCAGCTCTTCCTCTCAGCATGACCAGGCTGTGACAAAGGCACCACATGTAAGGAAATCAGGGAATAAAGCGCGTGTTCTGCAGTGAGTCACTGGGGCCTTTCCTGTGGATTGTGTGCCGCATGATCAAGTTTCTGGTTTCTGTTTAATTCAGAGTACACTGTTAATGAACACTTAGAGAGTGTCCCCCCAAGTGCAAGGTGCTGGGGACAACAGATCCAGTGGTCGTTGGCCTTGATGCACTTTATAAAAAAAATGCAGTTACTACCTTGTTAACAAGGTTAAAATGAAGGACAGGTAAGATGCTTCCATAAACAGGGCCTGCTGTGATTTTGGTAACATTAGGGGACAGAAATTCAACAACAACTCCAGAGACCCTTGCATCCTGGTTCTCTGTCCTCCCTACTCTCTTTCTTTCTTTGGTACTGGGGAATGAACCCAGGGACACTTAACCACTGAGCCACATCACCAGCCCTTTTTTGCATTTTATTTAGAAACACAGTTTCACTGAGTGGCTTAGCAGCCTCACTAAGTTGCAGAGGCTAGCTTTGAACTCACGATCCTCCTGTCTCAGCCTCCTGAGCTGCTGGGATGTGTGCCACAGCGCCTGGCTTCTCTATTCCCTTTTTGTCCCCTTCCATTTGTTCTGGGCTCTCAGTGCAGTGTAGTTGATGGTGACCCCATCACCATGGCCTTACCTGTTGGTCAATCATCTGCTCCTGGCACTCTGTATGCTTTGCCCAGCTAATCTTCATGACAGCATGTTGAGGTGGGCATTATAATCTCTGTTTTATACATGAGGAAATAGAGGCTCAGACAGATAAAGCGGCCCAAGTTTGCATGTCTGGGAAGTCTTAGAGGTTTAGAATACAGATCTGTCAGGAATCCTAAAACCTAGGTCTTTCCTTCCACACCTGTTGTTTCAACCTCATGTGGCTCCTAGTGGAATTTCAGGTGACAGATGTATACAGAAGTGGAATTGGGCCTGGCAGAGTTTCCTTAATGCATCTAAATCACATCACACTTGTGGCTATCAACTCCACGCACATGTCAGCCTGGTGCTAGGTCCGAGATGTGGAGATCCCATGCATGAAACACCAAGAGTCAAAAAGAGAACTAAAGTGACAGGTATTGGCCATTTGTTCCTGGGACCCACCAGAATGAGAGCCAGATGACAAGGACATAGAAAGATAGGCAGGGTGGCCTGCTGAAGGAAGGAGAGATAAAGGAGATGATCTAAGTTTCAACCACCCAAATGTTCACAGGGAAGACAATTCCTCAGGGAAGAAAGGACACAAACCCATGAACAATTCAGCTTCTACTTGTCTGAGGGCATACTGTTCAGCCTTCCCTACCAGGATATCATGACGCTGAGTCTGCTATAGTTCCTTCCAAGGAGAACCCAGGAACTGATGCCATCCCAGCCACCAAGGAGCCTGGGATACAGTGCCTGAATCCAATCACACCACCCCAGAGTGCTTCTCACCTTTGTCACCTATGCGCTCATCCAAAATGTGAGCCCTCGGGGTGTGGATGTTCTAACCTTCTCTCTGTGGCTCTCCTGTTCCCTTCCCCTTTCTTATCCCTTCTCCCTTTTCTTCTAGCCCTCTCCACCCCATTCTTCTACATAGCTCCCTCCTCATCCTGGGAGGCTTGTACTTCCTGATAACAAGATTCTCAAACCTGCCTGATCATGTGAACCTCCTGGGAAAATTGAACATGCAGATTCCCAGACTCCTCCCCTAGAAGTCTAAATTGACAGACAGATCTGAACACTGTGTGCTTATCATGTGTCTTTGTGATCAAACACATTTGGGGAAACATTGGACTATACTCCTCTTGGTGTCACCCACCCAACGGACATGGCTCCTAATTTACCCTGGAGAGGGTAGAGTCCTTGGAACCAACCACTCCTGTCTTGACAACACCCCCAGAGTCACAGCCTCAAAGAAAATTCATCTCCCAGCTCCAGTGGCCCACACTGATGTTCCACCTCATCTGCCAGTGTCCCTAGCCCACCTGGGCCTTATTGTCACCTGGATTTGTCACTCTCCTGACATAATATGTGCCTCTTTCTGCCTATTACCTCACCTTTCCACATTCCTATTCCCTGGCCCCTGGGTATAGTCTTTGTATGGACATCTTCCTGATCTACCAGGTTCCTCTGGAGCTCTCTTCTTTCTCTGACCATTTGGATCCCATGATTGGTCGTATGTGCTAGTTTCTAATTTATGCAGAAAACCTTAGATTAATTCATTCAAATTTCTCCTTTCTTATATCCAAGGAACTGAAATCTGAGATCTTTGGAGGTCTCCTGCAACTCTGCAGGGTTACCCCAACACAAATCCATATTTACAAGCTTGGCTGTGCTCCATTTCACCTAGAAATCAAGGCCATGAGACCAAACAATCTCCAACTCCCCACCTTCTTTCCCCCTTCAATAGAATCAACATCACAGTTATCCTCTCTACCTGTGCTTTCAACAGCAGAGGACCAGGGGTCACCCCTGTTGTGCAGTACACACCCATTCATCCCATTCCCTACCTTATCCTACCAATCACCCTCTCTCCTCTCTGCATCTATTTCTTCTCCCTCTCAGCTGGTTGATCCAACTCAGTCAATAACAATGCTTAGGTTTCCCTTACCCTACACTTTTTTGTTTGATTTTATGCTCCTGACCATCTTTCTCATCTCTCTCTCTTCTTCCTTCCACTAAGGACTCTGTAACTCAGTGGTTGCCTCTGATGCAGCCCCTCCTTTGAGGATAATAGTGACTTGCACAGTGAATGACCCTGGGAACAGGATTCAGACCTTATATCATTGGGCCTTTCTGCGACATACAACACTGATGACTGCTTTCTCCTTGATGGCTCTTCCTGTTCTTGTGGTCTCTGAGACACCATTTCTTCCTAAGTGCAAGGTGCTGGGGCAACAGATCAGGTGGTTCTCCTCCCTGCTCTTTTCCTACTTCTCCAACACTTTCTAGTTCATCTCCCTTGTGAGTTCTTTTTCCCCAGTCACCTTGAAAATAGGCATATTTAGTCCTGAACTCAGTCCAGTAAACTGGTCATCACATACGCTTCCAAAGTGTTAATGCCATCAGTTTTAGTTTTTATATCCAAGCAGTCTATGAAATGTTGATTATGGCATAGATAGTTCAAAATTAGTGCATCCTCAACCCAACTCACCCAAAGCCAGCTCCTCCTTGCCTTATATTCTCACACCAGAATGGCACCTCTGTCTAGCTGCTTGCCCATGCTGGGACTCCAGGAGGCCTCTTCTTACCCAGATCTCTTCATCTTTGCCCCACACAAATACACATGCAGTCCACCATTCACCAAGGCCCAGAGACTTTATGCTTATATAGTTCTCAACTATAGGCTGTCTTCCCTTTCTCCCACCACCCTGCAAGCCAGGTGCTCATCCTCTCTCACCTGGACCCTCCATTGCCTTGCAGTTGGTCTCTGTATCTTCCACTAGTCACCTGAGTGATGTTTCTAAAATACAAGCCTGATCCTATTCCTTCATCATGTAAAGCCCTTCAAAGTCTCTTTCCACTTATAGGCTCAAATGCAAACTCCTCAGGATGACTCCTCTAAACTCATCACTTGATTCCATGCTTCCATGTCCCCGCAGTTTCCTCCCTTCTTCATCTGACCATCTATCCTTTCCTATCCCTTCCTGTCCCCTCATCATGCCCTTCACAGCTCCCTCTCTGGTTCTATCCAGTTGAGTTTGTACTCCTCAAAAGTGTTCCATGACCCTACATTTAGCAGATGCTACTGGTAAATTCAGCAATTACCTGCAAATGATCCACACTTGTGGATCATTTTACAGTGTTCAGCCTCCCCCAGCCCTGTGTTATCACAGTACCTGGTGCTGGCTCCTCCTTACACCTCTGCCTGTGTCTCACGCCAACCCTCCCCTCTCCGTGAAGCTCCAGGACCACCCAGGGATCAGCCCACCTCTAGCTCTGTTTCACAGAGGGAGTGGCCTCTCCTGGCTATTGGCAAAGCTACCAGAAACTTGGCTTTGAACCATTTACATCTAAACAGGTGGTCCAGATAATCTGGCAGGGACTGCAGTTTTTAAAGAGGGAGAGAAGGAATCACAAAATGCCATGTTTTCAGGCCACCCTGAACCCCAAGAGCCAGATCACTGGTGAGGGAACAGTCTAGGTGGGAGGGTGGGCACTAATCTACTTTCCTGCCTGCCTCAGATGTCAGAGCTGGTGTTCAGGACGCTGTTTACAAGCTGACCTGTCAGCCCCTCTAGAAGGAACGATGAAGAGACTGAGACAAATGGTAGCACCCCTAGGACTCTTGAATGCAGTAGAGGTGGTGCTTCCTCTGCTTTTTGATAAGCAGGGTATTCTCACTCCTACGAGAGATGCAGTCGACCTTCACCTGGGCCCAGAGTACTGGATGACGTCACAGATAATAATGTCAAATCACATCTTTTGGGACTCTTCAAATATTCTCTGACCCAGCTCTGGAATGAGGCCAAACCCCTTCAAAGAAGAGGCTGGGAAATGGACAGTGCCAGGCTATCATCTGAAACCTATCAAAGCTGGCCCTCCTAATGGGAAAGGCTGCAGAGGTAGGAGCTGTGAATTCAGAAGAGGCAGCAGCAGCATGGCCAATCCAGACCGTTAAAGCAGAGAATGAAAAATTGCTATTCCTGTTGCCAAGGGAACAACTACAGGCTAAAGTCCAGCTTGTGTACCCATTTGTATGTGGGCCAGCTGTATGTGTGGGGCTGTGTTTTCTGGAGAAAGGGGTTGCCTGTTCTTTATCTGCAAAAAGGTACCATTTGAGATCATCATGACCTCAATGGAGAAGACATTGGCGGCAGCACATAAGAAAGTCTAGGAGAATTTCAGAGGAACCTAGGATCTGGCAAAAGATCCAGCGGCTTTGGGAGCCCCAGGGGCCCTACCAGGTGGGAGTTCAGAATTTTAGCCCCTTGAAGTGCTGACCAGGTCCATGATTGTGCCCTCCTCTTCCCTTCACCCATTTGCCCCACCGCAACCCCACCCAGCCCACCCTAGTCAGGAGCCATGAGGCAAGACAGCATCGTATTCATGACCATGGGCCTAGCCACTCAAACCTCATGACTCATCCCAGAAGTGAGTGGAGGACAGGTAATAAAGAGAGGAGGCATCCTCAGCCTGCCCTGTGACACCTGTGCTCAGCCCTTACTGAGACCTAAGCCCTCCTCTGTGGCTGAAGGCCAGGTGCGAAGGGGCTGTTGCGTTTCTCCTTTTGTTTCCTTCCTATTTATAACTTCCCTTAGCAGCATCCCCTCCTGATGACAGCCCACAGGTTCTAACCTGCCCAGAGATTCTAGGAAGATTGCAGTCTTGTTCTGAAAGGTAACAGCACACAGCAAGAGGGAATCTTGGCTTCTGCTTTTTTGGCTTTGGACAAAAGTAGACAGGGAGGCAGAGGACCCTCTTGGGCCAGAAGTGGAGGCAAAGCCAGAGGAGAAAGCTAACTCTTCGGAGCCCCTATCTATGCTGCACATAAATGATCGTATTTCACTCTTCAATAGCCGTGTAAGACATCTCATCTCCATTGGACAGATGAGACACTGAACCCCAGAGGGAAAAAGCATCCCTGACCAGCTAGTAAGCCACAGGGACCTGATCTGAATGGCCTAGTTCGGACACATGGGGTTTTCGCGTATATATATTTTAACCCACACTGTAGCACCTGTATCTCCCTTGGGGAGACAGAAACACAAAAATAGTGAAAAGGAACAGAAAAAGTTTGTGGAGTTCTGCTTGAGCAACAAAAGTCAACCTCCCTACTCCCTTCCTGTTCATACTCCAGGACACTCTCAGAGAGCCGAGGCTGTGTGGAAAATTATACTCCCTGTCTCCCCCACCCCTCCCCAAGGAATTCTATACAGGTGAAATCACTGCATTAAAGTTTTACTTTGCGGGGAAGGGAGGGGTGGGCAGAACTCCTAGGCTGATCATATATGGGCCTCAGTGATTCTTCTTCCCACCTCCCTCTCTCTGTTTTTAGACTACAGCAAGGAAGAATCTTCTTTTCCTCCAGCCAGCTTCTCAACCCACTGCTCAACCAAAGCATCATCCCTCAGACAGGATTGCCAAGATTCCCAGTTCGGTTCATAACATGTGAGAGCAGGGAAGGGCCATAAATAATAATAGCCAATGTTTACGGAGCGCTTGTTATGGTGTAGCCAGCCACCGTTCCAGAGACATTACATATAGATCCATTATGCACACAAGTACACACACACACAGTACAAATGGAGAAACTGAGACCTTGTCTCTCTGCTCTTATGAAGGAGATGTGGACAACCTGGCTCCTAGAAGCTTCCTTGCCTCTCAAAGACCATCTCTTCTGGCTGCCCCCACCTCATGTTATAGGTGAGGACACAACTCAGGGAGGTGAGGGACTTGCCCCTCCAGTCATGGGCAGAGCGGGCCCCACACCCCAGGGGCTCCACACACCTGAGACTCTGGGAGATGCTAATTGTACTTCTCTCACGGAGACTTTGGCTCCCACCTGAGACTTCAAAGCAGAAAATTCCTAAATGTGTCCCTGCCGGTTATCCACACTATGCTTGAGCATCTTTAAAGGACTCACAGAAGGTTAAATATAGCTTCCACTTATTGGTTAAATACAGATTCTTTAACCTCTCTGCTCCTCAGCAGGCAGATACAAACAGAAGCCAGGAGGAACATGGCTTCTCACACACCCAGTAGTGCTCTGGCAACAACTCTGAATACTTCCTGCATGGCCAGCAAATATTTTGATACTCTTTCCCTGACAGGACTCCCCTGGGTTGAACAAATGGACACAGTTGGGAGCCATCTTTCAGCAGAACTCCACAGGCAGAGATATGACATCACTGGGGGATGGAAGTAGGTTGTGGCTGTTACATACAGTGGAGGGCTGCCCACAGGTGTTTGTGGCCTCTCAGCACCCAGCGCAGAGCAGGGATGTGGGCAGCCTGCAGAGGACACTGCACAGTGGGAGGTGGGCTGTTTTGTTGATAAAAGTCCCAACCTGAGTTTTGAGGTTGAGGACTGGCTCTGCTGCTTGAAGTTTTGTGATCTTGGACAGCTCCTTCACATCTCTGCTCCTCAGTTTCCCCACTGTGAAATGGAGACAGTGAGTACTCACCTCTTGGACTGGCCCCGGAACATTAGACACAATGTTGTCACTGAGGCATGAGCGCAGGGCCCAGACCCATGCAGGTGCGGACCCTCCATAAACACATTTGTCATTGTAAGATCTTCTACTTACCTTAAAGGAGACTCTAGATGTACTCTTTGCTGTCCTGGGTCCCTCACTAGCTTCCCTTAGGGAGCCAGGGTGTCCTCTACAACCCAAAATACCCCTTCAGGAGACGCCTGGGTGAACAGTCACCCCATGTCACCAATCACCTCTGTGGGCATCAATTCTGGGACTCATTCTGTTGGGTGGAAAAATTGAGGGAGGAAATCCCCAAGACACGTGTCTGTCTATGGTGGCAATGGGAAAGCCCCAGAGGTTCCTGGTATGGGACACCTCTTCATAAAGGCATTCAATTATTTTTTTTAAATAGCCAAATTAGCAATCATACATTAAAAAGTAGAAATAATACACAACCACTGGGACAAACAAAGATGTAGCACAGGGGAGCAGCCTGTGGTAGAACGTAGCCAGCAGGACCATAGGTGGCCTGCTTTACATGGTGACCCTCTTGCAGGACCTGAAAGACTGTCCTGGAGCCAACACTCTCCTGGTGACTCTCAGTCAATACTTGAGAGAGGAGAGCTGTGTTGTCCTGTATCCCTGAGCCCCCAGGTGTCCCCTGGAACCCTGCCTCCACCTTCTCTGAAAGCTCTGAGTCACCCTTAGGGACAGCATGGGACATGGACTCAGGCTACAGGCAGGGGCCTGACCCAGAGAGAGGCTGAGGGAAGATGGTGAAAGAGCCCAGGCCTGGGGGAACCAGAGGATGGGGTGGGTCAGGATGGACATATCACTTCTGGTGCTTTAACCTCACAAGAAACCTAACAGCCCCAAGGGCAGGGACCCTACCACTGGCCGGTTATGAGCAATAGTCTCATGGTGGAAAGTCTGGGGCTACACACATATCCTTGCACATTTCCCTCTCCTGTCTCCACAATGCTGCAACAGACCCCTTCCTAAAGCTGAGCCCCAGCGCATGTGTCCTTTCCACAGTCTCAGAATTGAGTCTGATGTTAAGGGAAGAAAATGTGTGTTTGGGTGTGGGGTTGGGGGTGAAGTAGGCATGTAAGGAGAGAGAATGTTGGCAAGAAATCCAAGCATACTGACCACAAAGGAGTCTTAAAAACAACCTCAACCCTTCTGTCTCCTGTCTGTGCCACCAGCTTATCAGCTCAATCCCAGGTCAGGGGAGGTCTAGACCAGCGTGGCATGTGAGCTGAACCTGGTCTATGGACGCAGCACCTGGCTTTGAGCAATGGAAGTACTGTCTTGGCCACTGAGCCCTGAAGTAAGTCCATGTTCCCCTTATCCCTGGGCTCAGATTCAGATTCTGTGTAGAGAGACAACTGGCATGGTGGAGATGTCCCTTGTCCCTGATTTAACTCTGTTGCTCCAGTGTAGAGCTCTCAGAGGCAGACATGAAGCCAAACACTTCATTAAGACAAGAGGTCAGGTAACACCCCAACCCTCCCTGGAAACCACACACCGCCCAGTGGCATGGAACCAGCCAGGCCCTCCCAGGAGTGCCAAGAATTGGATTTCAGGGCAACCCTGCCTCACTACTCCCACAGGAAGGAGACAGCTTGCTCCCTCTTAGTTTGTACTTTTAAAAATCCTGCAATCCCCTTAAGAATATTCATGTCTTCATGATAGTCAGAGAGAGGTGCCACCCAAGTCAGAGCCTCAAGCCTGGAGCTGTGATCTCTGGGCAGTAGACCAGTGAAGGCAGCCTGTTCTCTGTGGTCCAGGGCTGGCCACTGTGGCTGGTGCCAGATGGGAGCATTTGCTGATGTGCCCTGCCTCAGTGCAATGATGGGTTACTCAGAAGTTACCTGGAAATGGAATTATGGTCAGGCCCTTAAGTTTGCAGAGGGGAAGTGAATTATATATTCAAGTTGGGTGGTGAGGAGTCTTATTTGGAGAAATAAAAAATACATTAATAAATAGGAAAATGATTCTAAAATTATCAGCCTGTGTGTGTGTGTGTGTGTGTGTGTGTGTGTGTGTTAGGAATTTTAAAAAGTTAAACGCCCCTGCAGGCTTTCAAATTATACATATATAAAATGATAATATATATTACCTCTTCATTATGTGTTTGGCTTTACCAAAGTGTTTTATAGGCCCATTTTTGCCTTTATTCATCCAAAAATTCTGAGGGTGCTCTAAGGAGACCCAGATACTGTCCCAGCTATAGGTGGATCACAGCTGTAACACAGGTCAAGGCCCCGCTCCCACTGAGCTCAGCCTCTGGTTGGGGAGATAGACCACACACAACAGACAAGCAAATCAGCAAGGCAAGTTCAGGGAGCGCCAAGGTCAGGGAACAGCTAGAGCTGTGCTGTCCAATAGGGTAGCCATGGGTGGTTATTTAAATATAAGTCTAAATTCTTAAAATTAAATGAAATTAAACATGACACATTTCAAGGGCTGAAGAGCCACGTGTGGCTGGTGGCTGGTGGCATGGACACAGAGCATTTCCCCCATCACAAAGATTTTTTGACCGAAAGACAAAGGGATAGAGAGAGCCTTGGGGCTAATTTAAATGGGGGAGCCAGGGAGGTCCTCTCTGAGGAGATGCCTTGAGTTGAAGCCTGAAAATGAGAAGAAACCAGGTCCCCGGCTTGCTGGGGACAGGGGCTGAAGGCCAACAATTCCAGGCACTTTAGGGCAAAAAGTGCAAATGTAGGCATAAGTTTGGCAAGTTGAGGAACAGAGAGTAGGTTGGTATCGGGGGTGAAGCATAATGAGCTGGAGGTGGGGAGTGCCACAATGAGGTCAAATGTAATAATAGCAGGTGACAGCTGTTGAGTCCTTATTATGTGCTGGGCATTTCTGAGGTGGGTGATAGTACCCACATCTCGTGGATGAGAACACTGAGACCCACAGAAGTTGAGAAACTTGGCCAAAGTTCCACAGCTAGTGAGGGAACAGGGCTAGGATTTCCGCTGGGTGGCATGGCCATGGAGCCCTTCGCCACTGGACCATATTTTGTTCCAAAGACTCACAGAGGTTGATCGTGGACCCCATCTGTGTATGATGGGAAATCCCTACAAATTTCTAGGCAGGAAAGTGACAACATCTATCACTTCTGTCCACAGTGGGACAACGGGTCTTGATCTTAAGCACTTAAAGGGACAGGTGCTGGCACTAGAGGGATAACCATGCTTCCCAGCTGACTTTGGTTTCCCTTGTGGCCTCTGTGTTTCCCTTGTGAAAGAAGGAATGAAGGAATGAAGCTGACAGACCTCCCAGAGAGAGAGAGGAATGTTATTTCATAGAATTCTACTCCAGTCCCTGCCAACAATTGCCTGAGGTGCTTAAATAAAACACAGCTTCTAACCACCTCCAGCCTTAACACTCTCCCTTATCAAACTCCAACTGTTTATTTAGACCTTCTCTTCCCAGCAATGATTGACTGAGGGAACAAGACAGCCCCAGCTCTCTTCCGTGGTGACCTGTTCTTGGGTACAACTTCGAGTCAAGGTCACAACCCTACCATGTTCCCCACACCTGACACCCTTCCCCTTTATGTCAGAGTGCTTAACCTCTGTGGCTGCCTTTCTTCATCACTAAAATGAGGATAATTATGGCTAACTACTGTTCTGCCTGCTAGCACTGTTGTGGGAATTAGATAAGCTAGAATTAAATAAGTCAAACAGAGCAGTTGTTAGAGCCAACTATGATATCATATCATCACTATAGGAGGGAGAGGGTAGGAAAGGAGGTGGCCATATCCAAAGCTCAGTCTTGAGGCTGCGATGAATAAGAAGCTGAGAGTCACCCAGGAAATCAGCACCTGGCCTCTGAAGATTAGTCAGAGGATTCTCATGAGCTCCAGGCCCTGCCCTAGAAGTCACTTATAGATTGGATGAACCCCCCAGGCCCTGGTCGTGGATCCAGCTGCCAGCTGCTGGCCAGTGGTCTCCTACCTTGGCTTCCCCTAGCCTCTTGGCCTGCTTTGGTCAGATGCAGCAGTTCCTATGGCAGAGTAAAGGATGAGCCTCCTCGGTTTGGCACGAGGAGGTTACAATCACTCAGGGGAGGCTGGGATGGCTCTGCCTCTGCCTAAGGGGAAGTAACCCAGGCCTCAGGCTGGCAGCACCCGAGTCTGCGGCCTCCCCTGGAATTGCTTTCTCTGGACTGTGGCGCTCACACCGCCCATCCCTCATCCCGCCCAGATGCCCTGTTGTCAGACCAAGAAGCTGACGCTTTAACTCTAAATAACAGTGACTCACAGAACAGTGGTTCCTTATTTGCCAGAGATGTCTCATGTACACTAAGCCATTCTCTCAGGTAAAGGAAGGTCATAACTTTTCAGCAGGAGCAGAGAGCAGAGTGTGATCAGAGCACAGACCAGGCATCACTTGTCTGGGTTGGAATCTGGCTTATATGCTTACGAAGTGGTGCGACCTTGGACAAGTAATGTAACTGCTCTGTGACTAGGTGTCCTCATCTGCAAAATAGGATGATCATAATACCTGCTTCACTGGTTATGATGAAGTTAAATGGTTAATATGCGCACAGAGCTTAGAACTACGCTTGGCATATAGTGTCAGTGTTTGATATATAAGTTTGATATATAAGCAGTAATGGAGAATTGGCTATGTAAAATCTATATAATGCAATACTATACAGCCATTAAAATCTCTGCATTAGAGGACTGGGGCTGTGGCTCAGCGGTAGAGCACTTGCCTGGCATGTGTGAGGCCCTGAGTTCGATTCTCAGCACCAAATATAAATATCTAAAATAAAGGTCTATCAACAAATAAAAAATATTTAAAAAAATCTCTGTAGTAGATTGGAAATATATATTCATGGTGTGTTTCTAAGTGAAACAGTGGATTTTAAGACAAGTGGTACAATATACCATTGTTGTTGAAAAAAATATCTATAGAAATTGAAAAAATACTAAAAGTATATGTGCTATAACGGCATTTCCTATTTTTCTAAAATTTCTGTATTTTGTGTGTGCTACTTGAGTAATTAAAATACATAAACATTATTCAGAAATAAATAAAATACAGTAGACATACACAATCCAGTTGAAATGATTATGCTTTAAATAATAATGATAATAACCCTGATGATCCCCACGCCTGGGTCATTCCAGGGCACCTCCTAGACTGAGGTTGAGAGGTGACCAACACCACATGCTTTAGTGATTAGCCAAATATTATCATTAAAAAGGGGAAAAAACATAATATTAAATGCTAATATGGATATGTCATGGCATCTTTCTTCTGGAAATAATCAAAAGCTAACTGCACCCACAGCCAGTCTTCAATCTAAACTACAGTTGACCCACCTATGTAAAATAAACAAGGCAGTCAACGCGGCATGTAAAAACAGTGGAGTGTGTTTTGCAAGGTGGTGAGTGAAGGGGGACTCATGAAAGTGTGAGCACAGACAGGATGGGGTGGGGTGGGGGAGCATTCCTCCAGTCACTGAGTCAGAGGTTTCAAGAAGGAAATGGAAACTTAGAAGCTGCTAAAATAAAGGAAGGAGATAAGCATCTTCTTTTACTGCTCACTTAGAACTTGAAAAAAGAACAAGTTGGAGAACTACCGCCCCCCCCCCCCCCAGCCATGACTGGTTAGTAATGGGCCTAGGGCTTCACTCTCACCGAGCCACTTCTCACCCTGCTCCAGGACCTTGCAAAACAATTAAACCCTGAGCGTCCTGCATCTGCTCTGATGGATGCGACTCATGTTAGATCAAGCCTGTGTGTGCCAGAGAACAGGCAGTAGGATAAATCCAAAAAAAAATCTTAACTTCTTTCCAAGATGCCTACTCAGCTTTGCAGTTTCTTCCTCCAGGACTCCTCATTTCACACACCCCCTTCCTCTAGTCCAAACAACAGAGGATCCTTTACAAGTTGACATAATCTTTTTCATCTCCATATTTTTAGCGTATAAATTCTCTCCCCAGCATCCCATTACCCTCAGAAGATGTGAAGAGCTTTGGAAGAAAATCAAAATACTAGTGGCAAATTCTGAAACTGTGTGGCTGAGTGAACTTTGGGCTGACAGCAACTGGTTTCAGTTCCCGCTTTGATCTTTTCAAATGTCACCACCAATCTCTTCAAACAGTGCCCATATAACTTGCCAAGAACCACATCGATATCTACACAAAAAACACCATTGCAATAATCTTCCCAAAACCTGAATTGGCTGGAATTACTTCTTTCTTTTCAAAGGATAATGGGGTCCTGGGGCTGCCTTTGACCTACCAAGACTGGACCCCGGGAACAGGCAGGAGGAGGTTGGCAGGCTGTCGTATTTCTCAGGGAGAGCTGGCCATGATTAGAGAAGCAAGATGATTTCTGTGGATTCTTGTGGGGATCAGCTTCTAAGCTTCAGATTTGCAAAAACAGGGGTCATACATTTTGCAAAGGAAAACTGCACAATGGAAGAAGGTATTTAAAAAGTTTTGTAAAACCCGAATAGTTTTTGTTCTTTTTAGAGAAGGGTGGACCTGGGAGTCCACCTAATGAAGCCAGAGCTTTTTCCTCCCAAGGGCATCTAGTTCATGCCACAGAAGAAAGGAACAAGGGGGCTCATGGGTGCCAGAGCAAAGCTCTCACAACTGCTTAGGCAGAGGGGATGACCCCAGGCCTTCCTGGAGGGGAGTATGTTTCCCTCAGCTGACCTCAAGAGTTGCAGAGGCAACCCAGCTGCTGTTTTTCCCCTTGTTTCTGTCTCGCCCAGTCTGTGGTCTGTTTAAAGCATATCAAAGGAAAGAGGCTGACGAATCTGCCCAGTTAGGAAGTGGTTCTGAGTGAGCGCTGATGTTCTGACACAGGCTCTATCTTTGGTCCCTTGCATTTCAGTGGCTGGGACTGTGGTCTGTACAGGTGTCTGCTCTGGGCTCCCGGATAGGAGACCTTCTCTCTCAGAAGAGTTGACCCTGTGCTAGGGGTTTGATTGGATCCCTCAGAAGTTCATGTGGTGGAAATATAATCCTAAACTCATACACTGATTGTATTTGGGGGTGGGGCCTTTTGCCGGCAGGCAGGAATAGATGAGTTCATGAGGGTGGTGGCATTACAAAAAGAGGAAGAGAGACCTCAGGTAGCACATGTGCTCTGTCTTGCCATGTGATGCCTCCTGCCACATCATGACGCAGCAAGAAGGCACCATGCTCTGGAACTTCCTATCCTCCAGACCTGGAAGTTACATAAACCTCTATTCTTCATAATCAAATCCCCACCTCAGGTATTCAGTTAGAGCAACAGAAAATGGACTAAGACATCCCATATGTGGATGTCTTGAACTACTGGCATTCAATTAGGATTGACAATGGGGGAGTACTTGACGGGAAGCCCTCAATTCCCTTTTAGAACATCAAGGAAGGTGGAGAATATCTCCTGGAATATCTCCACCTGGAGACGGAAAGAGAAAACGAAGCTTGCTTAATTGAGAAAAAGAAGATTGCTTAATTTAAAAAAAAAATGCTTGTGTGTTTTTTTAAAAACTCTACTTATGATTTATGGGACTGTAGATTGTGGAAAAACTCCATGTGATCAACTTGTTTGTTAGGTGTAGGGTTTTGCTTCCATAACACTGTCATGGTAGAATCTATTTCCTTAATGGAACACCATGTGATTCTTTCACATCTCTATCTCAAATATGTAATGTGTGTGTGTGTGTGTGTGTGTGTGTGTGTGTGTGTTTTGCTGGGAATCAAACCTAGGGTTTTGCACAAGCTGGGAAAGCACTGAGCTACATTCTTACCCCCTATAATAATTTTTTTAATGAAAAAAACATAAATCATCTTTAGATAATCAAGTCACAAAATGAATGGACCTATTTGATGTCGTGTTTCCTTTGCTTTACTGCTACATTGTTTTGGGGGACATTCATAGCTTTAGACTCTTTTTCACTAGGGTAAATATTTTAGGCCAGTTTGACCAAATCCATGACAGGATTAAATAATAATCAAAGTGTCCCAGGATTTCACAAGACAGTCTAAACCCATCTTTAGTGGAATGGGGAATTGGAAGGTGGGAGGCTGGAGACCAGGAAAGGCTAAGAGGTGGGCTTCTTTCCTGGACATGGCGCCTTGTTTCTGGCTGGCCTGGTAAGCACAGCTGTGCCGTGTCTGGCCCAGCTGGAGCGGGAGACTTACCCTTCTGTTTGCCATCTCTCCCTTTGTCCCTACCCTTGGAGTCCTTAACTGCTACCTTTATGTAGTGAGAATCCAAACTCTAAAGTTCTTCATTTGGAGGATTGGCAGGAAGAGGCCTTGTCCTAAACTGGAACTTGGTGCATTGACTCAAAGAGCCTGCTGACTTCTGCCTCCCCTTCCCCCCAGCCCCGGGGGGGGGGGGGGGGGGGGAAGCACACCTTCAGCATTCAAACTGCAAATTTCATCGCTCTTCCTTAAGAGTTACAATTGACTGTTACAATTGAGAAGAATTCCAAGAAGCTAGAACCCTTTCACAAATCATATGCAGCCCCCAGGCCTAGCTCCCAGTGGCCAACTCAGATCCCATGAGCTGTGGCTGTTATCTAGTTCTGTGCTGGCTGCTCCCCGAATCCCACTGATCTCCTTCCTACTCTCCGCCTTTTTATTTTCTACCAAAGTGACTGCATTAGACAGGTTTCCATTGACAAGATGAATATCTGAGATAATCAAGGAATATAGAGAAAAGGTATTTTGGCTCCCAGTTTCAAAGGTTTCAGTTCTTGACTGGTTGCTACTGCTCTGGGCCTAGGGTGACACATCATGGTGGAAGAACGTGGTGGAGCAAAGCCATTCACACTATGGCTGGGAAGCAAATGAGAGAGGAAGAGACTGGGGTCCCACAATCCCTTTCAAGGGCATGACCCCAAAGACCTAAAGACCTCCCACTAGGCGCTGCCCTTTAAAGTTTCTACCACCTGCCAATAGCATCAAGTTGGGGCTCAAGTCTTTACCACGTGGGCCTTTGTGGGACACTTATCCAAATCACAGCAGGGACCATCCCATCCCTTAAACTATTAACAAATCCTATTCCATGATTCCATTCCTCAGGCTGTCTGGACGTCAGTGTCTCCATGAGTGTCCCTTTCTATTTTCAGTGCTCTTCAAGTGCCCACTTTTTCCTAGGCTTCCTTGTGCTTCTGCCCCTTGTTCCTTCTCCATCCTGGCCTCTCCTTATCCTCCTCTGACACTGCCCTTTCACCTTCAACCATTGTCTTACTTACCCTTTGCTGGCTACTTCTCCTTCCTGCTACTCCCACCCCCAGTTATCTGTCCTCAATCCTTTTTTCTTCACCACATTCTTTCTTGACTCTGTCCCTCCTCTGCTGTCCACTCATCGCTCCCACCACATCCTGACCCCCAGGGACCTGGCTGGGCATCATGGCAGAGGAGGAGCAACCCCCAGCGAGGACAGCCCATTGGTTTCCAGAAGGTTTTCCTCAACTCTCAATTCTGTTATAACTCATGGTTGAGGTCAAGGAAGGTCAACCCTGTTTAGAATTGGGGTTCTGCCCTCTTTTTCTCACCACTCTGAGAATCTGGGCTTCCCCAGATTCTTCCCCCACTTCTGGTCTCTTAATCATCTGGGCTGTTGTTGCTCCTGAAGACAAACACTGTAGTACACACACACACACACACACACACACACACAGCCAAACCAAACAGATCTGGTCCCCATTGACCTTTTAACTTCCCATGTGGCCATGTTTGCTCTCTGACTCCTGCCACACTGGTTGTCTTTTAGTTTCTCAAATGTCCCGTGTTCCCTTCTCCTGAGGACCTCTGTCTGGAACACTGTATCTCCCACTGCCCTTAATCTACTTAACGCCTTTTGCTAGTTATCTGTTTCTGTGTAATAAATTACCCCCAAACCTAACAGCTTAAAACAAATGTGCTATCTCACATTTCCTTTGGGTCAGGAATCTAGGAGCAACTTAGCCAGATGGTTCTGATTCAAGGTCTTTCACTTGTGCTGTCAGCCTCAGAGCCTGGCATTTAGAGTTGGAGGGTCCCTTCTGAGCTTGCTGGCACAGCTGGTGGTAGACCCCAGTGCCTCTCAGGCTATTGGTGGAGACCTCAGTGCCTTGCCCCATGGCCTTTCCACAGGTTGGTGATGTGGAAAGACATGGAAGCTATCTTCTCTCAGAATGAGAGAGAGAGTTGGAACACAGCAACCAGTTTTTGTGTAACCCAATCTTAGAAGTGACACACCACCCATTCACTATGCTATGGTCACAGAACCATGCTGATACAGCATGGGGGAAAGGTACATGGTGTGATCCCAGGGGGTGGGGATCCCTGGGGCCATCATGGGGGGCTTCTTGATTATCACTTCCTTTTCCTTACCCCATATTTGTAGGATTTTGTAATTTAAGTTGGTATTCTCCATTAGACTATAAGATTCTTGAGAACTGGTATCTGTTTTGCTCACATATCAGTTAACTTTTTCAGTAAAACACACAAATTAAAAACTTAGTGGTTTAAAAAGTAAGCATCCACTTATTATTTTCCATATATTTGTGGATCAGTGGGAGTTTTCCTGACCTGGAGCAGGCTCAACTGATGTGTCTGGCATCAGCTACTGGGTTAGGTGGGGCTGATGGGTCCAGAATGGCCTCCCTTGTCTGTCTGGTAGGTGACTGGCTATTGACTGGAACAATGAAATTAAGAGGGCTGTGTGTCTTTCTTTACCTGACCAGATAGACTGGGCATGTCCATATAGCAGCTATAGAGTTTCAAGGGTGAAAATGGAAAGGACCGAGGCCTCTTGAGGGGAAGATTTAAGAGAGGCATAGTATTATTTCTATCACATTCTGTTGGCCAGGACAAGTCACAAGGACAGCCTAAATTCAAAAGGTAGAAAAGTAGACCCATCATCACAACAGGAGGAACTGCAAAGGCATACTGCAAAGGGGTGTGGATAAGGGGGAAATGTAGCCAGTTTTGTAAGCACTGCCGGCCACAGCATCAACAGAGCTGAGCACAGTACCTGGCACAGGGTCAGGACTCAATGAATAACAAGATTTCTAGAAGGGATAAGTTTTGACGTTTTAACTTCATTTATCATTATTTTGTTCTTAGCTTATCCTCCTCACTGCTAAGGAGATGCTTATGTAAAGACAGGGCCTCTGTCTTGTTGATGTTTGCAACCCCACAACCTTGACATTACACTGGACTCTGCTAGATGATGAGTAAATACCATGCTGACTCTTTCAAGCCCTCTGCACATCTCTATGGCTTTGCCTTCCTTCATGCTTGAAGGCTTCTACAATAGATTTGAATAGGTTTTGCAATCTGGAAGACCAGGACTTAGATCATGATTCTGTAATTTACTAGCTGGGTGACCTTGGGCAAGTTCCTCCACTTGTTGAGCCCCAATTTCCTCTCCTACAAATTGTGGGTGGCTACTTAGACCTGTAGTGGGCTTCACAGAGTGCATATGTGCATAATGAAGTCTTTGCTCTAATGTCCTACTTTGCCTTGATCTTGATCTGGCCCTTTGACCCCCAGTCCTGACTTGACAGTCTGTCTCAGGAAAGACACATCTGTTCCATACTACTCTTGGCCTATTGAATGTTGTCTTTGGCATACATATGAGGGCAGCTAAACTCCAATTGTGTACAATTCCTAAGGCCACAGGAATGGGCAAGAAGACGTGTATCATAACAGATTTTTGCCCTGCTTTTCTAATCCTGAGGTTGTAGGATCTTCCCCTTGTACTCCACAGGTGTCTCCACACAGAGGTCCTGGTGTCTCCTGGTACTCTGTCCTCCGACATAGTTCTATTGAATTGTGGAAATGTTCTCTGCAATGTCCTTTATGTTTGCCACTAGAAACTTGTCTTTAGGACATTTGATGGGTGGCTAGTGTGAGTAAGCAATTGCATTTTAATTTTAATTAACTTAAACTTATATAACCATCCCTGGCTAGTGGCTACCATCGTGGAAAGTGCAACTCTAGGATCTCTTGGTGCAGTTTGTTTTTGGAGAGAGGATGTAGGGGTTGGGGGTAGGAAGAGTTAATGCAGAGGGAGATATCATGAGAAAGCCACAGAACTATCTTCTCATGAGTAGTGATTGATCTAAGACTAAGCTTCTCAGAAGGACAATTCGTTTAATGATGTTCAGATTCCTGAACCTCTGCCTTCCAGTCACCAAATTCCTAGTGAGGTCATCAAGAATGCCAGACCTAGGAATTATGTTGAAGCCCTCCAGAGACATAGCTTTCATGAGCAACATGCAGATTGAAAAATGTTCATTCCAGCCCAGGGAAAAGGTAAGAATCACCGAAGTAAGTTTTCACTCCTCAGATGTATGCCGCTGAAATCAATTTTTAGACAATATGATTTTGGTCTGCAGTTTAAAGTCCTAAAGAACTTTCTACTTCAAGTTTCTGGAAATGCTAATTACAAAATCCATAGCAGTGATTCTAGAAACTGAAATACCATTTTTTTAAAAAATTGAATAAAAATAGCTTCCAGGACTTTTACACAGACAGATCTCAGAATTTGATTCTAGTGAACCTTCAAAAAGGAACAAATTCCTATTGGAAAAATCTACCCAGTTCTGGAAACAACAAAAAAAAATTAATGCTCTTTTTTTTTATTCATCTCACTATCCATTCCATCTATCCACCTATAAATGTTTGGAGATGTCCAAACATTTTCTGAGTTCATGGGAAGTTCTAGAATGCAGGTGGCAAAGAGGATGAAAAACTAGAGAGACAACTTTTATATATTTGACTTCTTTTAAGTTTGGAAATTAAATAGGTAGGTTTCATGCTGGTAACCCACAGGACATAGAGCATTGAGTCCCTGATCTTAAAGTACCTTCTACCAGGTACCTTTTATCCATTTATTTGTTGATTAAGTATTTTCAAGTTTCTAACGTATAGACATTTAATTATTGTCACCAGAATTTTGAGGCCCCAAAGCATTCCATACTTTTTTATGAAACTTTGTAAACTTCAGTGCATTTCTTCACATATGTGCTTCTGTCTCTATATTAAGGTGTCCTTGAGGACTGGGACACTGATCCCTAGAACAATGTGTGGCACAGAGTTCCATAGATACATCTTCACTAGAGGATGCTGCCTGGCACGTAGTGGGTGCTCATTAAATATTCCCTGAAGGAACATAAAACCACAGAAAGGTGATGTTAGGCTAGATTCATGGTCCTAAGAGCCCAGGAGTCTGCTTCCAACATGGAAGCCCTTCAGGACATGAGCTTCACAATCTCTAAAGAATCTAAAGAAACTCACTCTGAGTATGGCCTTCATGAAATCATCAAGACTCTTTCTGCCTTCCTTATATTTTCAGCCTCCAGTGTCTGACAGGATAAAAATCTTCCAAGTATACTCATCACAAATAGGACCACCTTTCTTCCTTATTTTTTTTTTCCTTTAGGTGTCTTATGACTTCATCAGGTTCAAAGGTTGTTCCTATCTACTTGTTGCAACACAGATTTGGTGAAGATTTCTATGTTAATCTAAAACACTTCTTTATAAACTCACATTCGTTTTTAATTTGTGCCTTTAGAAAGAGTTCTTGAGGAAAAAATTTTTGAATATGAAAGCCTCCTATTCTGTCTGTCATGGCTACATACTCTTCTGGGTCCCTTTCAAAAGATTTGGTGACAAATACAATACACAACAGTCATTCATTTATTGGTTTACTTGAACATTCAGTCAACGACTATTTAACCTGTGCCTACTATGTGCCAGCTGGTGAATGATGGGGCTGAAAGTCTCACTAGACATGTCGGGCTCTAAAATTGCCAGAACCGCCACCTCATCAGCAGCCTCTTAGATGCCAGAGCTGGTGGCTCATGCTGACTTGAATGCTCCAGAGAGCTGAGCTCAGAGCTGGCCAGCAGCAGACATGCAAACCTATTTATGGACTTGAATGGATTTAAACAAATGCAGAAGGTTTGGCTGATCCAGGGCAATTAACCTAATAGTATTTTATTGCCTCACATTCTGGACCGATGGCAGCTCTTCAGGAGAAATGTAAAGTCCTGGGTATTATGATTCAGTATCTCTTCCTTGCTCCAGCTCACCCAGACAAAAGCTGCAGGCTTGGCTTTGACTAGGCACTTTTCAGGTTTCTGTCAGAACAAGTCCTAAACCTTAATGCATTTGGGTAGCGTGCAGCCAACTTGCAACTATTTGTGGTGACAAAGAGCAAGAATGGCATCTCCCAACCTCACTAAGTTTCCTTTGGACCAAGAATGTCAGTGTCTTTCTCCAGTGGAAGGACGACTGTTCCATCCCCAGGAGAGAATCCTGCAGGCTGCAGGCTGCTGGGAGAGCCCTGGGCAGGACATCTCACAAGGAGTCAAGAGCTAGCTCACCTGTATTAAATCCTCCCTCCCCCCTACCCCATCATGCTAAGTGTTAAACCCAGGGCCTTGAGCATGCTAGACAAGTGCTATATTACTAAGTTACACTCCCAGCCCTCTCCTGTGTTTTAAAACACTCTAAAAAACCACGGCTGTTTAAATGCTTCTGTGAAAGTGATTTTCAAAGTGGACTCTTTGTATTTTTCTAATTTTGTACAATATGTGTTTATTGCCTATTCACACATAAATTTTTTAAAATCTACATCCTCTTACATCCAAAGCTTAAAATAGCGTAGAGTTGATTTCATAGCCCTAGCTTGAAGTCAGTCCACTAATTTCATTTCAAAACCACAAATTTCTTCTGCCCCAAATCCTCAAATGCTCAATTACCTGCAGAATAAATTCAAGCTCATTAGCTTGGCCTATGAGATCAGGGTCATCTAATTCCTGCCTCACTTTCTTATTAGAGGTCTCTCCTGAAATAGACCCGAAGATAAAAATTTGGGTACAGGTAGCATGAGACTACCTGAGAGAGATGATGCCAAAGCATAGTAAGGTAGGGGTGGGAGAGACATGGGAGAAGAACACACTGAAGGGCACCTTTTGAGCACCCCTGGAGGGATGCAATAAGTAATGGAGGAAGGGTACAGACTCTGGGATTGGAATCAACCGTGGTCCCTCTGAGAGACTGTGTAGAACACACCTTGGGATTATCTAAGGGCCAGGAGGCTCACCCATTGGCACCCCTTCCTCGTTGATTGAGGGTCAATCGGATGGCTTTAACTCTGCCCTTCTTGTCTATTTCATGCAAAGGCTTGAACACCCTCTCACAGCCAGAAAACCTACTCAGGTAGAGAGGTGGAGGTTCTGGAGCTGGAAAGCCTGTAGGTGAGCTGGGTAAATCACAAAATTGGCCAATATCCTTTGCGACTTTTTTCCATCAAGAGGTGGAACTATTTTTTTTTTTTGCTCATGAATCTAGGCTGGCCTTTTGATGAATAGAATGCAGAAGTAGCCAGATTGCAGGAGTTCTTGGCTAAGACTCAAGTAATCTTTCAGCATCTGCTCTTGTACATTTGGAACTGTGTTGGAGCCATGTGAATAAGCATAAGCTGGGCTGCTAATGGAGCAGAGATGAGTACCCCTAGATCAATCAACTCACCAGCTGAGCACAGATACAGGAGTGAGACGAATTCAGACCAGGACAACCCAACCGAGCCCAGCCTAACTTGGTGAGCTCATAATCATAAACTATAGAAATTATTGTTGGTTTGAACCACTTAATTTTGAGCTTGTTGTTGTGCTGAAAAAAGTAATTGATCTAGCATTTATGGAAAATGTTCAGCAATGCTGTAAGTGAATTTTGGATTAGGCCCAGGTACCAATAGCACTTACCACACTATCATCAACATCTATAGCTGTGTAACAAATCATCCTAAAACATAGAGGCTTATACAGTTCTGAAGATAGGAGTTGGGAGGGGTTTGACTGGGTGGTTCTGGTTCTTACAAGGTTGTAGTCAAGATGTTGGCTGGGGGCTGGGCTGTAGCTCAGTGGTAGAGCACTTGCCTAGTATGTGTGAGGTTCGATTCTCAGCACCACATAGAAATAAATAAATAAATAAAAATAAAGGTCCATTGGCAACTAAAAAAATTTTTTTAAATATATATTTTGGCTGGACTAGGGATGTAGCTGAGTGTAGAGTGCCTGCTTAGCATGTGCCAAGCCCTGGATTCCATCCTTAGTACCACTAGAAAGAATAAATAAATTAATAAATGCTGGATGGGGCTGCAATCATCTGAAGACTTGACAGGGCCAGGGGATCTGCTCCCAAGCTCACTCATGTATTGACTGTTGCCAAAAATCTTTGGTTCCTCACTGGAGGCCCCAGTTCTTTGCCACTGAGCCTCTCCATAGGACTTCTCACATCATGGCTATATCCTATTGATCAACACAGATCAACTAGGGTGTGAATACCTGGGGACTTCTTACCGCGCTACCTTTTCTCCCTCACCTCCCATGCCCTCTGCCACACACTCCACACTTCAAATGACTTCCATGCTCCGTGCCCAAAGGCCTTTCTCCTCCCTCACTTCTTGAACAGTCCTAACAGGGTGAGCTGGCAGGGGAGTTCCATTTGTAGGGCAGTGAAGATGCATATTTTAGTGTTTGGTCTTACTTGTTATTTGGTACCTTTTTTAAAATTTTCTTTAAGACTTCCAAGAATCTAAATATTTTCACTCCAAACTGTCCAGCTTCACAGATCTTAAAACAAAATCCTGACTTTAAGCGTATTCCTGTGTACTGGTAGCAGATGCTATATTCTACCTGGAAGAGAAGGAGAAGTTTCATGAGAAACATTGCATTTGAGTCTGGTAGAATAAATTGAATTTGGGAAGCTAGAAAGGTGAGCATGTTAGTCAGCTTTTCATTGCTGTGACTAAAATACCCGACATAAACAACTCAGAGGTTCAGTCCATGGTGGATGACTCCATTACTAAAGGCCCATGGTGAGGCAGGACACCATGGTGGAAGGGCATGGTAGAGGACTGCTGCCCCATTCATGGCACACTGGAAGATGCACCCTTCCAGGGCATGCTCCCAATGGCCCACCTCTATACACTACCTGCCTACAGTTACCACCCCATCAGTCCATTCAAATTAGGATGGACTGATTAGGTTACGGTTCTCACAATCCAATAATTTCACCTCTGAATATTCCTGCATTAACAAAGGAGCTCTTGGGGGACACCTCATATCCAAACCATAACACAAGGGAAGATTTATTTTGGTTCACAGTTCCATAGGATCCAGACCTATTTCCTCCACTGAGAGCCTACCAGCTTACAGTTTCCACCAACTCCCAGGAGTCCATTCAGCTGTCCATGGGTGATGAGGTCACAACCCTCATGATCCAATCACATCTCAGAAGCCTCGCCTCTGAACACTGCCGCATTGGGGACCAAGCCTTCAACACATGAATTTTGGGGACAATCCATATCTAAACCATAACAGGGAGGAAGATAGAAATAGATTATTAGCCTTTGTTACATATGACCAGATACTCCCCAGAGAGAATGGAAGCACTAGGTACCAAAGATGAGTGCACAACACGTACAAATGCACCAGGGTGAGAGTGCCAGCACGCTGTGTGAACAGAGGTCACACCAGGATGAATGATCCTGGAGGGATGCAATATGCAATGGAGGAAGGGTACAGATTCTGGGGTTGGGCTTGAATCCTGGCTCTGCCAAATTCTAGCTTGGCCTTAGGCAAGTTAATTCATACCTCCAAGCCTCAGTTTACTAAAGTATAAAACAGAGATAATCATAGCTACATTGAAGGTCTGTCACAAAGATTAAGTGAAACCATGTCTGTAAAGTTCTATAAATGCTTGATCATAAAGCAAATGCTAGGCTGGGCATGGTGACTCATGCCTGGAATCCCAGCTACTTGGAAGGCTGAGGCGAAGGGATCAGAAGTTCAAGATCAGCCTCAGCAATTTAGCAAGACCCTGTTTCAAAATAGCAATTTTCAAAAGGGGTAAGGATATGACTCAGGAGTAGAGCACTTGCCTAGCATACAAAAGGCCCTGAGTTTGATCTCTAGTACCAGAAACAAACAAACAAACAAAAAAAAGTAGTTGTTCAAAAGATGGTAATTCTGATTATTATATTTAAAATGACCTCATTTTGACAGTGATCCAAAGCATATTTCAAGAGATGCCAACAGAGTTTCCAGTTTATTGGTTTCTACTACAGTTTGGATTTGGAGTGTCCCACAAAGGTTCATGTGTTAAAAGTGTGGTCCCCAGCTTAATGCTGCTGGGAGGTGATGGGACCTCTAGGAAGTGGGGCCTAGCCAGAGAGTCTAGGTCATTAAGGGCACGTCCTTGAAGGAGCTATTGGGATGTGTTATAGTTTAGATATGAGGTGTCCCCCAAAAGCTGATGTGTGAGACAATGCAAGAGAGTTTAGAGGGGAAATGATTAGGTTATGAGAGTTTTAATGTAATCTGTGTATTAATTCACTGATAGGGATGAAGGGAGTGGTAACTGTAGGCAGGTAGGGTGTGGCTGGAGGAGTTGGGTCACTGGGGGCATAACTTTTAGGTTTATATTTTGTCTGTGGTCAAGGGCGCTCCTCTCTGCTTCCTGATTGTCATGTCCTGAATTGCTTTCCTCTGTCACCCTCTTCCACCCTGATGTTCTGCCTCATCTTGGGTACGGAGCAATGGAGTCAGACATCTGTGGACTGATAACCTCTGAAACTGTGAGGGCCAAATAAACTTTTCCTCCTGTAAAACTGTTCTTGTTAGATCTTTTGGTCCTAACAGCAAAAAAGCTGACACCAGCCCCTTCCTCTTTCACTTTTCTTTATAAATTGATTATTTTGGTATTGGTTACAGTAATGCAAATTTAACTAACATAGTTTCTCTTTCTTTTTTCCCTGATAAAATTGTTTAAGAACAAAAGGAACACTTCCAAATAGATGCACACTCCTCATCTCCAGGCTTGTGAAGGGCCCATGGTTCTCAGAACTCTGGGAGGCCTTGCTTTGAAGCCTCAGTTAGCAAGTGGCCAATGTTCCATATTGTTTGAAGGGCCTCCTTTCCAATCATCGTTTTTTGGCCAAAAAAAAAAAAAAAAATTAAAAAGTAATGAATCTGTCTCTATATTTTAAATTTCCTGGGAAATAAAAGTGTCTCATGATGCTCACAGTGATGGTTAGTCTTGAGGCACAGAGACTCACTTTCCTCTGCTAGGAGGAATTAGATTCCACAGTGAATGAAGACTGGAAATGTTCTTTAGTGATTTCCTGCAAGTTGAATATTATAATTTTCCTGGGTGCTGTTTATGTTATTAAATAAACTCTTAGGCATTACTTATAAAAATCATCAGTGGCCAGATGTGGTGGAGCATGCCTGTAATTCCAATGGCTCAGGAGGCTGAAGCAGGAGGATTGCAAGTTCAAAGCCAGCCTCAGCAAAAGCGAGGTACTAAGCAACTCAGTGAGACCCTGTCTCTAAATAAAATACAAAATGAGGCTGGGCTGGGGATTTGGCTCAGTGACTGAGTGTCCCTGAGTTAAATCCCCAGTACTCCTCCACACCCCCCACCCACCAAAAAAGAGAAAAAAAAGTCATCAGTCATGGGCTGGAGTTGTGGCTCAGTGGTACAGCACTCGCCTAGCATGTGTGAGGCACTGGGTTTGATTCTCAGCACCACATACAAATAAATAAAATAAAGGTCCATTGACAACTAAAATAATTAAAAAAAATCATCAGTCAGTTAAGGGGTTGTGATTTGTGAAGCTGTGAAAGAAATGAGATAGTGATGCCAGCTGCCCAAGCCTTGATTCTTTGGGAAGGCCTCTCCTTCTCCCACCTAATTCTTCCCTAAATTTCTACAGGGTTCTAGAATGCTCTGGGCTTCAGCTCTGTGGATATGCAGCTTCCCTTTCACATTACACCTCTGAATGAAGGCTTCCTTTTGAGAAGGAAGTGTTGGACATAATGAAAGTGAATGGAAGTTACAAGATTTGTAGAAGGAAAGAGTGTGGAGTCTAGAGGTATCACCTTTCCTTCTCTGGGTGCCCTTGGGCACAAATTCCAACTTCAGAGTCTGCTTCTTCTGAGCAAGGAGATTTATGCTTCTCTGGCAGGGCTGTGAAGTGCTCTGCAGATGGGGTCCCTGCCTTCCCTTGATGGCAGTAGCTTTACACAACCAGTTACCTCCCTAGACCACTGGCAGCTCCAGTATGCTTTGTTCTTCTCCTAAGCACCTGAGGGAGAAGAAACCACAGGGCAGATGCTGAGGCAACTGCTTCCCCAAAGGTGAAACTTCTACCTGTCTTTGTCTTTTGTTTATTTTTCTATTAAAAGAATCCAGAGCTGGGCTCAGTGGTACATGCTTATGATCCCAGCTACTCGGGAGGTAGAGGTTTGGAGGATCACAAGTTTAAGGCCAGCCTGGGCAACTTAGCAAGAGGCAGTCCCAAAATAAAAATAACAAAGGCTGGGGATGTGGCTCAGTGGTAGAGTGCTTGCCTAGCATGTGAGTTTCTGAGTTCAATCCCCAGTACCACCTCAGTTAGCAAGTGGCCAATGTTCCATATTGTTTGAAGGGCCTCCTTCCCCATCATCATCTTTGGGCAAAAAATTAAAAAGTAATAAATCTGTCTCTATATTTTAACTGCGAGGAGGGGTTGGGGGAAGGCACTCAGAAATCTCTTCTGTGAACAAATTAACAACAATAAACAGAAGGTAGAAAAGAGGAGGCCGAAACACCCTCAATCAATACTGAACTGTATACTGGTTCTGGGAGCCTGGTCCTTTGGTCTTCTTTTTGTCTTTTTCTTGCTTGGGAGGTGAAGAGAAGAGCAAGCATACTGGAGCCCGCACACTGTGCTTGTCCCCATGCTTTCATGATGCCCACTGCCCTGCCATTTTCCTGCTGAGGATGGATGGAGGGGGTGCCAGAATAAGGGTGCATTAGGATGTTGGGCAGCTGGAACAGGCCTGAGCCAACTCCATAGGAGCTGCTGACTTACTGAGTCAGTACTGACTCCTGGTAGCCGCACTTCTCTATCTGTCATTGACAGCTGGCCTGGTAGCACTGGCATCTGAGGAGTTCAGGGATGCCTCAGACTGGAAAAAATGTCATTGGCATTTGGTGGGGCAGGAAGGAAGGGTAGGGAAAGCTCCTCTGAAGCCAGCATAGGGGGGTCAGCAGCCAGGGGAGGGGATGTTACTCAGTTCCTGCTGTGCCCTGCGGACTGGAGCCCAGCGACTCTGAATCCTCGGGATCAGAATGTTCAAGAACACCCTGAGCCTGGGGGAACACAGTGGTGGCTTTTGCATGTCATCCCCTCTGCCTGGAAAATCCATTCTACTTTGTCCACCCAGAGAATCCTAGCATTCTTTAAGATTTAACACAGAAGTCTCCTCCTTACAAGCAATGATTAATTTTAGGTGTAACTTGACTCATTTAAGGAATATCTAGGAAGCTGGTTAAGCATTATTTTGGGTGTGTCCTTGAGGCCATTTCTGGAGGAGATGGAGTGGAAGTCTCAGTGGACTGGGTGGGGAAGATCTGCCCTCAGTGTGGGTGGGCACCATCCAATAATCTAGGAGGCACGGAGAATAAAGGGGAAAAAGAGGTGAGTGTGCCTCTATCTATCTCTCTGGGGTCAGGGATACATTCTTCCTCTTCTGACTATGAACTTCAGAACTCAAAGCTCTCTGGCTTTTGGACTCGAGGACTTCCACCAGTGACCCCCAATTCTCAGACCTTTGGCCTTAGACTGAGAGTCATACCATTGGCTTCCCTGGCTCCTGAGGCATTCAGAGTTGGCTGAGTCTTGCTACCAACATTCCCATCCAGCTTGCATATGGTCTGTCATGGAACTTCCTAGCCTCCATAATTTTGTGAGCCAATTTTTCTATAAATTTCCTCTAATATATCTTGTGGCAGGGGTGCACTGGAGATTGAACTCAGGGTTACTCTACCCTGAATTATATCTTCAGTCCTTTTCTAAAATCTGAGACATGGTCTTGCTAAGTCGCCTCAAACTTGTGATCCTCCTGCCTCAGCCTCCTGAGTTGCTGGGATTACAGCTTTGTACCACCATGTCTGGCTTCTCTACCTCTATCTCTATCTTATTGGTTCTGTCTCTCTGAAGAACCCTAATACACACGGGAAATCTCCCTGACTATACATGGGAAGCACACCCCTATGAGAGCCCAACTTACCTTATATTGTTGTTTTCCTGTTAATTTCATTAAACTTTTCTTAGAGATCTAGCCCAGAGGCCTTGGGAACAGGGTGGGACCCTCTCTGATTTGCTGATCTGAGCATGACAGAGAAGGCTCAAGCGAAGCCTTCTATCCATGTTCTAAGAAGGACATGCATCACTCACCAGACCCATCCTTCCAGTGGCCTCCACTTGTGAGCATCTCTTTCACAGATGCCAATAGGAGCTGCTCTTCTGAGCCTTTGACAACAGCTACCACGCACCTGCTGGGAGCCCACATGTGGCCTGTGAGTTGGAGGCAGCCTCTCGTTGAGCAAGGACTCCTCGGGTCCAAATTCTGTCTCTACCACCTACTAGCCAGGTGGCCCTGGGCAGGTCAGAAGATAACCAAAGCATCTACCACCAGACTCCTGAGGACTGAAGGAATTGCTACCGTCTTGAGTGCATGTAACAAGGACTCAGTAATGTTAACTATTATTTGTCCAGCCTTCCTCAAAATCACAGCAGTAAACCTCCAAGCCATCTCAGGAAATTTCTGAACTTGTCTGGGAACTGAGCTTATGCTGGGGATTGGCCACCCCTACAGTTCCACACAGGTTCAGGCCAAGGCGAGGGTCGTTGTGGGCCAATAGCTAAGAAGAGGACTTTGAAAGGAGTGATGGGGGTGAGCCAGCTCACCAAATTCCCAAGTGAGTGTCTGCCTGGACCCCAGGCCTGCCTTTCTGTTTTTGGCTTCCTGGCCGTTGCTGTTGTCCTCAGGGACAGGCTATTTTAGGTAGCCGTCAAAATAAAACTGAGATGAACCCAGAATTCTTGGCAGGCAAACAATACCATAATTATGTGCTTTTTAACTTCAAAAATTAGGCAACCGAAGCTGACCGGCCGGGGTCCGTGGGGTGCTTTGAGGATAATGAGGCCTCCATCTTGCGACCTGTCACCATCACACACCCTTAGCCACAGGCAGCCGCCATAGCACGCAGGGCTCTTAGGGACGTTGTTTCTTCTCTGGGGAGTCCTATTGTCTGGACAACAATGCAACTGGCTTTCACACTAGATGCTGGTGGGTTGCAAGGGTGACTTATTACTTTCTATATCATAAATCCTCTCACAAAAGTCCTGGTCCCTGGGGCTGGTGGGCCCGAAGGAACAGAGAGGCCTGTGTTCCAGGGCTGGACTTCCAGGGCAGGAAATCACCCTGAGGAATAGTTTGTGCTTTGATTGCTGATTGAGTGGAGGGGGTGGGCAGACCCTCTGGTCCTGTAAACAGGCCCCTTCCTCTTTGTGCCGGGGAGCCAAGGGGGAGGGGAGGGAATTAGTCACACACAAGAGCAACAGGATTAGGCCCCTGAGAGTTAAACCCCTTACTGCAACCCAGAAAGGGGAAAAAAGAATGGGAGATTCAAATAGAGGAGGGTTGCGATGGTGTCAGTAAAGGTCCGTGCCTGAAGGACAAAGCAGCAGCCATGATCAGAGGATCTCTGAGCCCCCAGGAAAGACCCTCAGATGCCTGGAATAGAGAAAGGGACCAATAGAGCCACCTCCAGGGATATTCTTAGAGGTATACCCAGAACCCTTAAACCCCCCACTCCCAAACACTGACTCAGCCCTGGGAATAAGGTACGTCTTGAAACTTGATGCGCCTGGTGGAGTCCATCTTAGCAACCTGAACCCGCAGGGACACTTGAAAACCACACCCTGGCCATGGCCATGCTGCTCTGTTTGCAGGGAGGTGGACAGACACCTTGGGTGGTGACAGGCCCTCTGCATTCTTTTATCAAAGGCCACCTGGGTGTGGGCACCCTGCACTCAAGGGAGCACCCCTTGAGTGTCCTGCATTCCCCACCCCACCAGGAATGCCAACCCTGCCACTGCTCGCTGCAGTTGAGGACTGTGCTCCTTTCAAGTATTCGGAAGCCCTTCATTTTCCCCCTCCTCCAGGGTCCCCAGGCCTGTCATTTTCCCAGGCTCTCTGGGAAGGGTCTCTTAAGGATGGGTTCTAACTTCCTGCTTGGTTTTAGTGTGTTTGATTCTTTTTCTTTTTCCTCAAAAGCCTGAAACGTCTTTCTCTGCTGCAGGAGCCACAAGAGTAACAAGCCTTGGGAAGACATTTTTAGGGATTCAGCCCAGAGACAGGACCTTGCATTTGGTCTAGGAGGCAGACAAAGGAAAAAGAGGCCGCCATGATTTTGTGATGGAGGCAGGAGCTTTAGCCAGGTGGACTGGAGGCAGGCCCCCCAGCCTCTCCGCCTGGTACAGGTGGGGTGCTCCACTAGAGGGGCCTCCCTGTCCTTGTGTTCCTGTCCTGTGTGGGCTCTGATTGGAAGGAGACACTGAATTCCAGTATGAAAGAGAAACCACCTCCCTCTAGGGACTTGGCAGCAGTACCTTTGTCCATGTAGACCTGCAAAAAATGGACTGACCCTCTGTCCAAGCTGGAAGGAGCCTTAGTAGAGTGCATTGGGTGGTAATAAGTGGATGAACGAGGACTGGGGACTAATTCCATTGGGCCATGGCCAGTGCTTGGGTAGCTTAGTCAAAGAGAAAAGAGGGGGAATTCACAGAGGTGGGCAGAGGACCCTCAAGTCATATTGCCAGCTGCTGATGGCTGGACTCCAGGTACAGCATGCTGGACTGGGGACTTTGATAAAGAAACAGCCACCGTCACACCAGTCTCATTGTGCACCTTCCAGGGCTGCCTGCATGGAGCTGAACTATCTCTGAGCCGATCAACACACAGGAGCAGAGCCCTCCTTTGTTGCATTGTTTAGTAACTCCCAAGAGACAGACCCCACCCAACTTGTACATGTAAGCAGTGCCTGCAGAGTTCAGAAAGCTGCCTTAAATTCTTCTTAATGCCAAAGGTAGGTGCATTGAACGATCACAGTTTAGAAAATTTCTGCTTCCTGCCAGCCCAGCTAGGCTGAGATCCCTGCTCCCCTCCTGCCACCTGGCCTGGGTGTTTCAGAGGACTCGCTCCTGAAAGGAGTGAGCTTGAGAGGTGGGCCCCTTCTCTGGAATGGGCTGTAGGAGAGGGAGGTACCAGAGAGGATGGCAAGAAGACAAGAAGGTGATGACAAACCCTTCCTGCATCCCACATCCCTCAGTTCTACCCCCGACCTGCCATCTGTGTCTGAGTAGGATGGCACTGGGGGTGGTGTCCTCAAAGGATTCTTCCTATATCCACCCACCCACAAATCTCTCTCTGAGAGCACTTCACCCTCTAAACGGTTATTATCTGCCAGGAAGCAACCAGCTGAAGGGTCCAAGGGAACTGATGAGTGAGGGAGACAGTCTGAGGACATGGTTTAAAAACCATCCCTCAGAGTCTTCTGTACCTGCAGCCCGCTTCCTGCTCTATTTCTTCTTCTTCATCCATGTCATCTACTGCCTCCTTTCATTGTACTTCATAGCTCATACTTTGCTGTCCATGCTCCACTCAAACATAAGCTCCACAAGGGCAGGGACCTTTGTCTCTTTTGTTCAGCAATCCAGCCTAAACTAGTGCACAGAACAGAACATTTCCTGGCACCAGGAAGCAGCCAACAACACGTACTGAATGAACGATTTCATCTGGTATGTGAATGCATTATGGTATGTGAAATATTAGAAGGCCAGTCCTCAGATAGGATCTGTGATGATCTTAAAGTGGCCAGCCTGCCCTGCCCTTTCTTTGTTAAAGAGACTGAGCATCCTTGTACAAATTCATCAGACGTTTGTGTTTCTTTTTGTATGTGTGTGTGTGAAATGCCTTAGGTCTCTTGCTCTGTTTTTCTGTTGGGTTGCTTGTCTGTCTTTCTTTGAGGAATCCTTGTGTTCTTTTTGTTTTGGTACTGGAGTTTGAACTCAGGGATGCTTAGCCACAGAACTATATCCCCAGCTTTTTAAAAATTATCATTATTTTTAGACAGGGTCTCACTGAGTTGTTTACCATCCTCCTGCCTCAACCTCCCGAGTCACTGGGATTACAAGTGTGTAGACCACACTTATCCTAGAAACAAACCCTTTATTGACTATATGGTGATCTCCCAGTTTGGAGCTTGTCTTTTAATTTTCTATATGGTTTATTATTTTATTGTAGTTTAATTTATTAGTCTTTTATGATTATTGCTGTCCGTGTCTTATATAAGGAATTCTTTGGTATTCCAAAATAATGGAAATATTCTCTGGTATTTTTTCCTAAAAGTTTTAAAGTGTTGTCTTTACCATTTAAGTCTTTAATCCATTAAGAATTAATATTTGCTTATGGGATAATAATACATTTTTTCCTTCTTAATCACTGATTATATTATCACAATTATTTTTAAAATTTTTTATTTGTTCTTTTTAGTTATACATGACAATAGAATTATTTTGACATATCATATATACATGGAGTATAATTTCACATCTTTGTGGTTGTACATGATGTGGAGTTATATTCATATAAGAACATAAGAAAGTTGTGTTGGATTCATTCTACTGACTTTCTTATTCACATTCTCCCTCCTTTCCCTTCATTCCCCTTTGTCTAATCCAGTGAACTTCTATTCTTTCCTACCCTCTCCCCACTTATTATGAATTAGCATCTGCATTTGGCCTTTGTTTTTTGAGATTGTTTTGTTTCTCTTAGCTTGATAGTCTCTAGTTCCATCCATTTACTAGCAGATGCCATAATTTCATTCTTCTTTAGGGTAATATTCCATTGTGTATATGTACTACACTTTCTTTATCCATTCATCAGTTGAAGGGCACCTAGGTTGGTTCTATAGCTTAGCTATTATAAATTGAGCTGTGTTGGCGAAGATGTGGGGAAAAAGGTACACTCATACACTGCTGGTGGGACTGTAAATTGGTGCAGGCAATATGGAAAGCAGTATGGAGATTTCTTGGAAAATTGGGAATGGAACCACCATTTGACCCAGCTGTCCCTCTCCTCAGTCTATACCCAAAGGACTTTAAAACAGCATACTACAGGGACACAGCCACATCAATGTTTATAGCAGCATAATTCACAATAGCTAAATTGTGGAACCAACCTAGATGCCCTTCAATAGATGAATGGATAAAAAAAATGTGGCATATAAACACAATGGAATGTTATTCAGCAATAAAAGAGAATAAAATCATGGCATTTGCAGGTAAATGGATAGAGTTAGAGAAGATAATGCTAAGTGAAGTTAGCCAATCCCAAAAAACCAAATGCTGAATGTTTTCTTTGATATAAGGAGGCTGATTCATAGTGGGGTAGGGTGGAGGGAGCATGGGAGGAATAGACGAACCCTAGATAGGGCAGAGGGGTGGGAGGGAAAGGGAGGGGGCATAGGTTAATTAATGATAGTTGAATGTGATGATCATTATTATCCAAAGTACATGTAAGAAGACATGAATTGGTGTGAGTATACTATGTATACAACCAGAGATATGAAAAATTGAGCTCTATATAAGTAATAAGAATTGTAGTGCATTTTGCTCTTATAAATAAATTTAAAAATAAATAAATGAATAAAAAAGAAAAGAAAAAATAAATTAATAAATGTTAAATAAAGTAAAAAAAATAATAAATTGAACTTCTATAAACATTGATGTGGCTGCGTCACTATAGTATGCTGATTTTAAGTCCTTTGGTATGTTATGGTTTGGATGTGAGGTGTACCCCAGAGCTCACTTATGAAACAATGCAGGAAGGTTCAGAGGAGAAATGATTGGGTTGTGAGAGTCTTAGCCCAATCAGCAAATTAATCCCCTAATAGGGATTAACTGAGTGGCAACTGAAGTGGTAGGTTGTGGCTGAAGGACATGGGAATTAGGGCCATGACTTGGGGGTATATAATTGTATCTGGTAAGTGGAGACCTCTCTCTCTGCTTCCTGATCATCATGTGAATTGCTTCCCTCTGCCACACTCTTCTGCCATGATGTGTCTGCCTCACTTTGAGCTCTGAGGAATGGAGCCAGCCTTCTATGGACTAATATCTCTGAAACCATGAGCCCTCAAATAAACTTTTCCTCATCTACAGTTGTTCTGGTTGGGTCTTTTAGTCACAAGGGCAAAATAGCTGATAACAGGGTATATGCCAAGAAGTGGGATAACTGGATCAAATGGTGGTTCCATTCCAATATTGCTGTGGAATCTCCGTACTGCTTTCCATAGTGGTTGGACCAATTTGCAGTCCCACCAGCAATGTATGAGTGTACCTTTTCCCCCACATCCTTGCCAACATTTATTATTACATGTATTCTTGATAATTGCCATTTTGAGTGGAATGAGATGACATCTTTGAGCAGTTTTAATTTGCATTTCTCTAATTGCTAGAGATGTTGAACAATTTTTCATATATTTGTTGACCAGTCATAATTTCTTCTGTGAAGTGTCTGTTTAGTTCCTTTACCCATTTATTGATTGGTTTATTTGTATTTTTGGTGTTAAGTGTTCTGAGTTCTTTACATATCCTGGAAATTAATGTTCTAACTGAGGTGCAGGTAACAAATTCTGCAGGCTTTCTGTTCATGTTCTTGATTCTTTCCTTTTCTCTGAAGAAGCTTTTTAGTTTGATACCATCTCATTTACTGATTCTTGATTTTATTTCTTGCACTTTAGGAGTCTTGTCGAGGAATTTAGTTCCTAAGCCAAAACGATGGAGATTTGGGTCTACTTTTTCTTCTAGTAGGTGCAGGGTCTCGGGTCTAATGCATAGGTCCTTGATCCACTTTGAGTTGAGTTTTTACACTTATTTTTTTTAAAAATATTTTTTTTAATATTTATTTTTTAGTTCTTGGCGGACACAACATCTTTGTTGGTATATGGTGCTGAGGATCGAACCCGGGCCGCACGCATGCCAGGCGAGCGCGCTACCGCTTGAGCCACATCCCCAGCCCTACACTTATTTTTTTAACCCCTCCTTTTCCCAAGGGTCTTCAATTTCATTTCTGACATATATCAAAATTCTACAAATTGGCAAGTTTTTTTTCTGGGTTCTTTATTCTGTTCTATTTGTCAGTTTTTCCATTCTTGCATCTTTATATTTTTGTATTTATTATCACTTTATAATAAGTTTATAATCTCTGGTAGGAAAATTCCTCCTTCAGAGGTTCTTGACTAGTCTTAAAATTTATATCCCATCAATATTTGAAATTTTCTTCTAAATGCCTGAAATAAATTACCATTGGGATTATAGTGGGAATTGTATTGACTCAATTATGATATTGAGTTTTCCTGTTCATGAACACAGATTACTTTTTAACTTTTAGGTCTCTTTCCTTGATGACTTCTCCTTCTTTCGCCCATCATCTGGATTGTGTCTTATGATTGATAATGTCTTATAATTGGCAGTCTTTTTTCTTCCTTAAAGTATTGGTGCATCATATCATCAAATGTGTCTTAGATCTAATGAAATACATTACCTTTTTTGTTTTGCAATTGTGTGTGTATGCTGCTGAGGATCAATCCAGGGCCTCATGTATGCTAGGTAAGTGCTCTACTACTGAGCTACATACTCAGCCCAGCAAATGTTCTTTAAACATTTATAGGCACATGCCAGTAATCCCAGCAGCTCAGGAGGATAAGACAGGAGGATCATGAGTTCAAAGCCAGTCTCAGCAACTGCCAGATGCTAAGCAACTCAGTGAGACCCTGTCTCTAAATAAAACACAAAACAGGACTGGGGATGTGGCTTAGAGGTCGAGTGCCCCTGAGTTCAATCCCCAGTACCCTTCCCCCCAAAATCTCACTAAATTTCAACCTGTAGATGATGACTAGAAGCACATTTTTTTGTATATTAATTTTGCTTAGTTTGCATTTGCTTTTGTCTATTTCCAGGATGATGATCTGAGACTGCTTAAGCCTCTTAAGAGGTCCCTGGGTATAGACTGTGTGTGATGGTACATATTTGTGATCCCAGCAACTTGGGAAGCTGAGACAGGAGGATCACAAGTTTGAGGTCAGTCTTAACAACTTAGGAAGACCCTGTCTTAACACAAAGAAAAAAATTAAAATGGCTGGAGATGTAGCTCAGTGGTAAGCACCTCTGGGTTTAGTCCCCAGTACACGGTGTGGGGGGAAGAGGTCCTTGAGTTTAAGTGGCAACCTTACGTTGCTACAACCCCAAAACTTATTCTCCCAGATTAGCTCCTCAATTGGCAGTTACCCACAGGTTTACTTTTGCAGCTCTACCCAATCCTGGATTTTTGGAGAGAAAAGGCTAGGAGAGAACTTAGAAATTTACCATACTCTGTTCAAGAATTGGGATCCAGTGATTATGTAATGGAGAGTCTTTCATTGTATCTCTGATAATCACCTCTTGCTGTCCACTCACATGGCAGGTACCTTTTCATCCATAGTGCACTCTCTAGGTCAAACTGGCCTCTGAAAAAATTATTATTAGAAAAGTAATACATGTTTTCTGTACAAAATATTTAATGAAAAAAAAGTACAAATAAGAAAATTCAAATCACTTGTAAGTCCTATTCTCCTCTGGGATATAACTGCTTTAATTTTGAGGTGTATGTAGGGGGTTGAACGGTGGTCCCTCAGAAGAGACATCCACCTAGAACCTGTAAGCCTAACCTTCTTGGAAAAAAGAGTCTTTGCAGATGTGATTTAGCCAAGGCTCTCAAGATGAGATCATCCTGGATTGGGGTGGCCCCCAAATCCAATGACAGTCCTTTGAAGAGAAGGAAAAGACCAACAGAAAGCCAAGTGAAGACCAAGGCAGAGGTTGGAATGACAGAGTGCCTGGGGCCACCAGATGCTGGAAGAGCCAAGGGAGGAATCCCCTAGAGCTTTCAGAGGGAGTGTGGCCCTGATGAAACTTTGATTTAAAGCTTCTGGCCTCCAGAATTGTGAGAATAAATTCCTATTGTTTTAAACCACCCAGTGTGTGATCATCTGTTACAGCAGCCCTGGGAAAATAATAACAGTATATATCAGCTATAGGTCAAGTGCTCCAGGAAATAGATTCTGAGACAGATTTTTATGCAGGCAGTTTATTGGGGAGTGTTCTTGGAAGCAACACCTAGAAGGCTGAGAGAAAGGTGGTACCGAGCTGAGGGGGAAGTTGAACCAGAGGTTAAGCACCACCACCCAGCTGGGATAGCCCTTTAGAGTTGTCTGAAATTGAGGAGGTGGGTCTCTGCATCAACCAGTCATTAGTAGGGGATAATGTGGGTGGCAGCTGCCTTCAGAAGAGGGCAGACTGGGGAGGTCTCCGCTGTGAGACTCAGCAGACACCACTCCCAGAGTCTGGGAAAATGGAAGCTTCACCCTGGAAAGGGGAACCGAGGCCACATCAATATGCACTAAAATACCCTTTCAATATTTCTATGCTTCTCTCTAAGATACGTTTTCAGTTTTAGCACTTAATTTCTGAAACACTTTATATTTATATATAAATTCAGCAGGCTATTTAAAGTCTAAATCCATTGTCAAAACATCACTGAGTTCATGTATTAAATTCTATAGAACAAGCTCATTTTAAGAAAGTGGAACTATTCCATATGACTAAATGACCGTGTAATTTTTCCAGGAAACAGTTTTCTTTCTATATATACCCCTCTCAGTTCCTCCAGATGTCTCTCTTGACAGTGGTTTGCTTTTAACACTTGCTGTTCTCTGCCTGGTGAGCTTTTCTCCCTGGAACCCCGAGTCCTGCCCACCACACACATGGCTGGCTCTTGAACTTTGTTGATTCTTCCTACCAAGGTGCTTCCCTGATAGCACCTTGTACGTTCCATCTTACTGCTCATCCGATTTGCAACTGCTTCTTCCTTAGCTTCTAGCACTGGGCTGACAGAGGGTGTATAGAGGTATTTGTTGAACTGCATGCATTCCTGCCCTGCAAAGCCTGGAGTCAGATTGAGTCCTATTTGCACTTTATACCTTTAGCACCAATCAGAGTGCTAAGCATGGGTGGATGCTTACTAAATGTTGTTGAGTGACTCAGTGATTTTACACAGTGGTTCCTTTTATATATACATATGTTCTGCATTCTGCATGTCCAAACTGCTTCTCTTAATACCAAGGAACTGAATACCCCCAAGGGATGGCCTATGAGATGTTCTACGGGAGATCTGTGGCACCAGCCCTGCAAAACCCATGCATCCAGAACCACTGGCCTATACCAGTAAATGCTGCAGGGAATTTCTCAGTTACTTTAAAAACATCTCTGTGATTTCCCCTACAGAAGATTCTAGATAACATATGTAGATAATCTGTTTTCAACAGGTGGGGCTTATCTCCTTCCCCCACCTCCTTTGCATGTGGCTTGCTTCCAAAGGGTTTGGAATGGAAAGTGGGGAGAGGAACACGACAGTAGAAACCCCTGGCAATGGCTTTGTGGCCTGGTGAACCAGGTTAATTAACACCTGGTGAGTCATGCTGATAGCAATGGGCCCTGGTGACAGTGTGATGACAATGATGCTGTGGTCTTCCCCAGAGCTTATCACCCAGTCTAATCACGAGGAAACACCAGACAAATGCAAATCGAGGGACAGTCTACAATGTGCATGATCATTACTCCTGGAACACGCCAAGGCTACCAAAACAAGGGAAGTCAGAAACTGTGGGATACAGAGAAGAGGAGGCTAAGGATGACTCAGGGCAATGTGCTGTTGTGGATGGGATCTCGGAACAGAAAAAGATGTGGGAGAAACATTCCAGTAAGATTGGCAGCCATTATGAAGTCCAACAACAACAAGTGCTGGAGAGGATGCGGGGAAAAGGGTACACTTGTTCATTGTTGGTGGGACTGCAAATTGGTGCAGCCAATTTGGAAAGCAGTATGGAGATTTCTTGGAAAGCTGGGAATGGAACCACCATTTGACCCAGCTATTCCCCTTCTCGGTCTATTCCCTAAAGACCTAATAAGAGCATGCTACAGGGACACTGCTACATCGATGTTCATAGCAGCACAATTCACGATAGCAAGATTGTGGAACCAACCTAGATGCCCTTTAATAGATGAATGGATAAAAAATGTGGCATTTATACACAATGGAGTATTACTCTGCATTAAAAAATGACAAAATCATAGAATTTGGAGGGAAATGGATGGCATTAGAGCAGATTATGCTAAGTGAAGCTAGCCAATCCTTAAAAAACAAATGCCAAATGACTGCTTTGATATAAGGGGAGTAACCAAGGACAGGGTAGGGACGAAGAGCTTGAGAAGAAGATTAACATTAAACAGGGATGAGAGGTGGGAGGGAAAGGGAGTGAGAAGGGAAATCGCATGGAAATGGAAGGTGATCCTCAGGGTTTTACAAAATTACATATAAGAGGAAATGAGGGGTAAGAGAAGAATAATACAAGTGGAAGAAATGATTTACAGTAGAGGGGGTAGAGAGAGAAATGGGGAGGGGAGGGGAGGGGAGGGGAGGGGGGATAGTAGAGAATAGGATAGACAGCAGAATACATCAGTCACTAGAATGGCAATATGTAAATCAATGGAAGTGTAACTGATGTGATACAGCAATCTGTATACGGGGTAAAAATGGGAGTTCATAACCCACTTGAATCAAACTGTGAAATATGATATATTAAGAACTATGTAATGTTTTGAACGGCCAACAATAAAAAAAAAAGAAAGAAAGAATTGGAAGGTCCAGCTGGAGACACATGGTGCTCCTTCACCTCCACTGATATTTGATTCTTTAGACTGAGGAGTGGACAGGAGGCAAGTCCTCCCAGAATAACTAGAGCACCTTCAGTGGACGTTCTCCGGCCCTAAGGAACCAAAGTAAAATAATTCTACTCTTCAGAAAAAGAGAGAGAGAAAAAAAAGGACACAAAGTTAATGTCTCTTTTTCCTACTCAAAATTACAGGTGTGACTAGTGGGTTATTAATTATAAAACTGCCTTATTAAGCTGTAATGGAAGCATTGGTGTTTTTTTTAATTCTCTAAGTACTTGTAGCAAATTTTAGCATTAAAAATTACTTAAGTCAAAATTAAAAAAAAAAAAAAAGAACACCCAACGGAACATATATAGTTCTCTAGTTTGAATGCCATTGATTTACTCAATCTCTGCTATGATAAAAAATAGAAAAGGTTTTGTGAAATATTTCTAATGCTTTAGAAACAAAATTTAATTAAAATTTAAATTATTTTAACCCTTGATTTTATTTTAAGGTGGAAGTTAATTTCAATAATTTGGAAGGACACAAATGCTAAAATGTAACAGGATGGTAATAAGCATAACTATAATCTACATGGTAGGTTTATAATGATTAGATGTAATGCATGAAAAGATAGCAGGTCAGTAATAGAGCCATGCATAAAATGCTCCTTTCAAAATCTTTATTTGCATTTCTATTACTGAAATCATTTTCTAATAATGAAGTTGCCATGAGAGAAGCTCCATTACTAAGGAATCACTGTTACAGAAACAGCATTATTAAAGCATTGCTATGTACAGGAACTTTTATTAGGATGAAACAAGTTCTATATCATTGTAATAAAGCTTCCATTATAATCCTAATTGCATAAAGCTGTGTTTGAGTATAGCAATGGTAAAGCTGTAGGACTTTTAATAAAGTATCAAAATAATGCTTTGGTAATAAGATTGTTTAGAATACTAACTTCAGGGAAGACTGAACTGATTAATGGATGATGTTTATTTCACTGATTATACATGGTCTACCAAGAATTAAAATTAAAAGAAAAAAAAAATAAAAGAGCCCTCATACACCTAAAAAAAAAAAAAAAAAAAAGATGTGGGAGAAAGATAGTGAAGTCTGAAAAAAGGGTGGAGTTTAGTTACAAGCAATGCTCTTGTGTGTTTTCTCAGTTGTGACCCATGTCCCACGGGAATGTAAGATGTTAACGATAGGGAAACTGGGTGAGGGGAATTCTGTATTATCATTGCAAATTTTCTGTTAATCTAAAGATAGTCTATTTAAAAAAAAAAATCTAGGAGGAGCACAACAATTTTAAGCCAGGGGAAAGCCGTGGGCCTGCTTAGCCCTTGGATCAACTTATTTTATTGCAGAGATACGGATAAGGTGGATGTTGGGAAGGAAGTAGGTGCAAGGCCAGGGGCTTGCAAGGCCAGCTAGCAAACATGTTCTAAACGGGATGAAACATCAGTGTGAAGCCCTCATCTTATATAAATAAATAGTAGAGAATAAAAGAAAATATTTCAGTGCCACCTGGATCCCAGCAACTTTCTCTCCCTTTGACACAATGCATAGCTGGCAGATTACAAAAGGAGGTCTGGAAGTCCACATTCCTACTCTCTGCAGCTGAGGTCAAGTCTGGAAGCTTCACCACTCAGCACTTCCTCCCAAGCAGTGCAATTCAGGAGTAAGCAACACCCAAGCCCCTGCATTGAGAGGCCTTCTCCTTGCCCACTCCCTCTCATATGCAGAAGGAAGAGAGCGTGGCTCTGACACTAGGGCCCGTAGACATGGAGGAGAACCTGGCAGGCAAGCCTGGGAAATTAGGTGAGGAACAGAAAACTTCCTGGGCAGGCAACTTTTTTCTTTTGTAGCAGGTGCAAGACAAATTCCACTCTCCAGGGAAAGTGAGGAGAAGAGAGAGAGTGAATTAGCATATTTAGGGAAAAGAAAGAGGTTCACAGAACAAGCTTCACATCATAGAGCCAAAGTTAGCAGGGCCCTGGGCACAGGACAGGGCCCTGGGGGTAAAACCTGTTCCTAGAGGACCTCTCAGTGCCAGAGGATGCTTTTTAAGGCCAGCTAAGCCACCAGAGAGGCAGGGAATGAGAGAGGTTGGAGAAGGAAAGGGGAATTTAAAAAATACTTCAGCAGTTGCCATGAGGGTCCCCTGGGAAGCCCCCTTGTCCTTCAGGGACAATTTGCCATCCCCCAAATTTCACACTCCAGAAAGCTGTGTTCATGTCTCCTCTCTTCTCATCCTGTCTGACTTCTTGGGGACAGCACCTTCAAAATCTCCTGATCCAGACTGGGATCTACAACAACGTGGTGCCCTTTCCTTCCCCACCCTCCCCTGCAGCAATTTCTAGATAACATCAGCTAAATGCAAACAATGATAGGAGGGAGAAGAGTTTGCACTGCATCCCAAACTTTCCCTCTGTGGGATTAATACCTGACTCCCCTGCAAAGCAGCCACACAAGGTATAAAACGGTGCAGCATTTTACCAGGTCTCCTATTGGAATGGAGTTTGGTGCTGTGTTGCCCCTAGATTCTCCTAACCTGATTTTGAAAAGTCCCCCAAGAATAAAAGCACTGAACAAACCAAGGATCCATTTTCTAACTTCAACCCCCAAGCAGCAGAGGCCTCCCTAAGAATAATAAGCCTTAACTCTGGTCTAAAGATTTGTCTCCTATTCAGATTCCCTGAGGACAGGTTTCCTGGAAGTGCAGACAGTAAAACCCGGACAGCCCTGGGGCAGAGCCTCAGGCTTACTCAGCATTTTGGGGTTGGAAGGGAGCTTGGACTCTTTGCAACCCCCCACTCCCACCTTGCAACAGACTTTGGGGAGGACAGTGGATTGAGGTTAAGGGCAAAATGATGGAAACAAAAGGTTGATATTCAGAAGCAGTGTTGGTCTCTGAGTAGGGCGGAATTTGGAGGTCACTGGGTTCTCTTGGGATGTCACCAAGGCTCCATGAGGATTAACAAACCCTGTCTTCCTTCCCAGCTTCTTAGATGAAAGGCACAATGTAGACACCAGCCAGTACCTTTTTCTCCACTTAGAGGCTTGGGCACAGCAGGGTGGGTTGTGTATGGGTTGTGAGTGGGTGTACATGCATCTATGTATACATATGTACATGCACTCGCAGAATATGCACATGAGCAGGCGTGTGTACATGTGTGTGTTTATCCTTTTTCAGATCCTCCATTCGCCCAGGGCTCTTGGCTTGCTGCGTTTACACAAACAGCAGTTTTTCTTTCAGACATTCGGTGACATAGGCATAGCAGTCAAGTTAGTTTGAAAAGCAGAACCTAAGTGCAAATCTAATATCTAAGAAGCAGAAACTAGTGGCATTTCACCTGAAAATTTGGCCGTATCTCATTTCCACAGGGAGAGCTGAAACTGGGTCTTTATTGGAGGAGAAGGTTCCAGGCTGCAGAGGAAGGTGATCTGCATTGCTCTCAATTGGCAGACAAGATGAAGACACGTGACAGTGACACACATTTGTAATTGCCTGGCATCTTTCGGCAGAATTCGAAGTGTTTTACATCCTTATCAAACTGAAACTCATCACATTTGGAAGGTATGTAAGAGGTGGGCAATGCACACCTATTTCTGAGATGGGAAAGCTAGAGGCTCAAAAAAGTGAGACGCTCTTTATACTATAAGGGTGTGTGTTTCAAATGGGATTTGCAAACTCCTCAGGGTCCAGGAAAGTATTCAGGAAAACCGTGAGCATCTCCATTAAGACTGATTAATTTTCATCCATTTTGATACTAATTTAGCCTAAAACTGAGTGCTGACAAGAAGTTCCAAGGCATATGTTTGAATTTGTGTTTATACTCTTGTCAACTACCAGTGACTGCATTTACCTTAGATGTAGCGCTCCTCAAAATGGGTATATGGGTATATTTTTAGGGTTCACTGGATTCCTCAGTTTGGCAAATCCTGCTCTATGACTCATGACATTCCTGTAGGATTTGCTACATGGTGTGGTTGAATCTTTGCATAAGTCAGAGGGAAATGGCAGGACTACAACAGTGTGACTCTTGCATTCATCAAGCACAAAGAAGGGTGGCACGTGGGGGTCTGATCTGGCCTGGGCTGACCTCTGAGTAGGGCCCATGGTGTGGTGCTCTGGGGCAGTGGTGATGCCTGTGAACAGGTGGTGGCCATGGCACAGCTCTGCAAGGGCCACCCACTTCTGCGAGCCATCAAGTGCAAAGACTCTGACACCCAGGCTCCAGCAAAGTAGGCGAAGCTAGCTATGGTTCTAGCAGAACTCAGAAAACTTAATTCACCAAGGGGGCCTAGCATCAGCTTTACATTCTTCCAAACCAGGAAACTGTGACAGGGATTCAGAGTTGTTACTGGGCCAGCGAGGAGGGGCTGCAGAATAGAGGGAACACAGGGGCCACCCACTCCTGGCATCCTGATACCAGCTTTAAGGCAGCACAGGGGCCTTCTGTGAGAAGCCCTTTCACTTGGCCAACTCCTACTCACCCTTCAATTATCATATTAATTGTGAGTTCTTCTGAGAAGCCTTCCCTGAGCCCTGGACTTGATTAACTTCTCTGCCAAACACCTACACCACCCTGCACTTTCCTTTCTGACTCTTCTTCCACTGGTGATTAGCTGCTCAAGGTTTGTTTTCATAACTGGACCATTGGCTGCCTGAGGGCAAGGATGATGCCTACCTGGCTCACTGCTGCTCAGCACATGATTTAGCTTAGTAAATTTTGCTGAAGAAATGAAAGCAATGTGAATTCTAGGACCTTCTGGTTTGGTGGATCTGGGTCTCAGAGTCCCTCTCTGGCCTAGTCAGAATTAGTCTGGACCTCAATGTCCAATACCCAAAGCTGAGAAGTGACCATCTACAGAAATAAATTTTTGAGTTCTTTTAAGCACAGAACCATGGGCCAGCAGCTTGTTTGTAGAATAATTTTGCTATCATGCTTCTCTGGATCTGATTGTTCAGAGAGGGACCCTCTTCTCCCACTTCTCATGGGAACACCACTCTAAGCCATGAACTCCATGGTGGCTGAAAACATGGGGCCATTTTGAGAGCTTCATAAGTCTCAGGCACTGTGACTTTGAAGACCATATCTCATATAAAAATTATTTAAAATGTTCTTATCCACATAAAATACAACATATTTAATCACATAAGAGTTGAGTGTGGATTTTTGTGGCTTGCTGGAGTCATACATTTTACAGACCTTTAATTCAACATTTATCAATTTTGATTTTTCAGTTTTCTTATTTTGAAAAGCACATATAGTTTTTCAACTCTTAAAAAATGTATAGGTCTTTGAAAAGCTCCTTTATTCACTTATGGAATAAGGCGATTCTAGGATAATGTTCTCAGAGTGAGATGATTCCTTGGGCCAAGGTACGTAGGTTCCATGGCCTGAACCAGCAAACAAACTCCTAGTGTTTGCTGGTAGGATCCAAACTTCCCTGTGAGACTCAGACACATCTATTCAAAGCATAGCACTTGGCAGCCTTCTTATGGATTCTGTAGGCAGAACAGAGGAAGAACATTCCTGCCACCAGAATTATGGGCTGTGTGTCTATGAGTGGGTGGTGAGCTCTGGTTCCTAAATAAGGCATTTGGAATGTGAAACCATCCAGCCAAAGCTAGTCATTGCACACTGACCACAGTCATGAAACCTGGAGAATCTGGGAGAGAGAAAACTGGGAGAGTGGTCCGAAGAGGTGGGAAGAAAGAAGAGCTAATTTAATAGTGCAATTATTGAATCAAATTATGAAAAGTCACACAAAGTTCATTTTTAAAATAATAATTTGAACATGCAATTTTTATGGACAAAAGCATGATGAGGAGTTTAACTACAAAATACATCAGGTCTCATAGTAAGCCCTTCTGAAAAGTAGTTTATATGTGTGGATAGAAATACATGGAAATACCCTGCATAATATAATAGTGTGAACAAAGAACACAAGGCAGTAATTATGGAGCCTACATAAGGAGACAATAATTAATGGGACTTGGGGAAGTGCAGGAAGGCTCTTCAGAAGTGATGGTTTTTTCACTGGATCTTGATGGATGATAAGGACTTCTCCAGGTAATAAAAATAATGAACAGAATACCAGAAAGAGGAGTAAAAATGAACAAGGCTATATTTTTTAAAAAAGATGGTTAATTTTCATTGAGTGTTTTCTGTGTGCCAGCATCAGTGCCAAGCACTTCACAGTTAGTAATTCTCCTCACAGCAGTCTTACGGTAAGGATGTTATTTCACTTTATGGCTGAGAACCAGAGACATGGGAAGTAATTGCCAGTCGGGCTCCAGCACCCTGGTCCTAACTACTCACCGTGACCCCTGCAGGTGTAGGAAGGGAGGAAGGGGGAAGGAAGAGAAGGATTCCAGTTGGCTGGATACAGCATCTTGGCTGTGATTGGAGAATTGGATGATGAAACTGAAAATAGAAATTGGACCAGATTGTGAGGATTCTGAAATGCCACGTTAGGATTTTGGATTTTATCCTATAGAACTTTCTCAAAGTGTGGTTGATGGATCATCTGTATCAGTATCATCTCATGCTTGTTAAAATGCAGATTCCTGGGCTCTGCCTCAGTCCTCCTGAATCAGAAGTGCTGGGATGGAGCACCATAATCTGATTTTTTTTTTAGTACCGGGGATTGAACACCCAAGGGTGCTTAAGCCACATCCCCAGCCCTTTTTTTGTGTTTTTATTTAGAGACAGGGTCTCACTGAGTTGCTTAGGGCATCACTAAGTTGCTGAGGCTGGCTTTGATCCTCCTGCCTCCTCCTCCCAAGCTGCTGGGATTACAGGTGTGTGCCACAATGCCCGGCTCCATCATCTGAATGATGATGGTGATCCTTTTGCTCTTTTGGTGATCCTTCTGCACAGACTGGTCTGAGAACCATTGCTGTAGGCTATATAGATTTGTGACCATTTTTAAGATTCATTTTTCAGAAAGCAAACTTTTGAGCAATGCATGAGTTGGAGAGGGGGAAGTCCTAACGCTGATCCATCCAGAGCCTCCTATTCTACCCAGTGATGGCGAGAGTCTAGACTCAGAAGCAGCAGCTGTACTCAGTTAAATAGTGTCCCCCAAGGATTCAGAACCTCAGAATGAAATCTTATTTAGAAATAGGGTCTTCGAAAGTGAAATTAGTTATGAGGAGGTTGTGCTGGATTAGGGTGAGCCCTAAGTCCCACAGCAGATGTCTATGGAGGGAGGCACGAGGGAGATTCAGATGTACAGAGAGGCCCACAGGAAAGAAGCCCTGGGCTGGAGGCAGACACAGGGCGAAGCTGCTATGAGCCAGGGAACAACAAGGACCGCCTGCAACCCAGAGGCTGAGAGCGAGGCATGGCTGAGTTCCCCCGCAGAGCCTCTGGAAGAATCCAACCCTGCCAGTGTCTTGATTTGGGACTTTTGACCTCCCAAACTGGGAGAATAAATGTTATGGTTTGGATGTGTTGGTTTTTCCCCATAGGCTCATGTTTGGAGGTCTCTGCTCAGTGTGGTGGTGGGACCTTTAAGCCATGTGGTTTTCAGTCAGGCCCAGAAATACACGCTTATAGTCCCAGTGGCTCGGGAGGCTGAGGTGGGAGGATCACAAGTTAAAGGCCAGTCTGGGCAACTTTGTGAGACCTCATCTCAAATTTTAAAAATAAATAAATGAAAAGAAAGCTGTGGCTTTCTAGGAGGTTGTTAGCTTATTGAGGATGCTGCCCTCAAAAGGGAATGCTGATCTCCTGGGGTGAGTTCTTGCAAGAGAAAGTTGTCATAAAAGCCTGAACATGATCCCAGTCTCCCTCTGGCTTCTCTCTGGTGATATGATTTCTCACTCTCATGTGCACTTCTGCCACAATGCCATCTGTCCTTAGGCTCTCCCCAGAGGCCAAGCCAATGGGGCCCCCCCGATCTTGGGCTTTTATCCTCCAAACTGCAAGCTAAATAAACCTCTTCACTTTCTAAAGTTACCCAGACTCAGGTAATTTGTTATGGTAACAACAACAACAACAAAATGGATTAACACAATAAATTTCTGTTGTTTCAAGCTACCCTAACTTGTGGTAACTTGTTACAGCAGCTCTTGGAAATCAACACAGTGTGTTGAGAGGAGTTTCAGGAGGGCTTAGGAATTAGACTGGAGAAAGGGTGAGATATGAACAATTAATCATTCAAAAGCTTATGTTTGAGTGGCCAACAATGGAGTTGTGCAGTAACAGAGCATGGACTTGGATTTAGAAGACTGAAGTTTAATTCAAGTTTAATACCTACTCATAGTAACATAGTGGCACCTTAGTTTTCTCATCTGCAAAACAGAACGTGTGGATTAAAGAAATGTGCATATCTCTGTCACTCAATACTTTTCATGCTCATTTCCAAAAAGAAAAACTAAAAGTTAAATTAAATCAAGAAGAACTGGTCTAGCAAGTATCCTCAGGCCACAATCACAGCCTTAACCCACCCTGAGCCCACCCTGCAGGCTGGCGATGGAGTTAAAGTTGTGCTCAGTCCTCTTCTCACCGCTGGTCTCAGTGCCAAGGATGAGCTGAGCTGGGAAGGAATGCGCTGAGGCTGAGCACAGCTGGCCGCAGGTCAGAGATGAGTCTGCCTGGCACCAGCATCCTTCACCGTGGTCAGGAGCTTCTCCAACTGCACGTCTGTGAAGTTCATCACCACAGAGCTTGGCAGGGCAGGGGATCAGCAGCCAAGGAAAGCCTTTTGGAAGATACCTATGGGGAAAGCTCGGGTTTGGAGTTTTCACAGCTATGGGGGAGCCAGTCCTAAGTCAGGCAAGGTTGGGCAGGGAGAGAGAGGGGACACCAAGGGGTCCAGATGAAACCATCTTACAACCAGGGGTGCCGGATGAAACCCAGAATGCCCAGTTAAATTTAAATTTCACAATTAGGAAATCAAATTTAGTATAGGTATTACAAAAGACATCCTCGCTAATCTGGCAGCCTCAGTTAGGACCCCTCAGGCCAACAAAGGTTAACTTTGGGTCCAGGGCAGATAAGGAGGGCAGAAGAAGAGTGGGAGAGTGTAGGCCTCAGCTCTCGGCAGGTGCTTCCTGACCCTTCCTAGGCAACTGGTGCCAGACCTGGCGCTGCCCCAAACCTCTTGGAGTCCCAACCTTGATTTGCCCAACATGTATCAGTTGTCCTTCTTCCTCTGTGCTGTATGTGGCTAATCTCCCATTCTGGTCTCCATCATGGTTTTTTAGCTGTGCAACTGGAGATGAACTTCTCCTTCCCATGGGATCTGGGAAGACACGGCTTCCCAGATGACATGGCTGTGTGTCAAGCTTAAGTGACCCCCGTTAGGGCCCAGTTAGGGGAGGTGTTTCTGAGACGCAGAGGGGCCTGTGCAATGGGGAAGGGTACTATTCAGGATGGGGGAAATTAGGGCTAAGTAATTTAGTAATTAATAATTAGAATGATTAGAGTTAACTGTTAAGGAGCAAACCACAGATGTTCATATCTAAAGAATTGAAGGTCCAGTAATGACTGATTTTAAAAGCTTCCATATTTTAATGCAATATTATAATATACTAAATTTTAAAATGGCAAAAAATATAGACTGTGTCATCTTTGATCCGGTCAAACTTGCCTATAGAAAGAAATTCAGCCTCTTAGAACCCAAGGCAGAACCAGCCTCATGGATGTGACCCATGCAGGTCCCTGAGCTCAGAAGGGTCCCGTGTTTGATTAATGTGTTGTTGTCACCTCACATTTTTTTTTTTGTACCAGGCATTGAACCCAGGGATGCTTAACCACTGAGCAACATCCCAAGTTCCCTTTTTAAATTTTGGGACAGGGTCTTGCTAAGTTGCTTAGGGCGTTGCTAAAATGCTAAGGCTGGCTTTGAACTTGTGATCCTCCTGTCTCAGAATCCTGAGTCACTGGGGTTACAGGCTCTTCTCACAATTCTTAATAACTTCTAAATGAGGGTCCCATATTTCATTGTGCACAAGGTCCTGCAAATTATGAAGTGTGCCCTGCTCTAAGGGGATGGGATGTGTCTAAAAAAAACAAAATGCGACACAAAATCACAACTGGGAAACATTTTCATTTTGGGAGAGAAGTCAAGTCGAATCCAACAGGCATCTTGTCACCTAGAAAGCTGCTCATCAGGACACTAAATGTGGACAAGTCTCCAGGGGAGGCAGGTCAGGCCGAAAATGTCATAAGTCTGCAGAGATGTTCTTTCCCACAGACAGGCATAAGTAGCATAACCCAAGGGGCATGCGGTGGGGAGGAACCTTTCGGCCTCCTGCAAGCTGAGCCATCCATTTGAATCCCATAGGAGCAGCCTTAGGTCCTCAGCCAGTCCCCGTCCCATTCCCATCAGCCCATCAGGTTGGGCCCTTACCCAAAGATGGACTTGATCAGCGGGCTGGGGGCTGGAGGCTGGGGGGCGGGGGCGGGACTTTCAGTACAGCACAGGGGACCACAGACAGGAAGGAGTCCTTGGACCTGTCTGTCCTGCTCACTCAGCATTCTTTTCCTTCTTGTCTTCCTGCCCAGTTGTCCCATTCCCCCACACCCCTGCCCGGTCCCCTTCCAGTCCCCCAAATCCTAATGCATCTGAATTCACACAGGATCAGTGGCTCAGTGGAGCAGGGGTCAGGGAAGGGACGGCCTTTCCCATCCTTTTGTTCTAGTCCAGTGGCCCAGCCAAATGACTTTGCTCTCTTAGGTGACAGGCCGTAGGGACTGGCTGCCAAGCTGAGAAGCTGTGGGAAATTCGGTGGGGCCGGTTTTTTGTTTATTTCTAATAGGAAGTTAGGAATTACCCAGAGCGCTGGCTGTGTTTCCAGCTGACAGCCTTGTGCCCTCTGGTGACTTCCACATCCTCTGCCGCTGCCTTTTTTGATAACAGCTGCAGATGACCAGGGTTAGGGCTTGACTTGCTGCCTGTTGTCTCTGCTCTTCAGTCCTTGTTTGTCTGACAAGTGCCCAGCACCCAAATCGGCCAAGTGGCTTCAGAAAATATGCTTGCTGAAGTCAGAGATGTGATTCAAGACGTGGTACTGGGAAGGTGGTCTAACTGGTAAGGGTTGGTAGTTGGGCCCCAATGTCCCAATGATAGCAGGACCCAGACTAAGATAGCAGCTTGTAGTTGGAGAAGAGCATGCTAAAGAAAAATAGCCTGTATTATTATTTAATGCCTAATAGCTCCCTGGAGACATTACAGCACGGTATGAGGATCATGGATCCAGTCCAGACTAACTGCACTTGAAGCCTCGTTCAGACACTCGTTAACTCTGTGACTATGAGTTGTCTTATCAGTACAATGGGGATAAAGAAAGTGTCGACTTCATAAAGTTGTTGTGAGGACTAAATAATATCCATAAATCATTTATAGCAACACCTCACATGTAGCGAGTGCTCAACAGCTAGCAGCTAATATTTTATTTTCTTGTTTAAGTCTCACCCTGACACTATAAGGAATGCATATTGACAGATGAAAAACTAGCTTCAAAGAGGTAAAGTAACTTGTCCAAGTCACACAGCTGGTAAGTGACAGAAAGCCCTGATTTGAACCAGAGCCTGTGTACCTACCTCAGCAGTGTGGAGAGGAGAATGGAGATGTCTGGTTTGGTGTCTCTAACCAGCATTGCCAAACCCTAGGATGTTCTTTTGAGTTTACCCAGGGCACCGAAGAAAGGGAGAAGCTTGGTGAGGGCATGAGAGGAAGGACATTTTTTTGGAAGAGCAATTTGCCAGCCAGAAGATTTAGGAGTGGAAAGAATTTAAGGGAGTATCACTGTTTGCTGGATGACACCTCCTGCTACAGTCCACTGAGTGCCTTCAAGTGAACGTCAGTGAGCAGAGTTGTTCCAAGGAACTACCAACCTCATCTTCCATGGTTTTAGGAGGAAAGCAAAAGGCTACGTGTAGTGTGAAGTTGACTATTATGGCCGATGTGATGATAAAGTTTTCTAACAATCTACCCATCTTGGTTGAGTGTTCCTCACATGGGCTGTGATTAAAGCTGATGCTCCTAGTGGACCCTGGTACATTTCTCTCCGTCTGCCAGGCTCCCTGTTTTCAAACTGGCTTGACCACCTAGGTCTGCTTAAAGTGGAATCTACACCCATTAGAAGCAATTTATCACCTGCAAAGATTCCATCTATATCCTTCACTTTGGTGAAAGAAACTCTTCCCCAAACTAAATCAGTCAAGAGTAAATAATAATAACTTTTAGTATCCCTGCTACTAAAATTTTCTTGTATTTAAAAACACTGACAAGACCACCCTAAATTTCTGCTGAAGTAGATTATTTTACAGATTGAAACAGGGAGCTTTTTTTTTTTAAAAAAATAAACCTACTATTTAGAAAACAAACAAACAACAAAACCCACATACAACTATTTCAGAAATGCTACCACACAGAAGAGAAACTTTCTTGCCAAAATGCCACCATATAAAGAAGACAACTGAAAGGGTACTTGTTGAAATGCCACCTCCTTCATATTAAGTAGACTTGGAAAGAAAAATGAATATTCTGCCTAACTCTATTAATCTCTTTGTAAACTACTCTTTATTTTAAAAAGACAACCTATCTTATTAAGTAGCATTTATTGGACTGGGGCTGTAGTTCAGTGCAGAGCATTTGCCTAGCATGTGTGAGGGACTGGGTTCGATCCTCCGCACCACATAAAAATAAACAAATAAAATAAAACAGGCATTCTGTCCATCTACAACTACAAAATAATTTTAAAAATTAGCATTTATTAAATAATAGGCTGTCAATTTCTTTATCTAAGGCTAATAAAAATTATTTGAACAGTTTTTAGTATCAAAAAATTTTAGTGTACTTCTAAATTGAAAAAAATTAAGAGATTACTCGGTTGGATAACAAAAGATCTGTGTTCTTAACACACATATTATATTCATTATTTTTTCCTGAGTAACAGATTACTCTAAAATTTAGTGACTTAAAACAATAGTAATCATTTATTTTCTTCCAGGTATCCATGGGTCAGGAATTTGGTTCAGGCTCATGAGGTTGTCAGTCAGGGCTGTAGTCATCTGAGTCTTGACTGGGACCACGGGATCTGCTCCCAGGTGGCTTGCTGATTGGGTGGCAAGCTGGTGTTGACTGGCAGGAGGTCTCACTTTTTCTCCACATGGGCCTCTTCATGGGGTGCTTGAGTGTCTTCAAGGCATGAGAACTACCTTCCCTAAGAGACTGAGGTGAAGCACATGGTGTCATTTGTCACCTCTACTATCCCCTCCACCATACCATATTGGTTGGTCACATACAGCTCAGCTCTGATTCAGTATGAGAGGAGACCACACAGAACATGAATAGCAGGAGGTAAGAATTACTGGAGGCCACCTTGGAGGTCAGTTTCAGGAAGCCTTCTGCTATGATTTGAATGTGTCCCCCAAAAGGTCATGTGTTGGAAACTTAATCTCCAAATTCATACGTCAGTGGTATTTAGAGGTGGGGCCTTTGTGAAACAATTAGAGTTATATAAGGTCATTAGAGTGGGGTTCCATGATGGCATCAGTGACTTCAAAGAGAGACCTGATCTAGCATGCCTGTTCTGTCTTGCCATGTGATGCCTTCTGCCATGTTATAATGTAACAAGAAGGCACTCACCAAATGCCAAGCGGGTACCAGTGCCGTGTTCTGAGACTTCCCAGCCTCCAGAACTGTGAACCAAATAAACTATTCTTTACAAATTAACCAGTCTTAGGAATTTTGTTATAGAAACAGAAAATGGACTAAGTCACCTCTGATCTTGGAGTTTATGCCAAGTTCTTCATTGTTATTTTTCCATAACATCCAGCTCCATTCATCATTCCACTAAAGGCTTCTGCTCTCCATATAGATACATAGAAACTTATAGAGTCAAATAGCACCAAAGCAATCACCTATTCCAATTCTAAATGCCCCTTGAGAAAATTTGTTAAAATTTCCTGTTCATATGTTCTTCTCTTCTACCAGACTGGAAGTGTGGTAGTAGGAACAAATGTGACTCCATTTTGTTTTATGACTTCATCCTGTAAAACAACCATGCCAAGTAGAAGAGTCATGACTGGAGCAAGATGTTCTTTTCCTTTTGCTATAGAAACCTTTAAGAACATGGAACTACCTAATGGGGTATTGTTTCTGTAACTAGGGTAACGGGGCTCTGTTTCTGTAACTGGGGTGACTGGGCTAACTGTGATTGGTTAGGCTTCCCTCCGCTTGACTGCACTGTCCCGCTTCTGTAACCTGGCTTGCTTGCATTGGCTAGACCGCCCCCCCCCCGCCCCCCGAACATCCCTTTTGCGGTTTTCAGGTTTTCAGTGCCCTTGCAATTGTTCGGGGCTGATCAGGGGAACAGCTTTATGTTCTGGTCAGCCACCACCGGTGTGCTTCAATAAAGGCTTGATTCAATTACGTGAGTGGTCTGAAAGTCAGTTTATGAAACCCTGGGACGAAGCTTTAACTATAACAGAAGCTCCCTGTGAACAGGGATTGTGTCTTAGTTTTATGTATTCCCAGTACCCAGGATAAAGCTTGTAACATAGAGGTGCCCATGAACGCTGACGGAAGTGTTTTATTTACCTTGGGATGGGTCATTTTTGTTTTCTGGACCTTAGTTTTCTTGTTTGTACAGGACTGGGTGATTCTAAGCTATGTACCACTTTTATCACTTGAAGATTTTTTTTCCTAGTGGAATGGGGTAAGGTGGAATGATAGCATTTCACCACTTCCCGGAAGTATCTCCTTTTGGTTTGGGATATAGGAAATACTGTGGAAGCAGAGACAGCTTATAGCAGACCTTCAAAAGGCAGTGGTGAAATAAACTGTCATCCAAGGATTCATTTTTTTAAGTTGAGACAAGTTCAAGAATTCTTCCCAGCTGTGTTGTAGGGAGGAAAAATCGGAATGGCAATTCAAGACAAATAAATACTCTCTTGCTCTTCTGCTTCACAATTCCTCTGGCTTCCTGCTGCCAACAGAGAAAATCTCAACTTCTTTAGTCTGCATCCAGGGCTCCAAACTATCTTCCCCTTCATGGACCCCTGGCTTCAGGCATCCTCACCATGGCTGTACCCTGTCCAAGCCTTTGTTTCCTTGATCTGTGGTAACTCTTTGCCTTGATGTAGTTTGCCAAACAAAATCTAAGTCAGCACTTTCCAAAGATCCCCTAAATTTAGCACAATATCTTCTCCAAAGATCCATCAAATTGAGTGTAAATTGTTTTGGAAGCTTCATTCCCAAGAACCACTTAAAATTAAAACTACCGAGATGCATTTAAAATATATATAAATATATTATGCCATGTCATTTTCCTAAAAATATTTAATCCAATAGTGTTTTAGTCAGCTATTTTGCTGCTGTGACTAAAGGAAATAATTGTAGAGGAGGAAAAGTTTATTTAGGGGTTCACAGTTTCAGAGGTGTCAATCCATAGAAAGTGGGCTTGAGGTGAGGCAGGACATCATAGAGGAAGAGTGTGGCAGAGGGAACTAGCTCCCAGAGTCATCAGGAGGCAGAGAGAAAGTCCACTTACCCCAAAGCTGCACCCCAATTCCCACTTCCTCCAGCCACACACTACCATGTCAGTTACCACTCAGTTAATCCCTATTTGGGGATTAATTCACTGATTGGGTTAAGATTCTCACAACCCAATCATTTCTCCTCTGAACCTTTGTGTGTGTGTGTGTGTGTGTGTGTGTGTGTGTGTGTGTGTGTGTTGCTGGGGACTGAACCCATGACTTTGTGCATGTGAGGCAAGCACTCTATCAACTGAGCTATATCCCCGGCCCCTCCTCTGAACCTTCTTGCATTATCTCTCATGTGAGCATTTGGAGGACACCTCACATCCAAACCATAACAAATAGGGAAAAATCGACTATAAACTAATTAATAGTGCCTTCACAGAGTTTTATTTGATGCTATATAGAAAACCGAACTCAAGAAAAGTTCTGGATGTGACTCTCTGGATCTAGCTAGAAACCCACGGAGAGTCTGGTTGTCTGTAAACAGCCCCAACAGCTCTGTCCATCTCATACATCACAGCTCAGTTTCCACTATTCATAAGCATACAGGCTCTGCATTGGGAGCTTCATAAAACAAACTCTCATAAGCCAGGCCCAGTGGTGCACACCTGTAATCCCAGTGGCTTGGGGGACTGAGGCAGGAGGATTGCTATTCAAAGCCAGCCACAGTAACTTAGTGGGGCTCTATAGCAACTCAATGAGACCCTGTCTCTAAATAAAATACAAAAAAGGTCTGGGGATGTGGCTCAGTGGTTAAGTGCCCCTGGATTTAATCCCCAGTACCAAAAAAAAAAAAAAAAAAAAAAAGAGAGAGAGCCTCACTTAAATTTACCTAATAAATCTCTTCCATTGTTAAAAGATGGAGCTTACGGGGAAAGTGCTGATATGACTTTTCTTTGAGGCACTTGTCTAATTCAGGTTAGGCAGATGGTGTTTTTCCAGGTTAGGTCTTTTGTCTGGAAACTGTTGTGGGGCTTTGCTGAGAGTATTCATTCAAACAGACAAGTCTGTTCTTCCCAAGTTACTCCTAAGTACACTGAGCTCATTATTTGCCTATAATGTGAACAGATATTTATTCAATGTGTCTCTTTGTATAAAGATCCTATATCCGTCCATGTGCTTGTCATCTCTCTGTCTATACTTACTGTTGTTTGTTCCTTTAAAAGAAGGGTTAAGGCTTAATGGTGTCAACGGTACAATATCATGTAAAATCGTGCTGGAGAGAGCATGGGGATGTGTAATGGGTGGTGACAGATCACTCAGGGGCCTGTGGCAGTGTGACACCAGCCCCTGCCGTCCATACTGTACACGACACTGTTCATGAGCATTCATTCCTATTCATTCCTCGATTCACCCTTGCAATGGCCTGTTAGGTAGGCGTTATTATCTCCACTTTACAGATTAGAAAAGTGAAGACTCAGAAAACAATGGGGGTCTCGGTCACGTTAGAACTTAGTGGCAGCATCATTTACTACCAACGGAGCTCGATTGCAGGGCCAGCTCTATGTAAAGTAAGAAGTTGATGCGCTGTCCTGATCAGTCCCAGTCTTTCCCTGAGGATACCATTCTGAAGGGTAATATCAATGAAACTAGCCCACCTTAGAGGTAGTGGTCCTGAGAAGACCACAGTGCTCTGCCATGGGAGCACTGTACATCAGCAACACAGGAGCATAGGAGAGAAACCGGAACCTCCCTTGGATCTCTCAAATCACACAGGCCACCCAACATTAATGCACGCTGAAGGGGCTGGCCCTTCTGCACACACAGGGAGCAGAACTCTACGACAAGGCAGAAGCAAGCTGGGTTTGAAAAGAGTCCCCATTAGAAAGTGAAAAGCACTCTAAGCTCCCTCTATGCTCTCTCCGGCACCTCCCATGAAACCTTCTTTTTCCCCACGGTATTGTCAATCATAAAGGCGACTGAGTCTGAGGCCAGCAGAAACCCCTGCTGTCCCATCTTCCCCAAATGCTTTTTCCCAGACCTCCCTAACTGACATGATTTATTGCTTTCATTAAAGATGCTCAACCAAACACAATGAGTTCCATGTCATCTCCTCAAGGAAATGCCCTTAGGAAGCAAGCAGCCATGGGTGTCTGTAAGAAGAAAGAGACTACAAATGAACAAAATTTACGCAAATTGAAGTTTCTCTTTTCTCTTCCAGGGCTTCTCTAAATTCATCTTGAGCTGGGCCAAGACCCAAAGGCTTTTTTTTTCCTTATCTTAATTATCTCCAGGGAACCATAACTAGAAATCAAGCATGCACATGTCTGTCCTATACTGCAGGTATACCCTTGCTGGATGGCTGGAATCTTGGGGGTCACAGGTCTTATGGATGATAGCAACTCTATTTCCAACAAACAAACAGCCCTCTCAGAAAGCCAGTGATGAGGTCTTCCAGGTGAAGCCCACCATGTGGGGTAGAAGCAGATTCTCAAGTAACCTGCTGGTTTCCTGAGGAGGCTGTAAGTGAAGGAGAGGGAGAGGGGGATGCTTCCCGCTTGGCTGGGTGGAGAGGGGCTTGCCATCAGATTCAGCCTCTACCTGCCTCTGAGGAGTTAGGTGCATTGATGACGGATGATTTCACCCTTCCACAAATGAACAGAGCCTTTGTCCACAGTGTCTGTGAGGGGAGCAGGGTGGCCTACTGCTCAGTTTTTTCTAGAATCACTGTAGGCTCTGTGATTATTCAGATATTAACCAACATTGGCTTCTTGGTCTGAAATGTTTCATGAAGACCAAAGGTGAGTCATCAAGATGTATTTGCCTCTCTCCCACCCACCCACCATCTTTTTTTCTGTTGAACTGTCCCCCCCTCCATTCCCAGCACAAATAAACATTCCACATGCCTATCTCTTATTACTTGACAAACTTTGGTTTTGCTAAGAGTGTTACTGGGAAGTAACACTCTTAGCAAATTTTACTTTGGGGCATATTTCTGAGGAAGTGTGATAATATAAGTGAAGGTGCCTTGAATTTTTCAGAATATAAGCTTTAATCCTCTCGCATAAAGTATTTGTGGGAGTCTAAAGGTCAGTTAGGGATTGTTGGAGCAATAGAAGACTTCGACTTTGACAAAGAATTCCACAGAGGTCTGATGCTTTCCTTTCCCTTTTCCTGGGGAAAGGGGGCTGGTTGTGGATAGGCTGCCAGGCTTGGGTAGGAGGATGTTGAGAGCACTCAACTTGCTGAATCTTCCAGGACAGGGACAGCAGGGAGTAGGCAGCTGTAGCCACCAGCTAGGTCCAAAGGAACTGGCCTATCTGCACTGGGCCAAGCTGCTACAAGGTTGAGCTCAAGGCCATCCCTCCCCACCACCACACTCCGGCCTCCACCCTTTCCGGATGACTTTTGCAGTGAACATCTGCAAACACTAGAAACAAACTGGAGACTTTCTATATTCTTAATCCCTGAAGGAGGAGAACTTTGTGGGTAGCTTAGAATCTTAAAAAGAACACTAATACCTTTTGCTGAACAGAACAACTTTGTCAGAGCAGCAGAAAGGGAGAGGCCATGGCTAAATGTGTTCTTCCCACAGCCCGTGGGCATCTTCAGAACTCAGGGATGGCCCAGCACGTACACCCATAAACACACTCAAGGTGCTCCAGGCTCAAAAACCCGAGCCCACACCCTCCCATTCTGTGCCACTCCTTAGTTTCGACTTTCTCTTTGTTTTTCCTTTTGCAGTCAAATTTTTTGGAAAAGTAGACTATATTCTATCTTCCCTAACACAACTCCCACACTCCCGAGCCTCCAGAGCCTGGCTTTTCCTCTCACTTGCCCTTGAACATGCTCTTCAACCAGGCCACCAGCCACCTCTGAATTGTCAAATCCAGTGGCTGTTCAGTCCTGCTCAAAGCCCTCCCTTCTGGAGGTTTCTGCCACACTGTGTCCTTTTCTTCCAAATCTCCTTTAAGCTATTAGTTCTTCTTCTCAGTTTCCTCCCTTAATTTTCCCCTCTGTCCGCCCCCCCCCCCCCCGGATTCTTGTCTTGGTCATTTTTTGTTTTCCTCACTCTTCATATCTTTAGTGGACATTTGTCATTCTCAACAGCTGACCAGCCCCTCTGAACAGCCATCTTCTGCTAGAGAATTCTGCACCTTAACAGTTTAGGTGGGAAGCAGAGGTAATCTAGACATTTCCTTTCCAGGTTCTCTTGCACTAGGATGCACACCTGAGACCTGGGCTCTGGCAATCAGATGCACCTAAAACCTGTCTTCCTCTGGGAGGCCAGAATCAAAAAGCATGCTGGCCGGCTCCATTCTGGTGAGAGATGCTGCTGTGTCCAGGTTGTAGAAGCAGTGCTTGGTGTCCAGAGGGGTCTGTGCCCAGTGTTGCTGTGGTTAGTGGGGGACTGCCCTCTGCTCCCCACAGATCCTTCTTTCATCCCCACTCCTAAGTAACAGTGTCACCTCTCCACATTTGCAGTCGCTGGTGTCATCTTCACCCCCTGTCATTGACTGAAACTCCTAAATATCTCTCAACTTTGTCTCTTTAGGGTCTCATTAGCACTCACCTGCACTATCAGTTCCCTCTGAGTTTTTCTGCCTCTTGCCTCTTCCCTTTGATCTAATTAACACTCTTGCAAAAGTTGTCTTGCCCAGATGTCATTCCCTTGTTTAAAACCCTTCAGCACCTCTCCATTGCTTTCAGGATAAAATCCTTTACCTGGACACTCAAGTTCCACTTCCCATCATGGCTCTAAATATGCCATGCTTCTGCCACACTGATTCACACTTTTTTAGGTTTTTGCTCACTTTGATCCTGGAACTCATTGCCTGCTCCAGCCTCGCCCACCTGCCAGCAGGAATGACTCATTAAGTGCCTCTGGCGACTGAGAGCCAAGTCCTGTGGTTCTTTGGAACACTTTCACCTGTAGAGAATGGCAATGCCGGCTTCCTGGATCTCTGTGTCTAATGTCCCTGGAATAAACAGAACCCTAAGTGCCTCCTTTCCTGATTCTCTTCCTTCCTAATACATTCATTTATTTACTCAACACATATTTATTGAATGCACACTTGGTGTTAGACACTAAGCTAGGTGCTGGGATGGAGCAATAGCAGTCACTGCCTGTCTTCATGGAATGCAGAACCAGCTGAATGCTAGACCCCTTGCCTGGGCCCTTGTATTGTCTTCTGAATTCCACTCCTGCTCCCAGCTCCCCTCCCCTCCCCTCCCCTCCCCCTCACAGAGGTCACATTCTCATTGCCATGTCCTTTTCCCAATTGACTTGATCTCTTTGATCTAAACTGCCTATACACCCCCAAAAATGGTTCTCTAGAAGCCCTTGGCTCTGTGCCTGATTCCATCCATTGGATCAGATTTCTTGATTATTAATGTCACTCCACACTGGACTTGAATTGACCACACTCAATGATCTTGTGATTTTAATTTCTGGCTCTACATTAGAGGGAAGCAACTTTGATCTACCATCCTTCTCAACCTCCCATCTGTTTACTTCTTCTTCCTCTTCCCGTTTGGGGTCACTGCCTGTCCTTCTATTTATGATACTTCCCTCTTTCCCCATGACTTTCCATATCTGGCAAATATTCACCCTTCTTTCAGACTGTGCAAAGTTTGCCTCCTCTGGAAAGTTCCCACTCCACCTCCATTCTCCAATAGGTTGTCTTTGGGATGTGCTCTCTATAATTCTACTATACAACTTTATTAGTGCATCTTCATCTGCACTTACTCAATTCCTCTGCAACTCTTCATATGAGTCATCTTTTTAACACTACAACGAAACACATGACCCAAGCTACTTATGAATAAAAAGAGGTTTATTTAGTCCAGAGTTTTGGAGGCTGAAAGTTCAAATGGCACAATAGAGGCTCTAGGCCAAGGGTACCCCTTAATTCATCACCTCATGGCACAAATAGTGGGAGCACATGCAAGAGCAAGAAGATCATTACATCTCAAGCCAGGGAATAGAGGAAGGCCTAGGATCCCAACATCATTTCAATTGGCCCAAGGACTTCCCACTAGGCCCAGTTCTTAAAGGTTCCCCTGTCTCCCTATAGAGCCATCCTATGGTCCAAGGCTTTAAACATTTAGGAGAGGGGTGGAGGGGGGCTACACAATTAGACCATATCCAAACTGCAGTATTTTGTCTTCACCACTTGACAGTACAGTCCATGAGGCTGGGTTTATGTCTTAAAAGCATGATTGTATCCCCTGTGCCTAGCTTAATATGTAGCATAGGATAGAAAATAATATAAATACGTCAACGAAAGGAGAAAATCCAAACTCATATCCCTAAAGTTTGATCACCTTTCAACTTTCTCATTCTATTAGTGACATATGTATTTATGCAAGAAATGGAATGATCAAATGACTAGGCTCTTTTTTAGTTCTAGATTCTCAAATCATCTTCCTTTCATTCCTCTTCTCCCTCTCAGAAATGTGCTAACAAATGTTTTAACAACTGGCTGAGAGAAAATCCCTGTTTTGTAGTGTTTGCCAATTTCCGTGGTGTAAATACTGCATGGCTGATTTCAAATTCCCGACATGATGTTCCTGAATGTGGAACTGGAGAAAGAAGTGCATGATCAATTGTGAGCCAAGGGGAGCCAGCCACAGCACACCAAAGCCTTCACTCTTCTCAGATAATCAGTTCCAAGACTAGCTAACCCCTTAATTCTCCCTGATATCAAATTCTTCTACACTTCATGCCTGACCACACCTCTTCTTTCTTCCATAATACATTGTTTCCTCAGAGGATTCTTTCTTTCATATGTTATGTTTTTTCATGGTATTAGTTTCCTGTGATTACTTTAACAAACTGCCACAATCTTGGTTTTGGATAAAACAACCCAAATTTTCCTCTCACGTTCTGGAAGAAAGAAATCTAAAATCAGTTTCATGGGTCCAAGATGAGCAGGACCATACTCCCTTCCTCTGGAACCTCTGAGGGAGAATTTACTCCTTTATTCTTCCGATTTTGTTGACTGACAACATCTCTTGGTTTATAATGATTTCATAGGATGTTCAGTCCTCCAACCTCTGCCCTCTGGTCATACTGCCTACCCCTCTTTGGTATCAAACCCCCCTCTGCTTTTCATAAGGACTCTAGTGATTGCATATAGGATCCACCCAGATAATCCAGGATAATATCTGAGTTCCATGATCCTTAACTGAATCTCATCAACAAGATCCTTTTTCCAGTAAGGTGACATTAATAGGTTCCAGAGGTCTTTGGGAGCCATTATGCAGCCTACCACATTCATTATTTAAAGAATGCTTTGCTCTTCTCCCATTAGTGTGGCCCATAAATGCCAACTGAGCCAGGATGGAGAGACAGCCCCATGTTCCACTCTCACCAGCGTGCTTAGTGCACTCTCCCAGTGCTGTCCTGTTTGACTAGCCTTTTCTAGTCTGTTTAGTTTGCCTCTGATGATCTTTCAGCCATTAATAATCTTAATTTCCCGACGACAATCTTTTGACTCATAGTAAATAGCAGGTTTGTTTTCCAAAGAAAAACAAACATGGAGTTATTTTAATGATTAAATAACCCAAAGGATATTAATTTGAATGTTTGCTGTGCACTAAATTGAGGGGTATGTGGGGGAGGGGGCTGACTTTGTCCTTTATCAGGACAGTTCAGTGGGATGTGGAGAAAATGAAGAAAACCTCAAGGGAATGTTGATCATTGGTAATAAATTATGTCAGGGCCATGTCTCCTTGGGAATAAGTAATAATGATCTCATATGATGCTCATTCATAAATGTTCATTTATCTAGAAGCTTATCTCTACCCCTAAAGGTAAGAAATATGGGAAATAGGAAGATAAAAAAATGAATGTGAACTAATAAGATATAATTACTATTGGCATATTGGTGTGATTGTTCGATAAATAAAGTTTTGATTATCATCTTTGAGCAAGTTGTTTTTCCATATGTAATGTTATGTCTTTATATCTGAAATCCCCAGAATGATCAAGTCCAACTTAATATTAAGCAAACAAACAAACAAAAACTTCATGTTACTGGCTACAATGACTTTCCCTTTTCAGCTCAGTGACCAAAGGCCCTTTTAATCAGCCCACCTCTACCCAGACAAACTTCCTCTATTTTATTCTCCAAAGAGAACAAGCCACTACAGCCAGACTTGTCTCTAACTACCTCCTGCATGTATCTGTTGGCCCTTGGCTCTGGTCTAGTTCCTCAGGTTCCTTGAATGCTCACTCTTTTTTGTTTTTATTTGTTCTAATTAGTTGTACATGATAGTAGAATGCACTTTGACACATCATAGATAAATGGAGTATAACTTCTCATTCTTCTGGTTGTACATGATGTAGAATCACACCAGTCATGTAGTCATATATGCACATAAGGTAATAATGTCTGACTCATTCTACTGTCCTTCGTACCCCCACACTCCCTCTCTTCCCTTCACTCCCCTCTGCCTAATCGAAAGTCATGCCAACTTTAGTCATATTACCCATGGCTTGCCCGTTCTTCAAGGCCCAGTTTATCTCCTTTTGGGAAAATCATTTCTCATAACGGCTGCCACATTTGGGGTAAGCATCATGCAGGGAAAAGATCCTCTGACTTGGAGCCAGAGTCTCATGAAATGCTGAAATGAAAGTCACTTATCCTCTTTGTATCTCATTTCCTCATTCATGAAAGAGGAATTACAATCCTGGCTCAGGCTGTCTCCAACATTGTTGTCTTATTTTTCCAGGGAAGTGAAAGATAGTCTAAAAACATCATAAATGCAGGGCATTAACATTATTTCTCCCTGAACCAATTCTGCTTTTGCTCTTAATGTCTGGGCTACACAAAGAATGACCCATCTACTCTTCAGTAGTATCACGTGGCCTGAAACTATATTCTTCTTGCTTGATATAATGCTGCTGTACATGAACCTGGCTCGTTCACAGTGCCCTGCGTACATATCTCAGCTCTCATCTAGACTGAGGTGTGAGGGGATAAGGACTGTGGCTTATGCTCCTTTTATCTTCCATCACACCCAGAACAGTGCTGGACACAACAAAGGTGCCAAATCAACAATCAGCTGGGTGCTCTGTTGTCTCTACTACAGCCTATGCCAGTTTAATTTTCTTCTCTTTTTTTTAAAAAAATATTTATTTTTTATTTTTAGGTGGACACAATGTCTTTATTTTATATTTATGTGGTGCTGAGGATCGAACCCAATGCCTCATGCATGCTGGGCAGGCACTCTACCACTGAGCCACAACCCCAACCCCAATTTTCTTCTCTTTTTTAAAAAATATTTTCATTTGTTGTTGATGAATTTTTTTTCTTTTTTTCTCCCTCCCTCCCTCTCTCTCTCTCTCTCTCTCTCTTTCTTTCTTTCTTTCTTTCTTTTGATGAGAACTGAACCCAGTGCCTCACACATGCTAGGCAAACGCTCTACCACTGAGCCACCACCCCAGCTCTTATTGCCTTCTTAAAAAGTTTAAATTACCATTAAGTGTAGAATTACAAGATAATCTGCATTAACTGCAGGTCATCAAATATCTCTCAAGACACGATACTGAGTCATTCAACACAGAAATAATGGTGTGTGTGCGGGGGTGGGGGGATTTTGTCCTAATTTCTCACCATGGTTTCCAGAACCAGTAGAGAGAGACATGCTAGGTTTTAAATTTGGGTCAGTGTTTCTTCACAATTCTTCTTCTTACTCCTCCCCCGTGGTAGCTTTTAAAGTATAAATCATGAACAAGGTAAAAGGAAACTAATTCTGTTAATGAAAACTTCAAAGTGGACATTTCGATGGATGGAAGGCTAAAAATTTCTAAAATCTGACTAGCAGGCATTAGGAAACTATATAATACAAGCTGGACCAACTTTAAGAAAATCCAATTTCTAGATATCCAAATTAACAAAATTGAAATTAGAAAGTAAATTTTCACAGAAGATTTTTACTAGGAAATTCCTCATTCTCCTATCACTCCAAATCAATTTGAAATTAAATATTTTATTTATAAATATTTAATTTTCCGTTGCCAAATCAAAAACACAAGTATTTGTAAGAATATAAAACTTGAAGAGTATAAAACTTTGAAGTTTTATATTCTTACCAATTTTCATTCTCTGTTCTTTCTTGCTCAGTAATTTGTTTTAAACCTTTAAGGTGATCTAGGCTTTTTTTTTTCTTCTCACTTTCTTTTCCTGCTGCTCTGGTTTAAATGTTTCAGCTTAAAAATATGTGATAAATGGGGGTTTCCTTATCTCAACATGAGGCACTAGAATTGGTCTCAGTTAAAGGAATTTGTACTTCAATTGAGCAAAGATTATTCTTTCAACTCTCCTTTGATATTTGGCATTGGACCAAGGAGTCTAAAATTAGCTGCCTTCAGAAACCAGGTGTGGGCTAAGTGGAAGCAATTCATTTTGCCCCTGGAAGTCACAGAAGTTGTTGAAACAGTAAATAGAGTCCTGGCCAAACTGTTTCCTTCACTAAAGCCAGTTTTTCAAAACTGCCTCCTTCTGCAAGGAACAGAAAATCACCACCCTTCACAGCTGAAAGGGACCGAGGAGGGCACCTGGTACAGGATCTTCATTTTGCAGCTTAGGAAATGAAGGAACTGACCTTTCTTTTTCTCCTTCTCCTTCTCCTTTTCCTTCTCCTTCTCCTTCTTCCACCTTCAAATGTGGTCACATTGCTGTACTGCCCAACTCTCAAAGGAATTGTGGGGATTAAATGAGTGAGTTTTGAAATTCTGAAGCACATTGTGAGCATAAGGCATTATTATTTTCTATCTTCCTATGGCAACTTCAAAATGTGTCTACAAATTCTTCAACATTCCTTCCATCCAGAAATGCCCTCCCTTTGAATACAGGCAAGCTGACCTTAGGGATTTAACTTGTAACCAGTAGAATGTAGCAAACTTCTAAGGCTAGGTCAGAAAAGGTGACTCAGCTTCTGCCTGGTTCTCTTGGGATACTAGCTCTAGGATATGCCAGGTGCCACATGAGACATCTAACTACTCTGAGTCTGCCTTGTTGTGGGGAAGCCACATGGAGAGGCTAGGTGTAGCCCTCTGGTTGGCAGTCCCAACCTTCATGTCCCTCCCAGGCAGGCACCAGAACTGAATGAGCTTTCAGATGATTCCAGCCCCAACAGCTGAGATACCTTAGTTTTTGAACCTCTCCAACAGATGCCTCAGACATCAAGGAATAGAGAACAACCACCCATGCTCTGTGTTTCTGAACTTCTGACCCATAGAATCCATGAGCCTAATAGAATGGTTGAAATTTTTTTGGTGCTGAAAGTATGCTCTTGGTGATTCTGCATCCAAACAGTCACTCTGCGTAATGATGATCCCAATACCCCCAGAACACCACCAGACACTGTGCTCACTCTGTGCTAGGCAGAGTGGCATTGCTGTAAGGGGTTATCCTACTTCATCCTAACCAGAATCCAGTAAGGAAGTCATTGAAACTGAAGATTACGATGCTAACAGCTTCCTCATGTCCTACAGGGAGCTAAGTGCTGAGCCAGGGCTGAAACCTCCCTCTAGCCCTGTTGCAAAGCCCATCCCTGAGCTGCAGCTGACTCTGCCCAGGCGGGGGGCAACGGCCAGCACTGTCAGCACATACCTATGGACTCCCAGTCCAAGAGCCTTTCCTTTATGCCCTTGGTCTGTTTGGATCTTCTGGCTCTTTTCCATTTGTTACCTACAATTCCCTTCTTTTAGAGATGGAATAAAACCTCTGTATTTTCTGACCTGGCCAACTTTACACCTGACACAAAGCTGCCTGTTATTCACCAAAAGTTCTCAGATTCTGGCAGCCATCTTGCTATCCCTAAGGCTAAAGAGCATTGGGTGTGGTGGTACGTGCTTATAATCCCAGTAACTCATGGAGCTAAGACAGGAAGATTACCAAGTTTGAGGCCAGTCTCAGCAACTGAAGGCTAAAGAGCCATGCAGCTTCACCTCCAAGGCCCTGCTTTCTATGCTCTAGTCAAGCCCATTAGACCTAGCTTTTTTCGCTGAACTGCAAGGGGAAAATATCAAATAATTCACAGAGCAACTCATTTACATATTGTAGTCCCCAGACATGCTGTGTGACCCCTTTTCTCTTGGCCCCCAGAACCATGAGCCCATTTGTGATAAATTATCTAGAAGATTCCTCTCATACTGATGCTCTCAGCCAGCTCGTGTGGTCTGCCAGCCTCCTACACAGGAGCGTATAGCTCAGGCTGCTGTCCTGGCAAGGCCTGCCCAGCCTGCAAGGGGAAATCCATGCCAACTTTGGCCTTGATACCCACAAATCCCCTGAATCTGCAGACCCACCCATATGACCCAGATAAAAGCATGTGTCTTTCAACCTCTTAGGAATCATGTTCAGCATGCACCTCTTCAGTACTGTGACCTGAAAGATCTGCTTTGGCTTTTCGTACTTATCCCTTAGCAGTACAACCTGCACATTCAGTTTACCCAGCCCTCACCAAGCCCAAACCCCAGGCACTTCTTGCTGGCAGGCAAGAGGCCACCCTCTTCAAAGACAGACATGAAAGAAGCTGGGCATGAACTCTTCTACTTAAAACTGTCACTCCCACAGAGTAGAGAAAGCTGGCTCATCCTAGCAATGAAATCCCCCACAGAGTCCATTTCTTATCCTCTGTCATGTGACTATAATGCTTTTAAAAGGGCTCTGACTAACTAGACCCTCTGGGCTTGGAATGGCCCAGAGCTCAACTGTGGAGACCTGGGAGATTTCGCCTTTCCAGCTACAGCCACTAAATCAAGTCAGTATTGAGCATCTACCATATTCAGGCAATGGAAATTCTAAGATGTGTAAGACAAATTCCTGCCCTCAATCACGGGTGGAGGTACTCATTTTCAGTCTTGATTTTCTGGCACACCATCATGTGTCAGTTGGTTGTGAAGTGTAGCACAACTAATTAATTTTTAATAATAGGAGATGCTAAAGATTTGAAATAAGAGGGATTTTTAAATGAGTGAAAAAGAGTGAATTCACGGTGACCCACACAGTGTCATTACTCACTTGAATTCTGGACACATCTTCTTTGGTGGCGGGGAAAAGGTTGGGGAAGGGCCATGTGAGATCTATGAATGGCTTTTGTGGTGTCACCAGTCCTTGATTGGGAAAGATTAAGGACAGCTGCGAGCCCAATGAGAAGAGCACTGGCTTGATGCGCCAACCCCTGCCTCCATATTATTAATGAAGGAGCCTCCTTCACCCTTTTTCTCTGAAAAGGAAATAAAGGTTCAAGCCAGCCTTTCAGAACAAAAGAAAAAGTAGTAGGCATTGTTGTCTTTTGAGTCTGGCAACACTTTGTTCATTTGTTGTTTAAGAAAAGAACAGCGGGCTGTTGTGGCAGTGGAAATGTATCTATGACAATGAGCTTCACCACTATGTCCTATCTCAGAGATGAATCAAGTGATACATGACGTTAATCTGTTCAGTAACAACAGTATTCTTTTTATTTTTAAATTTTTTTAGTTGTCGATGGACCTTTGGTTTATTTCATTTATATGTGGTGCTGAGAATCAAACCCCGTGCCTCACACATGCTAGGCAAGCACTCTGCCACTGAGCCACAACCCCAGCCCAACAACAGTGTTCTTTATTCCTATGGTACTTTAAGCTTACAGAGTACTTTCACATTCATTAACTTGGATAGGGTTCAACTCTAAGGCCCTTTGAAGTAGCTCTTACCCTCATTCTGCAGGTGAAGAAATAGCCTCAGAGAGGTCTTGCTCCAAGTCTATAGCAGATGAGTGACAGCTGGGATTAAAATCCGGGTCCTCTATTTCTGAACTGTGTTTCTCGTATTCCACTCAGATTGGGTTCCACCCAACTTCATGAGGGTGAGGAACAAAGACACAGTTACATCTTCAATGCTAAAGGGATCATGGCCCATTTTCACACTGTTGGATGGGATGTCTCACTGGCTCAGGAAAACCGAACATTTCTTGGTAGTGGAGACACATCAGCCTTACTCCCCTAGGTCCATCTTGTTGACTGTCTAGTGATACAGCCCTCCAGCAGAATTTCTTCTGCCTTAGGCACATAAACCCTATTACACATGTGTATAGCATGTATGTGTGTGCACACAGGCACACACCTAGGGCTATTCCAGGCTTGGCAGGGGGTAATACTTCCAGATGGGGCTCTAATAAGCAGCCCAAACCAGTGACTACCTGAGAGCCTACAACTCACTCCCTACTGTTGGAACACCAGAGCACCCACTAGTCACCATGTTAGGTACTGGACAGGTATTTAGGTAAATGTGAATATAAGGTACTTTATTGTGATTTAAATCACGGAAATCTTGGAGAGAAGAGTAGAAGAGTAGATAGAAAATGCTCCCTGAGTTTTGTCCTCTCCTTCCAGGACATGGGTATGCATGTACACACACACACAACTGGAGCCCTCTACCCCTGGATCAGGCATTAGTTCTGTGACTAAGACATTCCACTCAGGGAGTCACTCTTGGCAGGTGAGAATGTGGTGTCCATACTGTAACTTGGGCTACTGTACTGTTCCTTCATCATGAAAAACCAAGAACTTTTCACCCCTCAGTGAAAGTATTTCTCAATCAAAGTGTGTTCTGAACATAAAACTGAATGGCTGTTTAAAAGATGACAGAAGCACTCCCACAGTCAAAGAAATGAAACTTCTGGCTTTGTTAATGCTGAGTCTTGGCTGGAAGTTTGAAGGGTGGATGGAATTCTGCCCTGTAGTCACAAATGTCTAGAGAACTGCTCAGTCAGCCTTCCGGGGAAAAACATGCCTGCCTCTGACTGGATGCCCCAGCTTTGGTCTTGTCAATACAGGGATCACCAAGAGTCTGAGTCTGGATCTCAGGCCTCCTCTGTTCCCTGAACACAGAGAAAGGCACAGAGTAATGACAGATGATGAAGTTAGGGTCATTGGTGGGGATGCCTTCCGTTGCTTTAGCACTTAATCTTTCTGGAGGGCTTGTCCAACATCATGTGACCCACATAAGACCTCTCCGAGGTGAACTGAGCCAAACTTTCTTTCTATCATCATTATGCAGATGAAGAATCAAAATTACATGGTGAAGGGTATGTGGGTGATAAGCATACAGAGGAAGGAGATATTTAATCATTTAAAATGATCCACGATGACATCTGATGATAGGGGCTTTTGGCTCATTTTAATTGTGTTCCATGTCCCATCTCATGGTTTTCTGGAATCATGTTGACTTCAGAGCTGAAATCAGACTGGGAATTCCCACAGGCAGGAGCCAGCTTGCTACTGAAGTTCACCTGCCCTTGATGTAAAAGAAAGGGAAGATTATGTCCCCTGATATATGGGCTGTGCCTTTCTTATCTACAACCCCTGACACTTTCAGTGGGTTGTGGAGAACTGTCAACAACCCAGACAAAATACACAGAACTGGTAACCAGAATTTTAGAGCTCTGTATAACCTAAAGGGACCATTTAAGCTATTTTTAAATTGCATATAGTAGTCCACAATGATTTTTATTCCCCCCTAAGCTCTTGATAGCATGGGTTCCCTGTCTTCTAGAAAACAATGGCTGGCCCAGGGTCCAGCAAGGGCTGTTGTTGGGGTGCTCCTTTTAGCTACCTTCCAAGTCACTCTGTCTCTGCACTACTACTCACTGGTCTGATAATTAACCCCATTACCCCAAGTCATTCAGAGTCCTCCTTCACACAGGAAACCAGGCTTGTGCCACATACTAAAAATCAGCCTGACAACTAACCTGGAGAGCCATTGCTTGCATATGCTACACAAATTATTATAAACTTTGCACTCAATTTTTCCTGTTCCCTTGGATCTCTTAGAGTTGGGGGCAAAATGATAAAGCAAGTTAGTCGTTTGTGCTGACTTTCTAACTTCAGCTGGAATTGATATAAAATACATTTTAAAAAATGGTTCTTAAACAAAAACTAACAGAAACTAAAGGGGTTTTCAGTTAGTTCTTAAGAGACCATATATCATTTGGACAGAAGTGTGTCTGTGTCTATTGTCCCTCCTCCACCAGGTACACAGTGGTAGAGTGCCTCTGGATTCAATCCCTAGGACTAGGGAAAAATAAAAAGGTTAGTCTCATTCATGGGGGTACTTGACCTTACCACATTTACACTTTAGGCAACTCACCTGGAACTGGAGAAGCAGAGGTGTTATGCAGGCTTGGCCTGGCCTCTTTGGGGTTGCAGAGGGGTGGGAAGGACTACAGGCACATCTTGTGACTAGCCCTGGTTCCAGCTTAGCCCCTAGGCAAGAAAGTCATTGTGCTTTGGGGTCTGTTTTGGGTCCAATGGGAAGGTAACTGTTTGGCCTCTGACCCTTACTCCTGTCTCCAGTCCTGGTCCAGAGGTGCATGGTCTTCCAAAAGGAGCATAGAGTTATGGGGCATGGGAATGAAGCCAGGCCAAAGAAGCAGAGACAGGTCTCCTTGACACAGCCCTCTTCTCCCACAGAGAAGTAGAGCCTGTAATCTCCCCCACAGATTCTCCGGTCCCTACTGTCGCATTGGCATCTCACTGCACTGATACGTCCAACTGCATCATTTCCTGGCTGACTTTTCATGGAGGGAAACAATGGCTCCTCCTAAGCTTTCTCTCTAAGTTCTGCTTCCCTGGAAAACAGACTTGGAGAAGAAGACCATGTGCAAGGGATTAACTGGGGTGTGCTCTCGGGAACAACACCTGCAGGAGGTGAGAGAAGGCTCAGAAACAGGGTTGAGCAGCAGACATTGTGCTAGAGGCCACAACTGATCCCACAGGGAGCTCTGAAGCAGAGGTGGTCCTTCAGAGATGTCCTGAAAGGAGGCAAAGGATTCTGCATGGTCCAGGGTTAAGGTATAGTTGTCCTCGGGAAATAAAACCTTGGGGAAGGCAGCTGTCTGTGTCTGGGGAGGGACCCAGCTGCACTGTTAGCAGGCAGTGCTCCTGCAACCAGGAGAAGGGGTACTTCAGCTCTGAAGGGAAGCAAGATAGTGCTCCCCTGTACCTGCTCCTGCCAGACACCAGGGAAAATGAGAAACAGGAAGTTGCAGCCCCAGTCCCCCTACTCTGGATCAACCTTTGGGCCTGAGCAGGAGACAGGACCAAGGAGAAGGGGAGAGTTTCTGGAGTCTGACCTTTGACTGCAGGGCAGGTGTCACCATAAAAAGTGACCTGGCTGCCTTCTTGGGGAAGAAGTCCAGCAGACCTGTCTTAATCCCAAGAAGACAGCCCGGCACAGGCCAAAATGTGATCTAGGAAATACTTCTAATTAGGAGCTAGTTCTAGCATGATCTAAATCTCAGACACTTTCACTAGATTCCCTAGGTGATTACAACCTTGCTCTGCTTTGAGCTTAGTGGTGTATGTCATTGTTAATGAATGGTAGACTGGTGGGGACCCCAGGAGGAGAATGTCTGAGAAACCTTCTTGGGAACTAAGAAATACTGATCAAATCTAGGAGCCATGCCTGCCTATTAGAACAGACCAAGTCCTCATCTAATTGAGTCCAATTTGGTCCCCTGTTATCTGTTCATCCCAGGGAATCATTGTTACCTATTTGTATTTTTCCATCTCATTTGGGAAGCGGGACAGTGAGTGTGCGCTGAGGAGTGACTGTAAGAGAACAGAGAAGGGAGATGTCCTGACCCCTGCACTGTCCACCCTTCTCAGGCTGAGATAGGAAAGAAGGTGGCTGTGGACAGGTGAACTCAGGAAGGTTCCAAGCTCTCATGCCCCACCTCAGAGTACTCATCAGACACTCCTAACACCCCTTTACTAGTCTCCCCAACACTATTATGTACAATTAGAAATCACTCCAGCCAGTTATTATCCCCCAACTAACTGCACAGTGCATGTATGAGCTGATGCAACCCACAGCCTGTGGCACAGTTAGCAGGCCCCTGGCAGCAGTGTTAAAGTGTGGCCAAGGGTGAACTATTCCCCCACTGGTCTGAAAAGGCTTTTGCCACCAAAAAAAAAAAAAAAAAAAAAAAAAAAAAAAAAAAAAAAGCCATTATAACAGGAAGGTGCCAAAAGCTAAGCACAGTATACAGGAAAGATCTCTTTTTTTCTCTACCCTTCATGAAAAATAGAATGGATTTCATCCACCAAATTCAGCTAATCTCCTAAACCACACTGGGCTTAGGTCTCCCCACTTAGCTGGGCACCCAGGAAGGGCAGGAGCAGCTCTGGGCTGGAAGGCTGCCCATTGCGCCATGCCAGAGCTGGCACTGGGGTGTGACACCAAGTGGTCTCTGTAGGTAGTGGAAGCAGCATGTGGAGCTTAGAGCACCAGGCAGAGGCCCTGGCATAGTAGGTAGAGGACTATCAATAAATACATGTTGAATAAATGAATAAATGTGACTACAACAAAGAAGGCATTTTTGGAGTCTCCAGACTGGTCAAACAGAAAGGTCATCTAGGAAGAAGTGTGTGTGAATGGGAGAGACTGAACAGTAAGATTAGAATCAGAGGAGATCTTAAATTAGAAATTAAGGTATATGATTTTGATCTTCAATCATTCTCCATGAGACTCGCCCTCCCCTGGGGATATACCAGAATCTCAAGCTGGGGGCTGGGGTGGGGGGTAGGAGTGGAAGGGCAGCAAGCAAAATGGATGGAGGGGACAGGGAGGAGGTCACCTGGAAAGAGACTAAGGGGCCAGCTGAAGTGCAGCATGATCTAGTCTATAAGTAATAAAAGTCTTGTTGGGGAGGTGGTAGTGAGAAGTGGGGAGCAGGTTGGTGATTTCTATGTACACAGCATCTTGGTGGGTGCCTCACTCACCCAGTGGGAATGGAAAAGAAGGGACGGATATAGCATACATGTTGGAGATTGACAAAGATATATTGTTGGGATCAAACCTGGATACTATTGTAGTTGCATTAGATAACACGTAAATGATGGATGCCCACATCAAATTAGCTCAAGAAAAAAATGGCATACATTAGACTTTTGGCTCAGACAGAACTGGTGACCTGCCCTTGTAAAGACACAAGACCAAGGTGAGAGGTCATGCAGCCTCTACTCCCTAGATCACTTGATTACCACAGGGATTTTACTTATTTCTGCTGACCCCATTGTCCTGAGCCAACTTAGGCCCTCACAGAACTGGACCCAGAGAGTGTGACCAGCCCAGGGCTGCTCAGAGAGGAGGCTGACCACAGTCTTGGCTCCTGAGCACTGAAGTGCCAACCTTGGCTTCTTGACTGGCCCAGCCCTTTGCACTGAGATTAATACCTATCTCCCCAGTGGGTGCCATCCTGTCACCCAATGACCCTATCTTAAGCCAAGTTCAAATGGGCCTGCCTGAGATCTGTTCTCTGCCCTTGCCTTGGCAGTAGGACAGATGGCCACCCAGACTGCCTTGGAGACGAGGTACTAACTATCTCAGGGGGACCTAGGCCTGTAGTCAGTGTGCACCTTCAGCCATCCCAGCCAGGGCAGTCACAGCAAAACCCAAGTTCAGGCCAGCCAGACAAGTGTGGATGTGGTGTCTTGTTTCACTTTTAGCATGACCCAAACATCCCCGGGCCACCTTCCTGTGGATCCAACTGAATTCAAAAGAACTTCAATAACACAGATTTCATGCTCTTGCTGCACCTGCTGCATGCCTATGCTCCTGTACACTGGTGACAGCAATAGCAACCTCCTTGCTATTCCTTTCTTCCTCTGGTCTCCTCTTATTGGGTCTACTGTAGAAGCCATTCTACTGTGTGGGCTGTTCACCATAGGTCCAGGGTGCTAGCTTCATGGTTTCCTCCCTGGCTCTGTGCCATGCTTTGTCACCAGGGCCCACAGCAGAAGTCCTATGCTCTGCGTCTCACAATAACCCTCATGAAAACAGTTCTTTAAACTGTTCCACAGGGGCTGAAAACAGCAGGGAGGCCCAGGCTGAGGACAGATACACTTCAACCCCTCCATTGTCCTCCTCTCACTTCCCTGATGTACAAGTTAACAATCAAGATATTGTTCTATTAAGTGAAGAAAGCCAATCCCCCCAAAACCAAAGGCTGAATGTTCTCTCTGATAAGTGGATGCTGATCCATAAAGTGGGGGGTGTGTGTGGGGAAAATGGAGGAACTTTGATTGGATGAAGGGGGGGGTGGATGGGAGCAGAAAAGATGGTGGAATGAGATGGATATCATTACCCTAGGTACATGTGTGATTTCACATATGGTGCAACTCTACATCATGTACAATCAGAGAAATGAAAAGTTGGGCTCCATTTGTGTACAATGAATCAAAATGCATTCTGCTGTCATGTATAACTAATTAGAACAAATATTTAAAATGCTAAAAAAAAAGATATTGTTCCTCCTCCTTTGCCATAAAAAGCCATACACATCAGCTCACGTTACCAAATCCCTAGGAGTGTCACTGTCCCCATCTCTGCTTTATGCAACTTCATAACCATGACAGACAAAACTACCAAGCAAAGTTCCACATCCAGACCACAGAATTGAGGCTAGAGATTCTGAACTACCTTGCTGACAGCCTGTATGCTGTGGGTGTGGACAAGTCAGTGGGGGACAGGAGAAAAATAAGTGCTAATGGCAGGATCCAGCTGAGACCCAGAACCAGGCAAAGGCACTCCAGACCACAAATGGGCCTTTCTGTATCAAAGACCTGCACTCCTCAATCCAAATGACAACCTTTACCCTTTGCAGCCCATAACTGTCAGTACTTATCAAGTACTGCCCCCCACAACCCAACATTCTCTGAAATTTAAAAAAAAAATCCTATTTTTAAGGATGAGTCCCTTGTTGTTCTTCCTCCTCCTTCTCTCCAGAGATGCACCCTTAAAACACAGCTTGAGCCCCATCTCATTTGAAAAACTTCCTGATTACCTCTCCAACTGTTATCTTTCCTTTGCCTCTCTCTCTCTTGCTGCATCACAGTTCATTAATCTCCTAGCCCTCTCCAAATCCACTTCAAGATCCCTCAAATCCATTTCCCTCTCTCCACCCCTAACTCAGGCTTCCACCATTTCTTGTCTAAATACTGCTCCTTTCCTGCTCTTCTCGCCTTTTATCTTGCCCCCTTCAATCTATTCTCCAGGCTACAGCGTGCAGTGTTCATTCAAGAAGATAAATACAATTATGCTGCTTGTCTGTATATAATTGCCAACACTGCATGTCAGGCTCTATTCTAAGTGCTTTACATATGAAATTTATTTAAATTTTTCAGTAGCCCTATGAAGCAGGCATTATTTTTCCTACTTCGTAAGTTATGAATCTGAGGCTCAGGGATGTTAAGGAACCTGCCCCAGTCACACAACTACTAAGCTCCAGAATCAGAATGTGTACTCAAGGGTCTGGGCTTCAAATTCCACACTCTCAAGCAATGCACTGTGCTTCTACTACTTCTCAGTGTTCTCTTTAGCTCTCATTAGCACTTCTAAGCCCCTCATTTCTGGCTTTTGTCCATTTCTCTCCATTTTCACTTGCCCTCATGCAATCTCTGCCACCCCCAGTGGTGTGCTCATTAATGTTTAATAACTGGCTTTCTGGAAAATAAAGGCCTGATCTGCAGCATTTGCCCGTCTCCATGGTGCAAATATCCCCAGCATGGTCCACTTCAAGCTGTGAACATAATGTCTTGGAATACCGAATGGGCAAGAGATGTGCACAATCCCTTGATGAGCTGGTAGGAGTTGGCCCTAGCATATACTTGGCCCATCTCTGTCGCCTGCCCTGACTCTGTTCATCCAGGACAGAGAGCACATTGGACCGCTTGCCACACATCCACCTGATCATGTGTGGATCTGGAAAATGCCACTGAAAGTCCACATTCATTTCCTCTTGTCTCTCACCCACTCCTGGCACTCTGAGAGCAGGGCTGATGGCTAAGAACATCAACAAGGCTTTGAGGCCCAGGCCAGCCCCTTGTCCCCTGCTTGCCACAATAGGATTGACTTTTGACAGTCCTCCTCTCCCAGAATGGTCCACCCCATAGCAATTATGTCTTCACCCGACCAGTGTCCAGGCCCGAGTACCACTGTTGTCCTACCTGTGCCCTCTCCAGAGGAGTGATGGCCTCTTTCCTACGGACATCTCATTGGGGTTCCAGCCTTAGCCTCTCCTCTTCTCAATCCACCCAGTCTTCTGGGGGACAGGGGCCTCTCTTCTCATTACTTCCTGTGATGATGATTCTCCAATGTGGATATCAGTGGCCCTCCATCAAATGTCTCGCAGGTGGGTGCCTCTCACTCATTCTCTTTTGTAATCCACAGACCCAATCTTTCTATGGATTCAGCTTCTGTGTCATTCACGATAGTCAGGGCATGATCTGAGACCTCTTCTTCTCCCCGACTCCAGCCCAGGCACCAGGCCCTATGGAGCCTATCTTTGTGATATCTGTGGCATTCCCATGGTCCTTGTCTTCACCGGGGCCATCCCTCTTTCCTCCTGAGTCACTGCCGTGGCCTTCTGCCTGGGCTCCTCTGCTCCAGCCTGTGCTTGCCTCACTGCCAGGAGATAGTATTCTCATGATGCCAGCCCTGCCAGCCCTCTCCTCTCTTCCATGCTTAGGGCACTCAGAACCTTTGCCTCTCACCCTGGTTTCATACCTGCTCTGAGTTCTTCAGTTTGAGGGACCAGAGTCCTTCTTTTCAAATCCGGCTTCTAACTCTCCTGTGGGCTCTGACCACACCCCTGATTCAAATCCCCTAGCGTTTAAGTGAGAGATGCCCCCTTCAGTTCGGGTCTGAAGGTGTCCTCTAACCTGGTCTAACTCCGGCCTTGTCTGCAGTCCCTGGGAAGGTGTCTACCTACTGTAACATACCTGCATGTTGCACTTTCTGGCCAAGCAGATACTTCTTATCCAGGTAGCCCTCAGGATTGGGCTGACCCTGCTCAAAGGCTGGAGAGTTTCTCTAACTTCAGGCACAAACTAGAAGGAATATCTGGGTATATTCTAAGGCAAGTGGCTGGTAGTGGGGCATGGTTCAGTAGCCAGGATCCTAGATCTTCTTCCCAACTCCTAATTAAAGACCAGGTTTACCTGAAGCAAGTATTTGCTTTCCTTTTTACATCCCTGGTGTGACATGCAATAACCATAATCAAAGTATGGCTCTTGAGTGATATTTTCTTGTTAATTAAATATTTAAAATGTATTGCCACACACCACATGAGAACAGTAGGTCCTCATAGGCTCACAACTGAAGGTTAACACTTCCTACCAGGAACAGAGCAAGGCTCCTTGTTCTTGTTCATTCTGAATCCATGGTACCCGAGGGCCATTTCTAAGATCACTAGTTGGCATCTTTTTCTTCTTAAACCACTTTATTGAGGTATGATTAAAATAGAATGCTGGACATATTGAATGTATACAACTGGAAGTATTTGGAAATGTCACCCATGAAATCATCACCATCATCTATCAAAGCCATAAACATATTCATTATCTCCCAAAGCTTCCTGGCACCCCCTTATCATTGAGTGTGTGTGTGTGTGTTATGGTTTGGATCTGAAATGTCTCTCAGAGGTGCATGTGTTGAAGAGTTGGTTCCCAGTGCAGCAATGTTCAGAGGTGGGGCTCTTGGGAAGTAATTGGGTCATGAGGGCCCTGACTTCATCCACAGACGAATTCAATGTTGGATTGATAACTTGAGGGCATTATTGGGAAGTAGTGGAAATGTAGGAGATGGGACTTAGTTGGAGGAAGTAAGTCACTGGGGATATTCCCTGGAAGGATATATTGTGTCCCCAACCCCTTCTGCTCTCTCTCCCTCCCTGCTTCCTGCTGTCACGAGCTGAGCAGCTTTCCTCTTCCGTACCCTGCCACCATGACGTTCTGCCTCCCTTCAGGCCCAACGCAATGGAGCTAGTGGACTATGGACTGAGACCTCTGAACCCTGAGCCAAAATAAGTCTTTCTTCCCATAAGTTGTTCAAGTCAGGTATTCTGGTCACGTAAATGAAGAACTGACAAACACAGTGTGTACGCAGAAAGAACACTCAACATAAGCTCTACTTCATCAGTGCACAATTCAGGCTGATTAGCTGAACTTACTTATCTCTAGAACTTACTTATCTCACATAATTGAAACTTTGCACCCTTTGACTATCATCTCACCCTTCCCCCTCCCCAAGTCCTTAGCAAGCACCATTCTACTCTCTGCTTCTGTGTTTTGACTATCTCGTATCTTTTTTTTTTTAAAGAGAGAGGAGAGAGAGAGAGAAAGAGAGAGAGAGAGAGAGAGAGAGAGAGAGAGAGAGAGAGAATTTTTAATATTTATTCTTTAGTTCTCGGCGGACACAACATCTTTGTTGGTATGTGGTGCTGAGGATCGAACCCGGGCTGCACACATGCCAGGCGAGCGCGCTACCGCTTGAGCCACATCCCCAGCCCCGACTATCTCGTATCTTTAACCGCAGTGCCAGTTCACAGTGATGTAGAGGGCAGAATGGCACCAGTCAACCTCGTGACCACTGCCAACGTGTTTATTCGGGGGAGGTTCTGTCCTCATGACTGAGCCATTGACCAGTGCTAGTACCTACCTCTCCAGACCAAAAATAGAACCACTTTGGAGAAGTGCAGACTTGGGACAAATTTATTAAGTGACACTAAGTCTGTCTGTGTGTATGTGGCAGGGTGGGAGTGGGGGTGACTGTCCTGAGCAGCCTAAGAGATAGTGCTAATAAAGACTGGGCTGTCAGTGCCCTCCCTCAGGACTAGGAGGTGAGAGCGTCCAGGAACACACCAAAGGCTCATCTGCCCAGACAAGTTTTCTTTCTGATTATAGGAATTCGGGGCTTTCCTGCTGCAGACCCACTGACCTCTGTCCAAAGCCAGGGCTGGCTATGGGGCACACCCAGCCTGAGGCTGAGCATGTCTGCCTGCCCACACTAAACTCCTTAGTTCCTGGAGCCCTCTTCAAGTTATTTAAAAAAATAAAAATAAAACACAGGGTTTCCCCCATTTTGATTGTACCAGCCTTAATCCTGTCATGATAAACTGATTATGCTGGATCTTTTTAACTCTATCTATTGAAGATTTCCAGGGAATTTGTCCAGTGCTTATCTGATTAGCTGGGGCCAATTCTCTAAGCTCCCAAGTAATGGAATCTGCTTTACGCTTCAACACATTGAAACAAAGACATGTAAGCAAAGATGGCTGAGATAAAAATTCATAGTACAACAAAAGCTACATTGTAGAGACTGTCAGAGGGAAAAAAGTTTAAAAGAGAATTTGTACAGCCACAAGGGTGGGGGTGGAGCAGGTTACTCAATCCTAAATGGCAAATATGTGATGGATTGAAAGAAATCTTCCTTTTCTATTTAACCAGCCAGCATGTCATTGTTTTTGAAGCAGTCACTGATTTTGAACCTAGTACAAGACTATCAAGATCCATCTTAAACACAAGAAACTAACAACAGTGGCTATCTAGAGAGGGTGTGACCTGGGAAGGAGGAGGTCAAGGCTGGGAATAAGAACTTTTTACTTTATAAGAATTTATACTGTTTTAGATATTAAACCATATGTTATTTATTATGCCTTTTAAAAAATTCAATGAAACCATACATATAAAGTTTTCTTTGCTCTTTTGCAAAATAAATAAAATGTCTGATACATTTCATTTAGGCAGAAATTAAATAGAGATTGTGAAAGTTATCTTTCTATGTGTGAAAAATCATTTTCCAAAGAACTCTGAGTCCCTTGGTTTGTACCTTAGTCTAGGTCTCAAAGGGGATAGGGAGATTGTGGAGCTGGGCCCTTCAGGCTTTGCTGAGGCACACTATGCAAATCAATGTGACACGCTGGGCCTGGGTGGTGAGCACATGGCTATCTACAAGGCTATGGAATTAGAGTCAACAGAGCAGCCACCAGGGGATTGTGTGGAGAGATGCACTGCTGGAGAAGCTACAGGCAAAGGAAGGAGGCTGGTCAATACCCGGCCCCAAAGACCAAGTGAGGTGAGGTGTGGTCTGTGTGTGTGTGTGTGTGTGTGTGTGTGTGTGTGTAACATCCACAAAAGCTAGTGTGCAGATAGGAGGAAACAAAATAGTGGAATCCAGGCCAAAGGGTGAGATAAAAGAGAAAATTGTGCCTTGATGGTTTGAGCTGCAGGTGTCAGGTGGAAACCTACAGATCCCATGCGGGAAACTGGAGAGGCACTGGCCACTCAGAGCTGAGCAGAAAAAGTATCTACGGGAAAGGCAGGAAAAACGTCATCACCCACCGTGGAAAGAGGGGAATGTGCTGAACTTTGGTGAAGCAGGGAAAGTCAAAACCAGAGCTGAAAGTGCCATGTGGTCACCCCGAGGGAGAACATATAAACAAGACAAGAGGGGACTGTGCAGAGGAGAAAAGTTTCATTTAAGAGACAGCAGCGATGAGAGATTTGATTTCATCCATGCAGCCACAGGGCCCCTGTGAGCAGAGATAGGAAAACCTCTCAGGAAGGAAGGCTGGGAGGAATCCTCGGGGCCTCTCGTTTCATGGGGATAAGGTATCTGGCAGCCTCCAGAAGAAACAGGGCCCTGCATATGAGAGACACAGGTACCCTCAAGCCAAAAAATCTCTCCTCTAGTCTCTGGCAGGCACTGATACTGCAACAGTTCACTCAAGGGGACTGAACAGTCACAGATGAAAGCCATCCCTTTTAGCTCAAAGGCCTGCTCAAGGAAAGCAGACTGAGATTTGACTATTGCCACACTGGTCCCTAAGGGCCTTTGAGACTGGCTGCAACAGGCCCAGGAGCATCTAGAGTTCTGTGGGGTAAGGTCAGTGCTCACACTTCCAAGACAAGCAAGAGCTCTATAATTTCCTAACCCCGGGGGGAGGAGACAGAATGAGTGCCAACCATATAACTTCCCGAAGAACACAGCTGGCAAGCACACCCACACCGTTAGGATGCAACTCCCCAAACTAATTAAAAGGCAGAGCGCGGAGAATGTCCGGATTGCTGCATAAGCATCTCTTGGGGAAAATATGTTTACAGTTTTGCAAACCCAGGGCTCCCTGTACGTCTCCCAGGGCCAAGTCGGACATAGGTGATGACAGTGTAGGAATAAATGTGTGTGTAGGGATGTGGGAAATGTGAGTGGTGTGTGTGTGTGTGTGTGTGTGTGTGTGTGTGTGTGTGATGGGATGAATAAGAACTCAGACAGAGAGAATTGCCCTGTGATGGAAATAATCAAAACAGGAACAATAGGTAAAGGGCTCAAATTGCACCCCGAGAGAATTAGCGTGGTCTTTAGGGAAAAAAAAACAAAACAAAAACAACAAAGCACCTTCCAACCCAAGGGATGTTATAGCATTTCAATATCTGGGAGGTGTTTTCCTGTCTTTCTTTCTAAGTTTAATAATTATTGTTTGAGTTTAACCAGCTTGGAACCAGAAGAATCGGTCAAATTGATAAGAATTGTTCTGCTTTAGGAATCTAAGAAAAGGAAAACTTTCTCTAATCCTTTCCTTGAAATAACACTGTCTGGTACGAAAACTCCCCTGCTCCAGAGGGTCTGAGGCGTGTTCACAACTCTGATTGGAAGTCACAGGGGGAGCCCAGCTGGCCCGCTGCCCTCGGGAGTTCTGCCCACTGTGTGGGCCACCAGGAGAGTTATTTGATGAGGGTGTTGGAAATACAGCTGAGCTGCAGGATGTCAGATAAAATTCTGACACCAAGAAAGAGGACAAAGGCAGTGTGCCCCCATCCCTTCCCCTGGGAGGCCCTGGTGGAGGCAGGACTTTATCCTGAGACAGTGATGAATGGATTATCCTGTCTCAGGAGGAAAAAGAGAAACAAGGCTTTGGAGTAAGGTCCTGGAGGAGGGATGGTTGGCTCAACTGTCCCTCGGCTCAGACTCCACTGAGAATCTATTCAAGTACCTCTAGGTTGAAACAGGAAGAGAACCCTTTGAGACATCTACTAGGAGAATTGTGACCTTGATGGAGAAGAGCCCTTTCTTGTCCCAGCCATGGACAAGACAGGAAATGGCATATTAGCAATGGCAGAGATGGTGGTGGCTGATATAGGCCATCAGGAGACAGAGTAGGGAGTGGCTCTGATCTTGGCCTCAGGAAAATTTGAATGTGAAAACCATATGAATCCCCTGGGACTGTGAGAAATGGAGTTGTACCTTTGGTGGCCTTGAGATTCCAGTGACTCTACTGGGGCAGGGGGTAGGCGGAGGGGGGTAGTACTGAGCCAAAAATATTGTTTTGTTGCCACTATCTCGCCTTTGGCAGATATCAGAGAGGAAGTGTTACACATATAGGAAAGCATTTAACCTGGCAGCCTCCTTGGGAGTATAAGGGTTGGGAATTACCCAACTTCAGAGATAAAGCAGCTAATGATTCAAAGTTATCAACAATTTATCCAGATTCTAGTTGAAGGGCGTACTAGCCATATGCAGGAATTTATGGAGGAGGAAGGAAGGACATGGAGTTGTGGGGTGCAACCCTTACCCCAAACCTTGTTTTCTACGGAATTAACCAGGTTCTAAAGACAAACTCTGTTTCAGGACCACAGACAGCAGCACAGGAGCACTGTCTGAGTGCACATGCCCCCAATAAGTTCTATGCCAATGAAGTCCTTTCATCCCTGGGCTCTACATGGAAGCTGCAGGGAACACCTAAGGCTGTGCATAAAACAGTTGAACATCACTATACTATACCTTCAACAATAGAATGAGAAATCAGTTCTCTTTATTCCCAAGTTTAGTCCTAATCATACTAGCTAATGTTTATTAATCACTTACTATATCCATGTTCTATGTTCTCATTTTACCCTTACAATAATCCTATGAAATTAATTTCATTTTTTATCCATTTTATTGGTGAGGAAAGTGAAAGATGAGGAAGCTGAAAGAAATTGGAAGAGGAAATAGATTAAGTAGCTTTTTATTAGGTCACACAGGCAATCTATATTCAAGTCCATCCTCATGCCATGACATGTAGAATGAAGGAAAAATAAGAGATGTGAAACATCATAGGATGACTTGGCCTGTGAGGTCATCAGGGAGTCATTTACTTTAATGCTTAAGATTGAGAGTTCTGTTTTCTATTAATATTCCGTCTCTTCCTTTTACCTGCAAAAACTAGGACAGGTTATCTAATCTCTCCACATTCCTCTCTCCTTTCACAAAATGGAACAAATTAAGTGGACCAGACATCCTAGGTAGACTTAGAGTTTGTAAAATACCCTGAAGCTGCTAAGAAGGGAGCTTCAGAAATTAGAATGCCAGTTTAGTTTTCCAAATTGTGTGGTGTTGTGGCTGACATGAGAGAGTCACAGATTTCTTTTTAATGTGTAGGCAACTGCAGATCTTAACATCCATGTTCTGCAGGAGATTAGATATTATTTAGGTGAATGTCTCACCCAACAAGGATCCTTCCAACCATGTTCCTGAGATGGTGCTGGGGCCTTTTAGGACCAGAAAGCTCTTTAGTTCACCAGAAAACCATCCCTTCACAACAGTGCACTCTTCCTCCACCAATGTGCCAAAATACAGCACATCACTCCTGCCAGAAATTTAGTTCTGCCCTTTGATGAGTCCAGACTAAATCATATCCCACTTCCTTATGGTGAGTCATAATGAAGGTGAGTTACTATGCCTCTTACAATGCTCTCTTTTGGGCTAACCTGTCCCAGCTTTGGCTGCTTGCCATTTAACCTTATTCACAAAGTCCTCACCATCCTTAATATTTTTCTCTGAATGCACTCAGTTTTTCAGTTGATTTCCCTGAAATGCCTATCACTCCATTGATTCTACATACATATGTACACTCGGTGTGTACCTGGAGATAGATGCCAAGAACCACAGAAATCTCAACTCTTGCCGTGGACAGTCTTACTGCTTTGGGATGTGAAACTGGGACACTGTCAATCAATCGCAGTGCAGTGTGGGAAGTGCTGGGGCAAGCCAAGAGGACTCTGAAGACCCAGAGGATGGAGAAGTTGATAGATTTAGGTTTCTGTGGTGGGGATGCTGAAGAAGCCAGAAAGAGCAAGAAGGACCCATTCTGGGAACTGCCAGTGTTTTGGAAATACCAGAGGCAGGATTATAGATCAATGGAGGACAAAGGTATACAATGGAGAGGCCAGGGGGGGCTAGATCACTGAAGGTGTTGTATGAGACTCTCATTCTGAGGGCAATGGGGGAACCACTGAAAGCTTTTAAACAAGAGAGTGACATAATCAAATTTGAATTTTAAGAAAAATCAATTCCAACCGCAAGTTGAAGAGAGGATTGGAGACAGATATAAGACTGGAGGTGGGAGATGCTGTGGCCAGACAAGGGCAGAGCAAGGCAGGACTCGAACCCTTCTTATTTTGAAAGCTGTGCTTCTATCCATATTACCTGTGGTGGTGAGCGATGCTGGCACTCATGTTTCGCATTCAGCTCAGGGACAACTGAATCTTGTCCATAGGGAATAAGGATGCTAACTCTCTTCAGCCTCTAGCCCTTTAACCAACTGTTTTAAATTTAGTCTTGATGGTTCTGGCTTTTCCTGTTAGGATACTAAAATTTTTATGCCTCTTGATCCAACCCTTTCATTTTTTTCCTTATGGAAAACTACTGAAATATTTGCTGAAGGGTGCATAGGCAGTCATCAGTGGTAGAAGCAATACTGAACCCAGCTTTTTCTAACCCCTAAACCAGGCACCCTAGTTTTCTGCCTCTTTAAGAAATTGATTTGTGTAGAGGAACTAAACTCAAGATTGGCCAGGAAATGAATAGGTTAGTTGGAAGAACAGGTTTTAGCTTATAGACCCCCCATGGCAGGGAGGGAAGACCCTATGTCCCTTTGTAGTACTTTCTCCTGGTGACTAAAAAGATCCCTAAGTTTGAATCTGTAATCCACAGGGATGGTGTTACAAGTCTTCAGGCAGCTGAAGGTCACAGTTGTTCAAACCCAGTCCTTTTGGCACTCCATATGCCAGAGGCTTGAGAGAATGTCAAAGGTGAAAAAAAAAAGCATCTTACAAGCTAATGAATACTTAGTTTAGAACATAAAAGCTGTTCAGGGAGTCTGAACAGGCGATGGAAAAATGGGACACCACAGTGGGACTGGGAGCAGGGGAAAACCAAAGTCTCCCTGGATGAATTCCTAGGGAATCCAGGTTCTTCTCTGCTGGGACCTAATCCATTTGGTCTGTGGTCAGAATTTATTTCCATAGCCCCATGAAACTGCATGACTGGACCCTGCTCTCTAAAGTTTCTGACTGGTTTTTCCTCACAGTCCTGGGAATCAGTACTGAACTTCATCCAGATCCCTGTCCCAGGTTGAGTAGCATATCCTAGGTCAGTCCACCCCCCACCCCAGTACCCATTTCTTTCCAAAGAGATGTTCTTGCACTCTCTCTCTGTCTCTCTCTCTCTCTCTCTCTCTCTGTATGTGTGTGTGTGTGTGGGGGGGGGTAGTGGTGGTGGTGGGGATAGAACCCAAGGCCTTATGCATGCTAGGCAAATACTCTAGTACTGAACTATACTCACCAGTTTTTATTTTTTATTTGTTTTAAAAATAAAAAAAATTAAAACTCCCAAATAGTCCTGCACTCCTAACCACTCATCTTGAATCTCTTCGATTGAGCTCCTAGGACATCCACCCTTTCCCAACTTTCCCAATAGTTGGTCATCTTATCCCTCATTTGAATCCCCACTTCAAGTTATACTAATACAATGAATGCTTTCTTAGTAGCCTCTATTCCTAAGCCCAAAGCTCAAGAACTTACTGAACTTCATTGGTTCCTTCAAAACAAACATATGTTTGTCTTCTAATAACTGTTGATTGGCCAAATTTCACAAACGGAAAACTTCCAACAATAAGCAATAAGGAACAACTCCAAAACATACTCTTTCAGGAAGAAATTATGTAAACCTTTATCTACTTTTCAAACAATAAACACTAAACATCTCCTAAAAGAGGAGAAACAAACCCACTTTTGTGCATTTTCCTCCAAGTTCTGATACTTGGTATACAAAATGGAAAAGGAAGTCCCATAGAGCCTGAACTGAGACAGTCAGTCCCTTGTCAACCAAGTCCTTTCCTTGTGTTCTAAGAAATCTTCCCTGGCAAAGCCATGGCCTGAAATTATACTGTTCAGGAGATGAGCTGTCAAGAGAATACTTTTCTTTTTTTAGAACACTTTCTATAGCTTTCTATCTGGTTTCCTACATATCTTCAATGACACCTGAAAAGCTTTGTTGAAGTGAATTGTATTTGTCTGTGTCCGGGTTACTCTAACTGCCTCCCTTCTGCCAGGAATTTCCAAAATCTGGCAAGAGATGCCCCCCATCAAGTCCCACACTTCAGGAAATCAAGCCTCGCTGACACTGAGGACTTCCGGAGGTTTAAACACAGATCGCATTTCAAAAAGAAGAAAGGAAAGAAAGAAAAAAGAAGACTAAAACAAAAGCTTACTTTTATTACCCTCTTTCAGAGAAGAAGCTCTTCAGCCTTTTAGAGCAATCGTGCGCCCAAGTCAATCCGAATTTGAGAATCCCACAGTCCCAGAATCTTCCTTTCGAACTTACATAATGACAACGGGTAGGTGACTCTGTCGGTGCGGATGCTTTACCTCTGCAGGTCTGGGACATCATACAAGACAAGGCTCGTCCAGCGGGTCAGCCCCGGCCGCCCCCAGCCCGGGCGCTCCCGGTGCAGGCGCCTCTTGGCCAGGCGCCCTCCTGGCCGCCCAGCCTCCACCCTCCGGGCGCTGAGCGGCCGGAGACTGTCAGGGTGATGTGGTCAGGTGCAACGTCCTTTGCTGTGTGATTGCTTGATGCTACCGACTGCTGACTTTAAATCAATGATAGCATTTCCATATGGTGGAATGATAAAGAGGAGGATCTGCATTTGCTGCTGTGCATAGCACTGTAAGACACACTGCTGGATGAAAATAATAATAATAATAATAATAATAATAATAATAATAATAATAATAATAAAGAAGGTTGCAAACAATATTTAAGGTCCAAATCATGTTCATTTTTACACATGCTTAAAAAAATATCTGGAATGATTCACAAGCAACTTGGAACTGTGGGTATGAGGGAGTAGAAATGGAGAGGAGTGGTTTTACTTTTTCTGCATTTTTTGAATTTTCTTTTTTACTTTGTGTATGTGCCCCTAGTACCAGGTTGTAGTCTTTGGATTTCCCATTAAGTGAAACTAGAGCTCCTTGGTGAAGTGGATGGCCTGGAATGGGAATTGCATGCAATAACCTTCGGACATCTCCACTTTTATAAAAAAGAGGGTTTGAAAAATTTCTTTCTTAACTAATAAAAAATATTCTAGTCAGCTAGCCAGGAGCTGCCAACAAAAGGGTCTCCATCAATGATGAAGTTGCCATGGATGATTTTAAAAAGAAACTCAATTTCCTAGAAAGGTATCTAGATCCGTTTGCTCTTATTGAGGCTGGGAAAGGTGGTGTGTCCTCAACACGTAGATGTGGTAATGCCCCAAGCACAGAAATATAAACTTAATGGACTGCATTTTATTTTTTAACATGATAGGCAAGAACATTTCAGCATGTAAAGATTATAATGAACTCCCAACAACATCATTAATTAACATGACTCATCCTGTTTCACACCTGACTCACCTCCATATTCTTACACCCCCAAAATGATGCTGTTTTATCTGATGATATGTATTCCTGTAAGTTAAGGACTCTCCTTTTATAACGTTAAATATCTAGTAAGTATTCAAATTTCCAAACAAGATCTATACACTGTATTTTGTTGCTATGCTACTGTTATGTTCATTTTAATTTATAGGCTTCCCTGCCTGCTATCTATCTATCTATCTATTTGTTTATTTGTTTTTTAGTTGTAGATGGACATAATACCTTTATCTTTTTTTTTTTTTTAATGTGGTGCTGAGGATCAAACCCAGTACCTCACACATGTGAGGCAGGCACTCTACCGCTGAGCCACAACCCCAGTGCCTTTCCCTGTTTTTACCTTGCAGTTTGTTGAAGAGGCTGAGTCTTTTGTCCTGTGTAGTTTCCCACATTTTGGATTTTGTGTATTATATGCCTATCATAGGTTTTGTTTTTGTTTTTTGTCATGCTGGGGATAGAACCCAACACCTTGTGCATGCTAGGCAAGCCGTCTACCAGAGTTACATCCCCAGCCTACCCATGGTATTTTTTAACATGTCCTTTTTTTCCTACTTTCTATAAATTGGTACGTAGATCTAGAGTTGGCCTGATTTGGGTAGAATTCTTTGGCAATAGTATTTCATAGGTGGTGTCTTCTACTTCCGTCAAGAAAAATATAATGAATGCCCTGTGTCTTTCTTTCTGTTTGCAGTCCTTGATGGCTATTAAGGGTTGAATTGTGTTCCCCCAAAAGATATGTTGACCCCTAAACTTACATGCCTGTGAATGTGAACTTATTTGGAAATAGGGTTTTTACAGATGTAATCTGGTTAAAATGAGGGCATACTGGATGAGGGCAGGCCCTAACCCAGTCCTTATAAGCAAAGGAGAAGTTGAACACAGGGAGAAGTTGGCACTGGAGTGAGGCACTACAAGCTGGGAAATCCTTGGTTGTTGGCAACCACCGGAAGCTGGAAAAGCAAGGAGAATCTTCTCCAAAGCCTTCAGAGGAGCACAGCCTGCTAGTATCTTGATGTCAGATTTCTAGTCTCCAGAACTGTGAGACAATGAATTTGTTGTTTTAAGCACATGGTTTGTGGTACACTGTTATGGCAGCTCTGGGAAACCCTTTCAATCATTGTTGCTCAGAACAATTATTTCTGTAAGGACATGCAAAATGGTAACATTCTTTAATTATTGACTGGCATACCCTAAAAAAAGAAGCATCTTCTCCTCTGTTGGTTACCTTGAAGTTCAATTTATGTGGCTAAGTCGGTTTCTTTTTTACTTTCCTGTTTTCAGAATAATAAGTTGGTTCCCCAATATCATCCAAAGGTGAACAATGGTGTTTATTTTTCCTTTTGGAACATCACTATGAATATGTGCATTTTCAGTAAGATTTGTGTATTCCATCCTTTTCTGTTATTCTTATTCATGTTCAAAGTGTCCTATTTGTGGCCAGTGGGAAGCCTTGACAAGGTGACTTATGAGTCCTGTTGACATGACCTAAGGAATCTCTGCACTTTCCTTGCCACCCGGTCTGCCACCATGTCTCAGGCTTGAGTGTGCAGTTCCTGCTCCCAGCCATTTATTTTCCCAAGAAGCCCTAGTTCCATTTAATGGGAAATAGAATTTAGAGATCATAATCTGGTATTGGGGCACATATTGCATTTGGTCAGTTACTCTAAGTCTTCTTAGTAGACAGAGCCAGGAAATAGACTTTTGAAAATAAGAAACTTTATCAACAGTTCATATACTAACTCAAATTTAAGATCCTAGAATTCTTGCTACATTTTAAAATTTTATATTTGTATTTCTTTTACAGTGAATATGTAATCAACATTAGCATAATTACTTATTTGCCTTATCCTACAATATAGAGTTCGTCATTTCAGAATAATACCAATATTATTACCAACAATATAATTATTAAAAAGCTTAAGAATTTTGGGGGGATTCTTTTCATTTAGGATCCCATGAGGATATACAAATTATTTTTTTCCAGTGTAATATAGTAAAGAGAAAAGCTTTTAATATGAATATTCATTTTACGTGTATCATAGTTGTCCAGTGTTTCAAGTACAAAGACAAAAATTATCTGGTTTAAAATTACCCTTATTTCCTTTTGATTAATTATAAGTAATCAATTCCCTATCTTTCCATATAATAAAAATAACAGTGCATACATTTTTCCAAACTTTATGCATAAATTGTCTTTGTATATGTGTTTGCACAGCATTTTCCTTTATCACTGCACTCTACAAATCCATCTTTGTATCTGTGCATGTGCTCTATGAAAAAAATGTAGTAGAATCTGAAGTTGATAGACAACTTCTTGTTATAAAATCTCTTGAAAGAATTCCCTTCTATATGGTTGGCCCCAAACACAATGTACAGAACCCTTTTTGTTTCATTTTGCTTTTGGTTTTAGGGATTTTTTTATATTTTTAGTTTGGTATGCATTGTTAAGTAAAATACTCTCATAATTCCAAAATCAAGTCTATACAAGTTATATTCAGAGATGTCTAATTTTTAATTCTTTCTCTTCCCTGTTTCCTCCATTCCTTTACATACAGGCATTAAAAATAGGATTTTTCTTTCACTGTTTTTAAATTTTTTTTAATTGTTGATAAACCTTTGTTTAATTATTTTATTTATATGCAGTGCTGAGGATGGAAAACAGTGCCTCACACATGCCAGGCAAGTGCTGAGCCACTACCCCAGCCCCTTTCACTGGTTTTTTGAAATGAGTCAAACCTGCTGTCATTATAGTGTCGACAGTAATTTACTGGGGTATATTTTACATACACTATACTGCTTGGTGAATTTGACAAATATATACATCCATGAAACTAAATCAATAGAAAAAACATTTCCAGAAATTTACCTTATCCTCAGCCCAAGAGGTAACTCCCACCCCTCAGAAATAGTTACAATTCTGATTTCTATCACCAGAAATTAATTTTGCTTAATCTTGACTTTTACATTCATGAAATCATAAAAAGTGCACTTTTTGGTATCTGACTCAATTAATGCAATACATTAAAGGTTATCCATGCTATTGTATTAGTAGTTCACTGTTTTTAATTACTAAATAGTATTCCATTGTAAAAAATACATCACAATTTGTTTATCCTTTTACTAGTTGGTAGACTTCTGCATTGTTTCCAGTTTTGGTCTGTTATAAATAAAGCTGCTATCAACATTCTTTTATATCACCGTTTTGTGGATAGAGGCATTCATTTCTCTTGGTGCACACTCTGGAATGGAATTAGAAGTGGAATTTCTAGATCATAGGCAGTGCTGTTATCAAACTGGCTGGTATAACTCTTCCCAAATCTGTGTGTGTGTGTGTGTGTGTGTGTGTGTGTGTGTGTGTGTGTGGTGCTGGGGAATCTCACCACATGCTGAGTAAACAGTCTACCACTGAGCTACATCCTGGGCCTCTGATCAGAGTTTCAAATGACTTCATATTGGGAACTCAAAGTCAACCATGGTGGGACTATTTATTCCATGGACATTGTAAATGTTACAAATGAGGACTTTCTTCTCCTCCATGCCCAGAGCCAGCTGTTAAAAATTTATAAACACACTACTAGTTAAGGGAAGGTATCTAATTTTATTAACTTAAACTTCCAGGTTCCCAAAGCAGGGTACCATTTTATATTCCCTCTAGCAGTACAAATAGTTCCCACTGCTAATCTTTGTCAGCACTTGGTATTCAGCAGTCTTTCTAATTTTAGCCTTTGTGGTACTGTCTTATTATAGTTTTCACTTTTGTGTTCTTGATGACTAACTATTTTGAATACCTTTTCATATGCCTATTGGCCTCTGGATGTTCAGTGTATTGACCCTTTGTCTTGTAACTGGACTAAATTTACTTATTTGTTCCAGTAGTTTATTTGTAGACTCCTTATGTCTGCAATCATGTCATATGCAAGTAAATAGTTTTATTTCTTCCTTTCCAATTTTTATATCTTTTTCCATGCCTTGTACTTTTAAAAAATAAGCCCGGCATATTTTCTTTTCTTTTCTTTTTTTTTTTTTTTTTTTTTGCCCAGCATATTTTCTTAGCTAAATTATAACTTATTGTATATATTTTAATCCACCTTACTTCTTCACTTAACAATATCTCTTGGAGCACTCTACATCAGATATAGATAGAATATGCTTTTTAGTTGATCTTATAGAAATAGAGAGTGCTATAGTGGTTTCCAGGGCCTGGAAAAGGTGTTGGGGCCTAGGAATGGAAATGGGGAGATGGAGAAAGCAGTGTCAACAGATATGGGGTGGGAATACAATAGGAGGGGCAGCTTCTAATGTTTGATAGCACAGTAAGATAATTATGATTGACAGCAATTAATCATTTAAAAATAATTAGTAGGAGAGAATTTTGAATGACAAATATCTGAGGTAATGAATATGCCAACTACCCTGACATAATCTTTACATATTATATGCACATGTTAAATATCACACTGTACCCATGAAGCTCTATGTGTCAATTCAAAATGTTTTTATTTTTTATTTATTTATTTTTTAAATTTATTTATTTTTTTATTGGTTGTTCACAACATTACAAAGCTCTTGACATATCATATTTCATACATTAGATTGAAGTGGGTTATGAACTCCCAATTTTACCCCAAATGCAGATTACAGAATCACGTCGGTTACACATCCACAATTTTACATAATGCCCTATTAGTAATTGTTGTATTCTGCTACCTTTCCTATCCCCTACTATCCCCCCTCCCCTTCCCTCACATCTTCTCTCTCTACCCCATCTACTGTAATTCATTTCTCTCCTTGTTAATTTTCCCATTCCCCTCACAACCTCTTATATGTAATTTTGTATAGCAATGAGGGTCTCCCTTCATTTCCATGCAATTTCCCTTTTCTCTCTCTTTCCCTCCCATCTCATGTCTCTGTTTAAAGTTAATCTTTTCTTCCTGCTCTTCCTCCCTACTCTGTTCATAGTTGCTCTCATTATATCAAAGAAGACATTTAGTATTTGTTTTTTAGGGATTGGCTAGCTTCACTAAGCATAATCTGCTCTAGTGCCATCCATTTCCCTGCAAATTCTATGATTTTGTCATTTTTTATTGCTGCATAGTACTCCATTGTGTATAGATGCCACATTTTTTTTATCCATTCATCTATTGAAGGGCATCTGGGTTGGTTCCACAGTCTAGCTATTGTGAATTGTGCTGCTATGAACATTGATGTGGCAGTATCCCTGTAGCATGCTCTTTTAAGGTCTTCAGGGAATAGTCCGAGAAGGGCAATAGCAGGGTCAAATGGTGGTTCCATTCCCATCTTTCCCAGGAATCTCCAAACTGCTTTCCAAATTGGCCGCACCAATTTGCAGTCCCACCAACAATGTACAAGTGTACCCTTTTCTCCACATCCTCGCCAGCACTTGTTGTTGTTTGACTTCATAGTGGCTGCCAATCTTACTGGAGTGAGATGGTATCTTAGGGTGGTTTTGATTTGCATTTCTCTGACTGCTAGCGATGGTGAGCATTTTTTCATGTACTTGTTGATTGATTGTATATCCTCCTCTGAGAAGTGTCTGTTCAGGTCCTTGGCCCATTTGTTGATTGGGTTATTTGTTATCTTATTGTCTAATTTTTTGAGTTCTTTGTATACTCTGGATATTAGGGCTCTATCTGAAGTGTGAGGAGTAAAAATTTGTTCCCAGGATGTAGGCTCCCTATTTACCTCTCTTATTGTTTCTCTTGCTGAGAAAAAACTTTTTAGTTTAAGTAAGTCCCATTTGTTGATTCTTGTTATTAACTCTGTGCCATGGGTGTCCTATTAAGGAATTTGGAGCCCGACCCCACAATCTGTAGATCGTAGCCAACTTTTTCTTCTATCAGACGCAGAGTCTCTGATTTGATATCAAGCTCCTTGATCCATTTTGAGTTAACTTTTGTGCATGGCGAGAGAAAGGGATTCAGTTTCATTTTGTTGCATATGGATTTCCAGTTTTCCCAACACCATTTGTTGAAGATGCTATCCTTCCTCCATTGCATGCTTTTAGCCCCTTTATCAAATATAAGATAGTTGTAACTTTGTGGATTAGTTTCTGTGTCCTCTATTCTATACCATTGGTCCACCCGCCTGTTTTGGTACCAGTACCATGCTGTTTTTGTCACTATTGCTCTGTAATATAGTTTGAAATCTGGTATCACTATACCGCCTGATTCACACTTCCTGCTTAGAATTGCTTTTGCTATTCTGGGTCTTTTATTTTTCCATATGAATTTCATGATTGCTTTATCTATTTCTACAAGAAATGCCATTGGGATTTTGATTGGGATTGCATTAAACCTATAGAGAACTTTTGGTAATATCGCCATTTTGATAATGTTAGTTCTGCCTATCCATGAACAGGGTATATTTTTCCATCTTCTAAGATCTTCTTCTACTTCTCTCTTTAGGGTTCTGTAGTTTTCATTGTATAAATCTTTCACCTCTTTTGTTAGGTTGATTCCCAAGTATTTTATTTTTTTTGAGGATATTGTGAATGGAGTGTTTTTCCTCATTTCCGTTTCAGAAGTTTTGTCGCTGATATACAGAAATGCCTTTGATTTATGCATGTTGCCTTTATATCCTGCTACTTTGCTGAATTCATTTATTAGTTCTAGTAGTTTCTTTGTAGATCCTTTTGGGTCTTCTAGGTATAGAATCATGTCGTCCGCAAATAGTGATAATTTAAGTTCTTCTTTTCCTATTTTTATGCCTTTAATTTCTTTTGTCTGTCTAATTGCTCTGGCTAGTATTTCAAGGACTAAATTAAATAGAAGTGGTGATAGAGGGCATCCCTGTCTTGTTCCAGATTTTAGAGGGAATGCCTTCCAATTTTGTCCATTCAGAATGATGCTAGCCTGAGGCTTAGCATAGATAGCTTTTACAATGTCAAGGTAAGTACCTGTTATCCCTAGTTTTTCTAATGTTTTGAACATAAAGGGATGCTGTACTTTGTCGAATGCTTTCTCTGCGTCTATCGAGATGATCATATGGTTCTTATCTTTAAGTCTATTGATGTGGTGAATAATATTTATTGATTTCCGTATATTGAACCATCCTTGCATCCCAGGGATGAATCCTACTTGATTATGGTGCACAATTTTTTTGATGTGTTTTTGTATTCGATTCGCCAGAATGTTATTGAGGATTTTTGCATCTAGGTTCATTATAGATATTGGTCAGTAGTTTTCTTTCTTTGAGGTGTCTTTGTCTGGTTTCGGAATCAGGGTGATGTTGGCCTCATAGAATGAATTTGGAAGAGCTCCCTCTTTTTCTATTTCCTGAAATAACTTGAAAAGTATTGGTATTAATTCTTCTTTAAAGGTTTTGTAAAACTCCGCTGTATACCCATCCGGTCCTGGGCTTTTCTTGGTTGGTAGTCTTTTGATTGCTTCTTCAATTTCATCCATTGATATTGGTCTGTTCAAATTGTGTGTATCCTCCTGACTCAGTCTGGGCAAATCATATGACTTAAGAAATTTATCGATGTCTTCACTATCTTCTATTTTATTGGAATATAGGTTTTCAAAATAATTTCTGATTATCTTCTGTATTTCTGTAGCATCTGTTGTGATATTGCCTTTTTCATCCCGTATGTTAGTAATTTGAGTTCTCTCTCTTCTTCTCTTCGTTAGCATGGGTAAAGGTCTGTCGATCTTATTTATTTTTTCGAAGAACCAACTTTTAGTTTTGTTAATTTTTTCAATAGTTTCTTTTGTTTCAATTTCATTGATTTCCACTCTGATTTTAATTATTTCTTGCCTTCTGCTACATTTGCTGTTGTTTTGCTCTTCCTTTTCTAGGTTTTTGAGATGAAGTGTGAGCTCATTTATTTGTTGGTTTTTCCTTTTTTTGAGGAATGACCTCCAGGCGATGAATTTCCCTCTTAAAACTGCTTTCATTGTGTCCCATAGATTCCGATATGTTGTGTCTGTATTTTCATTTACCTCTAAGAATTTTTTGATTTCCTCCTTTATGTCTTCTGTAACCCATTGATCATTCAGTAACATATTGTTCATTTTCCATGTGATGTAGGATTTTTCCTTCCTTCTTTTGTCATTGATTTCCAGTTTCATTCCATTATGATCAGATAAAATGCATGGTATTATCTCCACCCCTTTATATTTACTGAGGGTTGCCCTATGGCATAATATATGGTCTATTTTTGAGAAGGATCCATGTGCTGCTGAGAAAAAAGTATATCCATTTGATGATGGTTGATATATTCTATATATGTCAGTTAAGTCTAGGTTATTGATTGTGGTATTGAGTTCTATAGTTTCTTTATTCAACTTTTGTTTGGAGGATCTGTCCAATGGTGAGAGAGGTGTGTTGAAGTCACCCATAATTATTGTGTTGTGGTCTATTTGATTTTTGAACTTGAGGATAATTTGTTTTATGAATGTCACAGCACCATTATTTGGTGCATAAATATTGATAATTGTTATGTCTTGTTGGTGAATGGTTCCTTTTAACAGTATATAATGTCCTTCCTTATCCCTTTTGATTAACTTAGTCTTGAAGTCGATTTTATTTGATATGAGGATGGCCACCCCTGCTTGCTTACGAGGACTGTGTGCGTGGTATATTTTTTCCCATCCTTTCACCTTCAGCCTGTGTATGTCTTTTCCAATCAGATGTGTCTCCTGAAGGCAGCATATTGTTGGATTTGTTTTTTTAATCCATGATACCAGCCTATGTCACTTTATTGGAGAGTTTAAGCCATTAACATTCAGAGTTACTATTGATATATGGTTTGTACTTCCAGCCATGTTTGATTATTTATCCTTTTTTAAAAAAATTTAGTTTGTTTCTCCATGATTATCTTTCCCCTCACCCTCTGTCTTTACCGAGGCACTTCCCACTGATGGTTTTGGTTATTGTTTTCATTTCTTCCTCGTGTAGTGTTTTGCTCAAAATGCTTTGCAATGCTGGTTTTCTGGCTGCAAATTCTTTTAACTTTTGTTTATCATGAAAGATTTTTATTTCGTTGTCATACCTGAAGCTTAATTTTGCTGGATACAGAATTCTTGGTTGGCATCCATTGTCTTTCAGTGTTTGAAATACGTTGTTCCAGGATCTTCTCGCTTTCAGCGTCTGTGATGAAAAATCCGTTGTTAACCTTATTGGTTTACCCCTGAATGTAATCTGTCTCCTTTCTCTTGTAGCTTTTAATATTTTCTCTTTGTTCTGTATATTGGATATCTTCATAACAATGTGTCTTGGCGTTGGTCTACTGTGATTTTGTGTGCTCGGTGTCCTGTATGCATCTTCAATTTGTATATCTGTTTCCTTTTTTATTTCTGGAAAGTTTTCTGTAATTATTTCATTCAGCAGGTTACTCATTCCCTTGGTTTGAATCTCTGTACCTTCTTCTATCCCTATGACTCATAAGTTTGGTTTTTTTTTATGTTATCCCATAACTCTTGGATGTTTTTCTCATGATTTTTTACCAGCCTTTCTGAGTTGGCTAGACTCTTTTCAAGATGATATATTTTGTCTTCATTATCTGACGTTCTGGCTTCTACTTGCTCCACTCTGTTAGTGATACTCTCAATTGAGTTTTTAATTTGGTTTATTGTTTCCTTCATTTCTAGAATTATTGTTTGATTATTTTTTATAATCTCTATCTCCTGATAAAGATGCTTAACTTCTTCTTTTATCTGTTTATGTAATTCATTCTCAATGTGTTCTTTCACTGCTTGAATTTGCTGTCTCGTATCCTCTTTAAGGTCCCATTCCATCTGTCTAAGGTGTTCCTTGAGTTCTTTATATGACCATTTTTCTGATGACTCTAGGTCCTCCTGAATATTTAGGCTGTCCTGCATTGTTTGTACTCCTTTTCTTCCTTGCTTTTTCAAGCTGCTCATGTTACTTCTTGTTCTGTTTGACTGCTGAGTTACTGTTTACTCCTATAAATTTATTTGATGCTGTAGCCACAGGTTTCAATGAAGTTATCTCCTCCACCGCAGTCTGGTGACGTCAGTTCTCTGCCATGGTGGTATCTCTTGCAAATGGCGACAGTTCGTTTCCCTTTGCCAGGTGACCAATGCAACGGGTGGGTCCTTACTGTCTCTCCCAAGCCCCGTTTCAAACCTGTGGCCACTACCTATGAAGGCTCGGTTGGCATTTACCTCCGTAGGAACAGAAGGGCCGACCAGTTGTTTCAGCCAGATGGATTAGTGCTGAGTCACAGCTGTTTGTCTGCGGGAAGCAGGCGAATGGGAGCTTGAATTCAGCCAATCCGGGCTCAGTGTGTGTTCTGAGAGGCCCAGACTGATCGCCCCAGATCCACGTCAGTTCAGCATTGCCTAGTGATCCTGAGCAAACAGAATTTAGATTGTTTACAACTCCCTATGCCCGCACAGCTGAAGAGGTCAGAGACTTGATCTCTCTGCGCCCGCCGCCATGTTGGAATCTACCTCAAAATGTTTTTAAAAGATATTGCTTTATAAACAACAAATCACATTATTATGTATAATTATAATATACCAAGAAAAATATAGAAAAAATTAAAATTTAAAAATAAAAGATACTACTTTATTAAAAAGAAATTATTTTGTTGAATCCCAGCTACTCACGAGGCTGAGGCAGGATTGGCAGGATTGAAAATTTGAGGCCAGCCTGGGCAGTTTAGTGAGACCCTGTTTCAAAATTTAAAAAGAGAGAGAAAGAGAGAGAGAGAGAGAGAGAGAACCACCATTTTACCCAGGTATCCCTCTCCTTGGACTATACCCAAAGAACTTAAAAGCAGCATACTACAAGGATACAGCCACAACAATGTTTATAGCAGCACAAGTCACAATAGCTAAACTGTGGAGCCAACCTAGATGCCCTTCAATGGATGAATGGATAAAAAAATGTGGCATATATACACAATGGAATATTACTCCGCAATAAAAGAATAAAATCATGGCATTTGTAGGTAAATGGATGGCGTTGGAGAAGATAATGCTAAGTGAAGTTAGCCAATCCTCCAAAAACAAATGTCGAATATTTTCTCTGATACAAGGAGGGGTAGGGAGGGGGAGCATGGGAGGAATAGATGAATTCTAGATAGGACAGAGAGGTGGGAGGGGAAGGGAGGGGGCAGGGTTTTAGCAAGGATGGTGGAATGTGATGGACATCATTATTCAAAGTACATGTATGAAGACAGAATTGGGTGTCAACATACTTTATATACAAACAGAGATATGAAAAACTGTGGTCTATATGTGTAATAAGAACTGAAATGCAAAAAAAGTACATGTATAAAGACATGAATTGGCGTGAACATACTTTATATACAAAGATATGAAAAAATTGTGCTGTATATGTATAATAAGAATTGTAGTGCATTCCACTGTCATGTATTAAAAAAAAATAAAATCAATTTTAAAAAAAGAAAGAAAGAAATGTATTTGTTGGGCTTTCCCTCTACCAGCTGACTGTATTCTTCTGGTAATGAACTATTAACAACTTGGCAAGGTCTAGTTATGGGATCTTTCTGATGCCCCACTGTTGACTGAAAGTCAGAAATCTGCTTAAGAAAATGTTCCTCCTTGGTGGTCATACCCCGCCACCCAGCTCTCCTCAACAACCCTTCCACAACATCCAGTTCCAATTGTTTTATCACTCATGGTTCAAAAAACTTCATTCTCCAACTCCTAAAGTAATACAAAAAGTAGATACTTCATCCAGTCCCTGTATCTAGTTCACCAGAACACATCTGTGAATGTAATTATATCTGTGAAATTTCTCAGACAGCATTTCATATCTTCTAAAAAAAATCCATTCATGGGAACAAATTTCAATGTAGACTGCTATAATTCTCCTGAAAAACACAGGGTTTTACAGTACAGCTTTCCATCAGGCCTGATAGGGAGCTTCTCAGAATGAGTTCTGTGTCCAGAACTACAGCCTAACTCCTTCTGAGCATCTTGAAAGTAGTTGGAGACAAGTTTTAAATGTAAACACTCTTTTGCCTAGCAACTTCACCTATACAAATGTCCCATATCACAAAGACAGAGCATGTCAGGGTTCAAAGCTGTTTATTTCAGCATGTCTTTTAGACATCTAAAAGATGTCTAAAAGAATCAAAATGATCTCAATGTATTCTTGTAGCACATCATTTAAGATAAATTAAGCAAAACAGTAAGATAAAAAATGGTGGGTATAATAAAATCACATAGTGTAAGCTTGAAAGAGTTGCATGATGAATAAATGAATCTATTAGCTATGTAGCAGGTGTATGCACTAATTTTTCTGGAGGGATGGATGCACTGTTGAATGCAACCATTGTGTATTTCTAGGTTAAGACTGGTGAACAGCAGGAAATAGAGAATTTCACTTTTTCTAAAGTCCCCCCAAAATTTTCCTCCTCCTCCTCCTATGATGATGATGATGATGATGATGATGATGATTGAACCCAGGAGTACTTAACCACTGAGTCACATCCTTAGCCCTTCTTTTATTTAGAGACAGAATCTCACTGAGTTGCTTAGGGCCTCACTAAGCTGCTGAGGCTGGCTTTGAATTTGCGATCTTCCTGCCTTAGCCTCCTGAGCCACTGGGACATATTATTTTTAATGAAATGAATACTTCTTTTAAAATAATGATTGACTGAAATATCCTTATTTAAGAGAACTCAATCAGATAAGTCTTCAATGTGGAGCATTTTATGATACTAAAAAAAATGATGTCATGAAAAACCAAGAAAGGTAAGAGATTGCATTAGGTTAAAATAGACTAAAAAGACATAATAACCAAATGCAAATGTGCTTCAATTCAATTTTTGGTTAAAAATAACTATAAAAGACATTTTGGGGACAAGTGGAAAATTTTTAATAAAAACTGAATATCAGATGATATTATTTTTTTAAAGTTTTAAATCATTCTCTTTCTCATTTGACAATAGAAGCATATAAATGTTTTGTTTTGCTGGCTCCCGAGGTCCATCATGAATGTAAACACAGCAGGATATTCAGAATAAAAATGAATTGCTGCATATTCTGCAGGTGCCTCTGCTGATGGAATTGTCACTCTGGGCCAAGAACAGGGAACCTGATGGGCAGCTGAGGGGAGATGGAGCAGCTGCAGATCTAGCTGCTGTCCCATGTCAATGCAGTGACAGCTGAAGTGTCAATGAGCTTGAGTTGGAAAGACCTGGTGTCCCTGCATTGACCTGAATGTAAAGGCAACTGGATGATATTGAATTGGATTAGGTATGACCTCGGATTGTGGTTATGTCATGGATATCCTTCACTGTTGGGCAATATATGGTAAAGATTTTAGGGTGAAGTATCATTATGTCTGCAGCTCCCTGTCAAAATGAGAGAGAGAGAGAGAGAGAGAGAGAGAGAGAATGTGAGTGCAAATGTGGCAAATTATTAATAACTAATGAATCTAAGTGAAAGCCTGCACATGTTCATTGTGTTGGGAACTATAAGAAACTTTCAGCTTCTCTATGATTTGAAAGATGTTTTTCAGTGATATGCATGCTAGGAAAGAGCTCTACCACTGAGCCACACCTATCCCCTGAATTAAAACAACAACAACAAAAGTTCAGGGTAAAATTAATGTCAGGGTTACCATGGGACCAATAAATCACTGTACTCACTATTATAAACTGATTTTTGCCTGAAATAAACCTGAAAACAAAGCCTTTTGAGCCACCAGAACCTAGGAGAGAGCCTAGATTGACCTGGGTTTTGGGACAGCTCTCACCCACCAGGTAAAAGCTTTACCACTGAACTACATCACTAGCACCCTGTTAAACTTGCCATCCTCCTGCCTCCACCTCGCATGTAGCTGAGATTACAGGTGTGTACTACCATGCCTGGCTAGTATTCACCTTATTTATTCTACTCCTAGATCTGACTGAAACCTATGAAATGTAGTCTAAATTGCCCTGGCCTTTTAGTCTCCCAGCTACTACAAGGTTTTAGTCAGCTTGTTGATTGCTGTGATTAAAGACCTGACAGGAACAATTTTAGAGGAGGAAAAGTTTATTTGGGGGCTCATGGTTTCAGAGGTCTCAGTTCATAGACAGCCAGATCCATTCCTTGGGACTCAAGGTGAGGCAGAACATCATGGTGGAACAGTGTGGTGGAGGGAAGTGGCTCACATGATGATCAGAAAGCAGAGAGAGAGACTCCACTCACCATATACAAAATATATACCCCAACGCCCACCTCCTCTGGCCACACCCTACCTGCCTTCAGCTATCACTCAGTTAATACCATCAGGAGATTAATCCACAGATTGGGTTAAGGATTTCATAACCTAATCATTTCATCTCTGAATGTCCTTGCATTGCCTCACATATGGGCTTTTGGGGAACACATCCCTTCTAAATCATAACGTGCAGGGTTTTTACTGGTTTCCTAAAACAGCCAGTCAGGTGACCTGTAGTGATAAAAGCTCCGGTGGGTCTACCTGCCTGTGCGAAGCAGCCTGTCTGGGTTTGGGGTCCTGGGAAGGTCTGAGCCTTTAGCAGGGGAAGTTGGTATCTTGGTGGGGCAATTTGAGTGGCCCGAGAGAGAGCCTTTAGTAGTCCATAGTTCATCCACTTCTTAGTTGAATCCCCACCCTGTGCTGGGAACTGAAGTACTACTGATAACACAAGAGTACGGTGCACAATAACTATGGTTTATTATTTGCTTGTGTCAGGCACTTTGCTGAGCGGTGCCTCACCTTTATAGCTACCCTAGATACTGCTGTTCACAATAAGGAAACGGATCCTCAAAAAGGATAGTTAATTTGCTTAGGGGCATTCAGCTAGTAAGCTTGGATGCTAGAATTCTCCAGTTTTATTCCACTACTCCCACCTACAACTGGACTTCCAGGCACCTGACACCTCTGGTTCCTCTAACAGACCCTACTTCTAACCTCAGGGACTTCCTCTGCTGTTCACTTTCCCCCAACCCTTCCTAGCTAGCTAAATCCTCTTCATCTTTCAGTTTATATCACTCCTCTAGGGAAGCCTTTCTGAAATCTCCTCTTGTCCTTATCATACTATCATAAAATCACATGTTTAATAATCAGTTCCTTCATTAGTCTTTGTATGGGGCCATGGTAAGGACTCTATATTCTGATTCTAGCCTGAGGTTGTGCTGCTTTGGCCAGAAAAAGCAGGGAGGGAAGGAGGCGAGATGTAGGGAGGGAATAGGAAGGCAGCAGCTGAGTGTCTAGCTGTCAGATTTAGTTAACACTTGGACTAAGGCACGTGGGCATTGAATTGTAGGCAATTCACTTCTTTATAGGAGGTACGATGAAGAGACCACTCAATGGTTAACAGAATCATTCGAGCAGCAACAGCTTCTATTTGTGAGATGAGATTCCCAAGGACCAGGTGTAGGGTGTGAAGACTTGTCTGGCTGTGCTAGCCAGCCTTCATTCACCCAGGCGTCCATTCATTCATATCTTTCCATTGAGCTCTGGGGAAGAGGGTAGAAGTGGAAAGGCAGCCCCTGATTGCGTGGGGCTCGCATTCCACTGGGAATAGCAGACAATGACTAATGAATCTAGAAAGTGCCAGGTGGATATAAGTGGAATGAAGCAGGGTAAGAAGATAACAAGGGATGAGAAGGGCTGCTTGGGAACAGGGGTCAGAGAAGGCCCTTCTTTGAGAGAAACTTGGTTTAAGGGGAAAGTGAGCCATACAGATACCTAGGAGAAGGGTGGTCCAGGGTCGCATGAGACACGTTGACAGAAAGTCTTTGGAAATCCGAGCCTCTTCCTTCAGCACTTTAAAGTAACAACTTAGTATGTGAGTTGTTTAGGAACCCATGTGTGTGCTGCTGGGTAGCAGGCACTTTGCTACAGCGTTTTATGTAAAGGGATGAATTGTGTCCAGCCCCTGACATATGTCACAGGCTCCTCATGTGCACCCCTCTCCTTCCCTGGCCCCAGGATGGGACTACCTTACTCCAGGGTATTACTTAGAATTTGGGGCCAGCTAATTCTAGGTGACTCAGGTTTCTGCTGCCCTTGGCCTCCACCTGAAATGTAAACCCTCAGGACAGGTCTCCTCATTCTCAACCCTGTATTATTCTCAAGGTCCTTCCCACTGACCTCATCTCCACTCCACCTCCTGGAATTCCCTCTCCTATTCCTCCAGAGGATTCTCTGGGGCCCACGAAAGGTAAAGGAAACCCCAGACCTCATTCTTTTGTCCTCTGTAACCTTCCTTTCCCACCTTCTCCAGGGAAGGGTGCCCATTTTCTCACAACCTGTGGAGCTGAGAGATCCCCAGAGGGGATCAGCATTGTCTTGGTTCCTCTGATGCTTGTCCTCTCCTTTATGAAAAGATCCTCTGATCCTCATGCCATCCACCTCTTCTTCCCTATTTTGCCTCATTGATGTGACCTACCCAATCCTGGGTCTCTCCTAATAGTTACTGAGGTCCACAGTGTTTCTCCCACTTTGAGTCTTACCATCACCTTGGAGAATGTTAATGTCTGGCTCACATGTCCTGTGCTTCTTCATACAGAATGAGCTTCATCTGCTCTTTACTCAAGCCACCCCAAACTCAAGCACAGAGCCCAGAAGAGAAAATGGAGATGGTGAAGTAAAGAGAAAGTAAAAACAAGGTACAGAAGCCAGGATTTTCTCTACTGACCAGGCTGGGAAGCACGGAACTCCACTTGGGAGTAGGCTTGACATTCTCTGTGGGTGGTTTCATTTGATTCAAAAACATATTTAGTCTGGTTAGTAAAACATTTTGTTCTTAAAAAGACACCATAACACACATTATACTAAACACACAAAGAAAATAAAATATATCCAAACCTCACTGAATATCATTTAACCATTACTTGCCAAGTGATAACATCCTTTGCGTTTAAGGAGCACTTTCACATTTTTACTTCATTTCAATCTCAAAACAGTCTTCTCTTGGTTTTCCTGCATGATCTTTTTTTTTAATATTTATTTTTTAGTTTTTGGTGGACAAAACATCTTTATTTGTATGTGGTGCTGAGGATCGAACCCGGGCTGCATGCATACCAGGCGAGCGCGCTACCGCTTGAGCCACATCCCCAGCCCCCTGCATGATTTTTTAATGGCTCAGATTCACTGTTGGGAAATCTCGACATCAGTGGACTGGATCAACTAAGGCTGATTTGACCAAATGGTACATCCTCAGCTGTGCTGGTAGTAAGTGGGTCACTGTGGTTCCAGAGAAGTTAGGTTATTTTGAGGCCAGTCCCCAGATAACAGAATCCAGTGCTGGGTGGAGCGAGCTGGAGAGGTCATAGAAAGAGTTCCATCCCAGCAGGAAAAATGGAGTACCTTGGCAAATCAAGTCTGAGGCCAGCCTTCTAAGGACTGAACAAACAGCAGAAGACAAGGAGAGACCACCATACATGGTGTCAGCAAGAGTAACTCCAGGTCTCACCAAATAAAAAGGATGAGAACCCCAATGTGCTGCTGGCCTTGAGAAGCAGGAGGAACCTCAAAACAGGACAGATTTTCTTAGATAAAACTCTAAGCTACAAACTATAAAGGATAGTATAAGATTGACAGATTTAACTACATAAAATTTAAGAACATCTGTTCATGAAAAGAATCATGAAGGAGTGAGAAGATAAGCCACAAACTTGGAAAATATTTGCAATACATACAACCCACAAGGGATTAGTATCAAGAGTATACTAAATAACCCTTGCAAATGAACAGTATAAAAATGGGCAAAGCATATGAAAATGTATTTCAGAAGGAAAAAACATGAACTGGGAAAAATTAAGAATAACTGACATTATCAAAGGATATGGAACATCCCATTTTGGTGCAAGTATAAACTTGTTCAATCACTTGGGAGACCTATTTAGTATTATATAGTAAAGTTGAAAACTATAAATATCTAGTAATTTCACTCTTAAATATATGCCACAAATTAGGATTTTTCAACCTTAGCACCATTGACATCTTGAACCAGATAATTTTTTGTTATAAGAAATTTCTCCTGTGCATTGTAGAATGTTTTGCTAGCAGCATCCACATCCTCTACTCACTAGATATCAGCAGCAGTGCCTTTACCCCAGCCATGAAAACCAAAACTGTGTGGGATGTTTACTGAGTATCTGTGACACGGCTAAAAATCACCTCCTAATTGAGAACTACTGCCATAGCTCATGTGCACTAACTCATTTCAATCAATGAGAATATTCAGAATATCACTGTACAAAATTGCAAGAGAGCATAAACATACGACAGAAAGAAAGAAGGGAGGAGGGTGGGAGGGAAGAAGACTAAATTGTGGTGAACAATTACAATAAGATATTACAATTCTAAACATAAGTGAACTCCCCACAATGGAAATGACTCATAAATATCAAGGGAACAAAGTTTTACAAGAATATGTTTAGCATCAATGTTTCTATAATGTTTAAAACATGTGAATAGTATCTTCTCTGGGGGTACATACTTTGGGAGGTGTAGTAGTTTGCATTTTCCCCAAATGGCTGCAACAACTTTTCTGGTCCCATTTCTCTTCTGGAACCTTATGCTCTCCCATTTTTGGGAGAGTGGGGTCAGTATTCCCTCCTTACATCTGTGTGGGACTTCATGACTGCTTCAACCAATACTATGTGACACTGAGTGATTTCTGAGGCTAGGTCACAAAAGGCAATACAGCTTCTGCCTAGTTTTCTCTCTTGGAATGCTCTCTTTGGTGCTGTGCTGTGAGGAAGCCCAGACCACATGGAGAGGCCCACATGGAGAAGAATCAAGGTCCCAGGGCTTCAACCCAGCACCAACTGTCAGCCTGCTGACTGAGTCATTGGAAGTAGATCCAACAGCTCTCAGTTGAGCTACCCCAGCTGTTCCTGGTTGAAACAGGGATGACTTTTCCCTACAGAATCCTGTGAAAATGATAGATCTGTGAGAAGATGGGGGAAGAAAATTTGTCATTTTACACGACTAAGTTTCAGAGTGTTTTGGTAAACAATGATAGGTATCTGGAAGAAATGGGAAAAGCTAGTGAAAGAGAATAAGAAATGTAAAAGTTAGGATCCTGGTGATAGACGGGGAGGGGATGGAACATACTGGACTGGAGTTGGGGGAAAGCTGCCTGCCTCAGAATGTCCTGACCTGGGAGCAGAGCCTACTCTGATAGTTCAGAGGAGATAACCACAGACCTTTCCTGCAGCTGTGCCGATGGTCAACGGTTCTTTTCAGCATTAAAGAGCTGAAGAAAAACCCGAGTCCCAAAGGGGAAGAAAGTGTCCTGATGAGACAGACTTGCAGAGTAGGGCCCAACCTACCAGAAGCCCTTTCAGTGCAGGCCCCAGCTTTCCTGAAGGGCTAGATAGAGGCTGCCCAGAGAATGGTCTTCTTAGGCAATGCTCTTTTGGTTGTTTAATCAACACTTACAGTTATCTGTTGACATTTTGGAAACAAAACCAAGAACCCTTGAAAGGACAAAGTGAGCATTGTACCTCTGAGCCAATAGGAATATTCAGAGCAGTGGCATGAATACTGAGCGCTTATTCTCCAGAGAGAAGGTCTTTGTGTGCAGATTCTGCTCTAGGCGAGACTGTGGTGCTGAAAAACATTGACACTGGTGCTCCCTCTATGAGTCCCCTTACTCCTGTGGGAACTCCAAGTTCTGTGGATCCAGTGTTAGTGGCAAATCCAACGCCTGAAGAAGAATTCTGTTCTGCTTGCAGTTCCTTTAAATGACCAGCCTGGGAGAGGTAGAGTTGAAACTGAGGTAGAGTTGAACTGGACCACTCCAGACACTGGGGCATATTGTTCATTTTTGTTCTGTGAATGAGCAGACAGTTGAAGGTGCCCTTTAAACCTCAACCTGATGGCTTCACCTAAAGAGAGCACATTAAAAAAGAAAGAAACCCTAAAACGCAGCTTTTTATAGTATAGAAATGTAGTATAAAAGTACTTTGAAAACTCCAAATGAAATGTATCACTATTATTTGTTATTTGTTATGGACATATTCTTTTCTAAATCAGAAAGCCTCAAGTCAAATGGTTGTAAGACAAAACATTTGAGATGGTATCAGGGAGCGGTGGGGACTGTGGCAAATAGGGAGGAACACTACTACTCAGCTTCGGTCCCCTGCTGATATATGCAATCTTCTGATTGGAAGGTGGGGCAGAAATTCAGATAAATAAAAATCCACAATTCTTAAAATAACATGCCAGCTAAAGCAAACACGTATATGAGCCACATTTTAGTTAAAAGGAATACAACACCATATAGGATCACGAGAAAATATCTTGAGAGAATAGAACCAACAACAACTAATGAGTGAATATGTATCAGAAAAACCAACTAGCATAATACAAAATCAGTGGTGGTCTGGTGACAGATTATATTTTCCAGAGGGTTGCCACGATATATCCCATCTTTATATGATGTAACCATGACACTCCTTCCATTAACTGGTGGGGACTACTTTTCCTCCCCTTGAACATGAATTGGACTTTATGATTTTCTGAATCAACAGTATGGCAGAAGTGACACTATGTGACCTCTGAAGGTAGGTCTGGAATCCACCTTCTTGTCTGGGGATGTTCACTCCAATAACCCAGCTTCCATACTGTGAGGGAGCCCAGGCAGCTGACGGAGAGGTCAATGTTGAGAGGAATCAAAACATTCAGCCCACACACCCAGCGGAGCTGCTAGGTAAAAGCCAGTTCCAACTTGTCAGTTATGTGAGCCATCTTGAGAGTGGATATTCCAGCTCCTATTTGAGCAGCCCCCATGGAGACCCTGGAGAGCAGAGACAAATCATGCTCAGCCTGCCAAACTGCAAGTTCATAAGCAAAAAAAAAAAAAAAAAAAAGACTGCTCTTAAATCACTAAGCTTCGGAGTGGTTTTCTTTCCTTTCTTTCTTTCTTTCTTTTTTTTTTTTAAACACAGTGATAGATTTTTAAAGCAAGATCAATTAAATTTTTAGACAGAAATACAAAGAAAGAAAACCAAGATTTACCCAGGACCTCCTAAAGCACAAAAGCACATTTTTTTTTTTTTTAAGGTTAAAGGGAATAGGAATTTTCCTTTTGGATTTCCCAAGCTGAGACACACCTTTCTGAGACAAATAATGGGGGGAATGGATGATCCAAGGCCTAACTTGAATTCGAGTTTAGAGTCAGGCTGAGGAAGGAGTTGTAACCCTTCCATATCTGAGTGCAGTACTGTCCAAATCCTTTTCAAGTGTGAAGAGTGGGCATTTTTATTTATAATCCGGGCCAGGTTCCTCAAAGTGGGATTCTCACATTGTCTCCTGCATTCGCCTTTCTCAGAATAGGGCCTGGAAAACTATGTTCCAAGCAATGATTTTTATACCAATTTAGGAACGTGAACCTCACCCATTTAACATCCAACCCTCCCAGACATTTTGGTGGGGGGCTTATTTTTAGAGAAATGCTCATGATTTAACATTTAAGCAGCCTGAGGCGTTGCCAGGGTGAGACCGTGCATCTTTTTCTCAGCAGGCAGAGGCCCTGGCATTGGCTTGAAGAGGTGGGGGAAGGGGCCTCTAAGACAGCGGGTGAAAATTTACACTGGACCAGTCAGGCATATGGCCGTGGAGCCTTTTCCTGCCAGAAGAGATGTTTATCACTCCCCCAACCCCCGCCCCCTGGCCCCAACACTACTCTTTGGGTATTTGCCCTCCTTAATCCACATGAAATCACCACTCAGGCCCAACCACCAGGGCTCCACCAGGACCTGCCTTCCCTTAGTAATGAAAGGATTTAGGTGATGAGAATCAAGCAGAAAGTCAGCAAGTATGATTTTAGTAAGAGGAGAGCTGAATATGTTGTTAAGGTATTTTCTTTGGAAGGAAGAGGAAAATGCTCGCCAGCAAATAGACACTGAATCTAACATGTATAGGCCTCTTCTGTGCAGGTATTTTGCTAGGCCCTTACTATAGAGGAAAGCAAAGGCCCTCTGTCGGCCAAAAGCCTTAAGATGTCACCTGCAAGGTGTGAGAAAATTTATTATCCCATATCCACAAAAAGTACACGTGTAAATATCTACTAACATATCTATTAGAGAATTGAGAAGAAAAAAATGTCAAACTTATCACTGTGGTTGTAAGTTGGGGTGAGAATGATGCAGAGTGTGAGATCAGGATGAAATGTTACTTTCTAGAATAAACTTCTCATTTGATTCAGTGCTGCAATAATAATGATAATAAATAATAAAATAAATTTCTCCAAGAAGCTTCTTTTATCTTTTTTGGCAATAACAATGTATTAATAAAATATAATAGGAAGTATTAATAAGAAAATATTATAAGGATACCTATAATGTTTACATTTTAAAAATTATCTTTTTAGAGATATAAAAACCTGTTTTAAGTATATTCTTTGGCAAGTTTTGACAGATATTTATATTCCTACAAACATCACCCCAATCAGGATATAGAACATTTACATCACACCCCCAAAGAAATTTTGTCCCCTCACCTCTACCCCAGACAACAATTAATCTGCTTTTTGTCACTACAGATTATTTTTTTCCTGTTGTCTAGATTTTATGTAAACTGGAATAATAGATTATGTTCTTTTGTTTATAGCTTCTTTTACTCGAAACATTTTTGAGACTCACTCAAGCTATTATAGTGTCAATAGGTTGTTCTCTTATTTATGAATAGTATGCTGTTGTATAAATATATAAAAATATGGTTATTCAGTCATTATTTAAAAGACATTTGAGTTCTTTCCAGTTTGGGGTCTTCATTCATAGAAAGTTGTTATGAACATTTGTGTTCAAGTCTTTGTGTGGAAATACATTTATTTCTCTTGAGAAAGTATCTAGGAGTAGAATCGTGAACATCAAGGGAAATGTATTTAATTTTATTTTAAAAGATAAGTACTTAAAATTGTTTATAATAATTCTTCTCACAATTTATGCTAAATAGTCATGGAAGTATGTAATGATTTAACTACCAGGATCTTCAATCATAACATTGCTTATACATTTGCTACAATTTAACATACAACTTTGTTATGGAATGCCACATGAAAATTTAAATGGATAGTTCAGGAATTAAAATGACATAAAACCCCAGTAAAGAGGAAAGAGCCTTCGGTAGATGGAAATTTTAGTAAATACCTTGGAAACAGAAAGGGTTGGATGAATGTTGACAAACACAGCAGTGAGTGTGGACTGCAGCCAATGTAAGCTCAAAGGTGGTCCATAGACGCTGAGCGGTATCTCAGCCAGGAAATCAAAAGGACCCCCAGATAGTGGGAATGGAAATGGGCTGAGTCCATGGAGCTCTTGGCAGCTGAAGTCAGTAGCAGCTAACTTTGATTGACTTCTACTGCCACAGGCAGCAGCTGCAGACAGTGCTGCTTATTCAGTTTACACAAGTGCCAATCGCCTTCCATAGGCAGAACATTAGAAGGCTTATCTAAAGCAGTTATACAGACTTTGAGGAGAATTAGGGCAGCCAATATGAGGCTGGGAAGTAGGGCCCTCAGCATTCCTGCATTTAGGGATGTTTTAGTCAACTTTTTCGCTGCTGTGACTAAAAGACCCAACCAGAACAACTGCAGAGGAGGAACGATTTATGTAGGGGCTCACAGTTTCAGAGGTCTTAGTCCATAGAAGGCTAGCTCCATTCTTCAGGGCTCAAAGTGAGACAGAACATCAAGGTGGTAGAATATGGCAGAGAAAAGTGGCTCACGTGATGATCAGGAAGCAGAGAGAGAGACTTCACTCTCCAGAAACAAAATATATCCCCCAAAGCCACGTCTGCAATGAGCCACTTCCTCCAGCCATACCCCACCTGCCTCCAGTTACCAAACAGTTAACCCCATCAGGGGATTAATTCACTGATTGGGTTAAGGCTCTCCTAACCCTTCATTTCTCCTCCAAACCCTCTCACATTGTCTCACATGGGAGATTTTGGGGGACACCTCACATCCAAACCATAATAAAGAACTACTCTGGTTTGGGTATGGTTTGAGTGGGTCCACTAAGGGTTCAGGCATTGGGAGTTTGGGTGGTGGAACTTTTAATTAAGAGTTGGGAGGTCACTGGGGACACTGCTCTGGAAGGGCTAGACATAGTTCTTATGGGATCCCAGTAAGTTTCTGCAAGAGTGAGCTGTTATAATAGAGCAGGCTTGACTCCTGAATCACACTCTAACTTCTGGGCTCACCATCTGATAGCATCACACCATTACATTCCCACCATGGTGTGATGAAGCTGCAGATCCCTTGCCAGAGTTGGCACCATGCTGTTTGGGCTTTCAGCCTCCAAATCCCATGAACTAAATAAACTTTTTTCTTTATACACTATCCAGCCTCAGGTATTATTATTATTATTTCTTCTTCCTCATCTTCCTTTCTCTTCTTCTTCTTCTTCCTCTTCCTCTTCTTCCTCTTCCTCCTCTTTCTCTTCTTCTTCCTCTTCCTCTTCTTCCTCTTCCTCCTTTCTCTTCTTCTTCCTCTTCCTCTTCCTCCTCTTCCTCCTCCTCCTCTTCTTCTTCTTCCTCCTCCTCCTCATCTTCCTCATCTTCCTCCTCCTCCTCCTCCTCCTCTTCTTCTTCTTCTTCCTCCTCCTCATCCTCTTCCTCCTCTTCCTCTTCCTCATCTTCCTCTTTTTCCTCCTCCTCCTCCTCCTCCTCCTCCTCTTCTTCTTCTTCCTCTTCCTCCTCCTCCTCTTCCTCCTCTTCCTCTTCCTCATCTTCCTCTTTCTCTTCTTCTTCTTCCTCTTCCTCCTCCTCCTCTTCCTCTTCCTCTTTCTCTTCTTCTTCTTCTCCTTCTCCTTCTCTTTCTTCTTCTAACAGAAAATGAAATAATTCAGGGACCCTCAACAGAAAGACTGGCTTCCTGACAGCACTGAAGTTCCTACCAGTCAACTTTCCACAAACAGATGCCTGACAGTGGACAGTGTTGGCCTGTTCTTAAAATTATCAGTCTCTTATTGCCTCAATCTTAAATAGAAATGAAAAGCCAAGAGTAGACATAAGAGGAACATCTGCAATGGGAAAAAGACAAGCCAACAGGCAAACATGATTTTAGGTAAAATAGAGATAACTAATGGAACAGAAAATGTCTAAACAAACAAACAAAAATTTCTAAAGACAACTGAGAAAATATATACCACAGCAACAAAACAAGAAAAGGGCACTGTGAAAAATAAACTGTCAGAGAACAAGAAAAGTCTCTTTGAAATTAAAAAAAAATATGTTTGCCAAAGGAATAATTATACTAGGTTAGATGATTAAGTTAAAGAGATCTCATAAGAATAGTTTTTAAAAGAAATGAAAAACATGGCAGAAAAGATAAAAAAAATGAAGGAGTGATCCAGAGGTTTGAGATCTAAATGATGGGAATTCCAAAAAGTTAAAAGGAAGGAAGTTAGAAGAGCAAAAGAGGAATTTTATGAGAAAAATAATTTTTTAAAAGGAAAAAGGGAGTTACTTGTGGTTGATAAGGCCAAATGAGTGCCCAGCAAAATGAATGGAAAAAGGCAACATTTAGATACATCACTGAAAAATTTCAGAACACCAAGAAGAAAGAGTAGATGCTGAAAGATTCCAGAGAGAAAGAGATTTTATTTTGAGGAATAGGATGTTTGGCTTAGAATTTTATATCCAGTCAATTTTATTATAATCAAGCAAACACTTGAATGAAGACATTTTCAGGTATGAAAGTACTATAAATTTGGGGCTGGGGCTGTAATTCAGCAGTAGAGCACCTGCCTTGTATGTGTGATGGGTTTGATCCTCAGCACCACATAAAAATAAATAAATAAAGTAAAGGGTATTGTGTCTATCCACAACTAAAAAAAAAATTTTAAAAAGTACTATAAATTGTACCTCATGTGTTGGTTTTCCTAGGAAGTTATCCAAGGATACACTCCGGCAAGATGAAGGTATAATTTAAGAAAGCAGAAGCTGCTGAGGTCTTGAAAAGGGCGACTCTAATCTTTGACTTTAGTGAAGGGAAACTATAGTAGGTAAAAGTGTTGAGACCCAGAGAAAACAAGAGCAGGTGGTTTGGAACCTACAGGGAGCTACACAAAAATGTTTCTTGCTTTGTTTTGGTTTTGAGGAGAGGTAAAAACGAAAGGAGTATACTTAATAGAAAAATAGCATAAATGAAAGCTCAGAAAACAGAGTATGAGGATAAGGTAAAGGATATTGACAGAATATTAAAATAAAAGAATAGGACTTGGGGGTATAACTTAGTGGTAGAGCGCTTGCCTAAGTATGTGTGAGGTCCTAGTTTCAATGCCCAGCACCACAAAAAAGAAAAAAGAGTATAATTTGTTCCAGAAATACTCTCTATTGAATAGAGACATTGGTTTCCTAAAGAGACAGAATCCTAATTCACTACTTTATCTGCTGTGAATTTTATTTACCTAGACAAAACAAAATAAGCATTATGGCCCAACCTTCAATTCTTAGAACCAACTCATGCTGGTGAGCTTTCCATTGCTGTGACAAATACCTGAGAGAAGCCAACTCACAAGGAGGAATGACTCATTTGGCCTCTCGGTTTCAGATGCTGGTCACTTGGCCCCATGGCTTGGGCCTATGGAAGCACAGTGGCATAGAGGCTGGTAGCAGAGGAAGCTACTCACCTCATGGTAGCCAGGGAGCAAAGAGAGAATCAGAGAAAGGGGCCTGGGCACCAACGCCCACCCCCCATGACCTAACTTCTTTTTACTAGGCCCCACCTCCCCGTTAGGCTACGGGCTGTCGACCAAGCCTTTAACACACAGGCCTTTGGGGACACTTAAGATCCAAACCGTAACACGACCTTAGACGAACACAATCAATTCAACAGTGATTTCAGAACAAAAATGTAAAAGCATAGAACAGGAGACAGAAGTTGGGAAGTGGAAGAGAGAAGAGAGGCAGTGGGGAAGGAAGGTGTGAGTGCCAAGTCCTCTCTGACCAAGTGAGGAGGGAGGAGATGCTATCTATAGTCCATGGGACAGGAAATGGGGTTTAACTGTGTTCTCTGAAGTTACTGAGGCCAGGGAAAGATCTGAGGCTGGGGATTTAACTATATTTAGAGGAGTGGGGAGGAGGTGGGAGAGAAGTGAGCTGACTTCTCGATCACACACTGCGGAGACAACAGACAGCACTGACATTGCTAAATTAATAAATAACATTTATATGGAGGTAATCACCAAATGAACTCAAAACAAATGCTTGAAATTTGCTTCAGTGAAAAAGAAATATGGACGGTGAAGACTGGGGCAGGTTGCTCTTGTTTTTTATTATAATGTCTTGGTATTATTGGATTTATAATTTGCATATGTTACTAATTTAAATCTTTAATGTGGAACTCAAGCTTTTCTGAGATAAGCAGTTTACAAGACTGTGTAGAATATAATGGGATATAGCTCAAACTGGCATTGTGAATTTATCTTTAGGTCTTGGGATCACAATGTTTTATTTTGGTTATGCCTGACTTCATACCCCTCCCACACCCATCCACCTCAGAGAGTCAGTGACCCAGGTCAGCCCAGTTGGAGGTCAGGAACCCTAGACTCCTGCATGCCTCAGAAACAGTTATGAAAACCTCACCTAACCTATAAAACATTAGCCTTCACCAGGATATCACCAGCAGTCAGCATTGATCCTCCAGTTCCAGAACCCTCTAAAACTACTAGCCAGCTGAGCTCTCACCTGGGTCCAGACAGGACTCGCTAGGGAGGTAGTTACTCAGCACTGTCCAGATGTGGAAGTCTCTGGCTGTGTAAAACAACAAAAGATAGAGTGGACATCCACCAAATATAGTCCTTATTAGGATCATGATACATGCAATACAGCAGTACTTTAGAGCTGGGATTCATTTATGTTCATTTAGTTCATCTGTTTGTTTTCTAGATGAGAAACTGAGACCCAGAGTAAAAAAAAAATCACTTGCCAAAGTCAAAACACAACTGTCGACAGGAGGATCGCAAGTTTGAGGCGGCCTTGGAAATTTTGTGAGGCCCTAAGTAACTTAGCTAGAGCCTGTCTCAAAATTTTTTAAAAAGGGGTGGGGATATGGCTCAGTGGTTGAGTGCCTCTGGGTTCAATCCCTGGTACCAAACAAAACAAAAAATTCAAAAACAAAAATTAAAAACTACAACTGTGATTCTCAGTTCATTGTCTTTTGTCAATACCAGAATTTTAAAAAGCAGTTAATTTGGGTATCTTAGGTTCTTTGGGCTACAAGTAATAAGATCCAAATTTTAAGCAAAAGACAGAAATATATCAGAAAAATATTGAATCTAAGGGTAGGAAGTACAGCTTGTGAGGGACCAAATCATGGTGGAGAAAGCCCACAGTTTAGGCTGCTTCTCTCGATTTGCCTCTCTGAAACTAACAGGTGACCGTGGCTCCAGGATTTGCCCAAGGGCATGGAACATTCCTCAAAAATGGAATGGTGGGTAGATATGGGGTCCAGGCCAGCATAAACATAAGCCAGGCAGAGGTGAATTCTATAGCAGGGGAGAAGGGAGGGGAGGGATACAGTGAAATTCTGACTTGGGTCAAGTGCCTTCTAGGTTATTGATCATGTTAGACACATTATTAGTTTTATCCTCATTTTTAAAGACCCTGGGCAGTTAAGCACAGGGCTGCTAAGTAGCAGAGACAGAGATGTGTGCAAACACTGGATCTTGTCCCTCTCAATTGAAGACACCTCTTTATGCTTCTCCTCTACTATGTGAGATGATCCTCTTAGCTTTGGGGCCCTGAAACAAAATCCTACCTATCTCCCATTTGTCATTCTTTGGAATGAGCTGCTGTTAAGTGATACTCAGTGCTTGCTTCTCAAAGCTATCTGGCCCGTGGACTTCTTTCCCCATGGAATACATGAGCCAACATTGAGAAGTGACTTACCCACTGCCTGCTTCAGTGGCTTTATGCATTTCCTTTTATTTGATCTCCATGCAGGATCATGTAAGTCTAGCTTGTACTGACTCCAAAGAACCAACTGTTATAGTCTTTAGAATTTTCCAAGCTGATTGACATTGTTATCTTGAAATCGGTCATTTGGGGAGAATTTTATGATGTGGAAAATGACATATGCCACAAATAGGGCTCTCATTGATTCTCAACCTGTCATTAGACACTTATTAGAATATCACTGTTTCCATCTGCCCACCTCCTATCTGGGAGACTTTTGAAAATGTTCACAATAGCTGAGCGCAGTGACACACACCTGTAATCCCAGCAGCTCAAGGGGCTGAGACAGGAGTTCAAAGCCAGTCTTAAGAAAAGCAAGGTGCTAAGCAACTCAGTGAGACCCTGTCTCTAAATAAAATACAAAATAGGGCTGGGATGTGGTTCAATGATTGAGTGCCCCTGAGTTCGATCCCCAGTACTCCCCTGCCAAAAAGAAAGAAAATGTTCACATTAAAGTTCACCCTTCATTTCCAGTAAAAGCGTCCTTGGACTGAGGCAGGAGGATCAAAAGTTGGAAGCCAGCCCACTGGGTGACCTAGGGAGACCCTGTCTCAAAATAAAATAATAAAGGGCTGGAGGTGTTTCTGAGTGATAGAGCCCTTTACTAGCATGCGCAAGGCCCCTGGGTTCAATCCTCAGTACTGGGGGTAGGGAAAGCTTTGCAAACTTGAATCCTTCATATCAATTTCTGTGGCAGTTCAAAGCCAAAATGCGTTCTTTGTGTAGCTCAATTCCCCACTTAGTATAATGCTTAACCTCCTTTCTTTTCTGTGCTCACTGTCATCCCCCTTCCTTAGTTTTTATCTCACTGGAGCCCATTGCTGGGACCTCCTATCTAGTTTTCCTACCTCCAGCCTCCCTTCCCCGAGTCCACCCTTCATATCTCTAGCAGGCCAATCTTTTGCAAGCCCTGCATCTAGTCACGTCTCCATCCGAGGCTCTGTACTGGATGCCAAACAGTTCAAACTCCTGACATGGAACCCAGACCTCCCAACAGCCCTTCAACCCATGTGACATGATTCTCTTAGCTTTGGGGCCCTGAAACACATGATGAACTTGAACTGGACTTTTCTCTGGGTCTTTGCTCATGCACAGTTACTTCTCTTAGAAGGCCTCTGTCACCCCATCTCCTCTGAACTCAGTTTAAGTGATATTTCACCCATGATGCTGTCTATTCCTAACCCCTCTTGCTCGCCAGCGGCAATTCCAATTGCCCTTGGACTTCTTTAAATAATTTGGTTATACTTCTCCTGTGTAGATCACAGCTATGACCCCTCTAGGAAGCTAAACTCAATCATCTTCTGCACCATTAAGACACAGCACGGTTCAGAGCAGCAGCACCCAGTGGCTAACAAGCCAACGAGAAGTACATCTTTGGCTCCCCCATCCCAGGCTAAATGGATCAGAAACCTGAGGTGGGCAGGTGGGAGAGGCAGTTCTCTGGGTGATTCTAACACATGTTGGTCCACTCTATGCCATGCCATGGGCTTTTTCTATTCTATGTCCTTTTTTTTCCCCTTTCCTTCTTTCTTTTTAATATTATTAGTTGTAAATGGATACAATACCTTTATTTTATTTATTTATTTTTATATGGTGCTGAGGATTGAACCCAGTGCCTCACGTGGTAGGCAAGAGCTCTCTATTACTGAGCCACAACCCCAGCCCTCCATGTCCTCCATAATAGCTGCTTCTCAGGGCAGTCTTTTTCCTGTTAATATTTCCCTAATTCGTTTGGCTCTAACAATCGTACATTGCTGGGGGGGGGGGGGAAGTACCCAGCAAAGCAACCACCTACTCTCACCATGTTCTTTCTCTGTATTGCACAGGCCCAGGAATGTTCCCTGTGTCGCAGGCCCTGTAGCTGCATTCTGTATTTGGTTAGGTCCACTGCTGTTCCTCCACGGCAGGTGTGAATTACAGTCACAAAACATTTGCAGCCAAGGCCATCTGCTAGCCAGGTAATTCTGTTATCAGGAAAGCTTTGCCTGTAACCATTCAGGGCAAAGGTCAGAGCTCCACACTGGGCAAAGTCACCCGCTAAGAAGAGACCTCTTCATGCCCTAGTCCCACCGAGGGAGCTCTTTGTCTTCAAGCAGGTGTGACTTATTGTGAGGCCCAAGTCCTGGAGAACTAGGATAGCATCTGGGGGGTAACTTTTTATTTGGGTATCATTTCAAAGTTACAAGTAAATTGCAAGTATAGTGTTGTGTATATTTTGCACCACTTTTTGTGGCTTTATCATTCTGTGTGCTTGTCTTTTTTCTTTTTTTATTATTTTTTTTAGTTGTAGTTGGACACAATGTCTTTATTTTATTTATTTATTTATTTTATGTGGTGCTGCAGATGAAACCCAGTGCCATGTAAGGCAAGCGCTCAACCACTGAGCTTCAGCCCCAGCCCCTGTGCAAGTTGGAGACACTGTGCCCCTTTACCCTAAATATTGTTGAGATGGAGGACACTGTCTTATGTAAACACAGTACAGTTATCAACTTTAAGAATCTTAATACTGATATATTACTACTAACTAAACCACAATAAAAATTCAAATTACATGAATTGTCCCAATAATCTTTTTTACATCTATTTTTTACCCAGCCCAAAATCTGATCAAAGTTCAATCATTTATTGTGTTTTGCTGTCATGTCTTTTAAATCTCCTTTAAATTGGAACATTTCCTTAGCCTCTAACTTCTTGGACCTCGACATTTTTAAGGCTACCTGCCAGTTGTTTAGTAGACTGACCTGAATTTGAGTTTATATCATTTTTCACAATTCAATTTAGGGAAACTTCTTTTTTTATATATTTATTTTTTAGTTTTAGGTGGACACAATGTCTTTATTTTTTATTTTTATGTGGTTTGAGGATCAACCCAGCGCCCCGCGCATGCTAGGCAAGCGCGCCATGGCTTGAGCCACATCCCCAGCCCCGGGAAACTTCTTTTGACAGGTAAAATCACAGAGGTGATGTTGTACCCTTCTTAGTGTATCATCAGGGAGCCTGTGACTGCCATGAATGTCCTGGCTAAGATCTCTGCAAAGGCAGCCAACCGTCTCTTTGTGAAGACTTCCCTCTGCTGGCTATTTGCAACATTGCAGCTTCTATACCTCTGCAGATGCGTTTGAAAAGGGGCCTAAAGTTCTGAAGTGTAAATCCTGACATTTTATTGGTTGTGGGATCTTAGAAGACCTTAGATCATGTGGACTTCTGATTTCATCACAAGATGATTGAATGCAAAAGCATCCTACAAATATAATCAGGTGTTACTCTAAGCTAATGTCTACGCTGGCTGCTATGACTTCTCTGTGAGCTCAGCCCTGCTGGTCCTTGGAGCTCCAGGGCCGCTCTTCAGAACTCACATCCACTACCTGCAAAGCCTCCAATAGCTTTTGGCTCTGTGGTCACCATGACAGAGCTGCCTCCTTGCTGAGGCTCCCACAAACAACAGGTTCCTATGAGCTACTGCTGGGAAAGAACCAAGACAACCCCCAAGGAGAAGGAGACCTGACCTTTAACATTTCTGCACATGTGGGTCCATCTGGGGGTCACCACTGTTTCCTGCACCAGCTGGTTTTTGCATCCAGTGAGATTACAGCCACACTGCTACTGCCAGGCTGGTGATGCTTCTGTGGGATCAAGTGTGGCGCCAAAGCAGCAGCCAGAGCAGATGCATGTGCCCTTTGATGCCCACCAAACCTTGGGTAAATGCGTTCTCTTAACAGGTTTTGGCTGCTGGGCTTTTGCTGGAGCTAAGCCAAGGATTCTGCTTTCACAGATAGAGTGCAGACTCTGCTCTTACACACACTTTAGGTTTCTGTGTACATTTTCTTTGCATCTTTCTCGGAGACTTAGGTGCATACATGCAAAATTCTTCTTCCCTGCCTGCTTGCCTTCTTTACTAGTTTTAATAAATATTTATTGAGCATCAACTATACTCCAGGCTCTGCAGTGGGCTACGCGGAGAGCAGCATGCCCAGCTTGCCTCATAGAGCTTGTACAGTTGATTGGATGACAGAAATAAGCAGAGAAGCAACTGCTTTACAAATGAGATCCCTGGCCTTTGGAGGCAGGTGTTTCTTGTCCCACTGTGCCTCTTAGCCACACTTATTACCTCTCAGGTGGCCCAGAATCTTCTCATTATTGCTTTATATTTACTTAGTGCTCTCCCAGGACACCAGTCAGACACATTGCCAAAGCTCAGAGAAGGAGAATCATGAGAAATAAGTATATGAAGAGAGGAAATATCCTTCCAGCATGAATATAATTATTTCTTTTTCTTTTCTTTTTACTCAAATTTACCCTCAGAACAGAGGCATCTGTTGCAGTGAACTAGAGCCATTTTCTGTGGGGCCTTCGTGTTTTGGGGAACGTCAGGATTCCTAAGAACTGGCAACTCGACACATGGAATCTAGGCATGTGTTCTGAGGCAGGCGTCTTGCGCGTAGTGGGAGATCAGTCTGTGTGTGGTGACATTGTAAAAGTCACCTAGTGAGTGGGTGCCATAGCCTAAACTGGAGGTCAGCTTCGCAGGGGGAAATGGCTGAGGCCTCCTCAACCACTGGAGGGAAGTCACTTCTTATCCCCCTGGGAGACCTCCTGGCCTGACTCAGTCTGCCTTTCAGGCCTCTTCTGGAGAGAAAGTGAAATGAGATGAGGGAAAGAGCCATCTGTCATTCATGCAGAGATGCCCTACGCACCAACAGATGTAGGGGGAACATGTTCAGGCCAAAAATGTGAATGAGTCATTTTCTAATACAATTTTATAGTGTTTTATTAGGTAGCAACCATACGTGCCTCCAACTGGCTGGGAGACAGTTAGCACAGAGTGTTGACCAAGCATCTGGACCAGGACCTGTGCTGGGTTTACACTGGCCCAACTCTCACCTTCCCTACTTCCACGTCCATGTGTCCAGTCTAGATATAAAGGACACTGGGGAAGAACATGAATGGGACCTTTGCAAATATGTTATATTTCTCCAAGAACAAGTAGCTGCATAATCAGGTCAGTTTGCTGTGCAAAAGGCTGGTGGCTATAAGGAAAGTTTACTAGAAAATTCCATGAGGGTGAGCTCTGTTGTCTATTTTACCACCACACATCCATAACTTATTGCTCTCCCTAGCACACAGCAGGCACATAATATAAATTAGTTACAGTGGAAGCCCACCTCAGGAACTGACAGAATAGAGGTTTGTTTTCTGCAGGCAGTATCCCCCAAGCCCTACTTTGAAATTATAGAGTGCTTCACTTTCATTGGTAAGTAACCCACAAAATCCTTTAGAAATTAAAGCTGTTTAAACAAGCAATTGATAACAATGTTGGAGGTATTTCAGGTATTGCCCACTGAGTTCTTGACTGATGATGTCAACACAGTCATCATAGCTAAGACTAAGATATGCCGGAATGCAACCAAAATAAAGACAGAACAAAACAAAACTCCCCAAACTATCTTAGCTATAATTAAAAAAAAACAGGTACTAACTTGTATTTTGCCAAAGTCCTGAAACTGCCTTCAGGAGCAGATGGGCAAACAGAATTAAAAAAAAAAAAATAAAGAAAAAAGTCCACTATAATAATAGAACTAGTTTGTCCTGAGTCTGGGAAGGGCGATACCTTCCTGGATTGTTCCATAACAGTCTCCTCAGCCATCTGTTTCCCCACATCCTGTCAAACCAATACTGTCCTGGTAACCGGAATCCCTGCTGCTACTTTATGTCATCTTCTCAGCTTCCTGTCCCACTTCTACTGAAGTTTGCTTTGGCCTTTATGTGAGTGGACACCATGGTATGGCATCGCCCTCTGGTTCTTGGGGCCCTCCTGAGAGCCCAGAGTTCCTACAGTGGTTTTTGGAAGCTTCCATGTCTTGAGCACTGTGCTGAGTCCTTTACTATGTTATCATATTATCTCATTAACGTCACAGCCATGCTTTATTTCTCTCGTTTTACAGAGGAGGAAATAAGTGTCGGGAGAGTGGAGTGTCTTGACTTTTCATACAGCACAGAAGTGGCAGAGGTGGGATTTGAAATCAGGCTGGCTCGAAAGCCTATCCCTTAGCCATTAACTTCTTCAGCCTTCCCTTGGGTCCTCCACATCTTTGGGAGCATTCCCATTTTTACTCCTCTTCTGTTTTCCTTCTTTCTCTCTCTGGCCTTCTTTCCAGTTCAAGATGGACTTCTGTCCATGTACTACATATTACTTTCTTTGTCTTGGCTTTCAAAACCCTTTATAATTTGACCCTACTGCTCTCCTCGGCCCACTCTCCACCGCCCAAGCCCAGGTGAGGCTGTGCTGCCATCCACCCGTGCTTACCCACCATGCCCTTCCCTGGCCTTTGCAGCACTTTGCCTTCTAGCACTTTCTGCCCAAGGAGCTCTCCTCCCTGACTCTCCTCATTCCCCTCCCTAAGTCACCCAGCTCCCCCTGCTCTGCCGGGTCCCAGGAGGCCTCACTACACCCCGGCCCAAGCTTCCCCAGTGCACGGGGGCCTCAGTGACTGTGCCCTCCTATAGGGAGAAGCATTGGTTCTCTGAATCCTGGTTTGGCTGTTAACCATATGCTGTTTTGTGATACCCTTAATCTGACTTTGCTATTTTCATGTATTAATGTTTTCCTCAATTAGATTATAAGCTCCTTGAGTGACAAATGTCTCTTCTTATAGTTAATGAAATGTCTCTTAACACGTAGCTCAAGGCTTTACACACAAAAGGGGTTCAGGAAAGTCTGTACGTTTCTCTGTCACTATATTCATGACAGGTTGATATCAATACCCTTAGGATCACACTAAAGCACAAATGTCAAAGAGCTGTGTTGAGGTGGTGGCTCAGTGGTAGAGTGCTTGCCTAGCATGATCAGGGCCTTGCATTCCATCCCTGCCCCACCCTACCCCCACCACACACACACACACACACACACACACACAAACACACACACACACACAGCAAAGAGCAGACATTGATTTTCCATGCCTACCACCTCTCAAGGCTTTGTCTTCTTCCTACTGGCTGAACACCATGATCCAGCCTGCCACACAGGACCCCAACTTAGGCCTGCCCTTGACTCAATGCTATGCACCTGAGCTAACAGTCCACTATCATGGTGGTGGGTGTCTCCAGTGCTGAACTACCTGGGTTTATACCCCAGTTCCTCTACTTCCTTCAAGTGATCTGAGCAAGTTACTTATACTCAGGGCTTCAGTTTCCTCATCTGCAAAATGGGGATAAATAGTACTTTCAATCATTCACTATTAATTGCGGGCCAGACCTTTGCTCGACTACACATCAGGCATTATTCTAGGTGCTGGGTATAAAGTTCTCACCACAGGAAGACAGGAAGCTGATGTCCTAGTGTAGAGAGACACAGATAAGAGATGACATAAACATGGCATGTGAAAAGTGCTGTGAGGACAAAGTGGGCGGGCCAGGGACTGTGGTTTTAAATAGCAGGCAAGGTGACTCTGGAATCCAGACCTTAGCATTGTATAAGGAAAAATGAGCACAGGGGTACAAGTACTTACAATTGCACTTGATTCTTAGTACATGGTGAATAATGTTTAGATATTAGGCATTATCAATGCCTAATATCTAAAAAAAATCTAGAAAACTACCAATTAAATGTTTTTTATAAAATTACCAGTTAAACTTTTGTTGTACTAATTTTTAAGAAGAAAAGGACCAATATGTTATAATTGCATTTTATGGGGGCTTCCCATGTGGCTATTGCTAATCAGTTCATACTTAAAGAGCACCTTTCTTGGTCACCTAGTTTTAATCAGCTTTTTTCACTGCTGGGACTAAAAGACCTGAATCGAACAACTTTAAAGGAAGAAAAGTTTATTTAGGGGCTCAAGTTTTCAAAGGTCTCAATCCACAGTCAGCAGGCTCCATTCCTTGGGGCTTGAAGAGAGGCAGGACATCATGGCAGAAGAGTGTGGCAGAGGGAAGCAGCTCACATGATAATAAGAAAGCAGAGGAAGAGACTTCTCCACTCTCCATATATACCCCTTAGCCACACCCACAATGAACCACTTCGTCCAGCTACACCCGATCTGCCTCCAGTCAGCACTCAGTTAATCCCATCGGGGTAATTAACTGATTAGGTTAAGGCTACAACCCCATCATTTCTCCTCCAAACCCTCTTGTATTGTCTCACACATGAGATTTGGGGGACACCTAACATCTAAACCCTAGCACCCTGATCCCACCACTAACACCCACCCTCCTTTAACTGTCCAAATTTATGTATCTTAGTGAAAGATGCAGAAGTTACTTTCTATTTTTCTTTTTTCCCCCAGAAATTAATGAAATATGTGAGAATGGATTAAAGCCCTAATCCTAAAATATAACCTGTATTAAATAGTGGGCATGTGCAACATATAAAGGAAATTTAGGCTGATGCTGAAAAGTTAGTCCCTTCATACTTGAAACTCTCTCCCTAACCTGGTACGTACACAAACACAGCTGATGATACTCCAGTATTCACAATTCAGTAGAACCTCAATTTCTGCAAAAATCAGCAAGAAAAACTATTTTTCTATACTCAGCAATTCTAACATCAAACATGTTACTGCATCAAACCAAGCAATTCTCCTGTTCTGTGGCTACCACTGGGTAGTTTAACTCACTCCTGACTCTACCCACAGGTTAAGTGCAGTCTCACAGGATCCCCTCCCCTGTCAGATGCCAATCACCTAGTGCCTGGTGTATCATACTTCTGACTGACCAGTCATAAATTGGAGGTTCCTATAATCCCATCTTCAGGTTAAGGGGCTTACCAGTACTGATTTACAATCACTCAGATCTTTCCCTGTGCCGAGCAAACCATCTGAGAGGGCTAAGCTGGACCCTCCAACTTGGAGGCTAAGGGTCATTATAATCCACAGTCCTCAGATGACCACTCTACCTCAAGGAGAAACACTGATCAGGCTCCCGCAGCTTTCCTGGCCATCCAGGCCTCCCATGGCCCCACTCCATGCACTTTTTTTTTTTAAGAGAAGAGAGAGAGAGAATCTTTTAATATTTATTTTTCAGTTTTTGGTGGACACAACATCTTTATTTTATTTTAAGCGGTGCTGAGGATCGAACCCAGCGCCCCACGCATGCCAGGCAAGCACGTTTACGCTTGAGCCACATCCCCAGCCCACTCCATGCACTTTGATGCGCTCCTCTGTCCTTTTGTTCTCCCACCTCCTCCTGGCACAGGCCTCCTGCTTTCTTCCTGGCTCTCTTTCCCACCTACCCTGTTTCCTGTTCCTGGCTTTATTCCTCTGCTCTTGTCATACAAACCTCTTTGTCTCCTCTCCCCATTCCTCAAGTGGATTTTTTTTTTTTTTTTGTTCTCTCTGGAAGCCCAAAGTTGCCTGACAAGGAACTTCTCCCTTCTTGTTTCATTAAAAAAAAAAAAAAATGCACTAATTCAGATTTCAACAAGTTTCCTCTGGGCACTTTTTTCTGTGTACCCAGGTGGCCTGAGGGGTAATCCCCCTTTGTGGGAGGATGAACCCAAAGAGGCATCTTTGTTGGGCTTGGCTTCGGGCACACACCTGGGTTTTGTTCCACACCACCCACTTCCTCAGCTCTCCAACCATCCGTCAGAACTCACAAATACTGAGACCCCTCTTTAGTCAGCTCTGGAGTCTCTGGTTGACTTGGGAGGCACACATGAAACCCTGTTCAATAAGACAAGAAAAATACTTCAGGGCTATACCTATGTTCCCCATTCAGCCTAGGGCTACAGCCTCATTTCCAGGGCTGTCACCCCTGAATGTCCCCCTCTGTCACCAGCATCAGTCTGCAGTGCCTCACTATGGGCTGTTGGTCTTGAGAACCCAGCCTACCCAACTCTGCTTTGCTTTTGCAGAGCAGCAGCCTCCCTTAGCACTCTCTCCCTCCTTCCTACAGGTGCTTTTTGCATTTTGCAGGTTTAAGCTCATTCTGGTAGAGAGAAGCAACCATGGCATTTAAAAGTTAAGGTCTCAGGGATGGGGGTGTGGCTCAGTGGTAGAGTACTTGCCTAGCATGCACAAAGCCCTGGGATCCAATCTTAGTTCCCAAGGTGGGGAGGATTTAAGTTCTCTGCACAGAGTAAAGCAGTGGTCACCCAGGCAGAAGACAGTTACATTTCTTGTGTGGAAGACAAACAAGGTCAAGGTCATTCTCTGCAGTTCTGCATCATCTGGCTTCACATTGCCATGGGGATTCAAGATGCCCCTTTTCTATGACCTATGCTCAACCTCCCATTCTCCTTCCCCAGACCCAAATTTCTGGAGTCAGCACCCACTGCTGGCACTTTCCCACCAGCCCAGGCCACAGGAGCAGACAGGAGAGCGTCTTTTCATGGGCTTGCAACAAGACAGAGCCTTGGTCCACTCCTTTGCCATGTTCCTACTCTGGGAGACTCAGCTAACCTGGCCCCTCCAAATCTCTGCCTACTCTGGACTCCAACAAGAGCCCTTTCTGCCCTTGTTGGCCCTCATGCCAGCTCTTATCTGCTTTTTTTGATCATGATTCCAGCCAAGTAGAACCTTTTCTGACTGGAGGCTCCATTCATTGTTCCAGGCAAAAACTGAAAGGAGAAAGCTCAGCAAATAGAGTTAAATTTGGTGAAGAATAAGAAAAGGGAAGGGAGGAGAGGGATGGGAAAGAGTGGGGGAAGGAGGGAAGATTTCTGCTCTCTAGAACCCCCGCCACCTTAAAGACTCTGGAGCCAGAGATCCTATAAGGTCTTCAGCAAGATGCTCAAGCCAGCCGAGGCTCAGTGGGGACAGGAGAACTCAGAGCTCCTCCTGCCAGCCCTGGGTGCTGGCCCCACACTTGCCCATTGAACTTTTCCCCAGATCCTGGAATCCAGAGGCCCCCACCTCTCATCTTTATTTATGCTGTTTCTTCAGCCTGGGCTGCCCTTTCCTCTCCTCTCCACTTTGCTCATTCCTCCTTCTTCCTTAGGTACAAATCTCTCCTGAGAGATCCTGCCTCCCGGAGACTGCGGAGACTGGGACCCGTTCTATCTGGCTGCCCACCGGCCTTTGCTTGAGCTCCCAGCACAGAACCTGGCAGGGTGTATCTGTCTATACATTCTTCCCCTCTCCATGGCGTCACTGTCTTCATTTACCCAGGGTCTGTCATGTGCCAGGACCAGTGGTGATCTAGAGACTGGGCCCCTCTCTGTTGTCAGGTTGTGTTGGTCTGGTGATGGGAACGGACTCTTAGAAGTTACCAGATGGTGTTTGGAGAAGGAGATCTGGGGTGCTGCAGAAATGGAGGACATGCTTTAGTCTGGGGCTGGGGACAGAGGAGGTCAGAGAAGGTCAAGGAAGGGTTAAGTTGAAAACCGAATAATGAGGAAACAAACCATGACCAGGGAGAAAGGTAGGTGTGTGTGTGAGTGTGTGTGTGTATTTGCATGCACACATGTGTGTCATGTGTGTGCATGGGGGTAGAGGGACACAGGGTTGTGTTCCAGCTGAGCATGAGCATGTGCAAAGCCTCCACAGGGAAATGAATGGTGTGGCAGGTGGGAGGAGCTAAAGCAGAGCAATGTCCCTGGGGGAGGGAAGCAAAGTTGGAAATGGGTAGGAAGAAAGGTAAGGTACCAGGAAGGTCATGGTCAGTGCCAGCTCCAAGAGGGGAGGGAATGTAGCTTATTTGCTTCTATATCACTAGAGCCCTGCAGAGTTCCAGGCTCATACAGGTGGCTGAGAAATGTTTAGGGAACAAATAAAGAAATAAAAGCACTTAAACTAGAGAATCAGAATTTAAACAGGACGCTCAGGCCAACTAGTAAAACAAAACCAGCTATTTTAGCCAATGGTGACACCATTAGGGCTATGTCACCCCTTAGCTGGCAGTTCAGGAAGCACTGCCTCCATATGGCAGGCACAGAGACAGGCTTATAATGAGGCACATATGGCATGATTTGAGTTGGTCAGATTAGTAAGACAAGTGTGTCATTTATCCAAAGCAGGCCTATCTGGAACTGGGGGGGGGGGGCAACCTAAGTGACATCTGCCAGGCTGGGACTGTACACAGCACGGGAGTCTGACAGAGACCAGCCCAGAGGCTGTCTTGATGCCATTTATCAAAGAAGGACTCCCTCTGCTTCTCCCGCAGTCTTGTGGACTTCCAAGGATGGAGGCATTTCAGAGCTGGGGAGCACCCTAGGGATCACCCGGGCAGCTCCTCGTTTATACAAATGAGGACACTGATGCCCAGAGAGGTTGAGTGACTCACCCTAAGTTAGTGACAAGACCAGGTCAGGTTTCTAGGTCTCCTGATTCTAAACTCAGGCTGTTTATAAACACATCTAAAGGGGAAGGGGAAAGGAACAGGAGAGGAGGGAGAGATAGAGAGAAGGAGAAAAAGAGTAAGGAAGGACGAAAGGAGAAAATGGGAGGGAAGGAGGACGAGAAAGAGGAAGGAAAGTCAGAAAGAGGTAAGGAAGGAGGGAAGAAAGAAGGAACCATGTTGGTTCTTTCTTATGGGAACTAGAGCTAAAGAGATCTCTACAGCTGAGAGTGGCTAGGAAAAACCATGTCTTGTAACATACTCGTAAAACGTGCTAAGGCCATATGTTAAAAGCAAGTCATGCTAAGTGAAATAAGCCAATCCTCCCAAAACCAAAGTCCAAATGTTCTCTCTGATATTCGGATGCTGACTCACATGATGGGGGTGGGGTGGAGTTTCACTGGATTGGACATAACTTTCCTATGTTCATATATAAATACACGCCCAGTGTAACTCCACATCATGTACAACCACAAAAATGAGAAGCGATATTCCATGTATGTATGATATGTCAAAATACATTCTACTGTCAGGTATAACTAAAAAGAGCAAACACAATTTTTTAAAAAAATACAATGCATTTAAGTGAAAATGGAAGTAATAAATTGGGGAATCTAAATAAAGGCAATTATTTGAAAACTTAAAAACTAAACAAATAAATAAATGCATTCTGTGGAAGCCAGCTTCCAAGATGGACACCACTGTCCCCACCTCCTGGTATGCACACCCTGCAGCATGCACCCTCCAACTAGCATGTTTGGTTTGTGTGACCAATAGTAAAAGTGATGACAATATGTGACTTCTGAGATCATAAAAGACATTCTCCCCCGCTCTCTCAGATAATTTCCTCTAGGGGATGCAGCCCCATGGAGAGGTCTATGTGGCAAGAAACTGAGGCCTCCTGCCAACAGCCATGTGAGTGAGTCATCTTGGAAGCAGATCAAACTTTCAGATAATTACAGCCCCAGACAAATTCATGAGAGACCCTGAGCCAAAATCACTCAGCTAAGCTGCTCCATAACCAACAGAAATAGTGAGATAATACATTTTTATTGTTTTAAGCTGCTAAGGTCTGGGGGTAATTTGTTCATGCAACAATAAATCACTGTTATAGATTCCTTACTGTCATGTCAGTGTATGTTAGCAGCTCAGTTAATCCTTATGTCAACTCTGAAATAGAAATGATTTTCTCCACCTTAGAAGTGTGAAAATAGGTCCAAAGAGGTTAAGTGCTTTCCCAGGGTCATAGAATTGCCTCCAAACCCACCAAACCATTCTGTCCTCCTCAACCACAGCTCTCAGACATTCTCCTCTCCTCCCACTCATCTCACAGAGACAAGCTGGGCTGACCCACTGACAGTTGGTTTCAGGTTCAATGACGAGATTATATGATCATGGGGCAGGGAATGGGTGAGGTTTTGAAAACTAGCACTGCCTGCAAAAATTTTGTCCTTAAGTACCCCGCAGTGCAGTTTCAAAAACTTGGGGGAAGCTGGGTTTGGTGGCACATGCCTGTACTCCCAGGAAATTAGGAGGCTGAGGCAGGAGGATTGCAAGTTCAAAGCTAGCCTCAGCAATTTAGTGAGACCCTAAGCAACTCGGTGAGATCTTGTCTCTAAATAAAAGATAAGAAGAGCTGGGATGTGGTGCAGTGCTTAAATGCCCCTGAGTTCAATCACTAGTACAAAAGAAACAAGAAACAAACAAAAAAACTTTGGGGAGACAAAGTGAAGCAAATGACACTTCAAAGCAAGAGCAAATGAATGAAAGAACTGAAAAATGGACAGTGTTTCTAGTTAGATTCAGAAAGCAGATGACAAATCCCAAGATCTCTACTGGGACGACGGACCATGGTGTCATTTGTGGGTCTGACAGAAACATGCCATGGGAAAACATCTGAAGCCCTAAAATAGCAGATACCTCTGACTGGAGGATTTTCTTTATCAATCAGCTTGGTAGCCCAAGTATGGTCATGACCTAGATGAGGTACTATATGCCCAGTCCTTCAGTCTGTCTCTCAGAACAACGAAGGCAGCCTGGAGTGATCCTTCAGTCTCTTCTGGGATGTTCTGAACCTAGATTTTGTGCAGGACATCATCATCACTATGAGTTTTCTTCCCCACTTCCCCACACAGTAGACCATAAAAGGTCATAGTTTCCTTTAAGGTCACTTTTTGGGCCAATAAATCAGGTTGATGCAGGTTGAGCTTTCTGATGAGTTTTTGAAATCTGCTTATTGAAGACTTAAAGCTAATAACCAAAGAGTGGAATAGTGAGCACATGAACCCTAAACAAGTACTTCCCCAACTGTAATGCAAATGTGTCACACAGAGATCTTTTTAAAATGAATCCTGTAATCCTTCCAGTCTGGGATGGGTCTAAGGTCTCACGTTTCTAACCAACTCCCAGATGATGCTGTGCTCCTGGACCAGGATTGGTCAGCACTTAATAGGAAAGGCAGAAAGCACGGCTTTCACAATTTTACCTCATTGAGAATCACCTAGGGAGGTTTTAAAATAATTTTTATTTGTTTTAGTTAGTTATACATGACAGTAGAATACATTTATGTAATTTGACACATTATACATAAATAGGGTATAATTTCTCATTTTTCTGATTGTACATGTTGTAGAATCATCACCTAGGGAATTTTTAAAACTACTGATGCCACCCCTCCCTCTCCAGCCAAAATTCTAAAACTGGCCCCAGGGTACAGCCTGAGCATCAAGATTCTTGTGTATGGCAGAGGTTAAGGTTAAACCATCTAATAAGGCTATTCCCAGCTGCTTCTGGTTTTCTCCTGATCTCTTTCCTTGGAGAAGCAGCTGCAATGCAGGGACACTGTGGATTTGAGGACCATCACCTGGAGTCACTCCTGTTGCTTTCCTTGTGGTGTGTCTTCCCATCTAAGGATAGAGGCAATGAGTCTGCCTACCTTAGAGGGTTGTTACAAGGATAAGAAAGTTCCCACATGTGTAAAACTCAGAATAGCACGTGATGCAATGTGTTAATATGTCTTCATAATTCCCAACTGATGAACAATGAAAATTAGCTAAGTTTTAACAGATGATCACCTGTTGTGTGGCCCAGGAATAGGGCTCAGAATACCCTCCCCATATCCTTCCCATACACTTGCCAAAATGAGTTATTCTATTAGTTTATTAATAACTTGGAAAGAAAAGATATGGGTCTGAGAGAGTGGACTTAAAGAACTACGTCCCCAGGTCAACAAATATATGAAAAGACATTCAACTTCTCTAGCAATTAGAGAAATGAAAATTAAAACTACACTGAGATTCCATCTCACTCCAGTCAGAATGCAATTATCAAGAATACAAGTAACAGCAAATGTTGGAGAGGATGTTTGGGCTGGGGATGTGGCTCAAGCGGTAGCGCGCTCGCCTGGCATGCGTGCGGCCCGGGTTCGATCCTCAGCACCACATACCAACAAAGATGTTGTGTCTGCCGAAAACTAAAAAAAAAAAAAATAAAAAAAAAATACAAGTAACAGCAAATGTTGGAGAGGATGTGGGGGAAAAGGCACACTCATACATTGCTGATGGGACTGCAAATTGGTGCAACCACTATGGAAAGCAGTATGGAGATTCCCTAGAAAACTTGCAATGTAAACACCATTTGATTTAGTTATCACACTCCTTAGTCTATACCCAAAGGACTTTAAATCAGCATACTACTGTGACATAGTCACAAAAATGTTTATAGCAGCTCAATTCACAGTAGCTAAGCTATGGAACCAACCTGTGTCCTTCAACAGAAGAATGGATAAAGAAAATGTGGTACATATACACAATGGAATATTACTTATCCAAAAAAAAGAATGACTTTATGATTTTTCCAAGTAAATGTATGGATCTGGAGACTATCATGCTAAGTGGAATAAATCAATCCCCCAAAACCAAAGATTGAATTTTTTTTCTGATATGTAGAAGCTAACCCATAATAAGGGGTGAGGTGAGGGGAAGAATAGAAATTCAGTGGACTAGACAAAGGGGAATGAAGGATGGGGGGATGGTAATAGGAAAGCTAGAAGAATGAACTTTTCTATGTTCATATATGAATACATGACCAGTGAAACTCCACATCATGTGCAACTACAAGAATGGGATCCTAATTAGAATAAGTTATACTCCATGTATTTATAATATACTCTACTGTCATGTATATGTAAAAAGAACAAATAACAAAAAAATCCTTAAAATTAAAAAGGTCTACTCCCCCAAACTGGATAACTGAAAGCAGAAATTAGGACAATAAGATCAACTTCTTCCACAAAGTCATTGAGGCAACATTTATGGAATGCTCACTGAGTTCAGAGCATTGTGCAAAGCCTTTGGGAGACTAATAACAACAACAAACTAGAAAGCAAGAATATTAAGCTTTCAAGAGCTTCTGGTGTAGTGCAAAAGATAAGCTAGGCAGGAGGTAGCTTCCACACTGCCTAGAGGACTCATTCATTCAGTCAGTATGCAAGGGAACTTACTATGAGCTAGCCAAAATACTAAGGACTGAGGTTACAAATATGAACAAGAAGGGGAAGACAGGTTTCCTTCCCTCCATCCTCTCAGCATCAAAATTCTTATGATGCTTAAACCTTGGAGAGGAGACACAAAACCACACAGAAATTACTGAGCTTCAAAAGTACTTTGCCGCTGGCAGGATGGCGCATGCCTATAATCCCAGTGGCTAGAGAGGCTGAGGCAGGAGGATCGTGAGTTCAAAGCCAGGTTCACTAAGCAACTCAGTGAGACCCTGTCTCTAAATAAAATACAAAACAGGGCTGGGGATTTGGCTCAGTGATTGAGTGCCCCTGAGTTAAAAAAAAAAAAATGTACTTAGAGAACTCAAAGCAAGAATTCTTCCTTACCACCAGACATGCTAGAGAAAAATGTCTGGGAACCTCCTTGGAGGTGACAAGGGCTGCTCTATTTTGGGTCCTGAGCCTTGCACAGAAGCACTCCAGGGTCTTTGCCTCACTGACTCCTGCAGCTAGATCTCCTGACAAATCAAGTCCACGTCCTGTGTCCATCAGTGCTCTCCTTTCTGACTGCTCAAGATTGCAAGGCATACAGGTGACAAGAACACGTTGCTCTCCTTTACCACAGTGTTTCCTGAGATCTAGTTGAGAACCTGGCTAGTCTCCATGTTTCAAAGAACCATTGTGCTCTTTGATTTGTCTAGGCAAAGGCCCAGCCTCGAAGACCCAGGTAAGGCTGGGCCTCTGTCCAGCCACCTCAATAGCAGAGACTGGTGGCTGCCATTTATAGGGTAGTTCTACATTCTTTCTGACTCCTACAACCCTGGTCAGCAGCCCCAACCTACCAGCCATGAGGTCTGGAATTAATTGCCACAGATGTGATATATCTGCCTCACTTTCCCTTTGTGACTAGATTCCCTTCTGTGAGACATTCAGCTGGCTCTTCTGAAACACTTCCCTTTGAGGGCTGGAATTTGTGCCCTTTATTCTCATCTGAGGTCCTTGCCTTCTTGCGATTAGTCCGATGGTGCAGAACCATGGAACTGATCCGTGCCTGACTTTGTCACCAGTGCTCTGAACCACCATGATCTCCACTAGCATCTGCAATGAAGGCCACATTTGTGGCACTGTTTTAGATACTGTGCACCCAAATGACCATTTCCCCAGCCTCATCCTATCTTCTTCCTCACACCCCTGAGTCTCTTCTCTGACAACCCACCATGCAAGCATTCATCACATTCAAGTCTGCCCTAGGATAGGTAGCCCATATCAAACTTGGCCACCCTTCCTGACTCTCCCAGTCAGGATATCATCCCACCTCCCCTCACTGGGGTCCCCTTAGCACATCTGTACTACCCTGGGAAACCTTTTTTCCTTTGTATCACAGCTGCTTCTGTACCCGACATCATTTCTAAAGCATGAAAGCCAAGCACATTTCTTTTCATCTTTGTATGCCTCTAAGGTCACATCTATGCCAACTAGACCCTCAATCACTGCTTGCTAAAGAGACAAAGAAATAGTAGAAAATTGCTAAGTACAAATTAAATGGTATGGAATGGCCTCGATGCCCCTCTGCCCCTCTACTCTCAGCTTGCACATTCCTTCTTATGCTAATCATTCCAAAGCACAGTCTTTCTCAGGTCAAAAGCAACCAGTAATTCCCACTGCCTATTGCAATAAATCCACATTCCTCATCCTGAATCAAACCTGCTCCCACCGGATCTGGCTGAAATCTGCCTGCCCAACCTTATCTCCTGACTCTTCTTCCCCTAACACCACACATCCATCTCATAAGGGTCCATTTGTGCCTCCCCAATTTTTTTGTTTGTTTGTTTGATGCCTCAATTTCTTCATCCTGGATATTTTCTTCTTCTATTCCCATATTGCCACTTAGTGCAGTTTGCTTATTGGCCTAGATGAAACTCAGTACTAAAATATTTTAGGATGAAAAATGTCATCATTTAAATGCTATGAGCAGATTTTGTCTAGCAAGAAATGAATCTTCCTAAGTCCTTTAGGGGGTAAACTGCATCCTTGTTTTGGGAAGCCATGAGGTTGGACAAATGAAAACAATGATTTATCCAAACTTCTCCAAGGGAAAAAGTCAGAAACCAATCCACAAAACTACAACTATCTTATATTTGATAAAGGGGCTAAAAGCATGCAATGGAGGAAGGATAGCATCTTCAACAAATGGTGCTGGGAAAACTGGAAATCCATATACATCAAAATGAAACTGAATCCCTTTCTCTCGCCATGCACAAAAGTTAACTCAAAATGGATCAAGGAGCTTGATATCAAATCAGAGACACGGCATCTGATAGAAGAAAAAGTTGGCTACGATCTACATACTGTGGGGTCGGGCTCCAAATTCCTCAATAGGACACCCATAGCACAAGAGTTAATAACTAGAATCAACAAATGGGACTAACTCAAACTAAAAAGTTTTTTCTCAGCAAAAGAAACAATAAGAGAGGTAAATAGGGAGCCTACATCCTGGGAACAAATCTTTACTCCTCACACTTCAGATAGAGCCCTAATATCCAGAGTATACAAAGAACTCAAAAAATTAGACAATAAGATAACAAATAACCCAATCAAAAAATGGGCCAAGGACCTGAACAGACACTTCTCAGAGGAGGACATACAATCAATCAACAAGTACATGAAAAAATGCTCACCATCGCTAGCAGTCAGAGAAATGCAAATCAAAACCACCCTAAGATACCATCTCACTCCAGTAAGATTGGCAGCCACTATGAAGTCAAACAACAACAAGTGCTGGCGAGGATGTGGGGAAAAGGGTACACTTGCTCATTGTTGGTGGGACTGCAAATTGGTGCAGCCAATTTGGAAAGCAGTATGGAGATTTCTTGGAAAGCTGGGAATGGAACCACCATTTGACCCAGCTATTCCCCTTCTTGGTCTATTCCCTAAAGACCTAAAAAGAGCATGCTACAGGGACACTGCTACATCGATGTTCATAGCAGCACAATTCACAACAGCAAGACTGTGGAACCAACCTAGATGCTCTTCAATAGATGAATGGATAAAAAAATGTGGCATTTATACACAATGGAGTATTACTCTGCATTAAAAAATGACAAAATCATAGAATTTGGAGGGAAATGGATGGCATTAGAGCAGATTATGCTAAGTGAAGCCAGCCAATCCCTAAAAAACAAATGCCAAATGTCTTCTTTGATATAAGGAGAGTAACTAAGAACAGAGTAGGGACGAAGAGCATGAGAAGAAGATTAACATTAAACAGGGATGAGAGGTGGGAGGGAAAGCGAGAGAGAAGGGAAATTGCATGGAAATGGAAGGAGACCCTCAGGGTTATACAAAATTTCATACAAGAGGAAGTGAGGGGAAAGGGAAAAATAATACAAGGGGGAGAAATGAATTACAGTAGAGGGGGTAGAGAGAGAAGAGGGAAGGGGATGGAAGGGGAGGGGGATTGTAGAGGATAGGAAAGGCAGCAGAATACAACAGACACTAGTATGGCAATATGTAAATCAATGGAAGTGTAACTGATGTGATTCTGCAATCTGTATACGGGGTAAAAATGGGAGTTCATAACCCACTTGAATCAAAGTGTGAAATATGATATGTCAAGAACTAAATAATGTTTGAAAAACCACCACCAACAAAAAAAGTCAGAAAGTTTTGAAACTAGAGCTGGATGTTTTTAGGTGGAGAAACTAAATGTTCTGTTTGGTAACAAACATAATGTGTACAGTTGCGTAGGAGTAAGGTTGAGAGGCAGAGAACATAACTGGAGTTGCAACAAATTTAGCTGATACTGTATCAGAACTTGATTTGTTTCTGAAGGATATGGGATTTCTTTATTGAGAAATGCTTGCTAATAATAATAGCAAGCAGATGTTACAAATTTACTTTGTGCCAAGGGTGCCAAGGTGCAGATAAATTCTCAGGAGGATTAACTCCTACAATCCTTATAATAACTTTATGATTTTTCAGATGAAGAAAAGAAGAATCAGAGAAGAGGCAGGGCCAAGATTTAAACACCAGGAGTTGAATTCCACAGCCTGTAATCTTAATTCCAACTATCAAAGATTTTGTTTTAGTTTTCTAAAAATCTCATCCTTTAAAATTTTATTTCAGAATATGTTTCATAATTACTATAGTAGTGTATGTTTATTCTTTGAGATTGCAAACTCAAAAAATTTTCTTGTAGGGATGTCAATATTTTGCTACTTTTAAAATACATTATCTTGCATTATTTGCATACTTCTCATATTCATAGGTCATATTTCTCTCAGGGAATCTGGAGCGTCCTTGAAGGAAAGAATTATGTTTTAAACTTCTACTCTATTTCCCACAGTAGGCCTAACTGTAGCATCCCTAAATACTCATTGAACTGAATTAAATGAGTACTCTGCCAACCTTACTCTTGAGCAAGGCAAAGTTGGTGAAAATTGTTAGAAATATAGTAGATTTCTAGAGCTTCAGGGGAAGGCTGAAATGGCTTCCAAGCTCCAAAAATAGAACAATACAACAATTTTAAAATAATTCTGCTGTACAAACATGAAAAATGTTACCTCAGGCCCCCAGAGGTGTTAGAAGTAGTGTTTAATTTAGGGTTTTCCTGTCTAGGGATCTCAAGTTGCACAAGGGTAGAGATCAGTGCTGTGGAGATAGTTATAACCCATGCTTTGGCTCCCTCTGCCGGCAGAATGTAAGAGGTTGCTTTTTTTCCTTGAAGAATTCTTGGTTCAGGTAGCATAGACTCTCTTGCTTAGAAAAGTCAAGCTCTTCTTTTATGAAATGGGAACTCAAAACCGACTTGATCTTTCTCCCTAGATGGCAACTAAAATGCATTTCCATTCTTTTAACATTCTAACATTGCTATCTCTAAAGCCACACTCATTATAAACCGGTTATTATCAGAGGACTACCTAATATTTGTGCTGCCGTGACTTTCCCAGTCTTCTAATTGTAAGGTTTAAAAAGCACAACCTGATTGCTCACAGGATGCTTCACAAAAGCCTGGTTTTTAACACATTCTCTGCTAACTCTGTATGTGTGTGTGTTTGTGTGTGTGTATTTTCCATGACATAGACCAGGGACTTTGATCTCAGCTAGTGCAAGAAATCAAATATCTAAAATTCTTTGTTTGATTCATGAAGTGGAATTAGGCACATGCACATTTTCCCTTGGCATGTAGTTTCCTTCCCAATTCCCCTTTCCAAGAATTTTTGTATGTGAGTCTGAATTGTTATTTAATCATGTTAATGATTTCTCAAAATTTGAGCTTTGACTCTAATGCCTCAAGCAGAATCCCTCTGTATGGTTTTCCCATAGGGACACTGGGCATCTCTTCCTCCTTTTGAGCTGTGAAAACCAGTTCCTGAGAACCAGGATCCTGAGATGTCACAAGAGCCTGGCATGTTGCAGAGTTCAATAAAGATTTGTTTAAATAAATATGACTTAGAGCAGAATTCTTTTTTAAGGGTCATTTTTTTTTGCCCATGTGAGAATTCCTCCAGCGTGTAATGCAAAGAAATTCATTCTATTAATTTTACAGGAGCTTACCAATTTTATGCATACAATACTTGTCAAGAAACTGTTTACATCAGGGTGGAATGAAATAGGCCTGGCATCAGTTAGGGCTCTACCACTTAATGTTTGCAGAGGCAATTCACCATTATAGTATTCTTGCACGTTCTTGTGGGGTGTGCCAAGAATGCAAGACTGATCACTCTTTCCTTGGGTCATTTCTCAGGGTTGTGTTTGCAGTGAGCAATCTTGAAGGATGAGGTAATGTCTCCTGGTGGAACAAAGAACAGGCTTGCTTACTGCTCACCATAACATAGTGGGTCCCCAAGCTCAGCATTCCTCTCTTATAATGGAAACCATTTTGTGTGCAAACACGCAACGGGGGCCCATATGCTTTGTTCCTGTGAGAACCGGGGTTCAAAAAACCAACATAAAGATGCTGATGCTCTGGCTACTGCTTTTGCTGTACTTTCATCTCTGATCAACATGTGCTGTCAGCACCCACAAACTGTGAAAGCTAACACATTAGACCGCAAATAGAATAAAATTTGACTCTTCATAATTCTCCACACTCACTAGCTGGGTGTCCCTACGTGAGTCATTTAACTTCTTTTAACTGCAGTTTCTCTTCTTTATAAAGGGGTTTGATGGCAGTTGCCTCTCTAAAAATGTAAAGATCCCCACTACACTAGACTCCTGGGAATTCTCTTCCTCGCTTAGGTACACCGACAGAGACTGCTTATATGCCTGTTGACGCCGGGCGGGGTGGGGGTGGGGGAGCTCAGGAATACAGGGTGGGCCAGGGTTGATCCAGGTTTGGGAATAGAAGACTCAGACCAGCCTGCCGAGCGCGCCCCTCGGCAGCCCCGAGATTCCTACGTAGGCGGGGCCCGGAGAGAGGCACGCTGATTGGAGCAGGGGAGCCAGGGGTCTTGTCTGGCAGCGGCAGTTGCATAGCAACCTCAGTGCTTTTATTTAGATCACCTACTTTGAGTGGCTCCCGGGTCGTGCGGATGCGGATTAGTGGGGCACCGAAAGCCCGCTCCCTGCCCCCAGCCCAAGGTACCCCTGTCATTTTGTGACGATTGCGCCCTTCTGAGCAGCGGCGCCAGGCTCTCAGCGAATCTCCGCCGCCCGGGATCCCCGGGAAACCCCGCGAGCGCGCTCGGGAGCGCGCCCTCCGGCCGCACGCGCCAGCACACGCCTGCTCCCCGAGCTCCCACGCGCGCGACCGTACTCGGGCTGCCGCCCACTCAGCTGCGTGTCCCGGGTGCGAGAGCTCCGGGCGGCTGCGCGGCACTCTTGGAGGTAGCTGCTGGCGCTGGAATGAGCTTTCGGAGGATTCTCGGATGCTGCGGCGTGGGGCGCGTCGCCCCCCCTCAGTCCACCAGAGCCCGGATACCTCAGAAATTCGGCTGTGGGCCTGTGGGGAGCGAAATGCAACCCAAACCCCCTTTTTTCCGAACCCCGCGCAAAAAAAAAAAAAAAAAAAAAAAAAAAAACACGCATAAGCACGCACACAGACGTCGCTACGGTCCCTGCGCGCCTCGGCAAGTCCTGGCCGCTGGCGGCGAGGGAAGAGCCGGGGCCCGAGAGGGGTCGCTGCCTGCGCCTCACAGCCCGGGGGGCGGCCGCTGGGCATCACCGCTCCCAGGTGCGACGTAAGTGCCTGGCGTCACCGGCCCGACTCAACGGCCGGCCAGGGCCTGCCTCTCCGCGGCCCCGGCCGGGCTGGAGCGGCCGCGGGAGAGACCTGGTAGGTGGGGACGCTGGGGGCAAGAAGGGGGCCGGGAGGAAAGGGCGCGACCGAGATTTGTGCGGCTTGCCCGGGGCGGGCCGAGACTCGTTCAGGCTGCCCTCACCCCCACCCGTTAGGACCGGCGGACGGCGGCCGCCCTTCGCTTGCCCGGCTCGCCGTTCTCGCGACGGGCACCGGCCGAGAAAGCCGGGCGCCCAGGTTTGGGGCGGCTGTTCAAGCTGGCCGTAGTCTGGGTGCGGCAGTCCCGCTCCAGCGACACAGACGACCAAAAGGGGCAGTGGGGAGGGCGCGGGGCCGTCGCCTCTGGTTTAACAGCGCAGATGCGCGGAGACTCCAACAGGTGGCTCCGTGGCGCAATGGATAGCGCATTGGACTTCTAGAGGCTGAAGGCATTCAAAGGTTCCGGGTTCGAGTCCCGGCGGAGTCGTGGGTTTTTTTCCCCCCCGCCCACCATCCTTTCTTTTTTCCTAAACACCTTAATTTGCTTCCCAGACTCTGCTCTCTCCGCTCTGCGTGCGGTTCCTGCAGCCCTTTCGCCTTCAGCGGCTCGCGGGGTCGCGCGCTGGCACCGCTCTGCAGCCTCGGCCCGGCCCAGAGGCCAATCCAGGGCCCGGGGAGAGCGGCCCGGACAGCGGAGCCGGACAGCGGAGCGGAGGGAGGCCACAGCCAGGCGAGGCCTTCGGTCGTGGCGGACACCCCCGTGGCCGGAGCGCGACAGTAGCCAGGAGAGAGGGGCGAGAAAACCCGTCGTTGTGCGGTTTCTATCCCGCTCCGAGAGCTTCGAAATCCGCACGCCCCGGAATCCCGAGCGGGATCCTGTCAAAAACATAGATTTCTGGGCGCCCCTCTGGGACTCCAGTTGAGGGGAGCTGAGGCGGGGCTCCGGCACCCGCATTTTGGATGAAACCGCCCTCCCGCTCCGTGTTTGTAGCGTCCGCCCGTTTCCGAGGCCCACTGTGCCCCTCGGCTTCTCCGGGCAGGAATTACTACTACTCACTTGTACGGGTTTTTCGGACTTGAGCTTTGCCCAAGGTTAAGATTCCACCTCCCTAAAGGCGAATAAAACAAGGAACGAATGGAGATTTGAAAACTCATTACCACAATGAAACAGGCTATTCATGCAAAAGATTTAAAAAAATCCAAAATTATCAAAGAGAGAAAAGGTACAGGGAGAAGTAAACATCTTTGTTATTCCTACATCCAACCTTGCTGCACGAGCCGTTAGTAATAACGTTTTCTTGGAAGTAGATCCGTATGTATTTCAGGGACATGTCCGCTCTTTTTGTATGTATGGTCATTCTGTTGGTTGTTATTGATATATGTGACATGCGTCCTTAAAGCATTTAATAGTAGACTATACTTATTTCACTTAATACATGTAGGGCTGCCTTGTTCTTTGTGCATCATAAAGATTTAAGTCATTAATACTTGAATATTTAGGTGTCGGTTATTTTCCTATTGTATACAATGCTTCAGTGAACATCCTTATTTAATTGTAAACAAGTGCAAGAATGTCTTTAGGATAGGTTCCTAGGAAGCTGAATTGTTGGCCCAAAGATTTGTTCTGCATTTGCAGTCGGTGTATTCCTTAATAGTTATTGGCACATTGCCCTCATAGAGATTATACCCATTTTTCTCCCAGCAATGCTAAGTGAGAATGCCTGTTTCCCCCGCACACCATGTTATCAAACAGGCGAAAAATGGTTTCTAGTTGTAGTTTTAACTCAGGTCTTTTGTTATGCTTAAACTAAGCATCTTTTCATACAAGGATAATTTGTGTTTTCTGTTCTTGAGATGTGCCTTTTTTTTTTTTTTTTTTTGGTACCAGGGATTGAACCAGGCGTGCTTAACCTCTGAGCCATGTCACCAACCCCCCCTTTAAAAAAAATTTTTTTTTTAAACAGGGTCTCCATAAGTTACCGAGGCTGGCTTTGAATTTGTAATCCTCCTACCTCAGTCTTCTGAGCCTGGGATTACAGGCATGCACCACCATACCTGGCAAGAAAGTAATTTTTTAAATTACTTTGTAGGAGTTCTTTACACATTAAGGAAAAGAGCCCTTTGTGGTATGTTCCAGTATTTCTTTTCATCTACTGATTTTGCTTCTGATATTTATCTTGTTTATCTGTCTTGCAGAAATGTATATATTTGAATTTATTAGTCTTTTCCGACGTCTATATTTGAAGGTCATACTACACTCAGATTATTAAATGCTGTCCTTTTAATGGTTTTATTTTTATGGTTTTTTTTTAGATGTTGATGGACCTTTATTTTATTTATTTATATGTGGTGCTGAAAATTGAACCCAGTGCCTCACACATGCTAGGGAAGTGTTCTACCACTGAGCTACAGCCCCAGCCCTGTTTTTATGTTTTGTTTTTAAATATTTGCTTAATCCAGTATTTTTCTGTAAAGGGTGAAGTGGGAGTTTTGTTCCAGATAATCACTGATGATGAACCCTCCTCCTTTATTACATCAATTTTATTTTTTCCAGTACTGGGGTTAGAACTCAGGGATACTCTATCAGTGAGCTATATCCCCATCCCTTTTTAGTTTTGACTTTGAGATAGGGTCTTGCTAATGTCTTGCTGAGGCTGGCCTCAAATTTGGGGTCCTCAGCCTTCCTAGTCACTGGAATTATAGATGTCTGCCACTGTGGCAGGCTCTAACTAATTCAAAATACCACTTTCATTATTTTTCTAAATTCCCACATGAATTTGGGCTTTTGGATTATTTCACTGATCTAAATTTTTAAATTCACTTTAAAATCTAGTAGAATCAGTCCTCTCTTATCCCCTTTAAAAAAGATCTTTCTGTCTAGTTTTATTTAGAATAATTGTAATACTTAATATAAAGTAATTGTTCAAGGATACATAGCTGATAAGCTATAAGCCTGAATGGGAACCCAGGACACCAAGGTCTATAGGTAAACCCTCAATTCTGTGTTATTTTTCTCACATGAGCTTTAATTATAGTGAGTAGGAGATATTATTGTTGAAGTCATACTGTGCATCAATATAAGGAGAATTGAACTAATTAGGATGTTGAATCTTTGTCTGTAAGAACTTTGGGAGGGAGAAAAGTATGCCATTTTATTTATTCAGCCCTCCTGGGCACTTTAGTGTCAGTTTTCCTTCATCTAGTTCTTGACTTTTTTTGGTTAACTGTACTCTTATCCTTTTTTGTTTGTTTGTTTTGATAATGGAGATTGAATCCAGAAGTACTTTTCCACTGAGCTACATCCCCCAGCCACCACCCTAGTCCTATATTTCTTGAGACAGGGTCTTGATATGTTATCCAGGCCTCAAATATGGGATCCTTTTGCTTCAACCTCCTGAGTTGCTGGGATTACAAGCGTGTGCCACTAAACCCAATTTAGTTTATAGCTTTTGTTGGGATATTTTCTTTCATTATATTCTTTAACAGGTTGTTGTTTTTATATATAAGAAAACATTTGGTGTTTTAAAAAATAATTTTATATTCAATCATCTTATTGGATTATTTTATTACTATTTAAAATAGTTTTTCATTTCAAACCATGATGTGATACCACTTCACACCCACTAGGATGGTTATATTAAGAAAGACAAATGGCAGTTATTAAGAATATAAGCAACAATAATTGGTGGTGAGGATGTGGGAAAGTTACACTCTTACATTGCTGGTGGGACTGCAAATTGGTACACCCAATCTGGAAAGCAGTATGGAGATTCCTTAGAAGACTTGGAACGGCATCTGACTAAGCTATCCCACTACTCCGTTTATACCCCAAGGACTTAAAAACAGCATACTACAGTGAGGCAGCCACATCAATGTTCATAGCAGTACAACTCACAATAGATAAACTGTGGAACCAATCTAGATGCCCTTCAATAGATGGATGGATAAGGAAACTGTGGTATCTATACACAAGGAATATTACTCAGCATTAAAAAAGAATAAAATCATGGCATTTGCAGGTAAATGGATGAAGTTGGAGAATATAATGCTAAGAGAAGTTAGCCAATCCCAAAAACCTAGAGGCCAAATGTTTCCTCTGATAAGTGGATGCTGATCCATAATGGGGGTGGGAGGAGGAGCTTGGGATGAATGAAGGAACTCTGGATAGGGCAAAGCAGAGGGAGAGGAAGAGAGGGGGCAGAGGGATAGGAGAGATGGTGGAATGAGATGGACATCATTACCCTAGGTACATGTATGATGACACAAATGGTATGTGTACATTGTGTACAACCAGAGAAATGAAAAATTGTGCTCTATTTGTGTACTATGAATTGAAATGCATTCCACTGTCATATATAACAAACCAGAACAAATAAGTAAATTCATTAAAAAAAGAAAGATTATACAAATCTTGAGAAGCATTGAAACCCTTATATATCGCTAGTGGATATGTAAAATGATGCAGTCTATTTTTAAACAGTTTGGTAATTCCTCAAAAAGTTAAACATTACAGTTACCTTGTTATTGTGTCAATCCATTCCTAAGTATATACCCAATAGAATTTAAAACATATGTCCACACAAAAATTTGCACAGGAATGTCATTAGTAGCATTGTTTTTAATAGCCAGGAATAGAAATAACCCAATGTCCACCAGCTGATCAATGGATGAACAAGATGTAGTGTATCTTTCTGGTGGAATATTATTCTGCAATCAAAAGGAATGAAGTGCTGATTCATGTTACATAAACCTTGAAAACATTATACTAAGTAAAAGAATCTAGTCACAAATGACCACATATTATATGATTCCTTTTTAATGAAATGTCCAAATTAGGCAAATTCATAGGAGTTAGTCATCACCAGGGCTTGGGGTGGGGAAACGTGAAGTGACCAATAATGTATATGGGGTTTAATTTTGGGGTCATGAGAATGTTCTGGAAATAGTTTGGTAGTTGCATAATTTAGAATATATGAAAATTCACTGAATTGTACACTTCTTAAAGGTATGAATTTTATGGTGAATTATATCTTTATTTAAAAAATGAAAAAAATAGTTTTTCAGTTGACTAATTTGTTTTCTGGAAATATTCTATCCACAAATTACGATGGTTTTATTTTCTCCTTTCTAAGTTTTATGCCTCACATTGTTTCTCTTATAATAGAATCAGCTGGTGTGTCCATACAGTGTTAAGTAATTATTTATGATAACGTTGATAATGAACTTCCTTGACATGCTTCTGCTCATTAAAGGAATGCTTTTCCAGTAAACATGATGCTGGCTTCTGAGATTGGTGTGCAAGTGCAAACACACATGCACTCACATACGCATAGATTTTATCACATTAGTAAGATCCCATTGGTATTTCTCTGCATTCCTGAAACAATTTTTAGTTATTTTTTTTGTACTAGAAAATGCAGGCAGTGTTTCCACAAAAATAACTGTACAGTGATTTGAAGTACAATAAATGAGGGCAATGCATGGCCTTCCAATAAAAGATATTTGAAGACAGAGAGAGAGAGAGAGAGAGAGAGAGAGAGAGAGAGAGAGAGAGAGAGAGATATCCCCCACTGGATTTGGTGGTGCACACTTGTAATCCCAGTGACTCTGGAGGCTGAGACAGGAGGATCACAAGTTCAAGGCCAGCCTCAGCAATTCAGTGAGTCACTAAGCAACTTATGGAGACCCTGTCTCAAAATAAAAAATAAAAAGGGATGGGGATGTGGCTCAGTATTAAGTGACCTTAGGTTCAGTTCCTAGTACCAAAAAAAAAAAAAAAAAAAAAAAAAGAAAATCCCTGTTAATCTTTGGAACTAATCTGTGTCATTTATTATGATTTTTTCAAATACTCAGCTCTTTTTATAGATCTGAAATGAATCCCCCATGGTTGTGGTACATATATATTTTTAATATTTTAATGTTTGCAATTGCTATATATTTAGAAAGATTGGCATTTAATTATCTGCCATACAACAGCAAAATGCAGCACTGTTTGTAATGGCTTCAAACTGGAAATGACCTAGCTATCAGTGGTGGTCTTTTTGAAGAAACTATGGTAGACTGATGAAAAAATGACCTTGAAAAAATGAATTTATAGGTTGCTATGGAAAAATTATTCAGGATTATATTTAAAAAGCTGATGTGAAAATGAGTATTTTTACTAAGTCTCCATTTATGTCAAACAATGCTGATAATAACACTAGTATGTTTATGAATTTATGTTTGTGTGTGCATGGAAGATCTGGAGGGATATAGTGGTTACTTTAGAGCACTAAGTCAGGAGGGGACAGTAGTATGAAAGAAGTCCGTCTTTTTTTTTTTTTTTTTCCCCTGGTACCAGGGGCACTTAACCACTGACCCATATATACTCAGTCCTTTTTTATATTTTATTTGAGATAGGGTCTCGCTAAGTTGTACAGGGCCTTGTTAAATTGCTGAGGTTGGCTTTGAACTCATGCTTCTCCTGCCTCAGACTCCAGAGCCACTGGGATTATAGGCATGTGCCACTGTACCTGGCATGGGACCACCTTTTTCATTGTAGACTTGGGTATAATGTTTGAGGCTTTTTCATAATGTCCCCTTTTTTATCCTTGTAGTATAAAAATTAATTTTAAAAAAGAGTTAAAACAATCCTGATGATGATGAAGGAAAAAAGCATGTGTCTATTTCTAGATCATTTTCAAGTCCGTTAAACATCTATCTATAGGAGCTCCTCCTATTACGGATGGAAAAACAAAATGTCTCTTTAGATTGATTCCAGCAGAGACCATATTCTGAAGGTCTTACGCACCATCTTAAGAGTGTGGTCTTTACCTAGAGGCAGTGGGAAACCACTGAGATGCTTTTAGCTGGAATCCAGTATGATTAGATGTGTGTTTTGTATCATCCCTCTGGCTGCAGTATAGATTATGGGCCCCAGAATAGTATAAGACTGGAGTCCTGGAGACCAGTTGAGGGGCCATGGTAGCCAACGAGGAGGGAAAATGAAGGCTGGAAGTAGGGAGGTGGCCTGGGGACAAAGCTGAGTGTACAAACCAGAGCTGTTTTTCAAGGGAGTCCAAATTAATGGGCCTGGATGAATTAATGGATAAAAAGGAGAGAATGGAAGTAGTTAGAATCTACCAGTTCTTCAGCAGATGAATGTCCTGAAATAATCAATGGGAGAACAAAGAAGTGGGTTTGAGAAGAAAATTAGTTCAGATTCGCATGTGATGAGTTTTTCGGTCTGCATGAAACACCCTAGAGATGTACAGTTGGCAGCTGGATATAATACAATACCAAGCACAGAGCAGGCTCTCAAAACGTGTTTACAGAATGAAAGAATGCAGGAAGGAAAGAATTTAAGGAAGGTAAATGTGGAGAGAAGAAAAACATAAGGGAGCTCAGGAAATAGGTCTAGGGTTGGAATTAAACTTGATTGTCCTCCTTTCCATCAGCACACCCTACTGGAGCATACCTTTATACTCTTTATAATGCTTTTATTAGACTTTGTTATTCATTAAGCTAACATTTCTAGTACGTGAACCCAGTTTAGTGACAAGCCAAAGTCACTAAAACCTGTTTCTTTGCTTAAAAAGTGAAAAATAAAATTAATTCATTATTCAAATACAGATGATTTGACATGATTTTTTTGACATTATCATGGTGAGAAAGTAGTTTGCATCCAGTGGAAACCATACTTTGAATTTTGATCTTTTCCTGGGCTAGTGATACTCTCTAGATGCTAGGCAACGGTAGTGAGCCACCACTCCCAGTCAGCCATGTACTCACAAGAGTAAACAACTGGTAAGTCTAGTGTCCTGTTGCCAGCATCTTTTGGATTCAAGATAGTCAGCAAATTATGAGGTATTCTATATTCCATTATAAAATAGTCTTTCTACTAAATGACTTTGCTTAATAGCAGGCTGAGTATTCTGAGTACACTTACAGTAAGCTATTGTTATGCTTGGTATATAAGACATATTAAATGCATTTTCAGTTTATATTTTCAACTTAAAATGGGTTTGTAAGGACATAATCCCATCGTAAATTGAGGTATGCAGATTATTTGTAGAACAGGAATCTTTTTTGTTGTTATTGTTGAACCTAGTGGCACTTAACCACTAAGCCACATCCCAGGACATTTTTTTTTTTTGTTGTTGTTATTTTATTTAGAGACAGGGTCTTGCTGAGTTACTTAGGGCCTCTCTAAATTGCTGAGACTGGCTTTGGACTTGCAATCGTTCTGCCTCAGCTTCCAAAGCTTCTGGGATTATAGGCATAAACCACTGCACACAGCATAGACCAGGATCTTAAGAGAAAGTACCCTTTTTAGTCTCTTTTTCTGACCTTAACAAACAATGATATTTTTAGATACCATTCTTTACTTTGCTCTGAAGATTTAAAATAAATTTATGAAGCTCACATTTGACATGAAAAAGCTACATATACAAATTAAAATTTATAGTTTTAATTCCTTATAATAATTTTTTTCAGTGCTGAGGATCAAAACCCAGAGTCTCATACATGATATATATATATAAATATATGTATGTATATATAGATAGATGCAAAATTACATAGTAATTATAGTATTATTTATACATCTTTGATCTCTTTAAAGTTTTGAACATATTAGCAAACTTTGTACTTCCTAAATATCTGTAATTTTCTTTAAATAACCAAGCACTGAAAACTTAATAAAAAATGTTAATTATCTTACAATGGATGAGGTTCTTTTCCCCTTCAGCAGTCTAAGCCTGGATGGATCTTTTGTAGCCATACCTATTTTTATTTCAAGGGACATGTGATGGATTCTCTGTTAACCAGCTTTATTTCCAAACAAAAATCCCTAAATAGAGCCAGTCTATATAAATATGATGGTTACATGATGGTGTTAGTTTTTAAAACACATTTAACAAATAAAGAGGTGACATAAAAGATTGTGGTACAGTTGGTGAGTCTTAATTGCGGAATTTCTTCTTCTTACGGAACTTTTTTCCTGCTGCATTTGCTGCTTTTTCAGCCATGATCTCTGAGTACTTCCTTCGGTTATATCTGGAAAGAAAAAACAAACCCAGGTTTTCTAAAGAATAACACATCAGATATTAGTAGTTAATATAACATTTTGTAAGGGGTTTCAAATCTCAAGATTTTTTGCACTTTTCCTGTTTATCAGTAAGTTGCCATCACATGTCACGAGCCACACTGAGAACTAAGGATAGAGCAGTGGACAGACAGCTATAGCCTCTGCCCTCACACAACTTGCTAAAGACCCATGACAATGTTAAACACAGGACATAAATGGAGATAAAAATGCAAAAAGAACAAGTAAAACAAAAGTTTACACTTATCTGAAAAAACAAATATGACTGGTACATATTTCCTAGAACTTTAGAAAACATACTAATGGTTTTCAAAGTGTGATCTGAAGACCCCTTCAACAGATCCATTCAGTAAAGACTATTTTTTACAAGAATACTAAGGCAGTAATTGTCCTTTGCCCTCATTCTCTCCTCAGTATACAGTAGAGTTTCCTAGATGCTACATGATGTGTGGTATCTGCAGAAACAGATGTGAGGCTCTGTCTTTTTTGTTTTGAGTACCAGGGATCAAACCCGGGGGGGGGGGGGGGGCACTTAACCACTGAGCCACATCCCCAGTCCTTTTTTATTTTGAGACGGGGTCTAAGTTACTTAGGGCCTTGCTAAGTTGCTGAGTCTGGCCTTGAACTTGTGATCCTCCTCCCTCAGCCTCCCAAGTCCCTGGGGTTATAGGGATATGATACCATGCTTGGTTTCTGATTGTCTTTAATTATGCCAGACATTAAAGAGATATGCACTAAATTGCTTTTGTTATTTTCATGAAAGTATATATTCATGTTTATATATGAGGGTTATTTTAAATGAGTTAATATTTTATAATTAACTGAAATTTTATAGATTTCTGCATATTTTAAAGAAATGCATAGATGTTACAAGATGAAATATAAAAATTCATTACCTTCTGAATTCAGAATCAGCCAGCAGTTCTTCCACAATAGTTCTTTTCCTTTGCTTCTTGGGAATTCGTGAATGGTAGAAATCAGCTGGATTGTCAACAATGGTTCCAACCTATGAACAATTGAATGAAATAAGTCATACAAAACCTGATTAAGTCATACAATGCCTAAATGCCACTGTTTATTCCATATTTCAGTGTAGTTTGAACAAAGTATATTTACAAAAAGGAGTGTAAATCACGAGCTTATCTTATAACAGTATTAAAGTTTGTCTTGACTTTTTTTTAAGCTAAAATAAATCACCTATGAGCACAGTGATGTTACTAATGACAGAGTAAATAGTAGATCCAAAATTTCTTTTATATACATAGTACTAACAGTACAGTTAAATTCACAATGAATGATAAAAGGAGAAAAGTAGAAGTTAATAAACTGCTCGTTTTCCAATTCAAATACAAGTTCCATATACAGACCTACCTGATCTCCTAGACTATCATAAATACTGCCTTAGTAACTGCTCTGCATTTGTTCATTCAACTGACTAAAATTACAGAATGCCTACTGTGTGCCAGGCACTGTGATAGGTTGAGGAAACAAAGAAAAACATTTAGTCCTTAGCAAGGTTCCAGTTTTAAAGAATATCAAAACAGAAAACTGAAGAATTAAAGCATAACATAATAGACACTGAACAAAATATTACAGAAGCTTTGAACACTGACAAATTCTGACCAAAAGGAAGAAAAGAAGACAAAAGGATGTAATTTTAGCTTGGATTTATATAGGTAGAATTAAATACTGGTATGTACACATTCTGAGAAAGGGACTGAGTAGCTGAGCTTGTATGAGCTTAAGAGGGCTATGACAAAAAGAAGAGTTGGTTTACTGGTTTGAGTGCAGATTATAAAGAACCAAATAAAAGGGTCACAAAAACTTCTTAGCAGAGTTGTAAAATGAACAAAATTTTTTTTTGTTGTTGTACTGGGGAAGGAACCCAGGAGTGCTCTACCATTGAGCTATATCCCCAACCCTTTTTACTGACTCAAGGTCTTGCTAAGTTGCACAGGCTGGCTTTGATCTTGCAATCCTTCTGCTTCAGCCTACCAAGTTGCTGGGATTACAGGTATGTGCCAAGCTTAAAGAATACATGTATAACTGGCTACATTTGGAAGATGGATTGTAAGATAGAGCAAAACTTGGGAGACCAAAGACTATTATATAATCCTGATGAGTGACAAAAAGTAATCAAGAATGAAAACTTTAAGGATAAATCAATTGGAGTTTCATCTGAGAATGCTTTGAAAACCAAATTTTTAATGACTTTTCAGAATTTGCTGGGGGAATTTGCTCCGTCATGCATGGTCTCTTGCTCTTAGGCTAGCATTCTTTTTACACTTACGTTAACCCTTAAATTTAGTAAGTTCCATTTAGAAAGTTAACCTGGAAATCCACCTATCATATTTAACAACGTCTCTCTACCTGGGAACCCAATACAAGATGGTTGTTATCTGAATTATGTTTAGGACATTATCTGGCCTAAGCAGATATGGTCCAAATGTCAGATATACACATTACAAACATTCGTCTGTTTTAGGAGTGAAAAGATGACTATACTATCCAAACTAAAATCTATGGACTATACCAGTATTCTGTTTGTTCATACCTGGAAATACTTAGGGAAGCCATCTCTATCATTTTTCTTGTAGAATCTTTTTGGGTCCATGCTTGCTCTCATCTTCAGTGCTCTGAGATCATTTTTCAGTTCATCTGTCAATTCTGGAGCTTTCATACCAAACCAGCCATCACCTGCTGTTTTTTGTCGCTCTTTCTAAAGTTGAAATTTCAAAAATAAACATCATAACTTTAAATAAAACTATGAGTATGTTCATTTCCCCTAAAATTATACAAATAGAAAACTTTGTGAATAGAAAAGTTTCTTTATAGAAAGCATTCATCTCCAGAATCACCTTCATAAAAGGAATTAAGTAAAATCAGAAAGAGAGACTTCTTCTTTTTTTTTTTTTTTTTTTTTTTTTTAGGAAATCAGGCATTGCATTACCAGAGTCAGAAATGAATCCTCCTTAAAATCTATTTTTTATCTCAGCAAGTAACTGATGACTTGCTGGGAGAATCACACACCTTCAATTTTTTTTTTTTTAAAAGAGAGAGAGAGGTTTTTAATATTTATTTTTTTTAGTTTTTGGTGAACACAACATTGTTATTTTTATGTGGTGCTGAGGATCGAACCCAGCGCCCTGCACATGCCAGGCGAGTGTGTTACTGCTTGAGCCACATCCCCAGCCCCCACACCTTCAATTTTTACTTAAAATAATCCTTGTAAGTGACAATACATAAAAACATTTTCATGTCTGGAGCTTATGTGTAAATGTTGATCCTTCCCCACTTTTTGGGGAAATACAGGGGATTATACCCAGGGTCAAGCACTGAGCTAGATCCCCAGCACTTTTTATTTTCAGACAGGGTCTCACTAAGTTGCTCAGGCTAGCCTCAAACTTGGAGTTTTCCGCTCAGCCTCCCAAATAGCTGGATTACAGGCAGATGCCATCGTAACCAAATGTTAACATCAGTTACCTACGTGTCTCAGAGAGCCACTCACTGCAAACTAGTCCAGAAATTTGTATGATTTCTAAAATAAAAGAAAAATTCTATTCTTTTGAAAATTCCTAGTAATTAATCAGTTTTGTTTCATTCATACAACAAATATTCATATGGTGCCTATAATCTGTCAAGGTACCCCATATTAGTGACATTACTGGTGTCCCATCCTCAAAGTTCCCTAGGGAACTTTTATGCTTATTAGTTTCCTTTAAAAGTGCAACAGAGAGCTTCTAGCCTTTGGTAAAACAGTTTCTAAAAACTACGAGAAGCTGAGTGCACTGGCACACGTCTGTAATCCTAGTGACTCGGGAGGCTGAGGCAGGAGGATCTCAAGCTCAAATTCAGCCTCAGAAACTTAGCGAGACCCTGTCACTAATAAAATATGGAAAAGGGCTGTGGCTTGGTGATTATTAAGTACCCTTGGGTTCAAACTTTGGTATCCCCCATCGCCACCCCCAAAAGCTAATAGATATAGACAGTGAACCTATATGTTGGCTACTACTGTCCTTAAGGTATATTTTTAAAAAGCTATATCTGTGTATACCATTGTAGCTGCAGAGATGTGTAAATTAATATTAAATGTGTCTATGAAATGTTATTTTATGGCCCTTAGATATCAAAATAATTTTAAAAAATACATATATACACATATACACCTAGGTTTAACTTTAATTGTACAAACATGTTATATAATCTGAAGGTACAAACACACAAACATTCTAAGTTAAAGTCACTGTACTTACCCTGCGTTTTTTCTGAAGTTGACGTTTTGATTCACTATATGGTGGGACACCATAGTTTTTTTCAAAATCAGGTGTAATGATGGCTTTCTGCAGAAGCTATAAAAATACAAAATTGTATTTTCACATAATTTTGCAACATTTTGAACTTATATTTTAAAATTTTGTGCCATCAAATTTGGTAATCTGTTCCTAAAAATCTGTATTTTTTGTTACTTGCTTAGGATAATTAAAATATTCTCATAAAACAATGTGATTAAAAAGAGCTACAGGGTAGTTAGTATGTTTCTTAGTGTAAGAAAGTAAAAGTGATCCTTAGCCCTCAAATTTTTTTTACAGGAATATAGCTCAAGCATTAATCTGGCAATGCCATTTGAAATTACTGATTAAGAAATTACTAATAGTCAATTACCTAATTTGGGTCCAGGCTTATAATTTTGGGCTGGTACGGTAGCATTCTAGGCTTTTCCATCATTCAGAAAGAAATTACAACAATTACTTAACAGCTAAGAGCTTGATATATGTTAAAGCCTATAATAGGGTCCAGGACAGTAGTTCTCAAATGGAGAAACTGGCAATGTTACATTTTTGGTAGTGAAGGGAGAGAGAATGCTACTAGCATCTAGTGGATAGAAGTCAGAGATGTGGCTAACAATCCTTCAATGCACAATAGATCATCCCACAACAAAGAATCATGCAGCTCAAAACAGCAACAGTGCTGAGATTAGGAAACCTTGCATAAACAAATCAGATTTGTACTGGGTGTTACAGATGCAAGAGGTAAAAATAAGGACTGGGGGAATCCAAGTATGTTTCCCATGGCTGTGAACTCTGTATTGGTTTAGAAAGAGCAGAAAATTTCAGTATTCTTCAATGGCAAAAACAAAGCATTTTGAAGGCTCTGAGAAACCTCTGAAAGACTTAGGCAAGAGAATACTTACTTAAGCAGATTTGTGATTTTACAAAGAGAAATCTAAAAGTTTTCAGGATGACTTAAAGAACAAAAAGAAAGCAAGACCAATAAGGAGATTGCTAGAGTATCTCAGGTGAGAAATAAAGGTCTGTACTACTTGTTGATGGGCTCAAAAAGAAGGAAGGCACCATTGCAAGGGCCTGGTGATTAAATGCAAAAGGGAAAGAGACTTTGGTGTCATTAATCAGCACACAGAATACAAAAGGAGAAGCTAGTTTAGGCCAGGAAGAGAAAGAGAAGAATTAGTGAAGTCAAGTCCTGAGTGCATTGAAATGAATAGATATCTACACTCAAAAGTCTGAAGTTAAAAGAAGCATCAAGGATAGAAAATACAGATTTAGAAGAAAGCAGTGCAAGTTGTTGGCCAAAGCTAAAGGTTTAGGTAAGATTATCTTAATAATAATTCCTTCTAAAATTGTATGTCTAATCTTTGTATGTAAATAAGCATTCCCCCTACCCGCAGCCCAAGGTGAGGGCAGCAGGCTAGGACAGTAGTTCTCAAATGGAGAAACTGGCAATTTTTAACATTTTTCCAGAACAGTTAAGAAATAAAAATATAACAAGAAACAAAACAAAACACTCTGGGATTATAACTGGTGGATGCAAGAAAAGAAATACTGATCTTAAATTTACTTTTCAAGCATCACCTTTTATAGGTGGGATTTTGTCTTAAAAAGAAATGACTCTTCTAGCAAGATGGGAAAATAGAACTGATTAGGCCAAAGTGGTTTTACCATGGGAAAATTGGTCTTTTACCAAGAACTAAGCATTTCTAGAAATGACACTTCTAAAACAAGGCAGACATTTCAAATAATTTACCTCATTTTTCTTCTTCTCCTTGATCTGTGTTAGGGTTCTCTTGTTAGACTGTAGTTTGTCTGCGTTGATATTAATATACACACCACCCAACTGCTTGATACTCAGACCAGGATCTATGCTGCTACTTGTCAATTTCAGACTGAAAGAGAAATGATCACTTAAAGATGAAGTAGTTACATTTTAAATCTAGTACATCCAATTCTAGGATGAACAATGCTTTTGGGAACACATCCAAACTTTTTCCCCAAATTTTTTAAAAAAAGTATTAGGCCATCAGTAGAGTGCAGCAGTATTGAAAGTTCAGGGCTAGCCCCAGCAACTTAGTGAGAATGTCTCAAAATATAAAGAGGCTGGGAATGTAGATCAGCTGTAAAGTGCCTCCGGGTTCGATCTCCTGTATGGAAGTGGGAGGAAAAAGGATTAGGCTATATAATATGCCAATATATTTCATAGAGATTAGATAAGGAAGAATTACAGAAAGAGGAGGAGGAAATATTCCTACCAATTCAGCTTAACTTCATATAAAGGCAAAGAGAGTTAGTTAATAAATGTACATATTGGGAAAAGGCCTTCTACTCTGAACTTCCAAGTTATAAAAACCTAGAATTCTTCCCTCAGTAACTAAAGGTATCTGGTACTGAGTATGAAATGGTAATAAACATCTATCTCACAAGAGCTTTTTAAAAGTTAAATGTCATGCCTCAAACCTACCAATTAGAATTTTCTGCATCTTGTCTGGGCTATATTTATATGAAGAGAATTTCTACTTTGTATGATCAGAGGGTTCTTATAGGTAAGTACACTTGGACTTAGAGAGTCATTTTCTTTCCTGATTATTCATATAAACTGAGTGTTCAAAACATAATCAGTCTGTGCTGGAAAGTGAAGTCATTCTATTGCAGTATCTTGGCAGCAATTCTCAACCCTGAATGTATATCAGAACTAATATGGGGGAAGACTGGTTTTTTAAAAAAACTAAACATGCCTAAGCCTGATGTCATAGCCTGACTTGGTTGGTTTATAGCAAAGCCTATGCATCTGTTAATATACATAGCCCTAGAAGGCTGCTGGCATTTCTAGTGGATAACACTACCACCAGCCTATGACCAGGAAAAAAAATAAGTTTAAAACAGGAATATAGAAACTAAAGAAATAACCCCAAACATTAGACCCTTTTAGTGGATAATGGATGGGACTAGAGATGATTATTTTTCTCATACTTTTCTATATTTTTCAATTTCTTTACAATGGACATGTAAGGAGAAAAAAGTAACTTTTTTTCTCCCCTTTATATTACTCACAAAATAAAATCACAGAAAAATCTTAACAGATGATTTCTAATATATCATCAAAAGGAACACTTAGTCACTGAGAAGTATGTCTGTCAAAGGTACTCACAAAGATGAGAGAAATGCTAGATAGAAGAGCACTTCCATAATGAACTAAAGGCAGTAATTTTCTCAATTTCATGTTTTCTAATATTGCATATTTTTATGGTAAATTAATCATCTGACAAATACATCAACATCTACTTTTAAAACATAAGGGTAAAAACTTACAGTTTAGATTTTGTATTATTCAGTAAGTCGTCTTCATCACTACACTCATCATCTTCATTTCTGTCATTATCTGATAGTTCTTCACTGTTTTCATCATCTTCCTCCTCCTCCTCTTTTTCTTCTTCAATGGCAACTTCACTTGCTTTGTCTTCCTCTTCCAAATAAAAATTTTTCTCAGCACTCAATCCAGGAGTTGTATCAATTACAAACAGTGCATTTTTGCATGATGTATTTCCAGAGTCTTCACTTAATGACTCATTTTGGCCACTATTTTCAACAAAACACAGAGTGTCCTCATCACTTTCATAGTTTTCAGATTGCTGGCTTTCATCACTGCTAAGAACTAATAAAACAGAATCACTCACCTCCTGAGAAGTGTTGAGTTCAGACTTGCAGAGTTTGGTATCACATTCTAGGTTTTCACTCATTTTGCTGTTGTCTTCACTGACATCTACTCTAGCAGACTCTTCATTATCATCACTGAACTTTGTTATGTCACTTGTTTTTATGGTACTGTTTATCTCTTCACTCCATCTGTTCACTTCCACAACTGCAAATGTTTTTGCTAATGATTTCATTATAGTCTCACAGTTCAGATCTGATTGTTCTGATGTGGTTTTCTTTTGGGGAGTTGAAAGTTTCTGGGACACTAATGGTTGAAGACTCCTGTCCTGAAGTTCAGAAGGACTCAGCTGAGAACCTTTCCCATTAATTTCTTTTCCCTCATCTATTATTTCATTGTCCTCTTTAAGAGATATTGTTTCTCTGAGAGATGCAACATTGGTATGTTTTTCCTCACTTACATTAAGATGTTGATGTTTTTGCATTGTTAGTACTTTGTCTGAATTTCTGTGGAATGGATCATCATTAAAGTCATCATAAATTTCATTATTACAGAAATTTGGTTTATTTGTCTGAGAAGGAAATCCTGCTGGTAACTGAGAATCCTGAATGGTATCTGCATCCTTTGAATTCACAGGTGTATCTATGATTTGGTTTTCATTTCCTGGTACAATCTTTGTATCCTTCTTCTCAGTTTCTAGCTTTAATTTCCTATACACATTTCTGGTTTTTCTCTTAGGTGTAATTTCAGAGATTGAACTGTAGGAACACGACTCAGTATTAGCTTTAGTTTCTGCATTTGATTGTTGGCTTAGATCTCTTACTTCAGATTTAGCCTTACTTCTGATTCTTCTTGTTACTTCTGTGGAAGTAACAACTCTAGAAACACCTGAAGCATGAGATTCTGCTTCAGAGACAACGTCTTCAGTAAGAGGCTCATTTATTGGAGTTATTGTCTGCCTTTTCCTAATAGGAGTCACTGGGGTGAGTGGAATTATGATCTGCCTTCTCCTAGTTATTCTTAGAATAGGCTCCTGGACCTCAGACACAGATGAATAATTTGACTCTTCTTCAGAGTTCTCTCCATCAGTAGATGGTTTAGTTATCTTTGCTTGTGAGTCTGCAGATCCACTCTTCCTCTTTTTGCTTTTAGAAGTTCTAGGGACTGAACTTTTTTCCCCAGCAGTTTGCAGTGATTCAGCAATACTTTGGCCATCAGATCCACATTCCTTCCTGTTTTCTGGAATCCCTTCAGCAGAACTCTGCAACCCAAAGAAAGTAAGTTATAATTTAGGCAGGGTTGGGACAAGGAGGGCACTATAAAAATCCAATAGGCGGCTGGGGCTGTAGCTTAGTGGTAAAGCGATTGACTCACATGTGTGCGATCCTCAACACCATAAAAAAATAGAGAGATACTGTGTGTTCATCTACAACTAAAAAAAAAAAAATATTTAAAAAAATCCAGTAGGCAAAATTATCACAAAAAGCAAAACCCATGATTTAAAAAAAAAAAAAAGCTAAATGCTAGATCTGACCCTTTATTTGCCTTATGTGCCTCACCTGGACCTGGATCTGACTTTGCAAAGAAAAAAAATAACCGAATAAAGAAAAAATTTTCTCCAAAGAAAAATAAGCATTTCGATCCATACATAAGGGACGAGAGCAAGTACTCTCAGCAAAAAAGGTATTTAGGTACACACTAGTGAACTAGTCGCTGCCCTTGCTTTGACAGACTAAAGAGAATTGCCGCTCAGTTCCCTTCGCTGCAGGAAACGAAGAATGTGGCAGAGGAGAGCCACCAGGCGGCGTCACCACAACCTCTACACGTCATTGGAGTTGTGTGATGGGCCATTGCCAGCCTCCCCAAGTGAAAACGATGTCCTTTTCTCCAGTCCCACTAAGTGATGTTCGCACACCGTGACTGAAATTAGTCTTCCTTGATACAGTGGCGTTAACAATCTTAAAAGGTTTAATCTCTGTGTCTGCATGAAGTCGCTGAACAACACAGGGGAAGTTAACTAACCTTTTCCTTAACTACTAAGAACTACCTTAAAAGACCGTGGTGAGGACTAACCAGTTCACATGACAGGGCAGGAGCAGAGCCTTGGTTTACCGCAGCACTGTGAAAGCTCGTGCCTTCTCCAGCGGCCCTTCGCGCCGCCCCACCTGCCTAAGCGCTACTCTGTGGAGCGGAGAGGAGAAACAGAGGAGACTTGGGATCTCCTACCTTCTGCTGGGAACTTTCAGGCGATGTATCTCGGATCCTGGCCCGAGAACGTGCAGACCTGGTGACCACCATTTTCTCGGCTCCCCGGCGTCCACCGCGGCTTGACTCCGCCCCTGCGGCCCGGAAACGCGTCAGAGAAGCGCCTCATTTGTTTTCCCAGATGATCCCGGAGCTCGCGAGATCTCTTACTTGGCCTTTGCCCCGGGCTCTGACCGGACTTTGGCCGGGTTCTGGCCGGGTTGGGATTTCCAAACTCGGATTTTAGTGTTCTCGTTACGGCCCCGGAAGACAGATCAGCCTTCTGCTGGCCGACTCCCCGAGGACGCGACATCTGCAATGACAAGAGGGCCTTTGTCTCCCTTTTTACAGGAACGAGTTGGAAGATCGCATCATTTACCTAATTTTCCATTCGTTCAGTAATTACAAAGGCCTTGATGTCACCAAGAGTGTGGCCAAAGGAAGATGTTTGCCTTATTTGTACTTTTTTTCAGTAATGTACTTTTGTGTTGTGATGTTAATTATAAATAAATAACGACATGGCTGGGACGAGGATGTCCCAGGAACTGGGAGACTGGTTAGGAAGCTATATAAAAAGTGATGTGGTGCTTCAGGATTGGGAATAAGCAGAAAATAATATGAAAGAAATTGTAAAGGAGAGGGATAAAAGTTTTTGTTGTCTTTTTCTTTTTCAGTGAAAGGTAGAGAATGACCAGAATTAAGGTTTTTGTTTGTCTTTCTTTTAATATTAAGAGTAGAGAACTAGAATTATGTTAGAGATGGTACAAAGGGATTGAGGAAGTAAACGGGAGTTATTGTTGTAGGGGAGAAAAGAATGCTTTATTAAAATCTATTCTCCGTGGTCCACTTCTTTATAATAGAAAACCACGGTTTCTTTAAAATTCACAGCACACACATTTCAGTGAATAATACATTGCCTCCTAGCTAAATTGCTCCCTTTCAGCCTCCCTTGAAGACAAGTATGCTAACCGAGTTTTGGTCAATATAAATATAAAAATATATAAATAAATATAAATATAAAAATATAAAATCTAGTTCTTTAGGGATAGTTTTAGAGGAGAACCTTCCTGACTTCTTATATTCCTTTAAAAAAAAAAATTCCTGGAGAGTTGTGTTCACTGGTTTTTATCTAGCAGCAATTCCATGCCCGGAGGACACAGCTGGGCTTCAGAGTTACTCTGAGTGAAAATGAAAAATCATGAGTTCCTGACAACTTGAGCCACCACATCAGCTCTCTCAACAGCTTACGTCTGGATTTCTTTCATGTAAAATAATTTGTCAATGTTCTGATTAATTTTTTATTGCAAGGCTTTGCAGCCAGTTTTAATTTTCTTCTTTCCTATAATTCCATACACATAAAATGAAATTTCCAACTTTTAAAAAAGTAACTAGAGGAAGGAAAGATTACTGCTTGGGAAGGAAATCCATATTTTCACCAGCAAGAGTATATATCCTGGGGCTGGGATTGTGGCTCAGTGGTAGGGTGCTTGCTTTAAAGTGTGAGGCACTGGGTTCCATTCTCAGCACCGCATATAGATAAACAAAAAAAGTCTGTATCTTGGAATTTAATGGAATACTGTTTTCAAGATGCTAAGGAAAAGTATCTGGGCATTTAGAATTTTACAATGTCAAATGATTACTGATGATTGAATAAAAATAAAGACGTTTTCAGACAAACAGGACCTACAGAGTTTACTGCCCAAAGACCTTTGGTGAAAGAATTGCCAAGAACATTTTTAAAAAGTGAACTTGGAGGAATAGAATACAAGAATGAACAGTGAGCAAAGAAATGGGGAGAAGAGCTGAATCATACTTATCATAAAACCATCTTAATATGAATCAACAGACACACCAAAATCATCTGTCACTTTACACATTTAGTTATTGCTAAGGAACCACTTTTGGGGCAGTGCAACTATATACAGTCATATTCTGATGTATTTAGGGGAGTTGGGCAACTTTTAGTCTCTAATCAAATATGACCTTCCCAACATTACCTACTCTTGTCCCAACAGGAGCAGTTCCCTTTCTGGTAATAAGCTTTTGAAGGTGTTCTCATTGAATTTGTGTTTACATATAAACTGCTTCATTATTCAGTAAAAGTATATTTAAAAACGGCAAACAGAGGCCTCTGCCCACAATGTCCACATCACACTACCTCCTCTGACCTACTCTAAAGCTAAGTTCTTTAGGAACATATTTCTGTACCTTATTTTGCAACCCAGCCTCACTTCATTCCACATGCCCCCCAATCCTTTTCACCACTTCTGTCATTAATCAATGCAGCCTTTTATTGCTTTTATTTATATACTGATCTCCCCCACTTGCCGTCGAATATACTGTATATACTCCTGGAAGAAAAAGGGTTGTCTTGGGGCTGGGGTTGTGGCTCAGTGGTACAGTGCTTGCCTCACATGTGTGTAGCACTGGGTTCAATTCTCAGCACCGCATATAAATAAATGAATAAAATAAAGGTCTGCCAACACTAAAAAAATATTTTTAAAAACGGGGTGTTCTTTTCATCTGTGTTCACCTTGCACAATGCTTAGCACATAGAAGGCACTCAGTAATCTATTGAATGAATGAAGCATGAATAGCTTTATATGACTTAGATATTAAAAATTACTCAATTTATTTTCAAATCATACTCAATTTAAGTCCAAATAGTTCAAAATCAGTATACTGCCCCCAGATGCTCCAACTATTGAAACAGCTCAATTTAAAAATATACAACTCACATTTTATTTTAGTTAAATTCATAATATAGGCAAAAGTAAAAATTATTATAAATATTTAGCTAACAGTGCTTTATATCTTGCTTTTATAGTACACTACAACAGACACATAAAAAATTATCTAATTAAAACATTTTCCTAAGTATATCTCTAAAACCATAAAAATATTAATGTAAATCATGTTACATATATTTTAAAAATTAAACTGACATATCCCATCACCAAGTTTATGGGGAAAAGACAGGTACATGTGTTGGTACATTTGAAAGTTAATGATGAAAAAACAGGTTCAGAATCATAAGTTGATGTATTGAGTATGCATACACAAAGAACACAAATGGTTTAAATTATTAAATAGCTGCACATTTCTCAAAATGCACATTTGGCAGCAAGATTAATTGTTTGCCAATATACAATACATATATCAGGTGCTTACATCCCCAAAGATTGAAGATACTGGGTGGAAAACCTAGAAAGAAAATGTTATAGAAAGAAAAAATGGGTCTTAGACCTATTATTACTGAAAACTGATACCCTTAGTTACTACTTATTAGTTCTGGTATAGAAAAGTTTGAATCATTCATGCAAAGTAGATAATAACTTTTTATTTTCCATTTTACACACAGTTGTCTAAGTCACTTTTGAGAACTGAAAAATTATTAGCTATTATTTATGATTCAAGTTTTAGCACTGACCATCCGTAAATGAATACTCTATTAATGTACTAGCACAATGTGGTTTTCAGAATTTATACCACATAAACAGATTTTATAAGACACTTAGGTCCTTCTGGTGTTTATGATTTCTTGGATGGGAATTTAATGCAGTATCATGGAGCAAATTCCAAGTTACAGTACATTATGTTAATTCAAGGCTCCAGGGTATTTTGGAAATGTAATAACAAGCTACAGTTTCTTTTGTACTTACTGGGAAAAAAACATATAAACTCTTTCTACCTTGGGTCACACGATTCACATCTCCCCTGAAAACATATCTGTTATGTACACTATTCCTAACTTAGCTTTCAGTTTTAAGCAGTTATTTGGTAGTATCACCACTTTTCATTTTATGGCTTTTAAAAGAGTAAGTCCTTGCTGGGCATAGTGGCATGTGCCTGTATTCTCAGGGATTTGGGAAGCTGAGGCAGGAGGATTTTAAGTTTGAGGCCAGCCTCATCAACTTATCGAGACCCTGTCTCAAAAAATAAAAAGGGGTGGGATATAGCTCAGGGGTTTTTTGTTGTTGTTGTTTGTTTGTTTTAAGGTTATTCAGCAACAGAAATTCAGAGTACAGAGTGAAACAAAAAACTCATTAAAAAATTCCATACATGATCCCCTTCACAAAATGAATCTATAATCTTGCTTCTTGGGGCGTAGGGCAGAGATAAGAAAAAAGCTCCTGATGAAGCTTGGATATTATCAACAATGTTGTTCTTTTTTCCCTCCATTTTCAAAATAACCCTTTACACAATTCATTTTTATAAGTTATGGGTTTTAAAAAATGATAAATGTGTGATATTCAAGTTCCCCTTTAAAATACCTCAGCCAGCTTACTTCACAAATTTAAAATGACCACTTAAAGATTTACACTATACGAAAAATGTACATTTTCAAATTAAGAAGTTAACTATATACTAATAATATTATACAATTAATATAAAAGCTAAAAGTCTTTAAGAAATTCAAAGTCTAAACAAGTTTTAGCAGGTAAATCAGTTGATTTCATGTTATGATTCTAATGATTAATTTTTCTAACCAGAAAACCACAAAACCTTACTTAGGAAAAGATTCTATTGTTGAACATGGAACCATACTTCTTTTCCCTAAGTTAAGAAAATTTTAAAGAATTTTTCAAACTATTTGGTTTACTGATATAAGTATATGGAATTAAGGAGAGCTATAGTATATATCAAAGGTAACAGCTTATTTAATTTGTAATTTTTCTGATTCTTAAACTCATGAGGAATTACACTAAATTACCATATAATCTTGATTATATTGTTCTGCTTTAAATTAATTAAGACTAGGCTGGGAGAGTGACTCAGTGGTAGATCATGTGCTCAGCATGTAAGGCCCTGGGTTCAATTCTCAACACCAAAATATCATAAAATAAAATAGTTAAGATCCACATCTCAAACCAAGTTGTTTGAACAGACAATATTGGCCCTGAATTAAAGAATTTTTAAAAAATATTTATTTATTTATTTTAGTTATCGGCGGACACAACATCTTTGTTTGTATGTGGTGCTGAAGATCGAACCCAGGCCGCACACATGCCAGGCGAGCGCGCTACCGCTTGAGCCACATCCCCAGCCCCGAATTAAAGAATTTTTAAAAAGCATTTTCTGGCTTTAGTCCCTCCTAGTCCATTACTAATGGGGAATACATATCACATATTTCATTCAACTGAATCTTAATCCTTAGCTCTGTGCACCCCTCCACTCTCCAGAGCCTGTAGGGCCCAGCATGTGGTAAGTGTAATACTTAATGAATATTCTTGAATGAAGAGCAATATACCAAGGATAGATTAAGAATTATAAAGAATCTGGAGATAGTGAATGCTTTTACAAAGCTCCCAAACAATATTTTCAAAGTTTCTAGTTTCCTTTTCAGGTTTACTTTGGTTTGCCCTTTTAAATAGTAGGAAGAGAAAATATGGCACAAGAATATACGGTTAAATCTCACAGCTAAACTACAAGCAAGAACACATAAATTTTTTTTTAAGTTTCCATTCATATACTGAAGAATGAATTTTATTTACACCACTGGTAAATCCCAACTGCTCCAATTAATCTGACATATAATTATTTTACTAATGACAGGAAAAAAAATCTTCCAGTATTTTCATTTTAACAATTATAATAAAACTGCTTAGTTATATTATAGAGTAATAGGCAATTAATGATTTTTTGGGGAAATAAAAAATATGTATATACATTACCCTGATGTCTAGGCCAAAATATATCTAACAACAAATTTTCTTGATTTTTATTACTCATAAAAATAAAGGAAAAATATATTGCAAGTATTTTCTTTCTAGACAATTTCAATTAGAAAATAATAGTTTAATGAAAACAATACAGTGGTTCATGTGACTGGACTGATGGAGGCAAGAGAAGTAATCAAAAGTTGATAGACAACATTCTGTCAAATACAGCTAAAGAATATGTGCCTAAATGACACTATTTATAGGCAACAGATTGATTTTTATACATCTCAATTTTATCTTATATTCAAGGAAAACACAGGTAAATAATGACCCTAAGTTGTAGTTAAGAACCCCTTCTTTTGGCTTGCAAAATGTAGCCTTTGGACTTAATAATTCCTCTACTTTTCACAATGACAGAGTATCGCAGCAGCCACAGTGGTACCCACTCATGTGCTTGAATGTCAGGAATGCTTTCCTGAAGAGCTTCTTGGAAACTTGCTTCAGAGAGCAGTTCTAAAACAACAAACAAAACCCCAAAGAGTTAAATTTGAAGACAGAAAACACATAACTATGTAGGTAAGCATTTAAACACAACAAAAGAAACATCCCAAACTTAATACAAAATTAACTTATTGTTTCATGTGTGCTATGAATGAATCTGAACCAGAATATTAAAAATAGCCAGGCAGTTCTTTTAAAAGTACCCATCTCTGTATCATAATTTCCGATGTGTAGAGCCTGGATGTTTTGTTTTATTTTTTAATATTTCCGGGGAATTCTAATGTACAGAGAACATACAAAAAAGTGAAAAAAAAAAAAAAAAAAAAGAAAGGTCACTCATAACCCTGCTAGCTGGAAATGATATGCCATTTCTATTACCTTCAATTTCCTTACAACTTTTTTTCTCTGTACATATGTATTGGAAATTAAAAATGATTTACAGTATAAGTGGAAAAATCATTAAAAAATCTTTGCCAAAGCTGGTCATGGTGGCACATGCTTGTAATCCCAGCAGCTCTGAAGGCTGAAGCAGGAGGATCACAAGTTCAAAGCCAGCCTCAGCAATGGTGTGGCACTAAGCAACTCAGTGAGACCCTGGCTCTAAATAAAATACAAAATAGGGCTGGGGATGTGGCTCAGTGATTAAGTACCTTGAGTTCAATCCTCGGTACCAAAAAAAAAAAAAAAAAAAAAAGAAATCTTTGCCAATAGTCATTTTTTAATTTGCATTTTATTAATAAACTTATTATTTTCTTTTTCTTCTGGTTCTGGGGAACTCAGGGGCACTCCACCACTGAGCCACATCCCCAGGCCTATTTTGTATTTTATTTAGAGACAGAGTCTCACTGAGTTGCTTAGCGCCTTACTCTTGCTGGCTTTGAAACCGTGATCCTTCTGCCTCAGCTTCTGGAATTACAGGCATGCGCCACCACATCTGGCTCTAGGAACTTATTATTTTCATTTCAAGCTTATATCTAAACCCTCTACTACCTCATCCCATTCCTCTCCTAACTACCTGTCTTCCAGCCACAGTAATTTCCTTGCTATATCCTGAAAGCCTCAAGCACATTCACAAACTGGGGTCTCTGAGTCAGCTATTCCTCTTTCCAGAACACTTCTTACCTTAATAGAGGCCTCCCTGACTGTCCCATGTAAAAAAACACCTCAACTTAGACCTCTTTTTCTTCTCCAGCCAACTTTTCTTTAGAGTATATACCCCTACTTATAATTTTAATACTTATTTTCTTGTCTGTATCCTTCCATTAGAATAAGAATTCCATAAAGACTAGAATTTGTCTTAGTATTACATACCTATAGTACCTAAAACAGTGCTGAGTACATAGTAGGTGCTCAAATGTCTGTTGAATAAAGATGGAAAGATCACAGGGGTCAGAAGCAACCATATAGATAAAGATGAAGTGACTATCTACACTGTATGATTTGGGAGTGCTAACAGATCCAACTACTCCAAATGAACGGCTGTTGACACTTCATATATAGTAAACTCTCTATATAATAGTAAACTCTAAGTAAATGTTAGCTATTTTCATGTTGTGGGCACTTTTCTGAGTATCTTCCATGTTTGAGCTCATTTAATCCATATAATCCTATGTGTTAGATACTATTATCTCCCTTTTGGGGGGAAACTGAAACAATGAGAGGTCACAGTAAGTAGTTTCCATTAAATAAATGTCTCCTGGGAAAAGTAACAATAATATGGAATTATGTATCAGATGTCTAACAAGAGAAGGACCCTGAGGGAATGAGGCATAACACATATTTAATGGCAATGGGTGGAGAGGTAAAGCAAATAAAAGGGGGAAAGTTCCAAAGTCAGGATCACCTACTTCACAATTTTACCCTAACTGTGGTTAAACTATTACTGTAACTTTTAGGGTACAGGGTAGTGAAAAATAAACCCATCCTGAGGAATAAGGGTAATTTTAGAACATAGGTAGACTTCAGGGAACTTAAAAAACAGAATTGTATTTCAGATGGCAAACAGAGTTCAGTGTTTTATGATTTGGTTACTTACAAAATCTGACACAAAATTAGAGAACTATGCTACTCACTAACTGAACTATATACTTTCAAAATTAATTCAACTACATTAACTCTTTACAACTAGTAAACAGAACAAATCAAGTGAAGAACTGCTTCAATATAGATCAGAAAGTCTAAAGATTCATTAATGGTATATGCAGGAACACCCTATAAATTTTAAGCAGGTTTGGAATAAAAAAGATAACCATGTATCAAATTTTATCAGTAACATAAGAACATAAAAAAGATTAAATTAAATCTATCTCATGATGTATTTTGCCATACTAATGACAAATTAGCACACAACATTTAGTACATGAAGGGTGTATAGGCTAATCATCAGCTGTTGGCAACAACAACTATGATCAGTAACCCTTGAAAGCAAGGATCTAACAATATATAGAAAGTTAAAGTTTAAATGGCTTATATTTCAGAATAAATCAACACAACAATTCTTTGTTACTTTTCATCAAAGTGACTTTTTAAAAAAGAATGTATTTGGGCTGTGGCTGTGGCTCATTGGTAGAGCGCTCACCTGGCACATGGGAGGCACTAGGTTTGATCCTCAGCATCACATAAAAAAAAAATTAAATAAAGGTTTGTAGGTGGCTACAACTAAAAAAATACATTAAAAAAAGAATGTATTTAACTTGCTTGTGAAAGTTTTATTGGAGTGGGCAGGCAAAGTCACTACAGTTACTCTGATATCATTTAAATGAAACAGATAACAAAGTAAAGTTTCAGACTGAAATACTACAATACTAATGTTTCAAACCAGAGATAGCAGTGTTTCAAAACAGGATAACAGAGAAATTCTTCAATTTCATCTAGAACCTAGGTCCAGGTTCAAACTTCACCCTATGCCAGGTGAGTGACCTTGGCTACTTTCTTAAAACTTTGAGACTATGTCCTCATCAATAAAATGTCTTGTTTTAGCTATGGTGAAGATTATAGATAATCTTTCTGAGGCACTTAGTATGATGCCTGGCAATCAAGGAACAATAACTATTAAAACTCTTTTGATGAAACAGTCAAAAAATAAGAATGGGGCAGAATGTCTTAATAGGTTATCCACAAACATTCTAAAAGTGAACAATCAACCTACAATATTATCTTTTTAGACGTGGAAGTAAAGCTAAATGTTTTTCTAAGGGATCATCTGTGAAATATAATTTCATCTAATACATAAATATATCTTTTTGTGGTGCTGGGGATTAACTCATGTATGCTAGACAAGTGCTATACTCCCAGTCCCTTCCTTCAATTTTTTTTGAACTAGAATCCCTGTAAAAATGTCACAGAGATTTACAACTTTCACAAATCATTAATTTGTAACCAAATATTTCTCACCTATACCAAAAATACTTGTTACAGCTTCTATGTGAGATTTATCTTTGCAAGTTATGTTGAACATTCTCTTCCCAGTCTTTCTAGTTATCTTGTAAAATGTTGATAGAAAATTATTCTATAGGGGATATCGGTCAATGGTAGAGTACTTGCCTAGCATAGGTAAGACTCTGGCTTCAATCCTCAGTATCATACATAAACATACACACAAAATTATTCTTTGGAAGGTAGACAGGTCATTCTAATTAAATAATGTTTCTGATTAACACCAAACATATATGTCTTGGCAGTGATGATTAATAAAATATCTGATCAATTACCTATTCCAAGATACTACATTTTAAATTAAATTGTACCTGCCTCTTTTTCTAGAGAATTATATTAATTAAATGGCCCTCTGGTCCAATCTTCACTGTACTAGACAAGACTTATATACATTACTATTTAGAATGCCTTAAAAGATCTTTTGTTTGTAGTTTAATATTTATAAACCTCAATAAATCAGATGTTCAGGAAAAGATCCCTTCACTTTTTCCCCCATTGGTATAAAAAAAAATAAAAGCATGTATGTTTTGAACTAACCATTAAGACTAGTTCCAGATAATACTTATCTAGAACTTTTATCATTGCACACATTTAAAATTAAATATTAAGAAAATGCCTTTTTTTTTTTTAAAGCAGTGCTAGGGCCTAGGCCTAACTAACCCCATGGGCCTGACACATGCTAGGCAAGTACTCTATCACTGAGCTACACCTCCAGCCCAACAACAAAGTGCCTTTGTAAGACAAAAGATAATGATCAATCTCTATAGATCAAAATTGTCAGTCTTACCTTTTGGATCATTATGAGTCAATAACTGTATGTCAAACTGTTTAGCAAATGCAGTTAAATCAGGTGGCATCACGCAGCAAGAAGCAAGATTTACTTGGTTACTATTTGGTTTTACCTAAAAGTGAAAATAAAATCATATCTTTACTAAATAAAATAATACAGAAAGTAGAACACAATAAGCAATAAAGGGGGCTGGGGTTGTTATCGGTAGAGCACTCGCCTAGCATATGTGAGGCCCTGGGTTCAATCCTTAGCACCATATAAAAATAAATCAATAAAATAAAGGTATTTTAAAAAATTAGCAATAAAAGGGTTTAATTATAGAGTATAGGGAAAATCACATTTTACAGTGCTTAAAGTTTGTAAAATACTTTTACATGAATATCCTTATTCATATGTGCTTTTCCAAACCATGTCAGTGATAATAGGGAAAGGAAAAATAGCTCTAGGAGGAAAAAGCCAAAATAGAACTACACTATTAAAAAATCTCTACTAGAATCATTTAGTAATGTGATACATCTGCTTTGGAGACAAACATGATTTTAAGTTTGTCTCAGCAACAGAAAAAATATGTCTTAAAGGTAGAGAATCAAATACAAGTAAATACATTTAATGTCAAAATATAAAATGTGGCTATTAATCAGCACATTTTGAAAGAGAAGAATTAGATAACTTCCAATAACTTCCCTGATTAACTTCTATACATATTCTGGATCATCCAAGTCTCTCCAGAAGGTTCTTGACCATGTCTAGCTACTAAATCTAAAGGAGAAGGCACGATAATTTATCCAGGGTTTTTCTGCCCACAAGAAACTGAAAGTTCTTAAAGAAGGCTGAATATTTAAATAGAGAATAAAAGGAATAGAGAAAATTATAAAAGAGTAGAAGGTAAAACATTAGTAACTCCCCTCACAATTTTGCAGGTAATTAGATGAAAGAGTAGGGATGATTAATTACTGACATATCAAGCTGTATAAACAGAGTCCTATACATCTTTAAGTAATAGTCAGCAAAATATTTGTTACATATAATATTCCCTTACTTAGGAAATTAAAGAAAAATGTAACATTTTCATTACATATGTAAAACTGAAAGAAACAGCATAATCAGCTTGCAATTAAAGCTTCAACACACATTTTCTAGTGTTTCTATCACTCATTTTAAAAGGAATATTTAGTTCAAGTTGACATATATTCTAAAAACCCCCAAACCCTCAAGGCTTTAGATAAAGCCTGTCTCAAAGTTCCCATACTTGGAGTAGGTACCATTTAGTAAGTGTGCATTATGTGCATTATGCTTAAAAGTAAGCAGCAAAGGCTAGAAACAGTAGATTCCTCCCCAGAGTGCACAGGATCTGGCCATCCTTTACCTGTGCCCACTGATAGAGCTGCTCCAACTGTGTTTTATCTAGATCTGAGGTACCTATAGCAACAATCTTCTTGCTTTGAACTAAGTTTTCTAATTCCTCCCAATAAGGCTGTAAATGCTCCAAGGAAAGATTAACTCCATCTTCAATAGGAGGTGACGCAATGATCACAGAATCCAGTTGTGCAACTCCAAGGACTGAACAGGCTGATGGGAAGAAAAACACAAAAAGGATCAATGTCTGCTACATAATAAAAACAAGAACTATTAATGTGCTCAAAGTATCCACTGAATTCTATTCATATCATTCACTAATTTTCCATATAACAGATTATTTCAGTTTACCTGTCATTTAGAGTATTTCCATCTTCTGTATGCCGTCTCTTTGTGGCATACCAGTGGGTTTCTCTGACCTGCTTTCTTTCTAGGGAGCTCAAAGCTACTATAGGCTCCTCTTTCTGGAGAACAGGCTTCCCTTTTGTTTTTTAGGCCCCATGACTTTTTGGTGGTTTCCTTATCTTATCTTCATACAATTTTCTTCTCTAGTTCTACCTGTTTACTAGTATCTCATATGGATGATCATAAGAATTATGACCTTATTCTGTGACTAGCAGTCATAGCAAGAATCAGCCTGAAACTGAAAACTAAGACTACCTTTACAAAGGTAGATAATTTCTTAATTTATATAAAAAGAACTTAAGAGCTTATTTTAAATGACTATATTCACTCTACACTTATATGAAAAGGCCAATTATTTAACTTTGCAACATATATAAATGCTGAAAGAATGCTTTTAAAGTATTTAATAACTGTAATACTATAATCATTTAACCAAGTGCCAAAAATAGACATAAGATACTTAATTTTAGTTGTTGTCTTTGATTTTAATATTTTATTTATAGTATAAAAGAGCTAATAACATGATTAAGGAGAACTTCTATACCTAAGCAACATTTATTAGTCAACATTTAATAATCAATAGTCAATAATTAGCTAATTAAGTCAGAATTAGCTATATCTTTTACAGTTTTCTTCTATATCAAAACATGAATATATATAAGTCAATATAATTCTATAGAGGCCTTAAGAAATTATCACTTTAAAAGGTAAAATTACAATTTGCACATGTCCTTTCTTCAGTCTAGATCTGAACCCAAGTTATAACCAATAAAACTAAATTAATTTAAAGTTCACTATTAAGAAAGTTAAATTTTTGCTTACCCATGTCAATTGCATTCCTAGTTGATGATGAAGAATTTGATCCTACAATGAACAGTTTTGCTGAGTAAAAAAAAAAAAAAACAAAACTGATTACTATATTTAGGGGTACGTCTTACTATGTAGTATTAACATGACAGATAATCCTTAATAATTTTCGTTTCCTAGTCACATAATTTTATAGTTTTTAAGACATAAAAGTTTATATCCACTATAACTTTTTAATTATATACTTAGTTGTGAAAAACTTATTAAAATTAAAAGCAATTATTAGAAGGCAGGTCAGACACAGGAGCTTATATTACTTAAAATATATATTTTTATGAATTAAAAATACAGCATATTACATCCAATAAACTATAATCTATAAAAAGACTAAATTAAAGCTGTTAAAATGACAAAATTGAAGGGAAAAATTCACAATTCTACCTTATCAATAGAATCCTTTTCATTTTCAGATACTACCTGCAGCTTTGGTCATATGAAGATATATTTTTTCTACTTCTGTTGGTTTACCTTTAGGTAATATTTTGAATAAACTTCTATGTATATTTAGTTATTTAAAAATTTTTATAACAGTAATATGCTTACTCTAGAAATGAAAACAATCTATAAAACTAGAAAGACCAAAAATAGCCAAGAATCTCATTACTCAAAGCAATTACTATTTATATTTTTGTGTACTCTGTGTTTAATGTACAATTTTAGATACTCGATTTTTATACATGAACATTATCTATAATTCTGATAGGGTATAGTTCATTAAATGAGTTCCTGCTTATTGAACATTTAGGTGAGTTATATTCCTGCAGTAGTTCCAGCTTTTTGTTATCACATAAAATACTAAAACAACCATCTTTGAACTCTTTGTTCAACTTTAATTTTTTTTAATATTTAAAAAAAAATTATTATTTTGGTTGTGAAGGGACTCAATATCCCTATTTGTTTATCTATTTATTTTTTATGTGGTGCTGAAGATCAAACCCAGTGTTTCACATGTGAGAGGCAAGCGCTCTACCACTAAGCTTCAGCCCCAGCCTCTTCGTTCAACTTTATACTGAATCATTTCCCAAGGATGAATTGTTAGAAATGTGATTCAGTCAAAAGATCTGATGTTTTTTGTTGAGTCTTATTCTATTTTACTTACTTTCTACTATAGAAAAGATGTGGCCCAGTTTATCAGAACACCAACACTGAAGAGTTTCTCTCCTAATAATATAGGATCCTCAACATGCAAAGTCTATGCAAATATTCCAAAATCTGAATAACTGAAATCTGAAACACTTTTGATCTCAAGCATTTTGGATACTAGATCCCATAATTACACTCTATGAAAATCCTCTCCATCACTCTCCCTTGATTCATGAAATGGCCTCCTGTTTTTGAAAGATGAGGCATTTTTAGAGAGGTAGAAAGAAGAAAGTTCCTCATATGGCGAGGATTTTGATATCTATCAAATATTTCATGCCCTATAGGAACTGAGGACAACCTGTAAAAAATCCAAAATAAATCTACATCATGAATTATAATTAACAACACAAAGTATGATGTTTTTACTTCTATTCCTACACAAATAGCAATGTTAAATTAACAGAAAGAAATGGATTTTGGAGTTGGGCATACCTGAATGAACTCCTGGTTTAACCATTTACTCTACAACAACTTTCTTTTCTTTACGTTCTTTTTAAAAAAGTAGGTCTTGATATGTTGCCCAGGCTGGTCTCAAACTCTTGGGTTCAAATAATCTTCCTGTCTCAGCCTTCCAAGTAGCTGGGACTATAGGTACAACCCTCTATACCCAGTTGTATAATAACTTTCAAGTTATTAAATTTATTGAATATCTAGTACAATGAGAATAATAGATCTAACTTGTAGGTTTGATTTGATAATTATATAAGAAAATACAGCACTTAAGTGACAATTACAGTGCCTGGTATAAATCAAGACTCAATAAATAGTAGTCAGTATTATTAGAATCAAAAGACAATGCTCTATCTCATCATATGTGTGGATCTTAATAATAATACTTAGCAATGACCACAATAACATGGTAATTAAAAACAGATATACAGCATGCATTTTGTAGCAAGCACTATGCTATGTACTTTCTTAGTTATTTCATCCAATGTATACAGAAGCCTGTGAAATAACTGCATCGTTATTTTATGGATGAGGAAACTGAAGCTCAGATTAAATACTTTGTTAGACCACGATTATACTGGACAGTAATCTACAAACCCAAGAATCTCAATCTGGGCTAGCTTAAGCTTTTTTTTTATTATTATTATTTTTTTATTTTGAGAGAGAGAGAGAGAGAGAGAAAGAGAGAGAGAGAGAGAGAGAGAGAGAGAGAGAGAGAGAAAGAATCTTTTAATATTTACTTTTTAGTTTCGGGGGACACAACATCTTTCTTTGTATGTGGTGTTGAGGATCAAACCTGGGCCACACGCATGCCAGGCGAGCGCGCTACCGCTTGAGCCACATCCCCAGCCCCAAGCTCAAGCTTTTAATGACTATAAGCTAAGGACAGAACAGTACAATTAAATTTCTGGGATGTATTAGTCACTACAAATGTTGAATGGATACGTATTTTCTTGTTGCCCAGACTTCTTTCTACACTTTCTGGTGACGTCAGTCATTAGTTACTATCATCCCCCAGGAAGGGAGGGTTTATGCTTTGGGTAGACACTGCTCCTAAGCCTTCCCTTTATCCTTTCCATTACTTCCACCCTAATCTTTTTTACTGTTCTGAACACAGGTAAATTACATAAGAACATCATGAAGAACAGGATGTCAAACTTATACTCTGACTCCACTGAAGTAACCAGCACTGACTTCCTATAACTCCTTCTTAAGAGTTGACATTAAAGCTGGGAATAATCCCAGCAGCTGGGGAATAAAAAAGGGCTGGGGATGTGACTCAGTGGTTAACGCCCCTGGGTTCAATTCCCGGTCCACCACCCCACCACCACCCCTGCCAAAAAAAATGTTGACATTAACATTATGTTTAAAAAGGAATTTTTATATTTTCCACACTTAGTGATTAAAGTGCTCATGACCCACAGTAAAGGAAGGCTTATTCCCATACCTAACAAAAGCTTACTATCCCTTCCTTCCATTATATAACAAATTGAATTGTAAAGTTGTAAAGAACTTTACCAGAAACTTTCATTTCTTCTCTTTCATCAGGATTTATCTTTTCTACTGCATGAGATACAGTACACTCCAAGACATCTGGAAACTCCTAAAATAAACACAATATTTATAATGAATATAAAATTAGTGTTTCTGATTAATCATAAATTTTCCTATTGTTCATTAAACCCTTTAGAAGAGAACCAGTAAGACAACAGGATTTTATTGGTGCATTAAATTACACATAATAGTGGGATTCATTTGTTACATACTCACCTAATAAGAACTTCCCATTTCTCTCCCCTATTTCCTCTCCTTAGTCTTCTTTCTCTACTCTGCTGGTTTCCCTTCTATTATCATGAGATTTCCCCAACTTTTCCCCTCCCTTTTCTCTTGAGTTACATGTGAGAGAAAATGTATAACCCTGCACTTTCTGAATTTGGCTTACTTCGCTTAATATGATGCTCTCAAGTTCCATCAATTTTCCTGTAAAAGACAAAATTTCATTCTTCTTTATGGCTGACTAAAACTATTTTTTGGGGGGTGGGGTACTGGATATTGAATTCAGGGGTACTCCACCATTGAGTCACATCTCCAGCCCTATTTTGTATTTTATTTAGAGACAGGGTTTCACTGAGTTGCTTAACACATTGCTTTTGCTGAGGCTGGCTTTGAACTCGAAATCCTCCTGCCTCAGTTTCCCGAGCAGCATAGATTACAGGCATGTGCCACTACACCCAGCTTACGTTTTTATATGCACATTTTCTTTATCCCTTTATCCACTGACAGTTACCTTAGGTAATTGGTTCCATAATTTGGCTACTGTGAACTGAGCTGCTATAAACATGGTTATGCTATAACAGTACAGTATAGTGACTTTAATTCTTTAGGATAAACATTGAGAAATGGAATAGCCCTCTCTAGCATTTGTTATTACTGATATTTTTGATGGCTGCTATTCTAACTGGAGTAAGATAAAATCTCAGTGTAGTTTTGATTTGCATTTCCCTAATTGCTAAGAATGTTGAACACTTTCTTAAACTGGTTGGCCATTTGTATTTCTTCTTTTGAGAAGGGCCTGTTTATTTCATTTGCCTATTTATTGGCTGAATCTATGTGTGTCTATGTTAAGTTTTTTTGAGTTCTTTATATCTTCTGGATATTAATCCTTTGTCAGAAGAGAAACTAGCAAAAATTTTCTCACCTTTTATACATTCTCTCTTCATACTCTTGGTGCCTTTCCTGTGTAGAAGAGCTTTTTAATGTGATGTCATCAATTTATTAATTCTTGTTATTATTCCTTGAGCTTTAGGAGTCCCATTGAGGAAGTCACTGCTTATACCTTTATGTTGCAATGTTGATCCTACATTTTCTTACAGCAGTTGCAAAGTTTCTGGTCTAATTCACAGGCTTTTGATCCATTTTATATGGACTTTTGTGCAGGGTTGAGAGGGATCCAGTTTCATCAACGATTTTCCCAGCACCATTTGTTAAAAAGGCTGTTTTTTCTCCAACGTATGATTTTTAGTGCCTTTCTCAAGGATCAGTACCTTTGTGGGTTTGTCTGTGTCTTCTAGTCCTTTCCACTGGCTTAGGTGTCTGTGTGTCAGTACAATGCAGTTTTGTTACCAACCTTTGTAGTATAATTTGAAGTCAAGTATTGTGATGCCTCCAACATTTTTTTTTTTTTTTTGGCTCAGAATGGCTTAAGACAATAGGATTGTTTACTTGAGGTCTACATGGGCTTCTCAAAGGTTGTAGAGCCTGGACATAAAGATAAAAATGCTATGTGTATGTGTGTCTGTTTTCTGGAGAAAAGTATCTCATTTTCATTCAGTATTCAGAAGAATGCATGACCAAAACTTCTTTTTAAAAAAATAATCAAGCAGGAGAGGAGTACATGAGGAGTTAACAACCACTAGATATAATACACAAATTTTACTTAAAAAGAAACCAATGAGCTGGGCATGGAGGAGCACGCCTGTAATCTCAGAGGCATGGAAGGCTCAGGCAGGAGGACTGCAAGTTCAAAGCCAGCTTCAGCAAAAAAGCAAGGTGCCTCTGAGCTACTTGGCAAGACCATGTCTCTAAATAAAATACAAAAAAAAAAAAAATCGGGTTGGGGATGTGGCTCAGTGATCAAGTGGCCCTGAGTTTAATCCCCAGTAGCTAAAAAAAAAAAAAAAAACAAATGAAAAATAAACTATTCTTCTGAATATTATGTTAAAAACATTAAAAACTTTGCATGTTTTTAATAAAATGTTAAAAACTTTCTACAATCACAAACTTTAAAAAAAACTTCTCTTAAAAAATTTTAATGTCATTCAAGTTAAACTTGTGAGGAATGTAGGTGATTTTTGAAAGTATTTTTTAGAGTAGTTTTAGATTCACAGCAATACTGAGCAGAAGATACAAAGATTTCTCATTTACCTCCTGCATCCACACATGTATTGCCTTCCCCATTATCAACATCCCCATCAGATGGTACATTTATTACACTTGATAAGCTTATACTGACACATCAAACGGGTTCACTCTTAGTATTAAGCATTCCATGGATTTGGGCAAATGTACAACAACAATGTATCCACCATTATGAGATTACTGCCATAAAAACCCTTTGTACTAAAGAAGAAAAAAAATCTTCTGTGCTCCACTTATTCATTCCTCCCTTCCTTGTGAACCCAGCAACCACTGATCTTCATACCATCTCCATGAGTTTTGCTTTTTCTAGAACATTAAATAGGCGAGATTACACAGTATGTGGCCTTTTCACATTTTACTTTTTTTCACTTGGTTAATATGCATTTAAGATTCTTCCATGTCTTTTTGTGGCTTGACAGCAAAGAAACAATATTGTATTGTCTGGATATTACCAAACTTTACGTACATCTATTGAAGGATGTTTGGTTGCTTTCAAATTTAGCAATTATGAATAAAGCTGCCATACATATATCTGTATGCAGAAATTTTCATGGACAAAAACTTTCAACTCCTTATGACAGACACCAAAGAGCAAAACTGCTGTATCACATGACAATAGTATGTTTAGTCTTGTAATTACAAACATTTTTTTTAACAATTTTTTCCTTGACTGCAATTTTTTTTTAAAAAAGCATGGCCCATTCTAATGCATTAAAACGAATAATTTGTAAGGATAATGATAAAAATGTTAGTACATATCAGTAAGAAACAATCATTTACCAAACAAGATTTAACAAAACAGTGAGCCCTTTCCCATGATTGAAAAACACATTACATAACCTAGTACATACCAAGAGTCCAGTTACAAGCCATGCATACATACGGTAAATGGTCATTTCAGAGAAGCAGAAATCAAAGACATTAATCAATGTCTGCATAGTAGCTATAGGGTTATAAATCTGCACTATGCACAAAGGAACAAGTGTTTCCAGCACATGTCCTCTTTCACACTTTTAAAATGGTCTGGATTTAGGATGGTTACAGACAGGTACTTTTACAATAATAATCACATACTGACATTTAATGAAACATTGTTCCTTATTGTTTCACGATAGAAATTATTTCTAGGGACTATATTATTGAAGTGGATATCAGATATTCTAAGTAATCTAACAATCAAAGCTGCCTGATAATCATTCATCTACTAGACCAATATCAATAGGAACAAAGCACTGCTGGTGAGGAAACTAGTTGGGAATTAAGCATGAGAATCCCATCATCTTGTCTAGGTTGAAGAGTTGCCTACAGAGCTCAGATTTTCTGCTTATGCTTAATTCAACTGAATCAGATTGCCATCTCAGCAACTCAGCCACAAAGGGTTTGATGGCTCATTGACTTTTTGACTTCTCTCCCCAAACTTAGGAAGTTAACTTCCTGCTTACTTCACTTCCCTTTTGATCTGCAGGATTTCTGCAGTCACTTTCCACTTACCCTGACCAAATCTGGGCTGATTTGGGAACTCCACTCATTCAAGGTCTTTTGGATACAATCTCGAAGCTGCAAAAGGAATGCATTTTTAAACTGTTAATCAATCTCTATTCACTCCCCTTACATCTATAAACAAGAATGCATAGTTTGGTAAACTAAGCAGGGGAAAAACAAAAGACATCAATAGGATTTATCATACAAACCCTTAATTCTACAGGTTTTTGTTTCCTTCAACAGATAAATTCAGACCTGTTTTTATTCTACTCTTAATTCTCAAACATTCTTAACCCAAAGCATTAGTCTAATTATTTTTACACTGTTTATGTACTAAGAAAACTTTAAACTTACACACATTCATAAAGAAACAAAAAATGATTTCAAGAATAAGGTTATAAACAGAGGAACTTGGATTTAAGCCAGACACACTAAAATTCTTATTAACCATTATGCTACATTCCTTGAAGACAAGCAACAAAATAAGTGTGGCCAGAGGAACACCTACATCAGAATCCCTGTGGTGTTTATTAAAGACTCAAACTCTCGCTCAATCCTAGACCTGATGAACACTCTCCAAGTGCAGCCAGGATTTCCATTTTAACAGGCATCCCAAGTAATTACTATGTACCCTGAAGTCTGAGAATCAGAGGACAGCTGTACCTTACAGAAATCAACGTGCATAATGATAGTCCATGAGTCATTTCCTAACACCTCAGTACACATCTAACTTGTTTTCAATGTTTTCTTGGATAAACATTATTTATCCAATATGCTATCCACAAGAGCATGTTGTAAATTCATTAAGGAGTTTATTCCATTTATATCTCTTATGTCAATGTGTTTCAAACTTACTTGACAGTAGCCCAAAGTAAGGTGTATATTCACTTAGTGAGTGAAAGAAGACTTAGCTTCATATGAAGGAACAAAAAATTCACAAAACAATATTTATGGTCACTACATGCCAGTACTCTAGCGGCTTTTAGTCTTTTAATCAGAAAAAAATATGATGTTCTATGACTCACTAAACTAATTTGTGACCACTAATTGGTCAACACCAACAGTTTGAAATCACCATCTTAAAAGATAACAAAGGTTACAGTATTTTACCTTCTTTAGGCAATCAACAGAAAAAGAAATGAGCAATGAGAGCAAGCCCCTGAACTGCAAAAGCACTTTCTGAACAGGGACAATAGAGAGTAAACTTGTAAACAATAATTGCTTATGATGAAAACTGACACAAGCACTTTACCACTTCTTAATATTAATAATCACAAGGGAAAACTGGTTATTAATTTAAGGGTACACAACCACTTATGTTAGGATTTACAACCCACAACAATCATTTATATGCTATCCATAATAACTTACTTAAATTTAAGTTACCAGGTCTATGTCTTTATGCAAAATTTATTTCTAACAAAATTGAGATCAGTAGATAAAAATTAGTTGATAATCTTTTTTTTTTTTTAGAGAGAGAGAGAGAGGAGAGAGAGATAATTTTTTAATATTTATTATTATTTTTTTTAGTTCTTGGTGGACACAACATCTTTGTTGGTATGTGGTGCTGAACCAGGACCGCGCGCATGCCAGGCGAGAGCGCTTGAGCCACATCCCCAGCCCTAGTTGATAAATCAGTTAACTGTTGAGGAAGCAGGACTGATAAAGTCAACAATTTTATCAGGACTGCTTTGGTTCAAATTGTGGGAGAAGTCTAAGAAATTTTTCTTTGGAAGAATGATTCATTTACATACAAGACTTTCCTGATTAATTCTTCAATTCAGAAAGATAAGTATATTTTCAGAGTATTTACCCCTTTTCTGAAACCATCTCTTTAATTAATCTTGGTTTCTGCAAAATTCAGGATAAATTGTAGCAAAGTCTAAAGTTATATAAGAAATTCATTGACTATCACAAACTGAATGATTTCTAATCTTGTAAGTTACATGCTATCTATAGTAACTGAATATTAACCTTATACCTTTTTGTTTCCTGCTTTCTTCATCATCACATATAAAGTATCACTAAAGATAAATATCATCACAATGTAGTCTATATTAGATCTGGAATGGCTTAAGAATTTTAAAAATACCACAATTAAACTGATCAAATACTCAACAACAAAAAAAGACAACACAATCTTATAAAGATTTATTTAAAAACAATATTTGAACCTAGTTTCAATACTCAGCACTGTCATAAATAAATAATTTGTAAATATTTGATTTCATAAAACACTAGTGAAACATAAAAATATGTGAAAAGATCAAAGAATCAAAAAAGCATTAGAACTAGAAAAGATCTTTTAAGAATTGAACACTCAACCAGCTTGGTGGTGCATGCCTGTAATCCCAGAGGCTAGGGAGACTAAGACAGGAGGATCAAAGCCAATCTCAGCAAAAGTGAGGCACTAAGCAACTCAGTGAGACCCTGTCTCTAAATAAAATACAACAAAAACAAAAATAGGGATGGGGATGTGGCTCAGTGGTTGAATGCTCCAGAGTTCAATCCCTGGTATTCCCACCCCCCCCCCCAAAAGAACTGAACACTACCAGATGTATAAATTTTCAATAATGATTTTTTTCACTTTCTTTAATCTCTTCAATGAGGTTGAGCTGTTTCAAGTGGTACATCCCAATTTGGAGCTCTCTATGTAAAATTCTTTACATAGAAATAAAACATGCCTATCCTATTCTAATTAAACTGTCATAGTTTCCCTACAATATGCTGCTATTTCTTCAAGTTTTCCTCAAATATCCTAGGGTCTTTAGTTTTGTCCTACTCTGACAAGGCACCCTAAACAAAAAACTACAGACCAGAATTAATCTTCTGAACAATGTTTTTCAGAAAACTGCGTGGATCAGGGCACACTGTCCCAGTGTAGTTCAGTGGTGGAGCCCTTGCAGAGCATGTGTGAGACCCTGAGTTCCATTCCCAGCATCGTGTTAAAAAAAAAAAAAAAATTAAAAACAGGATAGAAAAAAAATTGAGATGGCTCAGTATACAAAGGTTAACATCTTTTTGTGAGATCTCTCTTTCAGATATTTTGATACACACATATAAATATAAAATTATGAATGCATGAGTAAAATACATTTCTTACTATTTGGAGTAAACAACTTTGAAAGCCACTACTGTGTTACAATGAGAGAAGAGAGAAAATCTCACCCAATATTGTCAAAATACATGCAGAACTTTCAACTACATTGGTCATCAGTGCTGAAAGAAATTAAGGCTTTATGTACCAAATATAGAAATACTTATCTTTCAGAGAAAGAGTCAAAGTGGGTGGTTTAAACAAAGCTGGAACCCAAACACAGAATAGGGAAGGAATTCTGGTGCATATTAAAGTGACAACCAAGAGTTCTCACCTCCTGAAGGGTGCTGGTTCCCCACACATACCAACTGCTACTTCCCCTATGGTCTGTGGACAACAGCTCTCATATAAATATAGCTAAAACTGACTCTGAACAGCTGATAACGTCATAACCTGACAGTTTGGGCAACCGGTTCTTTTAATCAAGATTCTCTTTCCGATAGAACCAGGTTATTTGGAGCATTTTCATATATAATCTCTTAACTCTCACAACAACCTCATGAGGAAGGTAGCACCCAACTTCAAAACTACTTTCTAAAAGTCACACAGCTCCTAAAGTAATTGTTTATTATTTTTACGTTTAACCAACACATCATAATCGCACATATCCATTGGGAATTTTTCAAGTACTAAAATTATTCCGTGCCTCCAATTACCTGTGCAGTGAATGGATGACTACTCACTGGCTCAGGAACAGTCAGCAACAAAGGGGTAACAAGTGCATACTTCAAGATTAACATCTGCCACCTCCAACTAACTGGTGATCAGTCTTCGGGAAAATAAAAGGCGGCTGATAAACTTCCAGTAAGAAAAAAAGACATATCTACGCCCTAACCAAATTTGAGGGTTTCGTCATTTGCTTCACAGCAATAATATCAACATGATCAAAGTTAAGCGTATTATGAATACTATCATTTACCAAAGGTTAATCTTTGGAATATTCCTTTCGAAAGGAAAGGGTGGGGAAGGGAGCAAGAGATGGAGAGAGGCACCCAGCCACGTACTGGCGCTCCCCGACGCCCCTGCCAGGGAGAGGGATCCAGTGCGTCTCAGAGTTCTGCTATCCGCCGTGGCAGAGGCGGCACTCTGTGCAGTTGCACCTGCTGAGTTTTTAGGACGCTCGGTCCCAGGCGGCAGGTCCGGATGCGAGGTTGCAGAGACCCCGGCCGCAGTCTGCCGCCTCGCCACCCCCCCCCCCGCGCCCCTCTGCGCCCAGGCGCGCCCTCCCGCACCTGCCCTGGCCCGCGGCCTGCCCCAGAACCTGGGTCTGCGCGGACGCTGCTCGCCGGCCCTCACCTCCTCGCTGTGCGTGGAAGGACACTTCTTCCGCAGGCGGCCCCAGTTCAGCAGGTTCCCAGTCTGCAGGTGCAGGGTGCGGGCCCGCGCCAGGAGCGCCCCGGCCGCGCGGCTGTCGGTGCCCATGGAAGCGGCTGCCCGAGGAGCCAAGAGGTGACGGGGCGGGCGGGAAGGCGGCTATCTCGTAGGACGCGGTTCCCGAGGCCGCAGGGGCGAGCGCGAGGCTTTTGACCCGCGTGGCTGGAGGCCGATGTGCGCTTCGGCTGGAGGAGGCCGGACGGTGGCGGAGCGGCGGCCCGGGATGGAGGCGCTGAGGCTGCGGCTCCGGCTGCTGCGTCTCTGGCGTCTGCCGCCGCCGCCGGAGAGTTGACTCCAAACTGTGGAAGCTGTTTCCTGGAAGACAATGACTAAGCAGAAATCGTGGCGGAGAAAAGTGCTTCGTAACCGTTACTCGTCCCACGGCGGAGAGGGGCGGGGCGCGAACGGGCAGCCGGACTCCGACCCGAGGGTGACTGGCCCCCGGCCTGCGGCGGGCGTGGCGGCGGGGCGGGCGGGCGCGCGGGCCGAGTGCGCGGGCCGCGGGGCTGGCGGCACAGCGCGCGGCAGGGCTCCCCCTGGCGGCTTGAGGACTGTGCTCCCGACGTAGCCCGCGCCCTCTGCGGTCTCCCGCTCGCGGGCGCGCTCCTCCACCAATGGAAGCAGCGCTGTTGGGTTCCTCACACGCCCCTTTAAAAGGACAGACAGATGAAGGGTCCGCCCAGGCTTTGAAACACCAGATGGTTTTGGCTTTGGCGGGCAGGTTTTAATGCACAAGTGCCCTTTCTCTACCATCTTTAAGAACCTTCCCCCCAAATGCCAATTTTTCTTCATTACATAAACGTCTGTTAATTTACCCTGGTATGGTGTGAAGTCAAAGAATAAGACTTACTCTTTGCCCTTGCAAAGCTTAAGTTGCCGACATGAGGCCTAAGCATATTGTTACCAATATGTCCCCAATGCTGAAGTATAACACCAGAGAAGCACGCTGAGGCAAGTTTGAGTGGAAAGTTGAAGCTTTATTAAAGGACAGCAGAAAAGACTTCTCCCTGGAGGAAGAAAGGGACCCAAGAGGTGGAATCCATGGAAGGGGGAGGTCTTCCTTATTTTATAGCTAAGGTCTACATTCAGCTTTCCCGCATTCCTGTCGCATTCCTGTCCTTTGTTCTGTTATCTTGCAGTGAGGAAATGTAGGTGGAAGGCCCAAAGGGTGGGGGACAGGTGGGCTGAAGGAGTAATCTGGGCAGGAAGGGCTTTTGGATTTGCATTTCCTCTTTTGCTGGAAGCTGCTTTATTAACATTTCCTTGGGATGGGCTCCATCTTCTTCTTACTCAATATTAGACCTGATTTACCTAACTACCTATCTTTAAATCTGGCTTCAATATGATACATTAAGCAGTATTATAAGAAAATCATAGGACAGTTAGTTTCTAGATGTGTTCACATTAAACGCAAATGGCCGAGTTGAGAGAAGACGTTATCACTCATCCTGGTAGAGATGGTTGTGATGTGATTCTTTACTCCCGTTTTCATGTGATAAACTTGATATAACATCAGTTTCAACATTTATTTAGCTTTCCTCAAGAAATCTTCAGTTGTTGGGGGAATCGGATATATTAAATGGCAAAATGAGATTGTCATGAGAACAAAATCTACTGAAAAGAGATGACCTTGACTTGGTAATTAGAGGAAGGTGATATTCTAGAAGGTTAGCAATTTGAGCCTGATGTTGAGCAAATATTTGTTGGCCATATCAACAGAGTTAAGAGTTCATTGATGAGAAGGGTAATGCTAGAAGCAAGAACAAATATGGGCTTCTTTAGTGAATCTAAGCATTTGATTCTTAGGCTGAATTTGCTGTACTATCACATCTTGACTTTTTTAGTCTAGTACTTGGCTCATAGCAAACATTAAGTAAGTGAGAACTCCTAATACTAATACCTCTATGTTTTCCCCTTATGAAGCCAGATTTAAAGTTAGGTAGTCAGTGTAGTTAGGTAAATCGGGTCTAATACCGAGTGAAATCTAAAATGGAGGCCAAGCTGAGAATGACTCAGGGAAAACACAGGACAATGGAATGTTAATGAAGTCCCATAAAGGCCCTAGGCCAAAGTCCACCTCAAAGAAGTGTTAATAAACAGCCCCCAACAGATTTGGAGATAGCCCATCCCAAAGAAGTGATAATGAAGTCCTTCCTGCCCAGATTACTTGTTTGGCCCACCTGTGTCCCAACCCTTCCCCCTTCATCAGCAAAACTATAAAAAGGGGAGACAACTGCACTTCCACGGATTCCACCTCTTGGGTCCCCTTCTTCCTCTGGGAGAAGTCTTTTCTGCTGTCCTTTAATAAACTTCTACTTTCTACTCTGACCTTGCCTCGGCGTGCTTCTTTGGTGTTATTCTTCAACATTGGGGAAGCAAGGACTCGTCACCGGTCAACAGCGGTATCACTTACAGGTCAGTTCTCACAAGGTTGGTAAATTCATAACATGATTTCACAGCAAGCATCATATGAACTTTCTTGTGGTTCACAGCAATTCATTTAAGTAACTTGTTGAAAATCTCAGCTAACAGTAGATATAGGTCCTTCAACTTTAAACTCTTTACCCTTCCATATTACAGGTAATTTAAATTCTTGAATGTGTTTGTGCATGATTTATATGCTTTGAATGCCTGAACAGCTTTAATTTACCCATATTATACTTAATGATAGCCTTGCCATAACACCACAATTTTGGGATGAGGAAAATTAGTTTATTCTGAGGATAAAACCAGGGAATAGAAATCAGAGGAACATCATTATATAGTTATTTTGAATGAGTCCTTTTTCTCCTGTCTAGGAACCAGGAGTAATGTTTAAAACACTTCCATCTTTGGGAATCATATAAATTTTGTGTTTAGGTATGTAAGGAAAGAAGCTACTGAAGGAAATAAAGAGAGAAGAGGCGGCTCAACAGTACCACAGGTTTATTGGGGACAAACCTGTGGAGGGGCACCCAGTGGAGACTGAGACCCATCTTCTGCTTACAGCCTGGGGTAGTTATAGGGGCTTGAAAGGAGTAGGGAGATTTTTGAGGTTAGGCCATTGCTAGCAGATTGTCAGGGAAGGTCCTTGTGGTTATCACCTCTATTCTTTGAGGTAATCACTGGTTCATGTTGAACCAGGTGTTTTCAGGATTTCAGTCCCAGATAACAATTTCCTTTCTTTGCATAATGATGGAGTATTGTCAGGGCTCATGTTAGGCTGAGTTAGTGACCATGAGGTGACTCTTATTCTAAGATGGAGGATATGTTTCAAAACGACATTGCCTCTGTCAAGTCCTTCCTAATAAGATGCTTTAAATTTTTTTTTGCAAATGCTATGTAATCATTGACCATTTTTAAAAATTCTCCTTGACACATTATCTGCTACCACTCTTTATTCTCTTCTTTGAAAGAATTCTTGCTTTTCCTGGAATATACCCTACCAGCGTCCCAAAGTATTTGATCATAGAACACTTCTGAAATCCTGGTGTACTGTTGGAAGCCCAACAGGTTGTCAGGGAAGGGTCCTTGTTCTTTCATCTTTCTCTTAATAGTATTTCTCCTATGGTGCCTCTAGAAATTTGTATCTCCTATGCTTTTAGTTGTGAATAAATGTCTTCCTTAAAGATTCATCTAATACTAGATGATGAAAGAAATTACCATCAAATGCATTTGAAATTTGCTAATACTTGCTAATTCTGTACAGTTATGTTTAATATCTGACTAGTGTTAAACCAACTTTGAGATTTCTTTAAATTGTCTAATGTTGGTTTGAGGCAGAGAAATTTAAAACCAAGTCTAATCTGTCAGTACACAATAGAATGTGGAGAATTGGGTTCCATTTGACTGTCCCCAAATATGGTTTCATGCCAACATGCACACAGACTGAAGACAGAAAACATATTTGCCATTAAATGAAGAATTACCATCTTTCTTTTAGAGAGAACCTGAGGCTGCTGGGAAATCATGATCCCAGAGTCCTAATAAGGCTGAAATAGTGAACCATAGAAGGACCTCTGGTAAGCCACGAACTTTCCTCGGTGTTGAAGTCTCACTTGTGGAGTGAAGGAACTAGAATGGGTGGTACTATCTCCCTATGGCTGGCTCATCTGCCAAAAAGAAGGAATAATTGGCAACTGAGAAAATGGAGTTGTGAAAGGTTTTATTATCATAAGAGTTGAAATTCAAAAATAAAATATAGTATAATATTTAGAGATACTATTTGTTTCTATTAGACGATATTGAGTTGAGATAGTCATATTTGCCTATTAATACTATTTCTGATGTTGAATCATCAAATGCAATTTGTTTAGTAGGAATTGAAGACTGGTAGCTGCCTATGCACCTGTGGGTTATCTTGGTTTTGAGGCAGGGGGATTATAAATCTACTTTTTAAGCTGATCTTTCAGGGTTCTCCTATGCTCACTATACTTTGAGAACCATTTTTTTGTTTGTTTGTTTGTTTTCTTTTTTGGTATCCGTGATTGAACTCAGGGGCACTTAACCACTGAGCCATATCCCAAGCCCTATTTTGTATTTTATTTAGAGACAGGGTCTCACTGAGTTGCTTAGCACCTCACTTTTGCTGAGACTGGCTTTGAATTCTTGATCCCCCTGCCTCAAAGCCTCCCAAACTGCAGGGATTACAGGCATGCACCACCACATCCATTTTGAGAATCATTGGTTTTATATGTGTATTTTCTTTGACATCTGACCTCAAAGACTTGATTTGTTAAGGGCCCCAATTATCTTGCCCAACATTTCTTCCTTAAAAAAAAAATACACACACAGACACATATATAGCACACCTGTAATCCCAGCTACTCAGGAGGCTGAGGAGGGAGAATCGAGTTCAAGGCCAGCCTGGGCAATTTAGTGAGACCCCATTAAAAAAAAAAAAAAAAAACAAAACTAAGCCAGGCCTGGTGGCAAGTGCCAGTAGTCCCAGCTTCTTGGGAGCCTGAGGACGGAAGATTGTTTGAACCCACAAGTTTAAGACCAGCCTGGGTAATAATATGGTGAGACCCTGACTCAAACCAAAACAACCCCCAAAACATTTTTATTATAGATATGTAATTTTTTGCAGCACTTGTGGAATATGCAGAAAAGTAGAAAGAAGAAAAATCATCTCTACTACTCAAAGATAACTACTTTATCAAAATACATATTGTGGGATTGGGGTTGTTGTTCAGTGCTTGCCTGACAAATGTGAGGCACTGGGTTCGATCCTCAAAACCACATAAAATATAAAGTAAGGGCTGGGGATATAGCTCAATTGGTAGAGTGCTTGCCTTGAATGCTGGGTTCAATCCCCAGCACCAAAAAAAAAGTATGTGTGAATATATATATATATATATATATATATATATATATATATATGTGTGTGTGTGTGTGTGTATATATGTATATATACACATATATATATATTATATTATTTAATATATAATAAGATAAAAAAGTAAACAGATTAAATTCACCTTTAAAAAGTATATATTGTTACATGACTATTACTCATAGTGTCATAATAATTGCATATCTTCTTAACATCATAGCAGACATTTCCTCATATTATTAAAAACTTTTTAAGCATTAATAACATTTTTTTGAGACAGGAACTCATTAAATTGCCCAGACTGACCCTGGACTTTTGATCCTCCTGCCTCAGTCTTCCAAGAGGTGTGTGCCACCACACCAGGCTTTGTATTATTAACATTTTTAAACCAGCATTTTTCTTATGGCTATTCATCATAGAAAAATTAAATATACACAGAAACAGAAAGAAAATAAAGTCCATAACCCACCATCCAAAATAGGATGTGTATCTTTGTCTAAGCTTCCTTCCTTCCTTCCTTCCATTCTTCCTTCCTTCCTTCCTTCCTTCCTTTCTTTCTTTCTTGTGGTGCTGGAGATTGAAAATAAGGCCTGGCATGTGCTAGCAAGCACTCTATTACTGAGCTAGCCCTCTAATCCCTGTTGTTGTTTAATCTATATTCTATCTATAATTGTCTTTATTTCCTTTAGTTCTTTTATTTATTTATTTATATATAACAGCGGAATGCATTACAATTCTTATTACACATGTAGAGCACAATTTTTTATATCTCGGTTGTATACACAGCATATTCACACAGTTCGTGTCTTCATACATGTACTTTGGATAATAATGATTATCACATTCCACCATAATTAATTACCCCATGCCCCCTCCCTCCCTTCAGTTCTTATTAGATTAAAATTAGGGGGTTAAGTTGGCAATGCCTAGAGAATGGGGCTTGGACTCCGCCCTCAACCACAGCAGTTCTGTCCTGGTGTATTTTGTTTGTTTGCACATCTTCATAATATTTAGTTTGGACAAAGGACTCGTCCGTCAAAACTTGTTTAAAAATCCTTGGCTTAAATAAATTATAACATTCTTTTCCTCTTATTAGCCCAGGAACCACAGTTCCTCATTTGTTAATAAGAAAGAAGTTTTGCTGGCCTCCTGAAAAGAATCATTACATACTAGGAAAATTTCTACCTCCTTAGTTTCCTTGAAATTTAATCATAGATCCAGCTGTTTCTCTGCAATGTCTTGACATGTAGCATTCAGTTTGTTTGTATTTGTATTTCTTTCTAAGATTTGTTCAGTTCATGCTGAGATTTGCTAGCTGATCATAAAACAGCTCTGTAGTGATGTCATCTTGGAGATTAGATGGTTGTACTATGAGGTTGGAGTCGGGCCCAAACTTGCCTTTTGGGAGTTTAGTGGAAAAAGGAGCACTGGCAGGTTTCATTTGAACATTCACCATTTAAAAACTGTTTGTTAAGAACAAATTAGGATGCATCTAAAATTTAGTGCATTTGAGCATAAAGAAGAAAAAAAGTATTAAGTACCCATTATGTACAATGGGCTGTGCTAGGGACAGATTTGGGAGAAAAACAAAGACTACACTGTCTTCTCTTAGGGAGTTTGGATCAGAAGTCTAAGAAATAATTAAATTAGCCTAACATTTAGAGGTTCATAAATGTTTGTTTCCTACTGAAAATAAAGAGAACTTATGAGCCATTTTGACCTTGCTGGAAATAAATTTAGTCAGACTTGCTATTTGTGACCTGAATCTGGATTCTTTGTAGTTTATCTATTAATGGTGCATTAGACAGAAGACCAACAATAAATTCTGTAATAACTGTTACCTAGTTATATGTTAGGTAACTTTTTAAAAGAAGCAAACTGGCCAAAGAAAGGACACACTTTTGTCTATATACTTTGCAAGTGCTATTCTCTTAATCTAGAACACTTTTCTTCCTGTCAGTGTACTCCCCTTTTCTGTGGTTAACCATTTTTTTTTTCTTCCATACTGGGGGTCAAACCCCAGGGCCTCCCACATGCTAGGTAAGTGCTCTACCAGTGAGCTACATCTAAAGTTACTTCCCTACCTTTTAAGTTTTGAGATAGGCTCTTGCTAAGTTGCTCAGACTGGCCTTGCCCTTGTGATTCCTCTGCCTCAGCCTCCCTAGTAGCTGGGATTACAAACATGTGTCATGGAGACCAGCTGGTTAACTGATTTTTAAAGTCCCTGTTTAGAGTGTGAATTTTTTGGAAAACACTTTTAAGTCTGGGTTATACATCCCTCTTTTGTGTTTTCCTAAAACATCTTGCCATTAAATGAAGAATTACCATCCTTCTTTTAGAGAGAACCTGAGGCTGCTGGAAAATCATGAGCCCAGTCCTAATAAGGCTGAAATAGTGAACAACAGAAGGACCTCGGGTAAGCCATGAACTTTCCTTGGTGTTGAAGTCTCACTTGTGGAATGAAGGAACTAGAATGGGTGGTACTATCTCCCTATGGCTGGAGCATAAGAAGCACTTTTACTTTACTGTATCGATCTATTCATTATGGCTGGGGAGAGCTGTGATATGAGGTGAGAGGCAGAGATTTGGGGAGAGACACAGACCCAGGGATGAGGGCCTGGGAGAAGAAAAAGCCCTGCTTTCTGAAGCTGGAGGCTGAGTATTGGGAGCTCAATGTTCTCATACAAGGAGCTGATGTCACAGCTGGACAGTCTGGTTGTGTCAGGACAACCTGGAATATATCTTGTTCTGAATCTGGAACTAGTCACCCAGATGACTTCAATTTTATGAGCAATATTATGTATTTTTTTAGTGAAAAAGCCTATTAAAAACAAAAACACAACTTGTCTCTTGATGCCAGAGATTGAAAAAGTTAAACTCTCAGTGTCATCTGAACAGTGGAATTTCCAGAGCACAAGGAAAGAGTGACTTCTTTTTTTTTTTTTTAAAGAGAGAGAGAGAATTCTTAATATTTATTTATTTTTTTTGTTTTTGGCGGACACAACATCTTTGTTTGTATGTGGTGCTGAGGATCGAACCCGGGCCGCACGCATGCCAGGTGAGCGCGCTACCGCTTGAGCCACATCCCCAGCCCGAGTGACTTCTTTTTGAAAGTATTTTGAGTCTATAGAGCTGTTGAAAAGGAAGCTTGCATGAGCCACCCAGTTTGGAATACCCCAGGTATGTCGAAGAAGTGGACTGACCACTTCTCACCTGTCGTGCGGCTGTCTCATCCTTAGAGCGGGGATCAGACTTTTATGAGAGCCACTAAAATTCACAGGTGCCTCAGTAGCACTTATTTATACATGCCCACATGGACTTTACAGATCAGATATGTTGTAGCAGGGCAGTCATGAAGTCCGTGCTTAGTCTTGTTCTGCTTTCTGAATATACCAAATTCCTTCCTGGCCCATAGGTTCTTTGCCTCTTTCCTTCCCTTGGGCCCCTTCAAATCCTCTCCCTCTCCCATTGAGCCTTCCCAAGTAACTCTGCTGCTCACAAATCTCCCAGTTTGGGGAAATGTCAAGACATTCGTAATTTGTACTGAAGTGGTCAAGGTAGGACTATATGATGCCTCTGGCATCAGCTTTTGAGGCCCTTCACCTGCTTCTGTCAATTTCCTGAGCTTGCCGTACTTCATCTCACTTAATTTCTCTAAGCCATCAGTTTCCAAAATGTAAAAGAAGACTTGAGTAGAACCCCTGTGGTAAGGGGTGAGGCATTTACCAGAGAAATGGATGTAGCTGCTGGGCATAGTGCCTGACACACACCAGCCCTCCTAGGCCAGTTCTGCATAACAGAGTTTTAGAAGTCACCCTTTGCCTCTGGGTCTCATGGTGTTCCCCTTGTGATGCTGGCATTGGATGTGGCCTTGTTATACAATGAAGTTAGTAATCTAGTGTGTATGTCCTTCCATAATGGGGAGGATCCCTGCTGGGATACAGAATAGAATGTGCTGGAGCAGTTTAATCACAAGCTTATTTATTAACCAAAGCAGGGAAAGTTTGGCTGAGACCCTAACTGGCATTTGGGCCCTTGGTCTTTATTTACCTTATTGCCTGCTTCCTCTTGGTCCTGTAGGTTTTTCTTAATGCAAGAAATGAATCCAACCCAAACACAATGATGAGGGCTGGCAGGGGTGGCTGGGGACCATCCTCCTCATTCCATTATCACATGTCCTAATAGTGCTCCTAGGTTCTTGGTACTGACTCCTCCTCCTCCTTGGCCCCAGGAAGGCTGCAGAGATTTTTTATGAGATTAAAAAATTAACTATTCGGGCCAGGTGCAGTGGCGCACGCCTGTAATCACAGCGGCTTGGGAGGCTGAGGCAGGAGGATTTCGAGTTCAAAGCCAGCCTCAGCAAAAGTGAGGTGCTAAGCGACTCAATGAGACCTTGTCTCTAAATAAAATACAAAAGAGGGCTGGGGATATGGCTCAGTGGCCGAGTGCCCCTGAATTCAATCCCTGGTACCCCCTTCCCAAATGAACTATTCCAAAGATTTCACTATAAGGAAACCAAAACTGATTAGGGCAGAGAAGTGGCATCTCAGTCAATACTTTGAATTTGGGCTGCCTGGTCTCTGAGCTTTACTGTCAGAGATGAAAGAAACAGCAATGTGAGCTGTGGGGATTCTTGGGCTTGTGTCGCCACTGTGGTCAGAGACGGGCCAGTCTTTGCACGGGAATTTTTATTTTTACAATTGAGTTCTCAATTGTTCAATCAAAAGTAGCTGGAACTATGAGGTGGTGGGTGGGGTTACATGAAAAAACCTGAATTCTGGGCTATGGGATCAGGATTTAGTCTTGATATAAGCCCAGTGACAATAGGACATGGGAAAATTCTTTTGAAAACATAAACCCCTTTGATCTGGGCCAGGCATTCCCAGACTAAGAGTTGCTAACATTTGCTAACCACTCACTGTGTACTAAGCAGGCCCTGTGCTGCGTTTGACAAGCATTTTTTAACTTAGTCTCATAACAGCCCTTCAGGGTGGGTATTTTATTCCCACTCTACAGACTCAAAACTGAGATGCTGAGAGCTTGGTAACTGGCCCAAAGTCAAATAACTAGAAATCGGCAAAATTGGAACTTGAACCCAGGTCTGACTGATGCCAAGGTCTGTCCGTGTAGAATAGAGGAGAAAAGTCATCATACTCCTCTTCTCCCCACTCAGTGAATCATTGAAAACAGTTGTGTTCCATTTTCCCTTATAGCATAGTTGACTGCCTTCCAACTCCAATATCTGAGGAAGCAGCATGGATTTCGGAAGAATCTGAGAGGCAGGCTCCAGGTTGGGGACACAGCCCAGCAACATGGAATTGATTATGGCCTGATCTTCGTAGAAATAAGATACAAACCAATACCTGTACTGTGGCAAATGGGCGTGGAGAAGCAAGCGTCCTCATCAAAGGAAACGTACCTGCTCAGTCTGGATTTGCCTGTTTGTAGAAACCAACAACTGTAAAGGCCTTTGTTGAGACTTCTGCCCTGTGACCCAGAGGGAGAAAGTTTGTTTGGGGCAGGAATGTTTGGGTTGGGCTGTATCCAGGGCTGAGGTCAAGGTTGGGTACAACCCAGCCTATGTGCTTTTCAGATTAGTTGGCTTTTCTTTTACCTGCCCCCCCTCAGGGTTTTAGCCAGCATCTAACCCAACCCTTTAAAGGCTCTGGTAACATCCAGGCCTGCGAGATGGCAGAATGTGCTCAAAGTTGCAGTTTGGCTTAGAGTTGGAGCTAGAACTGCAGTCCCCTGGTGCATTTCCTTTACCCTGCCAGGCCTTGTAACCCCTACTTGTTTCTGGCAAATTGACACATTGAGAGCTTTGGGTGAGGGAATCTGCATTCTCAGTGTCTTCTGCTGGCGCTTTACTGTTTTTGTGTTAAAGTTTCTCTTCCAGGAAGAGAAATTTTAGTAGGTGTGGCTATTTGTTGCATTTTTGCCTCCTTTTGTTCCCTGGGAACTGTGTGGTGATTGTGGGTGAGCAAGTGAGAGTGCAGCCCATGGATGCTCTGTGCCTGACCTGATAAGGGTGCCTGAAGGGGTCCGTCAGACCAGCAGGTTACTCATTCAGCCAGTGTTTGTTAAGCTTTTGCCCAGAACTAGAGGCAACTGTAGTAAATACTACAGCTTTTGCTGTGGGGACACTGACACACAGTCAGGCAACCATTCTACAGTGAGGCTTCTTCAGCTGGCCTCAGGGTGTTCCAGAAGCAGTGCTGATGGTGTCTAACCCAGGGCTGCTCAGGGAGGATTCTATAGGGAATACTTAGGGAGCTGGAAACCAAAAAAAATATGCTGTGGGACAGGTGTAGGTTGAGAAGCCCCAGATTAGAGAGCTCATCACACCTAGTTTAGTGCCTGGAGCAAGAGCTGGAAGAGGGGCACAGGATGGAGGGGAAAGCAGAACCAGGTCATGTGTGTCTCAATGAAGACTTGGACATTTTCATGAGAGCAGCAGGGCCTGAGACCTTGGTCCTATCTCTTTCTTTCAATCTAAGCATGTGAGAGACAAACTGAATCCAAGGTGAATCCACAAAGTCTTTCTAAGAGCTCTGGGAGCATGACCTCTAGGCCAGAGATAATAGCTAACCTTGGACCTTCACAGTGAACACCAAACCAGCTTTTGACTTTCGGCATGATTCAGTTTCAGAAACTGGAGCAAGGGAAGCTCTGGGGCATCCTTCTGCTCTGTTCTTTATTCCCTGCCATAGGTTTGGACAGGAAGTAACTAGATGGCATTACTTGGGACTAATGTTGTCACCAGCCATGCTGTAGAGAAGGGTTCAGACCTTGAAAGCTAATGCCACATCTTGTGTAGCTTTTAGTTTTTCTAAACAGGACTATCTTCTTCTAAGTTTTTATTATGAAAGTAATAAAAATTATTTAAAAGTTAAACAGCCCAGAAGTACATACAATAGAAAGAATTTCCTGCCTCCTCTCATAATCTCACTTTCCCTCCCACAAAACATTATCTTTCCAGATTCTAAAAGATATGTATATGTATACATTTCCTGTAGTACTGTCCTTCACCCAAGTAAAAACAGGCTCTCAGGACTCTCAAAATGTCCCCCAGTTTTTCCTGGAAGTCCCTAAGATGGTGCATTAAGTGTCCACATGCCTATGTGTTGGATGTAGCTCCGCCTAGTGACTTCTCTGATTCTCTTCCCCCATCTTGTTCCCACTCCTGTGTGTCTGAGGTTCACAGAGCTTGGAGGAGTTCATGGAGGTCAAACACTAACACCATGCCCCAGGTGCTGTCTCCAGCTATCTTCTCCGCTCCAGGCTTTGGTAGGCAGAGTGAGATGCTGGGTTTCAGGCAGAAGTGGGGAGAGGGCCTCTCTTCATTGTATATCAGTAACCTTTGTCATCTGAGTCCCTCAAGTTGCTCTACTTAGATCCTGAGTCTCAGAGACTCTCTACTGAATCTCCTTTCAGCTTCTGATGGATTGTCTCATCTAAAAAGCCCAATAGGATTATTTTGAAAGCTTTTAGATTATAATAGAAACCAAACAAATTGGTGTTCCTCCTATTTCTATTGTGTGCTTTAAGCCTTCTCTGATTGCAGTAGGAGGTTTCAGAGTTACAGCTTTTGCAACATGATTATTGAAGCAAGGGGCAGTCAGAATTTATAAGCTAAGATGGCAGTTTGAGAAGAAGAAGGACTCAACTTACCCTTCTGCATACACTCTCTGAGAGGAGCCAACCAGGTGCACCAGTGTTCTTCATGTGGCTGTGAAGACAAAGGGCAGCCCAGCTGGCTGAGTGTCTCTCTGTGTGTGCGTGAATACATTGATTTTCTGAAACTCATCTCAGCTACTTGCTGTCTGTAAGCTCATTCAGATCTTTGATTGGGGTCTCTGGGGTTTCCAAGTGGAGGTCACTTGGGAAGTGTATGGCAGGAAGGGTATGGCAGGAGGCCCCTGACCTTTGGTTCTGGTCTTAATGGTAGCAGTATCAATGTGCGAGGAGACATCCTAGGTGAGTACACCACCTGAGCAGTAACTAGGGTTTTTATTGTCATTTTTTATTATACCAGGTAGAAATTCTTTGTCATAAAATTGAGAAATAGCCATGTCTCTGGGCAAAGAAGCAAGCCAGGAATCACAGGTATGATAGGATGGAAAGAAAATGTGTTGAAAAGAATATAGGAGCTAGTGGCGACAGATATGGGCAAATCTCAATTCTGCCCCTACCAGTTATATGATCTTGAATCTGTGCCCCAGTGTAATCTTTTTAATTAGAGTTATGGTACTGATATGTAGAATTAATTGACATGAAATGCATTTCATCTGTGTGAACACTCCTGACATGTCTGTTCTTATTTTTGAAAAAGTAGGTGTATGATGGGCAAACATACCACTTTAATAACTAATTAAAGACTTGTTTTATTTACAACCAATATGTAGATCTTAATGTTCTCTGGTAATTTCAGGTTTCTTCATCCCAGCTCTAAATGGTTGACGACAACATTCACCAGTTGGGCATGAAGGTGCTTGGCCAGTTAACACTCAGCCAACCACTTAGCTCTTCCTTTCAACAAGCTGTAATTATGTCATTGCTATATTTCTTTAGAATGGTACCCTTAATATCCATCTCTTCATACTTTCATCAAAACATTGAAAGCTGATTCCACTGACCATGGTGATTATATACCTGTAATCCCAGCACCTTGGGAGCCTAAGGCAGTATGATTACAAGTTTAAGGTCAGCCCTCAGCAACTGAGGGTCAACTTAATGAGACCCTGTCTCAAAAGTAAAAAAAGACATAATTTTTAAACAAAAGATTGGGGTTAACTGTGGTTGTAATTCAGTGGTAAAGCTGGGTTAAATCCTGAGTACAAAAAAAAAAGTTGATTCTGAGAAACTTCTTTTTAATTATAAATATTTTTGATACCTGTGTTGAAACTTACCCTGCAACTAATGATATCAGATTGGTATTTCTTAAATATTTTAGGCATCAACTACATACTCACAATGACATTAGATAACACACCAAAACTATGTTTAAATGTTTGTGGCCTAGAAACTGACAGGTAGCTTGACATAGAAGGACCAAATGTAGGAATTAAATCATCTCCTATGGCTATTTACAGCATCTGAATATGAATAGTTTCCCATTTTCTTCTCCAGATCCTTCTGGTAACTACTGGATAGTCAACAGGCATAATCTCAGCAAGTACCAGTCAGGATCCAGCTGGTGAAGGGGCAATCCTTTTAAGAATAAAAATTTAAAAATCAGGGAAGTAGTCAGGAAACAAATGGCCCCATCAGAGCAGCTGGTGAAGAGGTAGCTCTGGATCTGAGGTGTTAACATATTGGTTAGAAGCTGAAAGGGAGTTCCAACCCATCCATAGGGAGGCCTCTTGCTCATTTTAGACCTGCTTATCTGAGTGTAGGAAGCCAGAAATACACTCAAAACATCCTTCTTGCCCAACTCTGAGATTGTAGAATGTGAAACAAAATGTCACTCTCTAGCATTGCCTGAATCTTGGAGAGATGAAACTTTTGCTGTGGAAGAGGCATGGTAAGAGGAGACAGGTGCCGGATACCCAAAGGGCTGAGACCCTGGGGTGGATTTAGGTATGAGCAACAGGTAGGATGAGCATCACCTGCCTTCTGTGCTATCAGCCAGCTCCAGTTGGCCTGAGTTTCTTAGCATTCTCAGAATCACTGGGTTGTAAGAAGGAAGTTTCTGCAAAAATCTAGCTTAATGGATTGGGCAGTTTTAAAAAATGAGTGTCAAGCTCTTAGTTAGAATGTCATTATTGTAGCCAACATAAAATAATAATCAATGTATTCTTCACCATTGGCTGCAGGAAACAGGGCTACACTAATGAGTGGGTTCAGCCCTCTGAGGTGACATAATTGGCATTTCAATTAAATAGCTTCATGGCCTATACCCAAATCCTCCCTGGGCCTCTGTTAACCAAGTGGGCACCGGTTCTGTCCTGCCAGGAGCTCCTGCAGCCCTAACTAGACTAGATAGGGATCTGATCCAAGCTCCATCCCCCAGAAGAGCCTGTGTCCTTCAGAACCTCAAGACCTTCAGTGGCTCTAGGGCCCCAAAGCTTACATTCATAATCCATGGGCTATACAATGCCCAAAGCCAAACAGTTCAGGACCACTCATTCATGGCCTCCCAAGGGCATCTCTTATTAGCAGACTCACTGTCAGAGTCAACTATGAGCCTTGAAGCCCCTGGGCAACAAAGGGTTACAGGATTATCAAAGGATTAGGGTGCTTTGCTGAGTGAGCACATGTGGAATACTTTCTGCCAGAGAGATTTTTCTGAAACAGATCTGATCCTTCTGCCCCTTTAGGGCTTCATATCTCCTACATCTGGGTTTGGAAAAGTGTTGCCCAGCCCTCCTCTCATCAGACTCATGGTGGGGGGATACTAAAATGCAAATTCCTGAGTTCACTCCCTTGACCTACTGAAACCAAATTTCTGCATTCAGGGTTTAGAAACCTAAAATTATAACAAGCTCCCCCAGTGATTCTTAATGCTTACTGAAGTTTAAGAATCAAAGTACACCACAGGATACACCACAGCCTGCTTAGCCTGGAGTACAAGGCCTACCAGGATATGGCTCTGTCACTATCTTGTCTTCTTCCCTGGAAGAACCTATTTAGCCCAAGTGATTGTGGTCAGCAGGCTGAGTTACTCCATGCTGTATAGAATAGCAGTGCCCAGTCTGGAATCACTCCATTTTATAAAGCAGCAGTTTACCCTGAGTTACTCTGTTTTGAGTGCAAGTGCCAAGGCAGAGTGACTTGGTAACCTCTCTGGACAAATTGGTAACCACCAGCTGTTGGATATCTAGAACTTTCTGAAAAGAATAACCCTCAGCTGCACAGCACAATCATAAGGCATGAACTGATGAGCAAATTAATTGTGCTAATAAAAAATGACCATCTGTGAACTTAGTGAATTAAATCAGAGGCACACAGATGCATGGGCATCTCAAACACATACTAGGGAAACCAGGCCTGTGAGCTTATCAGACACACCAGACCATCAACTGATGCAACCCCCTCAATTGGAACACATAATAGGAAGGGCACCTAAGGCAAGGGTACATTGGCACACACTGTCCCCTTATCACAGTGAATGCTGCACAAGGTTCACAGGCTACAAACTTTCAACTCTTTAAAAAAATTAATTATTTGTTCTAATTAGGTCTATATGACAGCAGAAAGCATTTTGATTCATTGTACATAATTGAAGCACAACTTTTCTTTTCTTTGGCTGTACCTGATGTAGTGTTATACCATACATGCAGTCTTACATGTACCTAGAGTAATGATGCCATCACATTCCACCATCTTTCCTCTATCTATGTTTCCTCCCCTCTCTTTCCTCCCCTTTGCCCAATCACAGTTCCTCCATTTTTCCCATGCCCCCCCCATTATGGATTGGCATCCAGTTATCAGAACATTTGGCTTTTGTTTTTTGGGGATTGGCTTACTTTGCTTAGTGTGATATTCTGCAATTCCATCCATTTATCTGCAAATGCCATGATTTTATTGTCTTTCAACACTGAGTAATATTTCATTGTGTATATATGCCACAGTTTCTATCCATTCATCTATTGAAGGGCATCTAGGTTGGTTCTACAGTTTAGTTATTATGAATTGAGCTGCTATAAACATTGATGTGGCTGTGTCCCTGTAGTATGCTGATTTTAAGTCCTTTGGGTATAGACCGAGGAGTAGGATAGCTGGGTCAAATGGTGGTTCCACTCCAAGAAATACTCCAACTTTTTCCTGGGACTTCAGCTAAGCTCCATCTCCTTGCTTGTGTGGCCTACTTGAAAGCTGCCTGCTGTGGGGACTTTCCCCTGAACAGCTCTGCATCCTGAGTCCTTAGGGCCAATTCTTAATTTTATCTGACCACGGGCAGTGATTCTTTTGCATTTTTTTTTCAATTGCCTCATAATATTTGTTTATTTATTTATTTGCAGTTGGTTTGTTTGAATGAAGAGATACTACAAATGGTTTATATAACTTCATTTTCTTTTAGGTAGGCCTTTCCTCCCCCTATCTATGCCTTCTAAAAAACTGGGTCATATATCCTACAGAGTTTTCCACAGTTTAAAATTAGCTGACTCTTTTGCATTTTTATTTGCTCTCTGCCTTTTCTTGTGGTGCAAGCTCTTGAAGCTCTGTGGTCACTGTTAACTCTTTCTTAGCTTTTCAGTAAATTATATATCATTGTTTAAAGTTGATGTCTGGTTGAGTGTTATAAATACGAGTAATTAATACTGAAATGGAATAGAAGAACCTGTGATTGCCCTGCTCCTGGCTACCAAGTGAACCATGAGTATTTGGTGAACTAATGACATTGAACATGATGTAGCATGTGAATTTATTTTTAGTCAATAAATTCTAACATTGTGGAAAGATACAAATGTGTTCTGTCTGTATTAATGGTGAAGCTCACTCACAACACTGATGCACCTCTCAGAACTTGCCAGGTTGTTTCTGTCTCTTACTCCCATGCCACTCCTTGCTTAGAACACTCTCCTACTATATTGCCCTTTCTTCCCTCTTCCTTGCTATTCTTTTGTTCAAAAATTAGCTTAGTTACATCTCCTTTGGGTTAGGCATGCGTCCTTCACTTGCCTCTTAGTGGTACAAACACTAAATCATAACATCTGGGTATTTGTCTTTCTCCCACTGGACTGTAAGCCCCACAGAACAGGAACCATGTCTTGTGCTTGGTTCCCTAGTGCATGCTGTGCTTCTTGGCCCTCAGTTGGGGCTCAGAGACAGAAGGAAATAAAGTTCTTAAGTTAAAGATAGCAGAACTTTGAGTGCAGTTGAGTTGAGTATGTGTCCTTAACAAAACCTGAATGAGAGTGCTCTTAAATTCTGACCTCAGAACAGGGATTACTAAAGAAGAATGAATCTGGGCTATGAGATTAACCATGTACATTTTAATGGAGATTAAATTAGGTGTAATAAATGGGACAAATTACAAATAGAGGTATAATCACAGGGTGGTCCTTTTCTAACTTCAAAAGCACACTGGGGAAAGGTGCTGGGGTCGGACTGAGGGGAATTTGGATGTGTGAGCTGCAGCTGGAAGTGGGGGCTGAAATAAAGAAAGTTATCTTACCCCAGAACCTCCAAGGAAAGAGGAAGCAAGGGCCTGAGTCAGCACTGGCAGGTCAACCAAGGGTCAGTGCTGCCAAGATCGAGTAACCACAACAAGTCCTACAGGCAGTGATTGGAGTTGTGGCCACAAACGGCACCATCACTGAGGGTCAGGAGCCAGGCAAAACTGAGCCGAGCTGGGCTTTGTGGCTCAGGCCTGTAATCCTAGCGGCTTTGGAGGCAGAGGAAGGAGGATAGCAAGTTCAAAGCCAGCCTCAGAAACTGGCTGTCTCAAAATAAAAAATAAAAGGGGCTGGAGATGTTGCTCAGTGGTTAAGCACCCCTGGGTTCAACAACAGCAGCAACCCAACAAAAACCAAAACTTGGCTGAGAGTGGTGAAGAATTTGGAAAGGCAGGGCTGGCACTGCTCTCCAGGAGATCTTCGGCCAGCTTGGAAGGCCTTGTCTAGGACTGTCCACTAAAAGGTAGCAACATAAATATGGGAGTGTGGCTGTCTGGGCCTGGGGCCCAGGACCTCCTTGATAAAATTCTTACCAACCTCCTTTGTGACTGTGATTGACAAAGGCCTCCTGTGGTTTTAAAGAAGACTATCATCTCTCTTTCTTCTCTTACTAACCATAAATGGCCCCTTCTTTAACTTTTGCTTTCTCAAAATGAAGTTAGAAGATGAAATGGTGGGCATATGAGTTGGCATGTTTGAAACTTTATCTAAAAGCTAGGAATCTTTTTCTGATGGAAGAACAGTGTCCCTAAATGCCCAACTCCTTTACTTTCACGGGCCTTTCAACCTTAACCAAACAAGAAGCCGGTGTCTGGCCTCCCTGTATGAACTGAGGCTGCTCCCAGAGGTCCAGGAGTATCAGCGCCAGAGGGTTTATTCCCATGCCTCAGGCCTCATGTTTCTTTAGCTTTCTAAAGTTCTTCGTTTTATTTTTCCAGCTTGGTTTCTATCTGCCATTCTTTTCACCTCCAAAGGTTAAACAAAACACATTTATTCATTGGACTTGTCATGGAACCCTGCTGGTGTGGTGAATGGTGAAGGCAATTGCCCTGTTCCTGCAGCCTCTGTCCTGAGTGCTGGGTGCTGCAGGGGGCAGGGGCGTCTCTGCTGGGGAGGTATGCACCTGATTCCATGGAGAGGAACCCTAGGGGGCCACACCAGGGCTCTGTGCAGGTGGCTTCAGCATTATTTCAACCTTATTATCCCTCCTGCCCTGTGGTCCCAAGGTTTGTTTTTCACTAGTGCAGTAATCACTGCCCAAGAGATGCCATTCCCTCCTTCTAGCTCTTTGGCTGTAAGTGCAGAAACACTGTGCCTTTGAGTAAAGAGTCTGACAAGTGTACACATGCAGCTCTGGCTTTTGTTCCATTCCTTTCTGCTTCTCTGACTGCCCTTTTTCATTAAAAGGGAGAGAAGTGTGAACACAGGCTGAAGACAGGACTGGGCCATTAGGATTTGAGCCTGATCCTGGCTCTGGCATTGAGTTTCCCTCTTCCCCTAGGCTAGTTCCTGAAATACTCACTTTTTTATTGGCTCTACGAGTAGCTCAGGTTGTTTCTTGAGAACATGCTCAATATTGTCAAAAACATTAAATCTTTAAAATACCTTCTCAATGGTACAGCTGCATCCTTTGATGAATTCCAAATTCATTTCTGTCCCTCTCTGGTTTTGTAAGTTCCAGGGTTCAGGTATCCCAGTTAACCTCTACCCAAACAGTTTCAAGTATCTGGACAACTTTTCATGGAAAAAAAGGAATATCAGTTATAGACATTCATTAATTATAGCTGTTTAAAAAATTCACAAGCAAATCCAAGTAGAATGTGGTTTTGAAAGCCAAGGCCCATTGCCAAAGGAAGATTGTGTGAGTGAGTTCCTGCTGTTGGTCATGTGCTGTGTTATGCAACATCTGATCCTTGATCCCTGGATGTTAGCCAGTGAGTAGCTAGTTAGTTTATGGGTCTAAAATGCCCTGGGAACTGTTTGTAACCTTGGTGGGAACCAAATGATTCTATGGAGTTATAATTCTGCTTTGTAAATAGTCACTTGTCCTGATCCATCTGACATAATCCAGCTGGTTTTCAGGTCTGGTAATCTTGCTTTCTGTGTCTCCTAGAGAAAGTATCCTGAATGGGTCAGTGAGGAGCCCATCCCAAGCTTGCAGGAAGGATTCCTGGTCCTCCTAACATCTGTATATCTAACAAGGTATTTCCTATGCAAGGTTCCAGCTTGCTCTTTTGAGGAAATTTAACATACTAGACAGCTTAATGAAAAGAAAGACCATAGGTAATTAAATTAATAAAATTGAATTGAGCAGAAAAAATTTCATAAATCAGCACTGAGGACCAAAAGCACTTCAGATAGCTCCATTCCACAATGTGTGCAGGGAATATTTACAGCCAGAAAGCAGAAGGGACACATAGGAATAGCCTGATTGGTTACAGTTAGCATTTGCCTAATTTGGACATGTTTTGTCAGTTTGCAGTCTCTGGTGAAAAAGCTTGGCTGTTATGATTAGTGGAGACTCAGCTACCTATTTCAAGAATCTGCTCTCAAATTAGGTTACAGCAAAGTTGGGTTACAGCTTGCTACATATGAAGGCAGCTTTAGTCCATTTAATAACTCTCCCCTTGTGTTCAGACTCTCAATCTTGAGAGATTGATCAAGACCCTGGGTACTGATACCACTTTCTATCACCATGATAATGGACTTATTTGTTCTCAGTGTGGCATACACAATTCACAATGCCAAATTAGCTGGTGACTCTTCATCTTTTTGTTATTCTAACCATAAGAAAATAATTTGATGAATAAAGGAAGCCTGTGTATGAATATTTAAAAATTTCCAGAGTTTATGACACATGAGGGAGACTATTATGATGACTATCAGGGGGCAATACCAAGACACTGCACATTCCCCAACTATTAAGGAAGTACATTTCTTAATAGGAGTCTCCATGAATCAAACTAGTCAAATCAAACCATTCAAAGTTCAGGCAATAAAGATAGTTTAATGGACTTGAGTCTCATTGATCATAGCCTTGGGAACATGATGGCAATTGAGGACTATTCACTGGAAAGTTGCCTGATTTAAAAAGATATCCATTTTTTTTCCTATTTATCTTGGTAACACAAGTTTTAGCACCCTGGAGTCCCAGTAAATATAAACATAAAGATTTGGACACTTTGGAATAGCCAGGCTTATCCACCATTCAAGATGCCTGCAAACCAACTGGTGGCTACTCCCATAAACACATCTTGTGTTCCTTTATCCTTGGAAACTTCCTCAATGTATTTAGTGGTAGTGTTTAGAGAAGTGGCAGTATACTTTTTAAAAAAGTGTAAGTAAAAAAGTCAGACACCTTTTAAATTAAGATTTCTGGAGCAGTAAAATCAGGGGAAAAATAAGTACAGTACTCAGTTTCATTTAGCTCCTAACATGAGCATAGAGAGATCTAGAGTTGCAATATATGTTTCATTAAGAATTTTTGTTAAACATGAATGTTTTCCTCTATCTTTCAGACAGTGGATTCTACTTTTCTGAACTCCTAGGAGACATGCGTGGCCACAAAATCCAAGATATCTCCCTAAAAGTTAGCTTCAAATTATACACAACCACCACCCACTACAACCAAGAGTGAGCCCCCAGCAACCCCAGTGGAACATTTTCCAGGGAAGGAAACTAACTCATCTTCATCTATTTCAAGGTTGGTACTAATTTTGGTTATTCACAGCTTGGGCTTCTGATTTTGGAAGGAAGAGTCATGTATCATATATGACATTTCACTCAATGACAGACTACATATATGATAGTGATCCCATAAGATTATAACTGGAGTTGAGAAAAATCACACCATCTAGTGACATCATTGTGGCACAATGCATTACGTGTTTGTGGTGATGTTAGCATAAATAATCCTGATGTACTGCCCATCATATAAAATCATAGCAATACAATTATGTATAGTATATAATACTTAATACTGATAATAAATGACTATATTACTCATTTATATATTTAGTATACAATAATTCTTATTTGTATTTATTTTTTATGGTGCTGGGGATCAGACCTAGGGCTTCTACCTCTGAGATACCTCCCCAGTCCCTTTATTGTGATTTTAGAGTGTTCTCTTTATTCTTTTAAACAGACTTTACTGTAAAACAGTTTGTTCTGTTATACCTGCAGCAGCCTCATACATCTCGAATTTACTGTCTTGTGATTGCATCATTCTCTCTTATGCTTGATATAATCTAGTGTTGTTTTATTCCATGACCCCTAAACATACAAAATCCTTTGCCAATATTACCAGTAAAAGACCAACTCAAGTGAGGGACCTGGAAATAAAATTAAAAGTGAGTAAGTACTATGAAGTTGGGAAGTCAGTCATGGTTACTGTGTGCCAGTCAGTTATGTCCTGTTCCATCAGAGTTATCATCTTGAGAACAACAACAAAGTGACAAATGCTTCATTGCAGGTGTTGAGACTGAAATATGGTTTGTCTGCAATGTCCTCCCAAAGCTCATGCATTGAAGGTTTGGCCCCCAGTGAAGCAGTACTCAGAGGTGGGACCTTGGGGAAATGAGTGGGTCCTGAGGGCTCTGACCTCAACAATGGATTAATCCATTGACGATTCATAGCTTCATGGGCTCTTAGGAGGTGGAAATTTAAGGAGGTGGGGCCTAGTTGAAGGAAGTAGGTCACTTACAGACAGCTTCTCTCTTCCCCTCTCTCTGCTTCCTGCTGCCATGAGGTGAGCAGCTTTGCTCTGCCTTCCCTTCTGTCATGATGTTCAGCCACACCACAGGTTTAGAAACAATGGAGCCAGTTGACCATGGACTGAAATCCCTGAAATCATGAGGCATAATAAATATTTCCTCCTGTAAGTTGTTTTTCTCAGGTATTTTATCACAGTGACAGAAAACTGACAAGCACAGAGACTCACAAAAATTCAAAAGGACCTATATCACTTACGAAGAAACTTCTTAGAACTGGATTAAAGACCAGACACAGACACATATCTCTTTCAGTACCACAATGATCATGGCCAGAACAAAATATTTATTTGCAATGTTGAAAGAAAGGCTGAATCTAACTATGCTGTTGAATTTACTCTTATCTCCGGGTGGTTTAAGTGATTTTTAAACATCATTATTCATTACATAATGTGAAAGTGAATGATGAATCTTGAAGTGCTGATGTGGAGGCAGCTGAGGAATTTTTGAAACTCTGGACAAGCTAATTATAGAGAAAATTACTTGTCAGAGTAAATCTTTAAGGTCTAGTAAGAAATTTACTTTTTGTAGTCCCTTTATAACATACTGTAAGGGTACATAACTACATAGAGTGCAAAGAAACCTAAGTAAATGATCTTCAATGACATTTTACAGATTAATTGTACCTGCATAGGTAGTCTCCATGTCTTGAATACATGATCCCAGAAGCACAAGACAGCTTTTGCAAGCATCACTCTTTGGAACAATTGGTATATTCATTGGAAAGGTCAGAGTACTCTTTCCAGTAAATGTAGAAAAGCAAATAGCAATTGTTTCTGGAATACCAAGGATGTGAATGATGAATGGGTGATAGAAGAAATCAGGAGAGAGATTAAGAAATTCTTAGAATCAAATGAGAATAGTGATACAACATACCACAACCTCTGGGACACTATGAAGGAAAGTTTGTAGTTATGAGTGCCTACACAAGGAAATCAGAAAGATCCCAAATCAACATTACTGGAATTGTTTCCTGATTCAGGGGCATTAGTCCCAAAAAACAACAATTACTCTAGTATCTTGCTAAAGCATAACCTTTGCTAAAGCCAACCACAGATTATGGTCCCATGGATTCTCTAGTAAGGAGAGGGAAACGGTTAGGACAGAAGGAAATAAGAAAGAAGAAGGAGAAGAAGTGAGAAGAGAAGGAGGTGAAGGAGGAGGAGGAGGTTAAATAGATAAATCATAGGGAAGTTGACTTGGATCAGTCCTAGGGAGTTCATTTAAATTGCATATCCTACTAGTTTCCACACTAAGATTCTGCATAAAAATGTACCAGAGATATCCATGATATTCAGGTTCAGATTTATAGGCATGAGCTTCCGAATTAATATGCCAATTAATATGTCCTAGAGGTGCTGGTATGTTGTATCACTATTTTCACTAATGGTGATTTGCAATGGTAATAGGATAGCAGAAGGCAGCATCTACTTGGAGTCTGTTGTTGATAGGGTTACTGCTAGAAGAAACCCCTTGTTTTTATAATATGCAAAAAATCGTGGAAAAAGTATAGCTACCTTCGGTATAAATTGGAGCTTGAGTGAAAGCAAAAGCATGGCAGTTTGAGCTGACTTCAATTGCGGAAGTTTCCTTTTCTAGTAACTCATTTTGGGTTATAATACTGCCCTGCCTGGTATTTTGGAATAAGACCTGTCAGCAAATAGTATAAACCCAGGACTATCCAATGGAATCTCTTATAAATTAACACAAGGGGCAACTGTTCCTGAAACCACACTTACACAATAATAGCCTTCATCATCATGAGGCAGAGGTAGTACAAAGGTGGAGTTGAGCTGCAATGTGCATGGAGATTAGAGGGAGACAGGAGGAGAGTTCCATGAATTGCCAATTGCTAAAAAAGGCTCAGTTTTGATTTAATAGACTTTCTACAGAATGCAAGGACTTGTAAATAAACTTAATTTCCTAAGACTAGCTCAGATGGAACCTCTATTTGCTGCTGCTGCTGCTTTTAAATAATTAGGACATTCTTTAGCTACTGGATCTAACAGTAAGTTATAATATGTGATGGATCTATGTTTTCCCCCATGCTCTTGGGTAAGAACTCCTACTGCCTGGCTGCATGTTCATAAACAAATGAGTAAAAGGTTTAGCATAATTTGGAAGTTCTAAAGCTAGGGTCTATTGTAAGGCCAGTTTTACTTGGTTAAAAGCATGCCCACGACTGTTTTCCCAAAGTGAAGCCTCTGGTATTGTAATTCTAGTGACCTCATACACTAGTGAGGACATTGAGAAAAAATTTAGGACCCAGGATCTGTAGTATCTTGCAAGTCCAAAAAGGCTTCTTAATCGCCTTTTGGTTGTAGGCCAGGGAAAACTTCTAATAGTTTATTCTCTCTGGTGAAAGGAAATCTTTTCAACAGTCAGATCATGTCCTAAAGAGCAGATTTTTTTTTCCCTTGAAAATTGTAGTTTTCCACTGAAACCCTGTTACTTTTATGTGCCAGTTGCTGTAAGAGGTAAATGTAAATGGAATTTGTTTCAGACCACTCCTTATGGGAGAACATAGCAACCCATCATCTGCCTACTGAATTTGGGGAGGATTCAGAAGGGCTTCAGGGCTGCTAGTCCTCATGCAATGCCTGAGACAAATAAGAAAGGGCTTCAGCAAACCCTGTAGCATTACAGTCCAGGTTCACTGTTGACATTTCAGGACAGGCAGACAAAAACTGACTTTCTTTTCAACTAGAATACTAAAGAAAGCTAAATAAAGGTCTATGAACTATGAACCATTTTGAATCAGCAGGCACATTGGACAATAAAGTATTTGGGTTTAGACCCATAGGAAACCTCAGTATCATAATTTTATTAATTATCAGAATTTCAACTTCACCCTTTTGGTTTTTCAACTTGTAGGACTGGAGTTCTATCAGGATGGGTACACAGATTTGTAAGTCCTTGTTTAGTTAAGTCCTTTACAATCAGTGAGAGTCCCTGGATTGCATTAGGGGTTAGTGGATAGCAGGGCAATTTAGGCAAAGTTTTTGAATAATCAATTTGAACTCCAAATAGATGGAGGTTCCTTCTTTAACCTTTCCTATATCAGTCAAAGAAGAGGTCCGCAAACATTCAGGTATTTTTGAAAGGTCAGGGATATTGTGGGCTTGAATTTTCATATAATTAATTTCTGCCAGTAGAGAATATAACATTTCTGGTTCAGGGGAATGAAAACACTGTGATTATTTCTCTGAAGATAATTTGATGTGCCTTTTAGTTTGTAAGTCTTGCCCTAGCAAGTTTACTGGAGCAGTATTACAAGGTAAAAGGTGTGTTTTTCTGAAAACGATCTCCATACCATTGAAGAGGTTAAGATATAGAAAACTCTTGAACTTGACTTGAAACCCCCTCCCTCACCATAAAAATGACCTTTTAGCTCTAAGAAATTTGTTGGCTTTTTAAAATGGGGCTCATGGTAGATAGGGTGGCATAGTACCCATCAGAGTTGTGCCAGAATTTACCATTTACTTTAATTTTAGTTTTTCCATGTTTATTTAAAAGTATTATGGTGAAATTTTTCCTGGAGAAACACTCAGAGCTCTGTTAATGCTGCTGATCATCTCATGGGCTCCTTCTCGTGAAGAAATAGTCTAGTCCAAAAGCAGGCGGCCCATTGGTGCACTGACGTTAAAGTGGACCATATTTCTTCCATCATCCTGGTTGTTTTCGAGGAGGATGAAAACTTTAAGATAAAGTTTCTTGTTCTAGGATCTCTTTTTTTGTGGTTTAAAGACAAGAACCTCCCTTTAGTCTTGGCCCCTATATCTGTTACAATAGTAGAGATGGAGGCTTGTTATTCTTTTATTTTTTTTCCCCCTGTTCTAGAGTCTTCTCAGAATGCTCAGCTAAGGTTGCAAATCAACCACATATGTGATTTCTGACCCAGGATCTTCACACATTCTAGGTCAGTTTGGTTTTTAACTAGGCTACTAAATTCAGGATGAAGTCTCAGTATAAGGATTATTATACATTTTAAATATGTAAAGTACTTAAATAGTCCCTGGTCATATAGTTAGTGTATTAGCAACCAATATACTGATTAAGAAAACCTTCTCATTACAACATAATGAAAACAATATCTACTGTTTTCTTCCCAAACTTTTCAAGTTTGGCTTCACGGAAGTGGCATTTCCTCTTCCCTTTCCTCTTCTGTCCCCTTTCTTTCCTAAATAAATCCATTCCTAAGGCTGTTAGGTGGGGTAGACAGGGTGGGGCTAAGGAGAGCCTTTGTGGTCTTGAGCAGTCTGTAGGAGCCCAGGTGAGGTGAGTAGAAGGTCCACGTAGGAAGGTGGCCTGGGGTGGAAAGTCCCACCCCAGTGAGGGTGAGGAGTATGGTGGTATGGCCTGGAGTGGGGAGGCAGCCCAAGCAGGAGAGGAAACAGAATGGAGTGTCAATGGGCGTGGGAGAGGATAGGCCAGCCCACTTAGGAGCTGGAACATCACCCAGGTAGAAATGATAAAGGGCAGTGATAAAAAGCAAGGAGAGAGGGAGAATTGGGAATGACCTTGTAGTGTGGGAAGCTGTGTCTCAGCAAATGGCAGGATGTGAAGAAGGAGGAAGAGGATTCTGAGGTCTTGAGACTCTAAGATGGGGAGAAGAGCTATGCCTATAACTGAACAGAAAAATAATTGGTTTAGAATTTCAGAGAATGAGGACAATTGAAATAATGAAGTGTAAAGTTACTTTAGCATTCTGTAGTTCTCAAAGCTCATCATCTCTCTGGTGGTAAACATCACTGGATACTCCTCTTCAACATGGAGACTACAAATAAATGGGCTTTCCTGATTCTACCCTGGTTTTCACCCAAGAACCCAAACTAAAAAATGAACCAACCTTCAGATCTTGCTATTTTGTTTCTATAGAGTTCCCTAGCTGAGGGAACCAGCATGGATATTCAGAGCCAGGTCCTGACACCTGCTGGTTTAGGGAGGAACTGGTGCTTTGCCTATAAATTATCTTGCATGAAGCAAGGTGGTTGGGAGAGGCAGGTAAAATCCTAGGCTCTGTCATACCTTCCTGCAGGTTGGCTGCCGCCAATTGTTATTGGTAGGGATTATCTTGTATGCTGGAGTGTCAGTCAAGATTGGAGATAAAAAAATTAAAGATTCTAACTTGAAAATGGTTCCCATTCTCTGACCTTAGACTTACATCTATTGTCCCAACTAGAGTTATTTCAAGTCCCAACTATAAAACAGAATAAAGGGAACAAGTGATATTGGGATTTACTAAAAGGCACCTGAAGCTGTTTTTAGGTCCTTCTAATACATCCCTCTGTTTACTCCCTGGAAGGGTTGACACCCAATGATCTACAGGCCATATCCAGCCTCCCCTATTCCTTTATGTATTGTCTGTGACTGCTTCTGGGCCACAGGACCCAAGTTGAGTAGTTTTAAGTAGATACCATATAACCTAAAAAGTTGAAAATTTCCATTACATACGTTCCCTTATGAAAAGCCTGCTGATCCATTCACTAACACCATGGCCAGGCTTGGTGGCACATGCCTGTAATCCCAGCTACTCAAGTAGGAGGCAGGAGGATCACAAGTTTTGAGATTAGCCTGGGTAATTTAGTGAGACCCTGTCTCAAAATAAAATGTAAAAAGGGGCTAGGAATGTAACTAAGAGGTAGAATGCCTCTGGATTCAGTATGGGGGGAAAAAGAAGAAAAAAAAGATAGTCAAATCATGAAGACAGAGTCTGGTCTTGTTCACTGCTTCATTCCCAGTATATGGAGTGCTGGGCGCTCTTTGCTCCTCTTCTGCTGTTTCCTCTACCCCTCCCTTCTCTCTTACTCTTTTGCTTCTCTGGTAGCTATAGGAGGATCAACTCAGTGGTCAGTATCATTCAAGACCAAAGAGACCAACAAGCTGTGCTGGAAACCAAGAACAGCTCTGCGACTGAACAGCATGCCTGAAATGTTCTCTGGCCAGGTGCTGTCTCTGCAGAACTCTGTGAACGGAGTGTCCCCTGAAACTCACCATGACACAAGATCATGGCTATGCTCCCTTGTAAAAGCTAACAGTATACGAAATCAATAGGAATACTCTAGTCTGGGCAAAGCTTGCCTCATGGAAGACCCACATTCAAGCCTTGATAAATATGGACACCTCATGGAAGACCCACATTCAAGCCTTGATAAATATGGACACCTGTTCAGAAAGCTGAGCATGTGGCATGGTGAGCTGTGGGAATGACCCCAAGGAGAGCACATATTTTGGGGATCCTCATACTATACCATCTCAGTAACTTATAAACCAAGTGAACCAACTACTAAATAATGAACTTCTTAATGACCTGGGATCAAATGTCAACTTCTTGGTTTCCTTGGACGATGGTGGTGCAGAGTGGGCTGCCCCATGGCTCTCTCTCCTTTCCTTCCCTCCCCAGTTTTCACATGGGTTTCATGTGCCATGTGCAGACACCAGTCTGTATGATTGAGCTCAGCCTTGCTTCAGAAAGGGCTTGGAAGCAGGCTTTACACCATTTGGACAGAGAATTTCAAAGTTCTGGGGTCAGAGGTCATGTCTCCTGGTACCTGTGAACTCTGCCTGTGAGAGAAGCATCTGGAAGAGGACCAGATTGGGACTCGCAGGGAAGGCTGAATGACCAGTCAAGGAATCTAATTTTTCCAGGACTTTGTTTCATTATCAAGTAAAACAATGGAAACAAAACAATTATATGGATCTTAGATTTTGAATGCTGAGGTATTTTCTAGCTCTGTAAGCCTGCTTTTGTGAATCTGAATCTTCTCCTACCTACACTTTCCCAAATCTGATGATCATTTTGGACAAAATATGATAAATATCTTTTTACGTATAAATATTAGGATTAATGAACTGTTATTCTCAGGATAACTGTTGAGGCCTTAAACCACCATACTGAGGAAACTTGAGCCTCAATTGTCTGGGTGCCTGAAATAGCCGTCCTTTAAGGCTAACACTCCCTGTTACCAGGGGAAATGTTCTCCCCTTCTCCACCATATCACAATCCTGCTGGGGCAGAACTTCCTTCATAGGGGCTGCACTGCAAGTCCCCAAGCTGTCACAGAGACTCTTTCCTCCAAGCCCCGAGCTTTGCTGCCCCTGTTTTTTCTTCCTGTCTCTTAGGAAAGCTGGAGTGACAGGCACACATGAAGCTCTCTGTGAGCTCTTTACTCACACTGAAAGAAGCTTCTCCTTTGATTACAGCTATTGGAAAACCTAAGCTCCCCAAAGAAGAACTGGAAACTTCAAAAATCTGAAAGCAAGTCATATGCCTGAAACATCTTTTATGTGGTCTTGTTTTCTGAATTGACTCTATTTCTTCCTCTCCTTTTTATAAATCTTTATGAACCAAGATGGGGGGAATCTTTCAGTAGGTTAACTCATTTTCAGGGAGATTTGGGCTAACCTGCCAACTTGAATACTCCTCAAAAATAAGCACACTGGGTATGAGCACTACAAAGCCATAGGTCCTAGAGGGAAGATTGTCTTGGTAGAGAAGTCAATTTGCTTTCTTCACCCACAGTCTTTTGAATGATTTGATTTAAAAGTATCATTTTCTAGCTCCTGGTGAGCGTTTATATGCCCCATGACCCATTCCCTCTGATACCACTGCATAGGACACACTTGTCTGCATGGTGGGTGTGGCGTGGTGTTGTATGAGGCCTTGACTCCTAAGTTTACAAAGACATGTCAGGTTTCATCCAACCACTGAGCCACTCCTACCTGTCCATGCTCTTTTGTTTCCTGTCCTAATTATACCTGTGAGGTAGGCATTCAAATGTGCCGGGCAAACAGATGTGAAATGTGGGTTCAGATAATACCCACTGACAGTGTTTACATGCATCACCAGACGGATGTCTTCTTCAAACCCTATAAAGACTTGACATGCAACATGGACACTAGTCCATTCACTTCCACCTGTGTTTCGGAAAGTGCTCCTGTGGCAATAACTCTCATGGAGGTTTATGGCACTATATGGAGCTACACACTCCCACAGAAAATATCTGAAACCATTCTAGATGGTGCACACCAGGGAGGTCAGTGAATAGGGTGATTTGTGATTAGACTGCATTTTATTTCTCCTTGAAAATTAAACTTATCTCACCATCCACACACCACACATACACAGAAGCAGATTCACTTGAAATAAGAGCGATATTGAGGCTAAAGGTATGGCAGGCTGGACTGGGATTCTACTCCCATGGTCTGGATGGAAAGGTTATTCTGTTGTTTGGTGGGGTCAGTTTCACCCTCAGGTGTTGCAGGTGAGCTATCCCTCTGGTTTCCTTCTGAAAGAGCCTTCTCCTGAGTTCACTGTGCTCCTTATATGTTTGTTTGCTGCTTAATGGATCAGTTTCTTTTGGATGACCACATGGGCAAAGGCTCCTGCAGTCCCGCGTTCCTTTCAGCCGTAGGGAAGAGCAGTGCTGAAGGATATCAGGCCTGTGGAAGGAGGTTAGATAGACTCTTATCATCGAAGTTTTCTGAAGAGCTGGAGTAGCTGCTTTTAGACATTACAAGTTCTTTGAAGGAAGCCCAGCTAAGGGAACTGTGGTTCTGTCAGATCACTGAGGCTATGGGCCATGTTTGTTTCCTCTTCTGTGAGGTGATGGTTCAGGGTTCCCAGCTCTTAAGATTCAGGGTGTCCATGTTCCTTATGCACACGCACACCCTGGAGTGCATGCAGGTTGCTATCTTAGAGGGAAGCCACATCCTCCGTGCTACCTCCAAAGGATGCTATGGTGTCTTTTGATTTGCTTTTTAGCCCAAGGAAGTAACCATGCCCTTACTGTCTTAAAAGCCAAGAAATCACAAGGCAGGTCAGGCTCAAGTCCAGAATTCCTTTGTCCACTTCCTACAAAGGTGGCTCCTAGGAAACATGAACATTTAATTTAGGGGATGGAGCATAGAGTAGGATTTGAGCTGGGGTTCAGGATATCGGGCTCCAGATCAAACTCAGGAACCAAGTCCATGCCCCTAGAGAAGAGGAGACAAAGTGACCTTTCTAACTGGAGATATTCTGTTTCTATTCATAAAGTGTAGGTAGAATTCCTGAACCAATCCCTGCTACAGGTGTGGGAGAGTGTGGGAAGAGGGGCTAGAGGCAGGCCTTCCCAGTCCATTCAAAATGTGGTTTATTCAGTTTTCTGGATTAAAATCACCCATCTCTTAAGGCAGTGGTTACTGTTATTGTATTCAAGGTTCAGCATATGCTTTGAGGTGGTGCAATGAGGCATCAGGTACTTCTAAACAATGAAATTAGTTTCATAAGGAAACAAATGGATAAGATTAAAAGTAAGGCAGGGAAATTGCAACAGTGTGTGAAAATAAGAATCAGCAATTGATCTGAGTTGTTCCTGACTTTAGAAAGCACAGATGACCACATACTTAAAACCCATTTAGGATGTTTTTAAGTTGTCTGATCATCTGTCGCCTACTCATCTATCAAAACAATCCTCACCTATTTTTATAAAATAGATGGTTAAGATAACACAAAACCTAATTCCAAAAGATGTTTTCCAAGACTAAGTCCTTTGACAAACTTTAAAATGGTCTTGATAAGTAGGTCTCTAGACCTTGTGTAGGCCTTGCTCACAGCCGGGGACTGTGAGGCCAACGGCCTGCTGAACTTCCCGAAGCTCAGCTCTCCCATTTGTTCAGAAGCAAGCTGCAAAGCTTTTCTAGAATGCCTTGAGAGAAATTACCCTTTTCTGTAGAGTACTTTAAAAAAAAAGTATTTTAAAGTGGTGTAATAAGAACAAGAATGTAATTTTTTTTAATTGTTGGTCGTTCAAAACATTACATAGTTCTTAATATATCATATTTCACAGTTTGATTCAAGTGGGTTATGAACTCCCATTTTTACCCCGTATACAGATTGCTGTATCACATCAGTTACACTTCCATTGATTTACATATTGCCATTCTAGTGTCTGATGTATTCTGCTGTCTATCCTATTCTCTACTATCCCCCCTCCCCTCCCCTCCCCTCCCCTCCCCTCCCCATTTCTCTCTCTACCCCCTCTACTGTAAATCATTTCTTCCACTTGTATTATTCTTCTCTTACCCCTCCTTTCCTCTTATATGTAATTTTGTATAACCCTGAGGATCACCTTCCATTTCCATGCGATTTCCCTTCTCATTCCCTTTCCCTTCCACCTCTCATCCCTGTTTAATGTTAATCTTCTTCTCAAGCTCTTCGTCCCTACCCTGTCCTTGGTTACTCCCCTTATATCAAAGCAGTCATTTGGCATTTGTTTTTTAGGGATTGGCTAGCTTCACTTAGCATAATCTGCTCTAATGCCATCCATTTCCCTCCAAATTCTATGATTTTGTCATTTCTTAATGCAGAGTAATACTCCATTGTGTATAAATGCCACATTTTTTTTTATCCATTCATCTATTGAAGGGCATCTAGGTTGGTTCCACAATCTTGCTATCGTGAATTGTGCTGCTATGAACATCGATGTAGCAGTGTCCCTGTAGCATGCTCTTATTAGGTCTTTAGGGAATAGACCGAGAAGGGGAATAGCTGGGTCAAATGGTGGTTCCATTCCCAGCTTTCCAAGAAATCGCCATACTGCTTTCCAAATTGGCTACACCAACAAGAATGTAATTAACTCTGTTTCATGAGAGGTTTGTTTACATACAAAGGAGTTTGCTAACCTTTGTAAAGATAGTATGTCATAAATTAGAGATACGGTTTGAATTAAAAAATTTATTATAAAATAATAATAAATAATTTAACAAATATGTCACAGTAGGTTTTCTAATATTTGTGAGCCAAAATATAAAAAATATAATTTAAAAATTATGTCTAATAAAGGGGAAAGTTTGGAATTAATTGCTGTAGGTTACAGACTATCAGTGCCCCTGGCCTGGCCCAGAGGTGATGTGTTGGCCCTTTAAGATGGAGTATGCCAATGGAGGCTGGGGGAGGAGCAGGTTGGACCCTGGAAGTTCTAGGAAACAATTTTGCTACCCAATTATGTATCTGTGTTATAAAAAGGATTCATAATTTTTTTGTACCTTTAATTTATTTATTGATTTTTATGTGGTGCTGAGGATCGAACCCAGGGCCTCGCACATGTTAGACAAACGCTCTACCACTGAGCCCCAGCCCCAAAGGATTTATAATTGCAAGCTGATTTCAAAGAATCATTTTGACTAGTGTCAACAGCAACTACAAGATTTATAAGTGAGAAATGGTGACTAGAAATCAGCAAAACTAACCTTCCCTGAATAGGTGTCTTTGCTTGGCATTTTGGTGGGGTATGTGTGTGTGCAAACTCCACCTTGCTAAGTGGCCGTGAGACCTCTACTGGTCAAAAGGAAAGGGAAACATTCATCACAAGCCCTGTTTTGGAAAGCAGTATCTCAGTCATTCACTAGATTTGGTTTTTCTTTCAATCAAGAAATTGGTTGGGAGGAATGAGAAATTTGGAAAATAAGATCTTGCATACTTCTGCTTTTTGGAAAATGCTTTGATTTGATTTGGTTTATTCTTTAGGTAAGTCAGGGGAGAAATGCTGAGTCAACTCATCCCTTTAAAACCCCAGGCTTAAGTCAAGTCACCTGAGAACTGGCACCTCCATGCTTTCTCTAGCGATCTCTCCGTCTGGGGAATTTGGAGGGCAAGGTGTGCTTCTCACATGGGCACTGTGCCAAGGCAGGTACCTGGACATACTCAAGAGTTACTGCAGGCCAGGATCCACACCTTCTATTGCTTCTTCCTCTTTCATCTTGATACTTTTCTAAAGAACAAAGAGCCCCCTTCCTACAACAGACATGGCCCTTGATCTAACTAAATGTGCCCACCATTGAAACAGATGCTGGTTCACTCCCTTCCTTTGAAATTCTAATGCATGACCAGACATAGATATCAAGTATCCTAATAACCAAAATGTTTTCATATTCTGTCCTATCTTCCATGCTTCTTATTTCTGAACAAAAACATGTGGGAAAGTTCTTCTAGAAAAATGCTCTCCCACTGGGGCATGGTGGTGCATGCCGGCAATTTGAGCAGCTAGGGAGGCTGAGGTAGGAGGATTTTCAAAGTCAGTCTCAGCAACTTAGTGGTAGTGATACTTTAAGCAGCTTAGTGAAACCCTGTCTCAAAGAATAAAAAGAGCTGGGGATGTGGGACAGGGGTTAAGCACCCTTGGGTTAAATCCCTGGTATAATAATAATAATAATAATAACAACAACAATAATATGCTCTCCTATCCAAATGGCTTCCAGATTACAATAGGAACAACAAAACCTTCAGCGCAGAGTGGTGGGGATGTAGCAAGGATATGGTAGGGGCATGGTATGAGTGGAGCTCTCAGCAGGAGGTATGTGTGAGCCTTGGGTCACCTCAGGTGCAGTGGGCCAACTGGGCCTGGGAGCCCAGGATCTGCCTCAAGCAGTGGACTGAGAAAGGGCAGCAGCAGTACCTTGGCTTTTTGGCTGGCTCCAGCAGCTCGAGGATGCAAAGGAAGGTCATGAGGTTCCATCTGCTGTTTATTAGCAAAGTTCACAAACACCTGGAGTCAAAAGAAGAGCAAGAGTTAAGTAGATGTCTCCAAAAAAACAGCACCCTACACGACCTACCCAGTTAACTCTGTATTTTCCAATTATCATACAGCCATACTGGGGTGACTGGTGTCCTGACCAGGGGAGGCTGGTACATGCACACAAACCCAGCCACTGGTGCCCTGGACAGAGCTTGCATCTTCCGAGCCAAGCCAAGGAAGTTCCTGCTAGAGGTTTCAAAGGACTTTGGGTTCAGATGTTGGAGTAACCAAGGCAAGGCAATTTCTCAGATAGCACCTTCCTAATCTGTTAAAGAAGGAACTAAGAAAAGGTAGTTGACTCTTTTCTGATCTTCATTCAATGTACACAACTCCTGCCTAAGGAATCCAGTTTGGCCTTCACCTGCTCAAGGCTGATAAGAAGGTGCAGGTGAGCAGGTAAGCCAGCTCCTCTTCAAGGAGTAAAGGGTGACTTGCCTGTTTCTACTGTTTGTTGAACTGTCTTTCAGGGTGTTTAGTAAAGAACAAAACACTCAGAAAGAACCCAAATGTCCACTGATGAATGAATAGAAGGATAAGCAAAATGTGGCATTTAAACCCAATGGAATATTATTCAGTCTTAAAAAGGAAGGAAATTCTGACACATGCTACAACATGGATGGGCCATGAGGACATTATGCTTAGTGAAATAGGCCAGTCCCAAAAGGAAAAATTTTGCATGATTCCACTTGTGTGAGGTACACAGAATAGCCAGTTTCATAGAGACAGAAAGAAAAATGATAGTTGCTAGGAGAAGTGGCAGAGTGGAGGAGGAAGAACAGTACAGTTTAATGGACACAGTCTCAGTTTTGCAAGCTGAAAAGAGTTTTGGAGATGGGTGGTGGTGATGGTAGTTAACACTCCTGAACTTTACACTTAGAAATGGTTAAGTGGTAAATTATATATATTTTACACAAACACATATATATTTTTACCACAATAAAGAGTGTGATTACATTATAAAAATACAGATGGAACATGTTTATAAAAACTCACCAAAGTGGGCCTGGGGTTGTGGCTCAGTGGTAGAGTGCTCACCTAGCATGTGTGAAGCACTGGGTTCGATCCTCAGCACCATATTAAAAAAATGAATAAATACAATAAAGGTACTATGTCCATCTACAACTAAAAAAAAACCAAACAAACAAACCTTTTTTTAAAAAAAAATCACAAAAATGTACACTTAAAATAGGTGTTTTATTGTATGTAAATTACATATCACTAAAGTTGATTTGAAAAAAAAAGCTACCACCACACACAAGAAAGAAATAACATGTAAAAGAAGAACAATCTAAAAAAAAATCAATGACATTGTTTGCTGATGAGTAACATTATTTGAAAACAATTTCTGATTTATCAAGATTTACCCTAATAGACAGAGACAAAAGTGTGTTAAAAATCGGGAATGTCATGCCTGCCTCTTGTGTCAACTGCAGCCCATGTTGGCATTCTGGCCCAGTCTTTGCAGAGTCTTCTCTCCTGTGCCTGGTGCCCTGAGGTGGACTTGCCTGATCCAGTGTGGTCTGTGTGACTGAGTACTCCTCAATGAACAGGCTGTCCTTGTGGGAGAGGAGCAGCTGGAAGATCCTGGCCAGGGAGGAGGAAGAGACCTGGAACTGGAGCATGTTGTAATGCCTCTCCCTCTGCACACTGCCAGGGAAGTTCCCCTGGAAGAACTGTTCCACGGGATTCAGGTCAGGAAGCAAGTCATCCTTTGGGGATTTGATTTTCATTGTGACAATGTAGCCATCTCCAAACCTAAGGGATGCACAGTGAAGTACAGGCCTGTCAGTGGGAGGGGGTCAAAGGCAATCACAAAATAAGGAGTAGACTCATCCTGCACACTGGGGTTAGGCCCAAACCACTGGCCATCTCTGTGTGTTTAAAACTAGGAGAAATAAATGTAGTAGTCCTTGGGGAAACCTTTTGGTACCAGTTTTTAAAGGTCTGAATATGTGTGGTAAAGTGGCAAAGTTGTACTTTCTGAAGTCAAAGGTGGTTGTAGCCCTGTGGAGATCCCAGGCCCGCTGATAAAGACATGTGACCAGTGCATTCTGAATGGGGTGGCAAGGGCTGACTGGCCTTTAGGAACCAGCCAGTGGGAAGCAAAGGCCTGGGAAGACAGCATGCTTTCTCTAAGGAAGTTTCCAGAAACAGGGCCATTGGTGCTTCCTTCCTCTCTTCACCAGGTTGCTGGTAATCTTCACAGGGAGGATGAAGGATGGTCTACCAGAGAGTGTGCTGGTGGTCCTTTGGCATCTGTATATGGCTAGGTCAGGGTGTATGATGAACACTATCATTGTAAGGTCCCTCCTTGACCTAGGGCCATTCTCTATCCGTCTTTCAGCTCCAGAGAATTGATGTCCCTCCATATGGGAAAATGCCTCCTCATCTCTTCAATCATCTCCTCAATCATGGAGAATGAGAGGCAAAGGAGTACAGGGTCATCCCTCAGCAGTTGGGCACAAGGAATTGCTGACACAGATCTGACCTTACATGCTGGTGTCCTCACAAATATCCAGCATGGAGACTGGAATTACTCAAGAAATCAGGGTCAAATATCCATTTGCCAAATGTAGCTCATCTATTAGACCTTTCTCCCTAGACCTTTTCACTGAAATACACTTTCATAGATCCTTAAGATTAAGCACATCCGCATAGGTAAGGTAGATTCTGTGATGTCCCTTTTATCAACTAGCTGATGATTTTAGATTCTGGGCTCTTGATAAGTGTGTTAAATAAAATCCACAACTATAAACCCACTCTTTCCCAGGTTAGAAGGCATGTCAGAATGCAAGGGAACCTGGCAATATAATGATAATCTTGTTTTAACTGGTTGTTAGTTTCAGCACACAACGTGTAAATAAGGAATTATTTACAACAATTTATGGGTACAGGATAATTCTAATTGAGACTACTGGCATTCTTAGTTTCTTATGATCATTTTTCAAACTTAAAAGCATATAATAGTCTAGAGAAGAAATCTGGTTTCCAAGTTGTTTGGTCTCCTAATCATTCTTATATTGGTTGTGGCCTCTCATGATAAAGGCCAGAGTGGATCTGGTAGGATAAGTGAGGTGACATTGAATCAGTGTTTTAACCACAAGCAATTAGTCCAATACAGAGGAACTTATTATCAGCACAATGCTTTCTGCATTTGCCTCGGGGGCACCAGGCCCAGCTACCGCTAGCAGGTGGGATGAGAGGCAGCAGGATTCTCCCAAGCATCCATAGAGAACACAGGGCCTGGTTCAACCCCACAAAAGGTAGCAAAAAGGAGGCTGCCCCCGCCCCCCAGCTTGCTTACTTGTATTTGAGGTGCTGAATGGTGCCCAGACACTGAAAGGTGCCCTTCACCATGATGGCCAGCCGGGTACACAGCGCCTCACACTCCTCCATGCTGTGGTACAGGAGAGAGGAAATGAGGCAGTAGCAGGGACTCCCACCTACCTTACCCACTCTGGGCTTGCTTCTCTTGCCTGTGAGAGGTGAGGACCACGGCTCTCCCTTCTCTGAGGATGCTCACAATGGTGTTCCACAGCATGCGTCGTGCCTGAGGATCCATTCCGGTGGTGGGCTCATCCTGTGGGGTGGGAGAGAGAGCGGGGCATGTGGACTTGGAGTTGGCCTTTTTGGGTCACTGCAGACTCTGCCAGCTGACTCCCTTTGAGCAGCCCTGGTGTCTGAGAAGGATGAGCTGACAGATACTTTCTCAGCGGTTTCCCAGCTCAGCGAGATGGGGGAGGGGCACCCAGGTGCAGCACATGGAAGGCTGGAGGTGAATCAGAGTAAAGAAACATGATGTACACCTCTAGATTCCTTCAACCTGAGAGTAGGTTACAGTTGATATAGGCAAGGGTAGAATTATCCTTTAAAAAGGCCAAAATAAAACAAAACAAGCAAACAAACAAATAAAAAGCCCCACCAAAATGGACAACACAAAACTACAAGTGTGTAAGGAGAGGAAGATAACCCAGGTAACTTTTTGGCTCCCTCCATGTCCTGTGACCCATGCCCTCATGAACCTCAGACTGCAAGGTCTGGGGCCCTGGGCCTGCTCCAGCTCTGGGGAGAGTCATGGGAGCCTCGGATCCAGATCAACATGTCTGTCCACAGGTATCCCACACAGACCTCCTCATGCTGAAGTAATTTCCAACCAGACACCAACATTCCCCAGAGGGGACAGAACTTCCCCATGGTGAGCTGTGGCCCTGGAGAGACTTCCCAGCAACTCCTAATCAGACCATGCCTGAAAGCTGCAAATCAAACACTGGGCTGATGGCTCAAAAGGAACCGTGCAGGGTGCAATCCAGATGAAAACAAACTGCCACAGGACCTGGGACACATTTTCCTGACCAGAGAGATGCCGACTTGCTTGGCTCTTAGGGTGGCCCCCCAACTTCCGGTTGCAATGCCCTCACCAGCAACACCAGCGGTGGGCAGCCGATGAGTGCCATGGCTGTGGAGAGCTTCCGCTTATTGCCCCCACTGTATGTGCCCACCAAACGATCAGCATAGAGAGACAGGCCGAGGCTCTGGATACTCCAGTTTGCAACCTAAAGAAGAGAATGAAATCCCATCTGGAGAAGAGGAACATGGGCACACGGCAGACCTCCATAGTTCAAAGTTTCCCGTTTGCAGATCCCACCCGTCCAGGATGACAGACCCAGTTAGGGCTACTTGCTGGCTCCTGTCCTCTGGCACATGCTTCAGGAGCAGATAGAGTCTCCTTTCCACTCTGTACCTTTGATACCAGTGTGTCTTGGGCAGCTCAACACCCATCAAGGGAGTGAACTTAGGCCTTACAAAGATGAAGAGAGCATTTCTTGCCATGTCCTAGACTGTGGCTATTGGAAAAGGAAGAGTCCTAAGGTCTCTTTGAGAAGATGGTGGGTCCAAGACCCACTGGTTCCACCCCTCAACAGAGTCACACCTAAAGTTTTGTGCAGTTAATGCATACTTACAGAGCACTCACTATGTCCGGCACTGTGCTAGGCACTGGAGAACAATGGTAAACACAACCATCATGCTGTGCTCACAGATGGGGAACAAGGACAGACAATAGAAATTAAATAGAATGACAGCAGTGTTTTGAGGGAGTTCTACAGGGAACCATGATAGAGAATAACAGGGGTGGAGGTATATACACGTGCACATTTGCACAGAGGAAAAAACTAAGAAAGTTGATGGAGATGATCGCACCATGCTCTGCCTTCTGCATTTGTTGTACTCTGCCTGGTATGGATACTTCACTGACTTATCAATTGTCCCTCCTGCTAGAATATAAGCTCCATTTTTGACTTTTCATTTGGAAATAGTTTCAAACTTTTAAAAATGTGTAAAAATAAAAGAAATACAAAGAACATTCATAAGCTCCCCCTCTCTTTCTCATACAAACACACACACACGAGTTATCTACATGGCGGTGGGCGCAGAGAGATCAAGTCTCTGACCTCTTCAGCTGTGCAGGCATAGGGAGTCGTAAACAATCTAAATTCTGTTTGCTCAGGATCACTAGGCAATGCTGAGCTGATGTGGATCTGGGGCCAACAGTCTGGGCATCTCAGAACACACACTGAGCCCGGATTGGCTGAATTCAAGCTCCCGTTCGCCTGCTTCCCGCAGACAAACAGCTGTGACTCAGCACTAATCCATCTGGCTGAAACAACTGGTCAGCCCTTCTGATCCTATGGAGGTAAATGCCAACCGAGCCTTCATAGGTAGTGGCCACAGGTTTGAAACGGGGCTTGGGAGAGACAGTAAGGACCCACCCGTTGCATTGGTCACCCAGCAAAGGGAAATGAACTGTCGCCATTTGCAAGAGATACCACCATGGCAGAGAACTGAAGTCACCAGACTGCGGCGGAGGAGATAACTTCATTGAAACCTGCGGCTACAGGTGTGTAATTCCCTAGCCTTCCCTCTCCACACATCGGGGAAACCTCAAGGGCCCCTCCCAGCTCTCCCGTGAGTGCGATAGCCAGACTGAGGGAATCAGGAGTGGCGCAGGACCTGCAGCGCGGAACTCCCGGCTACTGCTCCCACCAGTGCTGACAACTGAGGCCTCTTGCACCAGCTACTGGGGGCGTGGCTACCGGAGGGCAAGTAAAATTCGCCGAGGATTCTCAGCCCCAAGCTCTACAAACTTAGGGTCTGAGGGAATGGCAAACAGGGAGAGTGTGCCCAGTTGTTCATGAAAACAGGGCTCCCAGGAGCAGCAGACCTGGCGTGCAGCCAGTATTGTGGTGAGCGGCACCCGTGAGAGGGGCCTGGCTAGAGGAAAAGTGGGGAAGTGACTAGACACAAGAGGAGGCCCAAGGCACTCAGGATTGGAGACTCGCCCAGTCTGGGAGGAGGAGCTGCTGCACAGTGATTGGTTCCTGCGTATTGACAGGAGAAACTTGGCCTGGTGGGCACAGCGCCACCTACTGGAAGAGAAGTTAATCAAACTCTAAGACTGCATTTATTAGTTTTTTTTCTCTTTTTTTTGATTTGGGTTTTTTCTTTCATTTTCATTTTTCTTTCTTGTTTTTTAAATTTTTTTTCAATTTTTTAAAAATTTTTTTCTTCTAATTTTAATTTTAATTATTATTATTATTATTTTTTTTTTAAATTTTTTTCTTTTTTTATTTACTATTTTTTTTCTTCTTTTGTCTTTTCATTTGTTTTCAATTTTCTTATTCCCCCTTCCTTGAATTCTACCTGCTTACTCTCATTCTCTTTAGTGACTTCTTCCCTTCCCTTCTAATACCTTTCCTCCCAAGCATCAAATAAATTTATAAGAGTAAACAGTAACTCAGCAGTCAAACAGAACAAGAAGTAACATGAGCAGCTTCAAAAAGCAAGGAAGAAAAGGAGTACAAACAATGCAGGACAGCCTAAATATTCAGGAGGACCTAGAGTCATCAGAAAAATGGTCATATAAAGAACTCAAGGAACACCTTAGACAGATGGAATGGAACCTTAAAGAGGATACAAGACAGCAAATTCAAGCAGCGAAAGAACACATTGAGAATGAATTACATAAACAGATAAAAGAAGAAGTTAAGCATCTTTATCAGGAGATAGAGATTATAAAAAATAATCAAACAATAATTCTAGAAATGAAGGAAACGATAAACCAAATTAAAAACTCAATTGAGAGTATCACTAACAGAGTGGAACAAATAGAAGCCAGAATGTCAGATAATGAAGACAAAATATATCATCTTGAAAAGAGTCTAGCCAACTCAGAAAGGCTGGTAAAAAATCACGAGAAAAACATCCAAGAATTATGGGATAACATAAAAAAACCAAACTTACGAGTCATCGGGATACAAGAAGGTACAGAGATTCAAACCAAGGGAATGAGTAACCTGCTGAATGAAATAATTACAGAAAACTTTCCAGAAATAAAAAAGGAAACAGATATACAAATTGAAGTGGCATACAGGACACCGAGCACACAAAATCACAGTAGACCAACGCCAAGACACATCGTTATGAAGATATTCAATATACAGAACAAAGAGAAAATATTAAAAGCTATAAGAGAAAGGAGGCAGATTACATTCAGGGGTAAACCAATAAGGTTAACAATGGATTTTTCATCACAGACGCTGAAAGCAAGAAGGTCATGGAACAATGTATTTCAAACACTGAAAGACAATGGATGCCAACCAAGAATTCTGTATCCAGCAAAATTAAGCTTCAGGTATGACAATGAAATAAAAATCTTTCATGATAAAATCGACTTCAAGAATAAGTTAATCAAAAGGGATAAGGAAGGACATTATATACTGTTAAAAGGAACCATTCACCAACAAGACATAACAATTATCAATATTTATGCACCAAATAATGGTGCTGCGACATTCATAAAAAAAATTCTCCTCAAGTTCAAGAATCAAATAGACCACAACACAATAATTATGGGTGACTTCAACACACCTCTCTCACCATTGGACAGATCCTCCAAACAAAGTTGAATAAAGAAACTATAGAACTCAATACCACAATCAATAACCTAGACTTAACTGACATATATAGAATATATCAACCATCATCAAATGGATATACTTTTTCCTCAGCAGCACATAGATCCTTCTCAAAAATAGACCATATATTATGCCATAGGGCAACCCTCAGTAAATATAAAGGGGTGGAGATAATACCATGCATTTTATCTGATAATAATGGACTGAAACTGGAAATCAATGATAAAAGAAGGAAGGAAAAATCCTACATCACATGGAAAATGAACAATATGTTACTGAATGATCAATGGGTTACAGAAGACATAAAGGAGGAAATAAAAAAATTCTTAGAGATAAATGAAAATACAGACAAAACATATCGGAATCTATGGGACACAATGAAAGCAGTTTTAAGAGGGAAATTCATTGTCTGGAGGTCATTCCTCAAAAAAAGAAAAAAACAACAAATATATGAGCTCACACTTCATCTCAAAGCCCTGGAAAAGGAAGAGCAAAACAACAGCAAATGTAGCAGAAGGCAAGAAATAATTAAAATCAGAGCGGAAATCAATGAAATTGAAACAAAAGAAACTATTGAAAAAATTAACAAAACTAAAAGTTGGTTCTTCGAAAAAATAAATAAGATCGACAGACCTTTAGCCATGCTAACGAAGAGAAGAAGAGAGAGAACTCAAATTACTAACATACGGGATGAAAAAGGCAATATCACAACAGATGCCACAGAAATACAGAAGACAATTAGAAATTATTTTGAAAACCTATATTCCAATAAAATAGAAGATAGTGAAGACATCGATAAATTTCTTAAGTCATATGATTTGCCCAGACTGAGTCAGGAGGATACACACAATTTGAACAGACCAATATCAATGGATGAAATTGAAGAAGCAATCAAAAGACTACCAACCAAGAAAAGCCCAGGACCGGATGGGTATACAGCGGAGTTTTACAAAACCTTTAAAGAAGAATTAATACCAATACTTTTCAAGTTATTTCAGGAAATAGAAAAAGAGGGAGCTCTTCCAAATTCATTCTATGATGCCAACATCACCCTGATTCTGAAACCAGACAAAGACACCTCAAAGAAAGAAAACTACAGACCAATATCTCTAATGAACCTAGATGCAAAAATCCTCAATAAAATTCTGGCGAATCGAATACAAAAACACATCAAAAAAATTGTGCACCATGATCAAGTAGGATTCATCCCTGGGATGCAAGGATGGTTCAATATACGGAAATCAATAAATGTTATTCACCACATCAATAGACTTAAAGATAAGAACCATATGATCATCTCAATAGATGCAGAGAAAGCATTCGACAAAGTACAGCATCCCTTTATGTTCAAAACATTAGAAAAACTAGGGATAACAGGAACTTACCTTGACATTTTAAAAGCTATCTATGCTAAGCCTCAGGCTAGCATCATTCTGAATGGACAAAAGTTAAAGGCATTCCCTCTAAAATCTGGAACAAGACAGGGATGCCCTCTCTCACCACTTCTATTTAATTTAGTCCTTGAAATACTAGCCAGAGCAATTAGACAGACGAAAGAAATTAAAGGCATAAAAATAGGAAAAGAACTTAAATTATCACTATTTGCGGATGACATGATTGTATACCTAGAAGACCCAAAAAGGTCTACAAAGAAACTACTAGAACTAATAAATGAATTCAGCAAAGTGGCAGGATATAAAATCAACACGCATAAATCAAAGGCATTTCTGTATATCAGCGACAAAACTTCTGAAATGGAAATGAGGAAAAACACCCCATTCACAATATCCTCAAAAAAAATAAAATACTTGGGAATCAACCTAACAAAAGAGGTGAAAGATTTATACAATGAAAACTACAGAACCCTAAAGAGAGAAGTAGAAGAAGATCTTAGAAGATGGAAAAATATACCCTGTTCATGGATAGGCAGAACTAACATTATCAAAATGGCGATATTACCAAAAGTGCTCTATAGGTTTAATGCAATGCCAATCAAAATCCCAACGGCATTTCTTGTAGAAATAGATAAAGCAATCATGAAATTCATATGGAAAAATAAAAGACCCAGAATAGCAAAAGCAATTCTAAGCAGGAAGTGTGAATCAGGCGGCATAGCGATACCAGATTTCAAACTATATTACAGAGCAATAGTGACAAAAACAGCATGGTACTGGTACCAAAACAGGCGGGTGGACCAATGGTATAGAATAGAGGACACAGAGACTAATCCACAAAGTTACAACTATCTTATATTTGATAAAGGGGCTAAAAGCATGCAATGGAGGAAGGATAGCATCTTCAACAAATGGTGTTGGGAAAACTGGAAATCCATATGCAACAAAATGAAACTGAATCCCTTTCTCTCGCCATGCACAAAAGTTAACTCAAAATGGATCAAGGAGCTTGATATCAAATCAGAGACTCTGCGTCTGATAGAAGAAAAAGTTGGCTCCGATCTACATATTGTGGGGTCGGGCTCCAAATTCCTTAATAGGACACCCATAGCACAAGAGTTAATAACAAGAATCAACAAAAAGTTTTTTCTCAGCAAGAGAAATAATAAGAGAGGTAAGTAGGGAGCCTACATCCTGGGAACAAATTTTTACTCCTCACACTTCAGATAGAGCCCTAATATCCAGAGTATACAAAGAACTCAAAAAATTAGACAATAAGATAACAAATAACCCAATCAACAAATGGGCCAAGGACCTGAACAGACACTTCTCAGAGGAGGATATACAATCAATCAACAAGTACATGAAAAAATGCTCACCATCTCTAGCAGTCAGAGAAATGCAAATCAAAACCACCCTAAGATACCATCTCACTCCAGTAAGATTGGCAGCCATTAGGAAGTCAAACAACAACAAGTGCTGGCGTGGATGCGGAGAAAAGGGTACACTTGTACATTGCTGGTGGGACTGCAAATTGGTGTGGCCAATTTGGAAAGCAGTATGGAGATTCCTGGGAAAGCTGGGAATGGAACCACCATTTGACCCTGCTATTGCCCTTCTCGGACTATTCCCTGAATACCTTAAAAGAGCATGCTACAGGGATACTGCCACATCGATGTTCATAGCAGCACAATTCACAATAGCTAGAATGTGGAACCAACCCAGATGCCCTTCAATAGATGAATGGATAAAAAAATGTGGCATTTATATACCATGGAATATTACGCAGCACTAAAAAATGACAAAATCATGGAATTTGCAGGGAAATGGATGGCACTAGAGCAGATTATGCTTAGTGAAGCTAGCCAATCCCTAAAAAACAAATACCAAATGTCTTCTTTGATATAATGAGAGCAACTATGAACAGAGCAGGGAGGAAGAGCAGGAAGAAAAGATTAACATTAAACAGAGACATGAGATGGGAGGGAAAGGGAGAGAAAAGGGAAATTGCATGGAAATGAAGGGAGACCCTCATTGCTATACAAAATTACATATAAGAGGTTGTGAGGGGAATGGGAAAATAAACAAGGAGAGAAATGAATTACAGTAGATGGGGTAGAGAGAGAAGATGTGAGGGAAGGGGAGGGGGGATAGTAGGGGATAAGAAAAAATAAATAAATAAATAAATAAAGTTATCTCATACTAAGAAAAACATAAAAAACATTCTATGTAGAAAAATAGCCTGCTCAAAAAACTGTGCTGTGACAATTGGTATAATCACATGTAAAAAATGAAATTAAATCTTTATTTCTCACCATGAAAAAAAAACAAAAAAAAAGCAAACACACACACAGGCACACATGCACGCACGCACGTGCACGCACACACACACACACACACACACACATACACACACACTTATTTTTCCTGACCTGTTTGAGGATAAGTTCATGGACCTTCATTTCTAAGTACTTCCATGCATAATTCCTAAGAGTAGGGATATTCTCTTACACAATCGTAGTTTGGTTATCAAGATCAGTAAATTAACACTGTCATGATATTTATCTAATCTACTTGTTCATAGTTCAGTTTTATCAACTGTCCCAATAATGTTCTTCATGTCACCCCACTCCCCCACACCTTGCTTCAGCACATGATGCAGTCTATTGTCTATAATTCACTCTTTATATCTCTTTAGCCTCCTGTTATAGGAATATTTCCACAGCCTTTCTTTGTCTGTCTTTGATATTTTAAAAGAATATTTTTTAAAAATGGAATGTTCCTTCTTTGGAATTTGTCTGATATTTCCTCATGATAAGATTCAGATTACACATTTCTAGTAAGGATTCCATATGAGTGAAGTTGTGTCCCTTGGGTATCCTGTTTGGGGCATGAGATGTCCACCTGTCTCTTGTAGATAACATTAATTTTGATCACTCAGTTAATATGTTGCCTAATTTTTCCAGTATGAATTGCTCCCCACCCCTTGCAATCAAAAAGCTATCTGTGCAGATGTTCTTTTAAAACATGTAAATATCCTCTCTCATAAAAACTTCCCCTAGATTTATTATCCATTGATGATTTTTGTGCAATCTGGTCTTTAATATGTCATTGCAAAGTCGTTTTCTGACGCCAGAACTTCTTCACACTAATCAGTTGGTGCTCAGCACTTGACTGTAAGCAAGATCCTTCCCTTCTCTTCTATTTATCTAACAGTATAGACACAAATTCCTACTTTACCCCCAGTGTTTTACAACCTATCATGGTATTTCATTATTTTGATTTTCAGATTGTTCCATATTTGGCTGTGGTGGTCCCTTCAGGATGGCTCCTATGTTCTTGTGACATGTCTCTTCATTTTGCTTCCTACTTTTAGCACAATAAGATGTTCCAGCTTTGGCATCTGTTACTTATTTGAAGAGTCATGGTTCCCTTTAGAAGGGGAATATTATGAAGATCAAAATCTGGGCAGAGTACACTCACAGCTATTAGGGTATTCTTCCTTCTTGGCTCTTTCATAGGACAATAAACACATACACACCAATATGCACATGCATATATGCATGTAAATGTGCACTATGCGTTAGCCTATAAAAAAGCATGTAAGTATTTCATGAATTCACAGTGTTAACTCTAACTCCAATCCACCCCCCAGAGCTCCTTCTTGCTTTCCCCCTTTCTGTGTTTGTATTGTTACTTCTTCCATGGTGAGAATGTTGGCTCCAAAAACATTAACACATTTATCCATTTACTTAATCCTATATAACACATCTAAAGTGGTTTCAGAATTGCTTTTTCTATGCCACTGTAAAAACCTAAAAAGAACTCAGAACTTGAAGTTCTTTGTCCTCACTGCACCCTGCCCAAGACTGAGAATAGCCAAATACTATGTTCGTCAGTTGTATTAGTTCTTCTCCCATATCTGTATGCTTATGATATTTATTTGAAATAAAATTGGGTTTAATTAGCTTCAGTTTATATGCAATGTTTTTTTGCTTCCATTTATACTTTCTTCTCATTCTTTTGATTTAGTTTTATATATGAATATGTAGAATATTAACATTTGCCAGAAGCTAAAACTATAGACAGAGATACCCCCAGAGAATTATTATCCCTTCCCTTCTTCCATCCTAACTCCCTCTTATTCATCACCAAATCCGTTGTTTTCTGGTTTACCCATTTTGTGTTCTATTTGTGAAGGTAAACAGACATTTAAATGATCTCTTATTTATTTTTTTACATAAAAGTAGCATTCTATCGTACACTATTTTTTTGTACTGCTGGTCTTGTGCCAGAAACATTTTCTTTTATTGTTACTTGCTTTTTAAACTTTGTTTAGCCACTTAAAGAAAATCTGCTTATGGAACAATTTGCCTCAAATCCATTCCAAGTTGTATATTTGTTTTCCAATAAAAAAATTACAATTTACCCCCAAAAAAGTAGCATTCTATTAGTTCTCTTTTGCATTTTGATTTTTTTCCGTTTAACAATATTAGAATTAACTCCCATCAGTTCACAGAGATCTTCCTTATTCTTTTTTTTAATAGCTGCACAAGATTTGTTGTGTACATGTACCATAAATTCATCAACCAGTCTACTGTGCCTAAACATTTACGTAATATCCAGTATTTTGTATTATAAATGCAATGAATAACCCGTACATATGCATTTGGGGATGTGTATAACTGCTGGGTTGATAGGTAAGTGTACACATATTTTTTTATATGAATGTAGGAATTTTTTCCTACTTTGTTCACTACTCTATCCCTGGCTTCTAGAACAGTACTTGGCATCCAATAGACACTATAGAGCATTTGTTGGAATGAATAAATTAATGGATAGTATGCTTTAGTTTCCAATCTCTAAATTAACATACTCCATGAAGGCTTATGGTTTGCCAAACTCTTATATGGCCACAACAAATCATTATTACCTTCTCAATTTCTTCTGCTGGTACACCCCGAAGCCGGGCATAAAGGTAGAGGTGTTCTCGGCCCGTGAGCAGGTCATCAACTGCATCAAACTGAGGACAGTAGCCCATATTTTGATGGACTTCAGAAATATTGGTTAAAATACTGTAAGAAGAAACAGCAATTGGTGAGTTTCCTACATAGAGAGAATGACTAGAGATCTGGGCTGGAAAGCTTCTTCCAGGGGGATAAGTAGGCTGACTCTTCTCCTTCCTGCTTTGCTTTAGCAATGCACACCAAATGTACACATTTGGAAATCAAAGCAGGGACCTAGCAAAGAGGCAAACATGTGAGAGGTCATCCGTTGTCCTTTCCCATAGAGGCAGGAAGTCTGTTTAAAATTGCAGAGGGAAGCATTCACCCTCTGGAAGCTGAGGACACAGGCCAGTTTTTCCTTTATACTCTTTGGTGTGGCAAAGCCAAGCATCAGCATGCAGTCATTGCAGACCTAGGGCTCCCAAGAGACCTTTAACAAGTCCCTATCTAGAAACAACCTAGAGAAAGGACACTTCATCATGGTAATTCCGAACTTGGGATCCAGGGGCTCCAGCAGGGTCATGAACATGCTTCAGGGTTCAGTAAATTCCCTGAAACTTTTTACAAAAATGTGTGGAGAGAGGTCATGGGAGGTGCTGGTATATTCTTTTGTATTTTTTAGTACCAGGGATTGAAGTCAGGGGACTCGAACACTGAGCCACATCCCCAGCCCTATTTTGTATTTTTATTTTAGATTTTATGAAACATTTTCACTAAGCAACTCACTGAGTTGCTTAGTGCCTTACTTTTGCTGAGGCTGGCTTTGAACTCTTGATCTGTCTCAGCCTCCCAAACTGCTGGGATTATAGGCATGCACCACCACCCTGCTGGTGTAATCTTTTGTAGGAAGAGGGTGCAGGGTTTATTAGATGCTCAAAAGTTAATGACCCCAGAGAAATGAAGGACCACTGACTTATTGCTTCCTAGAACTTTCTAAGAACCTGTGCTAATAGCACTCTTATAATCATAATTCATTTCCATTTTTCAGTGGATCTCTTATGTACTTTTAGGACCATGCTCTCTGGGAGGCAATGATCTTTCTAGGTCACAGAGTCATTCTGACATAGGGTCTGAAGATCACCTTCCCTATGTTGGATCAGGGATGTGGCCTGTGAGCCACACCCTGAGGCAGAAAGGGCAGGGGCACTCACCTCTTGCCTGCTATAGTGGCATCGCCTGATGTCACTGTGGTGTCCCCTGTGAGCATCTTGAATGTGGTTGTTTTGCCTGCACCATTCACTCCCAGGAGACCAAAGCACTAGGAGAAAAAACAGAGCTGGCCTTGCACAGCAGAATAAGAGGGCCTGGAATGTCTGGCTCCAGTGTCAGTGTGTGATCTGGGGGAGGCATTTGAGACCTGGACTGCCAGTACAGAGGCTACTAGCCACATGTGGCTACTGACACAAAATACACCTAGTCCCAATGGACATTGGCCCTATGTGTAAAATACTCTGGATTTTAAAGGCTTAGAATGAAAAAATGCAAAATAGCTCATCGATACTTTATATTAATTTCATATTGAAATGATAACACTAGACATATTGAGCAAAATTAAAAATATTATTAAATTAGTTTTATATGCTTTTATTTTTTAATGTAATTATTAGAAAATTAAAATTCACTATGTGGCTCTTGTTAGATTCCTATTGAGTAGCTCTGCTTCAGAGGGGAGGAGTCTTGCATAAACTGATTTTCTGAAGCACTTTCATGTTGGTCTGCAGATACCTACCTCACCAGGATGGATTCCAACACATAGCCTGTCCACTGCTGGGCTGGAGGAGCCTGAATAAACCTGCAAGATCCAGAGAAACTGAGGTGAGGACTGAGACAGGGTTAGAGCAGGGAGAGCAAGAGCAAGCAGAGAAAGGTTAGTTTGGGAGAAAACCATCAATGCTCAGAGGTTATGGATTGACATGGGTGTTCAGAGAGCAGCTGTAAGCTCTGAGAATTGTGAAGCTGACCCATGCTGTACAGAAATGGAATGGAGAAAGATCAGTGATGGTCAGCTGAAGGAGCTCTCACTGAGGTTCTGTATCAATATCCAAGGGGAATAGCAGGGTCAAAGCATGTACTAGATGCTCTTGGAAGACAAGTTATAACACAGAGATGATGATGATGCCACATATTAGGAAAACAGAGTGCTTGAAGAAGCAGATCATTTGCTCTAGAGAAGGAACATGACAACGTTGTGCCATCTGAGGTCCAACTAGTAGCACCTCCTAAGCAACATGCCTACGCCTTTTTCTTTACCTTGGTGAGTTGATTTAGCCTTAAGATATCAGTTTTATCTCCACCACTAGTAATTCTTTGTCTCTCTTCAGCCACATCATCATCTTCATCAACAATAGGTTCCTTGGGGGGCTCGGCAATCCTAGGGGAAGGAAGAGGGACAGGATTGGGCTGGGTGTGTGGAGTCCTTGGCACTGTGGTATTCACCTGACCTTTTCTCCAATTCCCTCACTTCTGCTTCCCCTGGACTTCCATCCTCTAGGGCTTTTATTCTAAAAAGTGCTCCTAACAGGAGGTAGGCACAGAGAGGTTGAATGTTCACATCCAGAGTCAGCTCCAGGATCTAGTTCGTGCTGGACCTTTGGCAGGTCATGGACCTTTCTGAACCTTTCCTCTTCCAACCACAGGTTGGAGAGAAGACTCTATCTCATACAGTTTAGTGAAGATGAGCTCAGCACAGTGCCTGGCACAGAGTAAAGACGCAGGACCTAGGAACTTATTACTAAGACTTTTTTTTTCTATGTCAACAACTCAATGAACCTTAGTTGCTGTCTACCAAGCTTTCTATGTTCTTCCACCCACTATGCAAACTCAACCTCTTAAAAACTGCTGTTATCTGGTCATCCCATGCCACCAAACCTTCCATCATTCTCCATCAGCTATAGGCTAAAACCAGATTTCCCAGTTGGAATATCAGAGCCCAGCGCTCCCCCCACCCACCCCGCGCGCGCGCGCGCGCTCTTCCCACCTGATCATTTCACTCTTCTATACTACTGGCGTCTGCCCCTGGTCCTTAGCTCATGCTGGCCTTTGCTACCTTTCACATATTCTCTTCCTCCTGCTCTGCTAAAGGAATCCTCCCATCCTTAAAGGCATAGCTTCTTCTCTGAAATTCTCCCTGACCACCAAGGCCTCTAGTCCCCCCATTTTCCCCTCACTGACTATATCTAGCCCATCACCAAGTTTTGTCTAAAAAACTTCCTGCTATTTATCCAATCAACCTATTTTTCTCCATCTCCTGATGCCACCATTTCTATCCAGGTCACCATGGTTCTTGCCTGAGTACCAATATGGCCTTCTGTCTGGTCCCCCTGCTCTAAGTCCAGGTAAGATCACATCACTTCTCTGATTTAAACACCCCCCAGGGTTGTGTGTTGCCCTCAGGCTTGAGTCCCAAGTCATTAAGATGAGAGGGTATTTCATGACAGATCTGTGCCCCTCCAGATTCATCTCCTGTTCCACTTCACCTTTCACAGCTAATCTGAACTCCTACCATTCCACGCACCATTACTTTCTGGGGCTTCTGTATCTTTGTGTGGGCCCTATCCTTGACAAGAGCACCCTTCCTTTCTCCCCTCCCTGGCTCCTTCTTAATATGGGTGTGGCTGGAAACCAGAGGCTGTGGCATGCCTTTTTGGTCCTCCTTAGGACCCACTCAACTGTGCTGTCCTCAGAGTGTGATGGTAATGGCTTGTTTGGCTGAATAACCCTCTTCTCTACCCTTTCTCACTCATCACAAAGGCCTTTAAAAGATGTGGCCAAAGGCTGGGCTGGGGTTCAGTGGCAGAGTGCTTGCCTAGCAAGCATGAGGCACTAGGTTCTATCCTTAGCACCACATACAAAAAATAAGCAAATAAAATAAAAGCATGGGCTGGGGATGTGGCTCAAGCGGTAGCGCGCTCGCCTGGCATGCGTGCGGCCCGGGTTCGATCCTCAGCACCACATACCAACAAAGATGTTGTGTCCGCCGAGAACTAAAAAATAAATATTAAAAATTTTCTCTCTCTCTCTCTCTCTCTCTCTCTCTCTCTCTTTAAAAATAAAATAAAATAAAATAAAATAAAAGCATGCTGTCCATCTACAACTACAAAAAAAAAAAAAAAAAAAGATGTGGCCAAAGCGGTAGAGAGGTCTTCAAGGGCTGAGGATCCCAAGAACAACAATTCCTCACACTGTGTCCCGTAAGTAGAACCAATTCCTGATCATGTTTTATCAAAAGTGTTTGACCCATTATTTCTTTCAATCCTTATGACCCTGTGAGTAGAACAATAGATTAATTTCCAATGAATCAATTTCCTATGGGTCAAAATCTTAAAAAATATACAAAAGAGCAAGTCCAATGGCTGGGCATGGTGGCACCAGTAATCCCAGTGACTTGGGAGGCTGAGGCAGGAGGATGGAGCCAGCCTTAGCTGACTCAAACCCAGCATCAGCTACTTAGCAAGGCCCTAAGCAACTTAGTGAGATGCTCTCTCTAATAAAATATAAAAGAGGACTGGGTATGTGGTTCAGTGGTTAGGCACCCTTGTACAAAAAATCCATCATCAATCCCTGATACCAAAAAAAAAAAAAAAAAAAACCAAAAAGGCAAGTCCAAACTTGGAATCTTTATTTACATGTGACTAGAATTAGTCTGAGAGAGGAAATATAAAGAAACAAAACACTGGCCAGGTGTAGTGATACACACCTGTAATCCTAGCAACTCAGGAGGCTGAGGCAGGAGGATGGCAAGTTTGAGGCCAGCCTCAGCAACATAGTGAGACCGTTCTCAAAATAAAAAAGAAAAGAACTGGGGAGGTAGCTAGCTCAATGATCAAGTGTCCCTGGGTTTAATCCCCAGTACAAAAAAAAAAAAAAAAAAAGAGAGAAAGAAAAAGAAACAAAACACTGTCAGGAAATTTTGTTAGGGAGGGCCCAGTGATTGCAAAGCCAGTAAAGGTCTGGATTACAGAGGAACCTGGGTTGCTGCTCAAAATGAGGTAGGAGCTGGCAGGGCCTGGGGGAAGAGCCTGGGGAAGATGGGCTGAGCTGGGTTGGGGCCCTGGTCAGTTGACCCAGCCATTGAGAAGTCCTGGTAAAGTTAGAGTTGGCAGCTATTATCCAGCATCCAGGGAGGGAGGGTGAATCATTGCCTCTCACCCCTTCACAGGCTCCTGGCTGCACTCTTGGGGCACGTAGCCCCTATATTACTCCCCATATTCTCTGTCCTATGGTAACCCCACTCAAATTTCTAATTAGCAAAAGGGTATACTTTGTGTTTTCTCAAAATTATTTCCTAGTTCTTTGGATGCTTTTTTAACCATTGTTATTTGCAATGCTATTGTCTAATTTCAAATGAGTATGTGGTAATTAAAGGAGAAGATTAAAATAAAGAATTAAAACTAGTGACATTCTATTTTAAATAGTTTAAAGTTGAGAGTTGGCTTCAATTCTAATATGCCTATTTTAACCCATCTCTTCCTGTGTTATTTAGAATAAGCCGGGCTTTGAGAATGTAAAAAACCATTATGGAGTGGGACTCCTGAGGAAAGAAATGACCATATCAGTATGAATTTCAGTCCAAGACACACTGAGCTGCCCGCTGGAACCCCCAGGTGCAGCAAGGGCATACCATCTGGTGAAGAAGAAGTGTTTCTGGACGAGGAGGTTCAAGAGGAAGTACACCACCCCTTCTGCTGCCATGGCAATCAGGTTCTTCCCAATCAGGTCCCACTGGAATGGATTTGGGGAGTGCTCCTCACCTGGAGATTTGAGGCCACTGAACATCAATAGGGATTGAGTCTGTGTCAGCTGCCCTAGGTACCCCCTAAAAACCTGGCTACAATAGGCCCAACTGGACCAGGCCTCATGCAAGGGATTAAGTAAGAGCCAAACATGAGTCTCATCTTGGCTTTCAAGTCAAAGAGGGAGAGAGTAAAAACCTGCTCTCTGCCCCTCCTATGACTCCTGAGCCATGAGAACAGAGGCACCCTAATCCCTTCTAGGTGGCAGAATAAACCCAAGCCAACACAATGCCTTTCCACCCCAGCCCAGGGTACAGATATGATTGTATCCTGCAATCCTCCCTGCCTCAATGGATCCACGGCCTGGGCTCCATGGACCTTGAATGCCACCCACCAAACCGGGCATAGACGTCTGTCACAGCCTGACTCAGAGCCAGGTCAATGAGGCCCCGGCCCAGGCAGAAGTGGGGGAAGATAATGAGCAGCTTCCTCAGCATGGCGTTGAACCTGAGTATCGTCTGAAACAGAAGGACAACTGTTAGATATAAGGGCTGATGCTGCCTACCCTGTCCTGAGCAGGTGGGCCGGGATGCCCTCTCAGGGTGGGAGCAGGGGAGGTCTGCAGGAAAAGGACTTCCAGTTAGACTGGCCACAGGAGGGATTGGTCAGGAAGGATGCAGAGGGTTTGATGTGGACATCCTGAAGTACTTACTGGAGGTGCCTCAGGACTAGGCCACGGAAGTAATAATAAATTCGTGACTAATCAATGCCTGGGGCTCCCTGTGTCATTCTTGTGAGTAGGAACTGATACCTAGCCCAGCAGCATTTTCTAAATATTTATTGTGCTCAGTGCTATGTGGGCACTGGGGCTAACTGTAAAGAACATGCACATTGCTTTCCTTAATTAACCCTCCATGACTCCATGGACTACAGCAATAATCCATGGAGAAGCAGCGGCCCTGATGCTGTCTCTTTGGGCAGCTCTTCTGCAGACTTTCTTTGCCATGGTGTGGGAGTTCTCCAAGATGCCGTTGCCAGAAGATGCAGCAGCTGCTAGGAGTGTGACTGGGGTCTCCCCTTTGGTACAGCTGTGAGTCAGACCTGAATAGAGGCTCTTCCATCAACTCTATCTTAGTACAGCATGAATCAAACGGGAGCAGGCCTTCAGCTGCCTCCTGGATCTGCTTCTCAGCTCTACACAGGGCAACCTGTCATTGTCTAAGGAGTTTTGGGCACAGCCTCCCTCTAAAAGGTAGAAAGGACACTAAGAAGGTGAGACTGGTGAAATTTGCTGAGCCCAGCTGTCCACTCCCTCTGGCCCATCCCTACACTACACCTCCTACCTCTATAGTCTCTACACTTCTGCAGTTTCCCTCATCCTTCTCTACACCCACCTCCTAACTCTTCCCAGAATGCACTGTGCTCTTTTCCCTCTAGGCTTCTGCATTTGCGGTTTCATTTAGTTTCCCTCCCTCCCTTCTTCCCCTCCCCTCCCCTCCCCTCCCCTCCCCTCCCCTCCCCTCCCCTCCTTCCTTCCTTCCTTCCTTCCTTCCTTCCTTCCTTCCTTCCTTCCTTCCTTCCTTCCTTCCTTCCTTCCTTCCTCTTTTCTTCTCTTCTCCTCCTCCCTCCCTCCTTCCCTCCCTCCCCCCTCCCTCTCTCCTCCCTTTCTCTCCTCTCTCTCCTTCTCCCTCTCTCTCCCCTCTCTCTCCTCTCTCTCCTCCCTCTCTCCCTCTCTCCCTCTGTACTGGGGATTGAATCTAGGGGCACTCTACCACTGAGCTATATTCCCAGAACTTTGTATTTTTTATTTTGAGACGTGTATGGACTGACTGACCTCGAACTTGGGATCTTCCTGCCTCAGATTCCCAAGTGACTAGAATTACATGCTTGTGCCACCAGGCCCAGTGGCATTTGCAATTTCTGACACCTATAGCTCTTAGCAGGAAAGGATGTTCTTTTCCTTTGTGTTCTCTGACAAGATCCCTACCCTTCTTTAGGGAGTCACTCAAGCAGTCCCTTCTCTCTTAGGCCTCCTCTGATTCCTGGGTTAAATATCCTTTCCTCTCTTACCACATTCCTGGGATTATTTCTTTTTTTAATGCACCTACTTTCTCCACTTAAATACCTTGGTTCCCTAAATACCTTGTACAGTAGTTAGCTCATTGTAGGTACTTTATGATTCATTAAATAGGCTAATACTATTCTATTTACTCCAGGCCTGATTCAAGTTGAAAATCCCCCATAAGATGCTCCTAATTCCTGCAGCCCAGCTCTCTGGCCCACTCTGATCTGTAGTCTTTTACATTTCTTGCTCCTTTGATGTTTTATGGACTACCATATATCATGGCTTTTGTCAGTTGCTAACTTTGATGTGCAGCTTGTTTCCTTGCTGGAGCAGGAACTCCTGGGCATAGGATGAGTGAGTCATACTTGTTTCCATTCACATATCTGTCACATGGTGTTCACCTAGTAAATGCCTCCCAACTAAGCAATGATAGCAGCTACCCTAAGAGCCTTATGTGGGATACTGGAAATTTCTGTAGCATTTATTGATCAAGTAAGCAGCTTTTATGGGAAGAAGAGTGCTTAGTAAATGGCTAAGTGCTCAATATGTGGCTGAATGTGACTGCAGGAGGGAGAATGTTCTGAGTTCCTTTTAGCTTGCTATTTAATTATTCTGAAATAACACACCCTCTTAAGACAGTGGGCTGTAAGCCTGTGGCAAAAACAGCTCTGATGAGCAGCATTTTCATCCACCAGGTATGCAGGCCATCTTCTAGCTCTGTGTTCTTATCCATGTCCCTCTGGTTTGTGATCTGCCATATTTCTATTATTAATGGCACAGGTGGGTTAATTCCTGGCTCAGTAGCCACAGAAAACCTCACTAGGTCTGGGGGAAAGTGGCTCTTAGGAGGTCATGGGAGGTTAGCTTAGGGCCTCAGCACAGACTTACCCTCTGTTTTCCCAGCAAGGGCACAGTGCAGATATGCTGGCTGGTGCCCACCCCTTGGACTGTGAAGAATTCATGAGGAAAGGAAGGGCTAGCGAGGTGCCTGAGGATACAGGGACACCAGCAAACCTGAATGCTCTGAGGACAGCCATGAAAGGACTCAGACAGAGCAGGTGGGAGTGTGGAGTAAAGGCAGCCTTGTAGCTACTGCCACTTCTTTTAGGATTCAGCTGGCCATTTCTTTCTGGAAGGGAAAGTCAGAGGGTATGGACAGGACAAGTGGACTTCGTAGCTCAAAACATTTGAGTCATTTGGGACCATGATTTCCTAATCCTGTCCTAGGGATTAACAGGTGCAGGATAGTACATGGTATATGTTATAATTTGCATAAGAAGTGGGAGAAAGAATATTTATATATTTACTTTATGTCTCTAGAACACATTAGAAACTTGAATAAGGTTTCCTCTGGAGAAGGAAACTGGGTGAATCAGAAACAGGGGTAGAAAGGAGATTTTTTCATTATATGTCTTTTGTTCCTTTTACATTTTGAAATCACCTAAATGTGATACCTACTAGTGTCAGTGTGTGTGTGTGTGTGTGTGTGTGTGTAGAAAACCTAACAAACCTAACACTCAGTCCCAGAGGAAACTTCCTTGAAAGGGATATGAAAATCTAAAAAGTCAGGGTCTTGGCAGTCATTTACAGCTTGCAGAATAGGCTTAGAAAATGCAACACTCAGAGCATGCAGATCAGCAAGAAGAAAGGCATGCTGGGAGGGAAAGAAGACAACAATGCTGGTCTAAGCACTGAGCATCTACACATGCAGTGCTTCCCCATGGGTCTGCTTGGCCATTGCATACTCTCTAGTATGCAATATACTCTTAATCAAATAGTATACTCTTAATCAAATAAAGATGCCAAGAAAGTCACACTCACCCGGTTACTCTCAAATAATTCCAAGATGAAGGTGATGGCACTGCTGTTGATGCCGATGAATAGATTAGCACAAGACAAAGCCACATAGGCTGTGCTGGGGACGTCAAACAGGAAGGATGCTGGGTACATCATGGGAATGACTGCCCATCTGTGTGAAATGGCAATACTATGGGAAGTGTTCCAATTGTCATCCTATCAGCTGTACCTAGATAGGATGTACTCCCCTCATGTGTGAGGTGACACATTTGAATGGCCAGAGTCCCAGGGGGAAAAAGAGATGCTCCATCCCTAAGTTCTATGCCCCATCTTTAAATGGAGATCATAAGGCCCGTCCTGACCATCTCATGGGTCATGTGAGGAGCAAATAACAGTGGCTGTGTGTGTATTTTGTTAAACACAATACACAGGAGGGTTCTCCACCCTGCTTCTGGCTCTAGTCTGGATCAGCAAAGCAAAGCTGAAGGTCCCCAGCAGCTCATCATCACAGTTCATTGGGCAGTTCATAGTTCCCTGGCTTCTGAATTCCCCTTTTCCAAGAGAGATGAATGGAAACCATTGCTCTGGTAAGATTTTACTGGCCCACATAGGAAGGGCAGGGATCATTATTTCCATTTTTCAGATGAGGAAACTGGGCCCCACATGGGTGGTTTACTTGTCCATAGTTACACCCATAGAAAGAGGTAGGCCTGGGATATAAAGTTGCATGATGGGCTCTACAACCAGCTGGACTTGGATCTCTGTCACCCTCTAGCCTGACTCAGGAGCAGCTTTCCAGCTGGAGTTTTCTATTATGTGAAAAGAACTCCTGGGCAGTACAGATGGAAGCACAGAGATGGGCAAAGTGCCACGGATGACTCAGGGTTGTGGAGGAACTGGGGAGTGACCAATTCCCAGACTCCAGACAAGGCCACAGTGGGAGTGGAAGAAGAGTCAGACTATGTGGAGCCCTTCCCAATGTCCCTGAATGGACTGGACTGGCCTTAGAAATATCTCTATTGGAAAAGTCAGAAACAGAAGCCAGATTCCTGATTAGCAGATGCAGACCTTGCTAGGGACTGGACACTAACCCTGTGCATCTACCACTGCCGGAAGTCCCACCCCACCCTGGCTTCCCTTTGGTGCCATTAGTTAGGAGCCCAAATGACTTACCCATACAGCATGAGCAGAGCAATAAGGGCAGGACGATTGCTTGGGGACGTGTAGGCTTTCTTCTGAAACCCCACGAAGATGCCCACCACCAGTCCGGCACTCACTGCATAATTCATCTTGAACAGAGAAGATAGCAAGTCATGAACAACTAGGACCTGTTTCATGGTCTGTACAATGAGGGATGGAACCAGGATCCTCCAGATCTTAGGGTCTAGGATTGACTTCATCTGTCTAAACAGTTCCTAGTCTTCCTGATGTCTCCTTCCCCCAGGGACCTTCAGTCTATATCTATGAGATGAATAAATTGTAACATCCAACTGGATCTTTCACTCTTTCTAATTGGTCACGAAGCCCCGCTGATGCTACTTTCTAAGCACATCTCTAGAATTTAGAAAAACTTAAAAAATAGTCATTGACCTCACAAAGCTCAAACAGATGATGACACCCTTTTAAAAAAATGCATTCCTGAAGCCATTAGGTCAGGCACAGGAAGGTGGGCACTCATGGTAGGGTTAGGTCTCAAACAGGATGAAAACCAGAGGAGGGTGAGGAGGGCACCCACAGAGGGTTCCAGGGAGAGTGGTTGAGCCCCAAGGGGATGAGGAAAGTGTTCTTCCAGGGGGCTGAGCTGGTGTGGAGTATCAGAGCCAGGACTGAAGGAAGAGGAGCTCCACAGAGCAGCAAAAGCAGGGAGAGGGGGTATCCATGCAGGGAGGGGTAGTAGTAGAGATGGGGCACTTACTTGTTACTTACAGGTAATAAACTCTGATAGATAAATGATTTGGGGTGATAAAAGCCAGTTTCTCAATCTTGGAGAAGGGAGTTATAAATGCAGAGACAGAAAACTAGAATGAGCCTCTGGTGTTGGACTGGAGCTAAAGGTTTTGGTGAGCATACAGCTTAGTGTGCAGAGACTGAGGAATACAGATGTAAGTGTGTGGATGTCTGTGGAGATACATACGTATCTTCCCTGGGTCTATCTACTGAGAAGACCTGGTCCTAATGACACTGTAGTGGCAGTGAACAAATCTGGCACCCAGATCTTGGTCTCTGAGGGCCACTTTCCCCTGAAATGAACCAGGGCCCTTTGGGGAGATGGTTGGTTCTGGGAAGGGGTGGCCGAAGGATAGGGTAAGCTTGGAGCATCTTATGGTGCCAGGGAGCAGTGAAGTGCTCAAGGAGGATGTAGACATAGTGAAGAAGGCACAGAGGCCAGCTTGAAGGAGCTTTCCCTGCCACACTTGGGACAATCTTCATATTAAGCTAAGTAATGATGGTATGGAGTTATAATCCATCAATTAACACTGGACCCATGACTACATACAAATATATATAAATAAGTAAATGAACAAATGGAAAGTTTGACAACAAACAGGATATTTGCACATATTAAAAGTACTTCTCAAAATTTTTTTTTCAATTATAAAGAGAAAGAGAATAGTTCTGACAGTGGAGAGTAGTTCTGACAGTAGACACCTTCTTAAGTGAAAAGGTAAACATCCTCAGTAATAGGACAACTTAAACTGGAAGCAAGCTGATAAGATGCAAAAAGAACCCAGCTTCCATTTCATGACACTGCTGCCTGGGACACTCTACCTCACGGGGAAGGCTCAGGCAAACCCAGATTGAAAGATGTTCTGCAAAAGAAATGGCCTGTAATCTTCAAAAGGACTAAGACCACAAGTATTAAGGAAAAAAGAGAAACTAACTGTACCAGGCTAATGGAGACTAAAGAGACAGGACAATCAAATGCAAGGCAAAATTCTGAGCTAGGTCCTTGTCTAAAAAAGACGTCATTGGTGCAATTGGTAAAACTTGAGTGGGGTCCAAGAAACAGGTGGCAGTGGTGCCCCAGCACTGGTTTCCTGAAGTTGACAGTTATGCAGTGGTTGAAGGGGGCAAGTCCTCATTTGCAGGAGATAAATATTGAAGATGCTGGTGTATGTGTGTGTGTGTGTGTGTGTGTGTGTGTCAGAAAGAGAGAGAGAAGTGGGGGGAGAATCTTGTCAAGAAGTTGCTTCCAAATGATCCAGATAAAAGTTTTACACTGTACTTGACATTTTTACATAAGCCTTACATTTCTTTTCAATATTTAAAAGAAAAGGAGATGACACATATAAAAAGATAGGAATTTAAAACACCACAGATGTGCTAAGTGACTGATATAAACAATAATTGTTCATTTGATGATGACTCCCAGGTGTGTTTTTTTCTTTTTACCACTGGCTAATGAGGGTGATTCTGTTATCTGGCAGTTCAGCCAGGAAACCTGCCTGGATCTGCCCACATGAGAAGCAGGCAAATAATAAAAAAAGAAAAAGCAAATTTTATGCAACTCTTTTTTTTTCTGTTTGAATTTTATACAGCTTCTTCTCTCCAGATGGACCCAACTGCATACAATTCATATTTACTTTTTCCATCATTTGCCTATTTCTTTTTTTTTTAAAGAGAGAGGAGAGAGGAGGGAGGGAGGGAGGGAGGGAGGGAGGGAGAGAGAGAGAGAGAGAGAGAGAGAGAGAGAGAGAGAGAGAGAGGGAGAGAGGGAGAATTTTTAATATTTATTTTTTAGTTCTCGGCGGACACAACATCTTTGTTGGTATGTGGTGCTGAGGATCGAACCTGGGCCGCACACATGCCAGGCGAGCGTGTTACCGCTTGAGCCACATCCCCAGCCCCAATTTGCCTATTTCTTATGTGGGAAGGTGGCTAGATCCAGCCAGGTGGAATCCAGGAAGGCTCTCTGGCCTGGCTGCTGGTAACAAAAGATTTCTGAAATTCAGCACTACAGATTCTGAGATTCAGATTCCAGGCCAGCTTTAAAATTCTAAAGCATCAGGAAGCCTGCCAACACCATACCCAGTGCACTATCTTCTCTCCTCTAACCCTTCAACGGATGGACCAGGGTCTATGTTGTCAGTATGGCCTCCACCCCAGATGGCCACTGTGTCCTTCTAGCTGTATCTTTCTATAGGCTGAGTCCTCTCTTTGTAGACACACACATAGGTCAACTCAAGTGCAAATGGTATTCCTCATCTTTTAAAAATGAAAATGTATATATGTATATCTCAGCACTTTAATAAGTAGCTTCTCAGAGAAGGAGAGCCTGGATCCTTTCATGTTAAAATCTCAGGGCCACTGTAGCCTCTGCCCAAAGAGAAGCCTGCAGCTTCTAAGTTCCTATGAGCTTGTGTTTTTTTTTCACGCAGATTGAAAAGAAAGGAAAGAATTTAAACACTACTGAAAATTTCTAGCTTTTGAATTAGTTGAGTCAGATTAAAGAAATCATGTATTCAGGAATCCTAATTTTCAGTATTATTGTCAAAAGCCACAGAGAGGGTCACTTGTACTGGCCTCTACAAGATGCTACTTCTGGCCTCCACCAGTTGATATATCATCTGGTGGAGCTCACAGTGGTCTTAGGATGCTGAGATGAATCAAATGTGTCCTCACATTACTGATGACACCCAGAAGAGATGAGTTGTTGTTTTCTGTCTCTCTCCTTTTTTTGCTGTATTGGGGATTGAACTTGGGACCTTATACATGCAAGGCAGGTGTTCTACCATTGGGCTACACCCCAGCCCCTGGTTGGTGTCACAATGATCCTTGCTATATTATAACTAGGCCTTTGCTACCAATAAGTTCTGACCATGTGGCCTGTCATAAAGTACCCCATTCTAATTCTTCCCTGTTCCCAGAAACCTTGGTTGTGAGCAATGTGGTAGTCCATTGTTGCTCTGATAATTTTTTCTTATTTTCCCTAAAGTGGTGGCTAATCTGATATAGTGAAGGTCTGTCTGATTACTTTGGGGAAGCAAAATAAAGCTCCTGGGTAGAGTTTCCAGATTTGCAAATAAAGATACCAAATGCTCAATAAGCTTGAATTTCAGATAAATGGCCACTAGTTTTTTTTTTAGTATAAATATGTCCTATGCAATATTTAAAGTGGGATATACTTACACTAAAACTTTACTCATTGTTTGTTTGAAATTCAGATTTAACTGGGCATCCTATATTCATCTGGTGAACCTCTAAGGAAGTGCTACCTTAGAATTTTTGGGAATGAGGTGGGATTTAAGAAGGAGATTTTGGGTGAAGAACCCCTTGGTCCATTCCCACATCCAAACTATTTTGGGGAAAGCCAGACTCCTGCCTGCAGTGCAGTGATTGGGTCAGAAAACCCCTTAGTGCAGACACAGAGCCCTCAGTCCACAGTTGTGAAGTTGTGATTCACAGCCTTCCTCAGCTCTGGGATCCTAGTGCCTTTCTAAGATGATGTCAAGGGACAGTAGCACACAAAGCCATTAGCTGAGTACCTTCCAGCAGCCCGGGCAGTGCAAGAACCCCTCCATGTAGTGTCTTTTCTGTCAGAGCACACTTGAGTGCCACCTTGGGCCCAAGAAGGTGAGGGAAGGCCTGACACTTACAATGTCCCAGAGGAAGTTGGTCATCCAGTAGGTGATGGCACTCACTCCACTGACAAACTGGAGGTGCTTGGCTTTATTCATCCTTTCCTGAATCAAGTAGAGGACAAAGCTGGCTGGGACAAAGGACATGGCAAAAATCACACAGATGGCAACGACAGCATCCACTGATGTGGTCAGCCTGCAGCAGGAGAGAGATACAGGGAGAGAAAGGTGAAGAAACAGGAGCATAAACAGGAGAAGATGCACGGTAGGCACTGGCAGTCCTTACCCAATCCAGGTAATGGCCTCCAGACTCCCAGTCCCCAGCCTGAAGCTTGTCATTGCCCTGAACTGTCTTAATCAGTCTGGGTCAAGGTTAAGGGGATATTTGTAGGCTGCCTTTCTGTTTCATGTGAGCATTTCTAGACAACCCCCCACTTTTTTTGAGAGAGAGAGAGAGAGAATTTTTTATTTTTTATTTTCTTTAGTTTTTCGGTGGACACAACATCTTTATTTTTTTAATGTGGTGCTGAGGATCAAACCCAGTGCCCCGCACATTCCAGGCCAGCACGCTACCGCTTGAGCCACATCCCCAGCCCAACCCTTCTTTATATTATGTTTTGGAGGGGCCCAGCTTCCGCCTTCGCGGTAGGCAGACTGCGCGGCCTGAGAGGGGGCACAGCCGCCCACTGGCGCGGTAGACAGACCACCCCAACTGGAGGAGGGGCCCAGCTGCCAACTGTGCGGTAGGCAGACCACCCCAACTGGAGGAGGAGCCCAGCCTCCCACCTGCGCGGTAGACAGACCACCCCAACTGGAGGAGGGGCCCATCCATCCGCCCATGCGGTCACCTGACCGAGCTCTGGATAAACATAAGGTTTCCCCAATACCCCCCACCTCATCAAACACCTTATGAGAAAAACTGATGGAACTCATCTTGGAAGATCCCACCAACCCTTAAAACCCACCAACCGGTGGGCATGGCTACCAGCTTGGTTCTGCAGCGGATCAGGCACCTGGTTTACATCTCAGAGAATAAGAATAGAGAGGCCACAGGTGGAAGCTCAAGTCCTCTCACACTGACTACCACCACCATCCTGAACCCAGAGACTCAAGCTAGGAATAGCCAATGTCACCAACTGGAAGAAAACAGAGTTCTGAGAGACGTTTTTTTCTTTCTTTTTTTCTCTTCTCTCTCTCTTTTCATCCATTCAGCCAGTCTCCTCTACCCTTCCCTCTCTGGTCCTTGCAACTTCAACATACGTGAAACCAAAAATTGTGCATGAAAAAGGTCTTTAACAACTGAATTACCAGAATAATATAATATAGAGGAATTGCATATGCTCCACATCCCTCCCCCCTTTTTATTTCTTGTCTTTTTTCTCTTATTTTCTTTTTCCTGCTCTCTTTTTTCTCTTTCTTTCCTTGTTATTTGTTTTTCTCCTTCTTACTCCCTCTATCCCACTTGCAACCCCCTAAATTTTACTATTTATAAGTAGGGTAATCTTATAAATACAGATAGGAATTTGAATCTATACATTCTTCCATAAATTACCCATTTATTGGTTAGAGCTTTCCAAAGTTACTAAGTTAGATTAACCCTATACCCTCACTCCTTTCCCCCTAATCATAACATCCTACACCTGAAATTCAGTTTCCTTCAAGCTACCAGAAACGGTATGCTTTTCATGAAACTAATGACTATATTTGTAAATGATAATCGAAACCAACATTTGTAGACATAGAATCTAGCTATAAATGTAGTAATAAGGAAAATGTGTGCTTAGATGATGTACTATTGATATTGAGAACTGTTAACATTGTCTTTCTCCACAAAAGGGGACTTTGCAACTATACAAGAGCAATATAAATACATAGGGGGAAAATCAATAACACAACAGTTTTACAAAGCAGAAAGAAACGTGAGCAGTATGAAAAGACAAGGAAAGAAAGACCACAAGCAATGCAGGTCAACTCAACTTTAGAAGAGGTAATATCTGCAGCAGATGGAATGTGAGATAAAGAATTCAGGATATACATGCTTCAGATGATCTGGAGTCTCAAGGAAGACATGAGACAGCAAAATCAGACAATGAAAGATCACTTTGACAATGAATTACATAAACAAATCCAAGAAGCAAAAGATCAACTATACAGGGAGATAGAGGTTATAAAAAACAAACAGAAATCCTAGAAATGCAGGAAGCAATAAACCAAATTAAAAACTCAAATGAGAGTACTACCAGAAGAGTAGAACACTTAGAAGATAGAACATCAGACAATGAAGACAAAGTATTTCAACTTGAAAAGAACATAGACAGCTCAGCAAGACTGTTAAGAAACCATGAGCAGAACATCCAAGAAATACAGGATAACATAAAGAGACCAAAGAGTTATTGGGATACAGGAAGGTATAGAGGTCCAAACCAAAGGAATGAGCAATCTGTTCAAAAAATAATATGAGAAAACTTCCCAGACTTGAAGAATTAATCCCAAATCCTAGAAGCCTACAGGACGATGAATGTGCAAAACCATAAGAGATCCACACCTAGACACATTATAATGAAGATGCCCAACATACAGAATAAGGAGAGAATTTTAAAAGTTACAAGAGAAAGGAAGCAGATTACATTTAGGGGTAAACCAATCAGGATAACAGCTGATCTTTCAACACAGACTCTGAAAGCTAGAAGATCCTGGAACAACATATTTCAAACGCTGAAAGAAAATGGGTTCCAACCAAGAATTGTGTATCCAGCGAAATTGAGCTTCAGGATGGAAGATGAAATTAAAACCTTCCATGATAAACAAAAGTTAAAAGAATTTGCAGCTAGAAAACCAGCTCTTCAAAACATCTTCGGCAAAACATTACAGGAAGAGGAAATGGAAAATAACAATGAAAACCAACAGCGGGAGGTAGTACAGTAAAGGGAAAAAATAATCAAAGAGGAAAAACAAATCATGTTAAGTAACATAAATAAACAAATATGGCTGGAAGTACAAACCATATCTCAATAGTAACCCTAAATGTTAATGGCTTAAACTCACCAAACAAGAGACACAGGCTAGCAGAATGGATCAAAAAAAAAAAAAAAAAGATCCAACAATATGCTGCCTACAGGAGACACATTTGATAGGAAAGGACATACACAGACTGAAGGTGAAAGGTTGGGAAAAATCATATCACTCATATGGACCTCGGAAACAAGCAGGAGTGTCCATACTCTTATCAAATAAAATAGACTTCGAGCCAAAGTTAATCAAAAGGGATAAAGAGGGACACTGCATACTGCTCAAGGGAACCATACACCAACAAGACATAACAATCATAAATATATATGCCCTAAACAATGGTGCAGCTATGTTCGTCAAACAAACTCTTCTCAAGTTCAAGAGTCAAACAGACCACCATACAATAATTATGGGAGACTTCAACACACCCCTCTCACCACTGGACAGATCTTCCAAACAAAAGTTGAATAAAGAAATTATAGAACTCCATAATACAATTAATAACCTAGACTTAATTGACATATATAGAATATACCACCCAACATCAAGAAGTTACACTTTTTTTCTCAGCAGCACATGGATCCTTCTCAAAAATAGATCATATATTATGTCACAGGGCAACTCTTAGAAATTATAAAGGAGTAGATATAATACCATGCATCCTATCTGATCATAATGGAATGAAACTGGAAATCAATGATAAAAGAAGGAAGGAAAAATCCTGCATCACTTGGAGAATGAACAATAGGTTACTGAATGATCAATGGGTTACAGAAGACATCAAGGAGGAAATTAAAAAATTCTTAGAGATAAATGAAAACACAGACACAACATATTGGAATCTATGGGACACAATGAAAGCAGTTCTAAGAGGAAAATTCATGCTTGGAGTTCATTCCTTAAAAAAAGAAAAAAACAACAAATAAAGGATCTCACATTTCATCTCAAAACCCGAGAAAAAGAAGAGCAAAACAATAGCAAAAGTAGTAGAAGGCAAGAAATAATTAAATCGGAGCTAAAATCAATGAAATTGAAACAAAAGAAAGAATTGAAAAAATTGACAAAACTAAAAGTTGGTTCTTTGAAAAAATAAATAAGATTGACAGACTCTTAGCCATTCTAATAAAAAGAAGAAGAGAGAGAACTCAAATTACTAGCATTAGGGATGAAAAAGGCAATATCACAACAGACACTTCAGAAATATAGAAGATAATTAGAAATTATTTTGAATCCTTATACTCCAATAAAATAGAAGATAGTGAAGGCATCGATAAATTTCTTAAGTCATATGATCTGCCCAGATTGAGGCAGGAGGATATACACAACCTAAACAGACCAATATCAATTGAGGAAATAGAAAAAGCCATCAAAAGACTACCAACTAAGAAAATCCCAGGACCGGATGGGTATACAGCAGAGTTTTACAAAACTTTTAAAGAAGAACTAATACCAATACTTTTCAAGCTATTTCAAAAAATAGAAAAAGAGGGAGAACTTCCAAATTCATTCTACAAGGCCAACATCACCCTGATTCCTAAACCAGACAAAGACACTTCAAAGAAAGAAAACTACAGACCAATATCTCTAATGAACATAGATGCAAAAATCCTCAATAAAATTCTGGCAAATCGGATAAAGAAACATATCAAAAAGATCATGCATCATGATCAATAGGATTCATCCCTGGGATGCAAGGCTGGTTCAATATATGGAAATCAATAAATCACATCAATAGACTTAAAGATAAGAAACATATGATCATCTCGATAGATGCAGAAAAAGCATTCGACAAAGTACAGCATCCCTTTATGTTCAAAACTCTAGAAAAACTAGGGATAACAGGAACATACCTCAATATTGTAAAAGCTATCAATGCTAAGCCTCAGGCTAGCATCATTCTGAATGGAGAAAAATTGAAGGCATTCCCTCTAAAATCTGGAACAAGACAGGGATGCCCTCTCTCACCACTTTTGTTCAACATACTTCTCGAAACACTGGCCAGAGCAATTAGACAGACAAAAGAAATTAAAGGCATAAAAATAGGAAAAGAAGAACTTAAATTATCACTATTTGAGGATGACATGATTCTATACCTAGCAGACCCAAAAGGGTCTACAAAGAAACTGCTAGAGGTAACAAATGAATTCAGCAAAGTGTCAGGATATAAAATCAACACGCATAAATCAAAGACATTCCTGTATATCAGCGACAAATCTTCTGAAATGGAAATGGGACAACCACCCCATTCACAATATCCTCAAAAAAAAAAAAATAAAATACTTGGGAATCAACCTAACAAAAGAGGTGAAAGACTTATACAATGAAAACTACAGAACCCTAAAGAGAGAAATAGAAGATCTTAGAAGATGGAAAAATATACCCTGTTCATGGATAGGCAGAACTAACATCAAAATGGCGATATTACCAAAAGTTCCCTATAGGTTTAACGCAAAATCCCAACGGCATTTCTTGTAGAAACAGATAAAGCAATCATGAAATTCATATGGAAAAATAAAAGACCCAGAATAGCAAAAGCAATTCTAAGCAGGAAGTGTGAATCAGGTGGTATAGCGATACCAGATTTCAAACTATACTACAGAACAATAGTAACAAAAACAGCATAATACTGGTACCAAAACAGTCAGGTGGACCAATGGTACAGAATAGAGGACACAGAGACCAATCCACAAAATTACAACTTTCTTATATTTGATAAAGGGGCTAAAAGCATGCAATGGAGGAAGGATAGCATCTTCAACAAATGGTGCTGGGAAAACTGGAAATCCATATCCAACAAAATGAAACTGAATCTCTTTCTCTCGCCATGCACAAATGTTAACTCAAAATGGATCAAGGAGCTTGATATCAAATCAGAGACTCTGTGTCTGATAGAAGAAAAAGTTGGGAGGAACAACATGGCGGCGGGCGGAGAGGCAGCGCTTTCAATACCCCCTCAAGGATGGGGTCATAAAGACGCATAGATAATGCTTAGATTCTACCAATGGAGAATCTCCTAGCAAAATTCCACTGAAGAGAGACCGGCCAGGAGCTACTAGGATTTTTTGAAGTGACAGTTTGCTCCAGACGAGCAAATCCCCGCCATGAGATGCAGAGGTCCAGATCCGCAGAGGTCCAGATCCGCAGAGGTCCAGATCCGCGGCTGCCCGCCCGCCCGTTCACAGCCAACGTGACTGGGTCCTACTAGCCTCTGAGACGCAGCTTGGCAGGAAGAGGTCTTTAGCCAAGCCTTCATGAAATAGCGAGCCAGGAGCTGAGGCCAACCAGGGACGGACCAGTCCCACCCCTCCCTTCGGAAACTCCAGCAAGGAGCCTGGGACCCACCATAGCAGAGGGGTGATGTCATCGGAGTCTAGCTGACAGAATTCCTTCCCAGCAGAATCCACTTTAGCAGGTGTGTGACTCCCGCCCCATCCAGATACAGGCAGCCAGGAAACTTCGGGGATCTTTCTGGGGGCGTGTCTGTGGGGAAGCAGAGGGGATCCCCAACCCCCAACCCCCCATATCACCAGCGTTGACTACCAAGGTCTTAGCTGCCAGTTTACTACAGAACTGGGGCTTAACTGGGATGCGCGGTGGGGCTGCAAGTGTAACTAGATCTTTGGGGAACCGCTTCAGGTGAACAGGACCTGGCCGGCCGGCTGACAGGAGGAAGCGGGGAGGGGCCAGAGAGGTGAAATGGCGCTGGATTGACAAGTCTGAGAGACTCCCAGGAGACGCCTTACAGGGATTGCTATTGGCAGGTAGAGGGCAGAGGCTCCGCTCGGAGGGCACAGCTCCGCCTACTGGAAGAGAAAAAAATGGATCTCTAAGACGTCCATTTTTTTTCTGCTTCTCTCTCTGTTCCTCTCTCCCCTTTTCCTTCCTTCTTTCTTTCCTGTTTCAAGTCTTATTGTTCTTTTCATTCTCCTCTAATCTATATATCTCTCTCTCCTTCTTTCTATTTAAGAGCACCTTCATTCCCCTACCCCCCAACTTTCATCCCAAGCATTACTTCTTCCATTATGTGTAATTGTCTAAATGCAAATAGGTGAATGTCTCAAGGCTGTCTATAGGGGTCCTAAATACCTAGCTACTACCAACACCCTGATCCAATCACCTGTTAGTATCCCCCCTCAGTAGAGCAATCTTCTAAAGTAGCCAAGACATACTAACCCTCATACCATCATAGCACCTAACCTAAACATAAAGTCCTAAGAACAAACAACAAATCCCTATATGCATACAGAACCTGGAAGTCTTTTATGAATTGAATAAATCAGCTTTAAAGTACAATAAAGCCCAACATTTCTAGGCATAATCTCCCACCACAAAGGAGAGACAAGAGACATATACAAAGACAAAACAAATGTATAGGAGAAAGCAGTTACACAGCAGTGAAACAGAGCTGGAAAGTAACGTGAACAACATGAAAAAACAAGGGAAAAAAGGATTACAAACAATGCAGGACAACTTAAATCTACAGGAGGACCTAGAAGCATCAGAAACATGGACAGGGAAAGAAATCAAGGCATACCTAACTCAGATGGAACGGAATATTAGAGAAGACATGAGACAGCAAATCCAAGCAATGAAAGTATACTTTGAAAATGAATTAAACAAACAAATTCAAACTGCCAAGAACGAGCTTTGCCAGGAGATAGAGATTTAAAAAAAAAAAAACCAAACAGTAATCCTAGAAATGCAGGAATCCATAAACCAGATTAAAAAGTCTAACGAAAATATTACAAATAGACTAGATCAAGTAGAAGTCAGAACATCAGATAATGAAGACAAAGTTTATCAACTTGAAAAGAATATAGTCAACACAGAAAGGATGCTTAAATCTCACGAGCAATCTATCCAAGAGATATGGGATCTCATCAAAAATACAAATTTGAGAGTCATTGGGATAAAAGAAGGCACAGAGGTTCAAACCAAAGGAATGGACAACTTATTAAATGAAATAATCCTAGAAAACTTCCCAGAAATGAAAGATGGAATGGATTGCCAAATCCTGGAAGCCTACAGGACCCCAAACATCCAAAACCGTAATAGACCAACTCCAAGACATATAATTTTGAAGATAGCCAACATACAGAACAAGGAGAGAATATTAAAAGCTACGAGAGAAAGGAGACAGATTACATTCAGGGATAAACCAATTAGTGTGGAGAGCCATTCTGACACATGATTGGGTGACTCCCGTTAAGGGCCTGAGGCGCTCTGGCTGTGTCGGAGCTTTCCCGACCCTTTCCTGATGAGAGAGCCCATCCGTGTGGGGGTGTGCGTGACCACTGACCCCAGAGACCCAATCACTGACCCTGACCTTGGAGTGCAGCCCCCCCTCAACCTTCATTGGATGGAATTCTCCCCTAAATCTCTTGTTCCCCAAATAAAAGGCTTCTCCCAGGTGTGTTCGCTCTCTCTCTCTCCTGCTAGCCCAGAGTAATCCTCGCTGCCCTGCTGGGCGGCTAGAGGCGGGAACCAGGGAGGCGAGCCATCTCGGACCTAGCAATATAAATAAGGTAACTGGTTTGTGTGTTTTATTTCGATCTCTTCTAACTAACTTTATGCCTAGAACCTCATTAATCAAACCACTGCGCAGGCCGCGTGGTAGAATTTGCGCCCAACGTGGGGCATTCTGAATTAGTTAGATTGAGTGGGAGCGCGCGCTAAAAAGATAAGGAAAAGAACAAAGAGGAAATAAGGAATAAAGAGGAAATAAGGAAAATAAGGAATAAAGATAAAGATAAAGGAAGAGGTGACATTTGGGTCACAAAAGTACCTGGAGATATTGAAGGAAAGAGACGTTAAATTACTTAAAATGGGAAATTCTACTTCTTCGGATAAGGAAATGTATCTGACTATTTTAGACAGTATAATTAATCAGAAAGGAAAATAGATAAAGAAAACTCAGTTATTACAATTCTTAAAGATTGTAGGTGAATATTGTCCTTGGTTTTGTGACCAAGAGTCTCCAAATTTACTTACTTGGGAGAAATTAGGAAGGAAAAAAGTTTGTCTTTTTAAATATATGGGCCAGAGTTCGCGGCCCCCTGAAGACCTTTTAAAAGGCATTCAAAGAGCTGTTAAGTCTATTCAAATGGAAAATAAGCCTGAGGCTAAGTTAATTCCCTTTCCCTTGAGCCGTTTAAAAACAAAAGCCAGGCGAAAGGTTAGAAATGTGAACTTAGACTCGCAGCCCCATGCGGAGAATTCAGATGGCGCAGATCAGCCCGCTTTCTCACTGCCGCCGGCATTTCCTCCTAGCGGGAGCCCGGGAATTCCAGGGGAGGTCGCACAGTGTGACGTCATCGCGCCGACCATGGGGGCCGCCATCTTTAGATTTACCGGAGCAAAACAAACAGTTTCCATGCCGACCATGGGGGCCGCCATCTTTAATTTTACCGGAGCGGAACCACAGTTTCCATACAAACCCCTAATGATTTTCAAGGCTTTTAAGAGAGATATTTTAGCCAAAATGGGATTGTTATTAGTTACTCCAAATTCTATAAGGTCAGTTGAGGAAGTTAATCAGAGATATTTTCCTGGAGATGATAAGGAGACCTTTCAGGAAGAATATCTGTTTACAAGCCAGTCTCCACGACAAAGATTAGTAAATACTCCAAACCAAAATTTTTACTAGGGGCCCTGAGTACTTCCCCGATCCCTAAGACAGCTGAAAAAATCACGTGGCTCACAGAGGAGCCTATATGGATTTCTCAGTGGCCCATCTCCGGGGAAAATCTTAAAATAATTCATAGATTAGTTGAGGAACAACTTCAGGCTGGTCATATTGAACCAACACTTAGTCCTTGGAATACACCTATTTTTGTTATTAAGAAAAAGTCAGGAAATTGGAGATTACTACAGGATTTAAGGGCAATAAATCAGGCAATTCAGCCTATGGGATCATTACAGCCAGGACTTCCCTCCCCCACAGCCATTCCTTTAGATTATAGCTTGATGGTAATAGATTTAAAAGACTGTTTTTTCTCTATAAGGATACATCCTGAAGATTGTGAAAGATTTGCTTTCACTGTCCCAGCAATTAATTTTAAGGAACCTGTTAAAAGATACTGCTGGAAGGTACATCCTCAGGGAATGCGTAATAGTCCTACACTGTGCCAAAAATATGTTGACCAGTCAATAGATCCCATTAGGAATAGCTTCCCTGATGCCTACATTATTCATTTTATGGATGATATATTATTGGCTCATGCTAATCCAGAAGTACTTTCAGAAATTTTTACTCAGTTAGAGACTTCGCTTACAGCAATGGGTTTATGTATAGCTCCTCAAAAAATTCAAAAAGTATCTCCTTTTCAATATCTAGGTCAGATAATTCAAGGGAGTACAATCCGTCCTCAAAATCTTCAAATAAGAGTTAAGGAGTTACATACCCTTAATGATTTTCAAAAACTATTAGGAGATATTAACTGGCTAAGACCATCTTTAAAACTAACTACTTCTGAGTTAAGTCCTTTATTTCAGATATTACAAGGAAATCCTTCTCCAACCTCTCCATGTCAACTAACTTTAGAGGCCAAGGCAGCCTTAAAGAAAGTGGAAATTGCAATTAAAAATGCACAGCTTACTAGAATAGATCCTAAAGAAATAATGTATTTATTAATATTTCCAACTGAACATACCCCAACAGGATCCATATGGCAAAGATTAGGAGTTATTGAATGGATTTATTTATCCCACTCCCCTCAAAAAACATTAATTCCTTTTCATGATTCTATAGCTCAATTAGTAATGAAAGGTAGAACTAAGATTTTACAATTAATTGGATCTGAGCCTGATATCATAATTATTCCATTTTCTGTTCAACAGACTAATTGGCTTTTTCAAACTTCTAGCTCCTGGCAGATAGCTTTTGCAGATTTCCCTGGCCAGATAGATAGCCATTATCCTTGTGATAAGATTGTACAATTTACATCATTAACGTCACTTATTTTTCCAAAGATTGTACGTTCTCATCCAATAGAGGAAGCCTTATCGGTGTTCACGAATGGTTCCAACTCTGGTAAGGCAGGTTTCTTCAGCCGTGTTCCCACAGAGGTAATACAAACTTCTTATACTTCTGCCCAAAGAGCAGAGCTCCAAGCTCTGATTTGTGCCTTAGATTATTTTTCAAATGAGCCTATTAATATTTATTCTGACAGCTTATATGCATTCGGAGTTACCAAAAATATTGAAACCTCAGTTATTGGGTTTACTTCATCACAGGAGTTATTTGAATTATTTCATAATTTACAAAAGACAGTGCTAATGCGAAAGTACCCATGTTTCATTGGACACATCCGTGCCCATACTAACCTTCCTGGACCTCTAGTTGCAGGTAATGACAAAATTGATAAATTAGTAGCTTTTTGTCAACAGATGTCTTCGTATGACTGTGCACTAGCTTCCCATTCCTTGCATCATCAAAATGCTTCTAGCTTACGTAAAAAATTTAGTATTACCAGAGAACAAGCTCGTCAGATTGTAAGCCAATGCCCTAAGTGTGTTATTCACACTCCATCTCTGCCATCAGGGGTAAATCCCCGTGGATTAAAACCAAATCAGATATGGCAAATGGATGTAACTCATATTCCTCAATTTGGTAAGCAATGTTATGTGCATGTCATAGTGGACACTTATTCTAGATTTATTTTTGCCACAGCACGTACTAAGGAAAATACTCAACATGTAATTTCTCATTGCTTAGCAGCTTTTTCCGTTTTAGGGTGCCCTATGCAGATTAAAACAGATAATGCTCCAGCTTATGTAAGCTCTTCTTTTCAACAATTTTGCCAAGAGTTTAAAATTAATCATAAAACAGGAATTCCTTATAACCCCCAAGGTCAAGCCATTGTAGAACGAGCTCATTTATCTATTAAACTTCAATTACAAAAATTAAAAAGGGAGAATAAGATAGTAACTCCCCAAAATAGCCTTAATCATGCCTTGTTTGTTTTAAAATTTTTAAACTGTGACACAGAAGGTCACACTGCTGCTGAGAGGCAAATGTCTCCCTCAGTGACAGGCCCCTTAGGCAGAGTTCTGTGGAAAGATTTACAGACTGGTCAGTGGAAGGGTCCGGACCCGGTAATAACATGGGGCCGAGGTCATGCCTATATCTTCCCAGAAGGTGCTTTCCGTCCCATTTGGGTGCCTGAACGTGCTATCAGACATGGAGGAGATAGAACCCAGACTCAAGCGACTGAGGATCGACCCGGAGGAGCCACTACCCAGAAGGAGGAGATATCGAAAAAAGATGAAGAAAGACCAGATTGAACCAGCCCAGAAGCTGATTTCGTGGAAAGATGTGAAGAAATTGACAACCCAGGTTTCCCAAATACTTCGACGCCTAGGAAAGAACAGGACTCCAGTCTTGATGGTAGTGACAGTAATTGCCCTACTGGGCTGTCAGGTAAAAGGGAATCAAGTAGACACTTATTGGACATATTTCCCAGATCCACCCCTGGTACACCCAGCTGTGTGGACTGGAGAATCTATTCCAGTATTTACTAATGACTCATTCATGATGGGAGGATTTACAGATACTCATATTACTCCCAATCATGTGACTAGATTTAATTATTCTGGCTACAGTGCCCAATTACCTTTGTGTTGGTCACATGATAAACATGCTGGCTGTCTGAAAGTATCATTTGAAGAAAAGACAGCGATTGGTAAACCTAGACTGACAAATAATTCTATTTATGGGGACTTAAAACCTAATACTAGATCAGTAATTAAGATGGGACTTTCGCATAACAAGCCAGTCATTTCTGCAAAACCTCCACAGATACCCCACTGTCCAAATAGTTCTACAATCGAGATTGGCACCTTTCCTAAATGGATGGATTGTGTAAATACCTTTCCTGTACAACATAAGGTGTCTAAAGCTAGTGGGTATATTTTAGACTGGTCTCCAAAAATTGATAATAGACAATTAGGAAGAAATTCTGCTATGACACCTGCAGGATTTGTTAGTAATATTTTAACTTATAGTGAAGGAGGTGTTCAAAAAGATATTTGGCGTTTAATTGCTGCCTCAGAATATTTACATTTTACAGATAAACCTTTACCAACATTTGTTGGCAAGAACTGTAAAGAGGGATCTTGCTATGGCTTAAGAGCCTATGTCCAATCTCCTTATGTTTTAATTATTGGAAATGTAAAAGTTAAATGGATGGAAGATAGATATATTATTACTTGTAATAAGTGAAACCTAACTAATTGTATTTCTAGGTATAACAGAGGAAAAGGAGTGCTGATACTTCATCAGCCCTCTTTTGTTTTATTACCTGCTAATATTTCAGAGCCATGGTATGCTGATGCTGGTTTACAAGTCTTGCAGCAAATTCATGCCCAGCTAACAAGACCTAAGCGTGCTATTGGAGTCATAATTGTTGGTGTTTTAGCACTGGTCTCATTTATTGCCTCAACTGTCTCTGCATCTCTGACATTGTCTCAGAATATTCAGCATGCAAAATTTCTTAATAATTTAGCTCAAAATACTTCCAAGGCTCTGCGTAATCAAGTAAATATTGATGAAAGGATTGAGACTAAATTAAACGCCATAGAGGCGACTGTTATAAACATTGATAATGAACTTTCAGCCTTAAAATTTAAGGAAAGGCTTAAATGCCATGCTAATTATAAGTATGTATGTGTTACAGCTGCCATGTACAATGCTTCTCTCTGGGATTGGGAGAAGATTAAAAACCATTTATTAGGTATTTGGCAAAATAGTAATAATAGCTTGGATATTCTGGAACTTCATCACCATATCCAAGACATTCAAAATAATAAAGCTGATTTTTCAGATCCTTCTTCTTTGGCTAACCAAATATTGAAGGAGTTAAATGGATTCAACCCTGGAAATATTCTTAAACACTCCGCTTGGTACATTATTGGATTATTCTCTTTGCTGTTAATTCTCTTTTGTATTGTAACTATAGAATGGCGAGTCTTCCAATCAAGAATCCAGGGACTCCAGAGAGTGAACCGCCGCCTCATTGTTAAGAAAAGAAAGGGGGAATATGTGGAGAGCCATTCTGACACGTGATTGGGTGACTCCCGTTAAGGGCCTGAGGCGCTCTGGCTGTGTCGGAGCTTTCCCGACCCTTTCCTGATTAGAGAGCCCATCCGTGTGGGGGTGTGCGTGACCGCTGACCCCGGAGACCCAATCACTGACCCTGACCTTGGAGTGCAGCCCCCCCTCAACCTTCATTGGATGGAATTCTCCCCTAAATCTCTTGTTCCCCAAATAAAAGGCTACTTCCAGGCGTGTTCGCTCTCTCTCTCTCCTGCTAGCCCAGAGTAATCCTCGCTGCCCTGCTGGGCGGCTAGAGGCGGGAACCAGGGAGGCGAGCCGTCTCGGACCTAGCAATATAAATAAGGTAACTGGTTTGTGTGTTTTATTTCGATCTCTTCTAACTAACTTTATGCCTAGAACCTCATTAATGAAACCACTGCGCAGGCCGCGTGGTAGAAATTAGGTTAACAACTGATTTTTCATCACAGACTTTGAAAGCGAGAAGATCCTGGAACAATGTATTTCAAACGCTGAAAAATAATGGATTCCAACCAAGAATACTGTATCCAGCAAAATTACGCTTCAGATTTGAGAATAAAATTAAAATATTTCACGATAAACAAAAGCTAAAAGAATTCACAGCCAGAAAACCAGCACTGCAAAGCATTTTGAGAAAAATACTACAAGAAGAGGAATTGAAAAATAGTGCCCAAAACTAACAGTGGGAGGTATCTTAGTAAAGGGGGAGAAAAATAAACAAAGAGCAAAAATTAGCCAAACTAAAATCAATCAATAAATAAACATGACTGGAAGTACAAACCATATTTCAATTGTAACCTTAAATGTTAATGGCTTAAATTCACCAATCAAGAGACACAGGCTAGGAACCTGGATTAAAAAAACAAATCCAACAATATGCTGCCTTCAGGAGACTCATATGATAGGAAAAGATATACACAGGCTGAAGGTGAAAGGTTGGGAAAAATCATACCACTCACATGTCCCTTGGAAGGAAGCAGGAGTGGCCATACACATATCAAATAAAATCAACTTTAAACGTAAGTTAATCAAAAGGAATAAAGAAGGACACTATATACTGTTAAAAGGAACCATCCACCATCAAGACATAACAATTATCAATTTGTATGCACCAAACAATGGTGCTGCAACGTTCATAAAACAAACTCTCCTCAAGTTCAAGAGTCAAATAGACCACAACACAATAATTATGGGGGACTTCAACACACTGCTCTCGCCATTGGACAGATCCTCTAGACAAAAGCTGAACAAAGAAACTATAAAACTCAATAACACAATCAATAACCTAGACTTAACCGACATATATACAATATATCAACCATCATCAAGTGGATACACGTTCTTCTCAGCAGTACATGGATCCTACTCAAAGATAGACCATATATTATGCCATAGGGCGACTCTCAGTAAATATAAAGGTGTGGAGATAATACTATGCACCATATCTGACCATAATGGAATGAAACTGGAAATCAATGATAAAAGAAGGAAGGAAAAATCCTGCATCACCTGGAAAATGAACAATATGTTACTGAATGATCAATGGGTTACAGAAGACATAAAGGAGGAAATAAAAAAATTCTTAAGAGATAAACGACAATACAGACACAACATACCGGAATCTATGGGACACAATGAAAGCAGTTTTAAGAGGGAAATTCATTTCTTGGAGTTCTTTCCTCGAAAAAAGAAAAAACCAACAAATAAATGAACTCACACTACACCTCAAAAACCTAGAAAAGGAAGAGCAAAACAACAGCAAATGTAGTAGAAGTCAAGAAATAATTAAAATCAGAGCAGAAATCAACAAAATTGAAACAAAAAAAAACATTGAAAAAATTGATAAAACTAAAAGTTGGTTCTTTGAAAAAATAAATAAGATTGACAGACCCTTAGCCATGCTAATGAAGAGAAGAAGAGAGAGAACTCAAATTACTAACATACAGGATGAAAAAGGCACTATCACAACAGACAATACAGAAATACAGAAGATAATTAGAAAGTATTTTGAAACCCTATATTCCAATAAAATAGAAGACAGTGAAGATATCGATAAATTTCTTAAGTCATATGATCTGCCCAGATGAGTCAGGAAGACACACACAATTTAAACAGACCAATAACAAAGGAAGAAATAGAAGAGGCCATCAAAAGACTACCAACCAAGAAAACCCCTGGACCGGATGGGTATACAGCGGAGTTTTACAAAACCTTCAAAGAAGAATTAATACCAATACTTTTCAAGCTATTTCAAGAAATAGAAAAAGAAGGAGCTCTTCCAAATTCATTCTATGAGGCCAACATCACCCTGATCCTGAAACCAGACAAAGACACTTCAAAGAAAGAAAACTACAGACCAATATCTCTAATGAACTTAGATGCAAAAATTCTCAATAAAATCCTGGCGAATCGAATACAAAAGCATATCAAAAAAATTGTGCACCATGATCAAGTAGGATTCATCCCTGGGATGCAAGGCTGGTTCAATATATGGAAATCAATAAATGTTATTCACCACATCAATAGACTTAAAGATAAGAACCATAGATCATCTCGATAGATGCAGAAAAAGCATTCAACAAAGTACAACATCCCTTTATGTACAAAACACTAGAAAAACTACGGATAACAGGAACTTACCTCAACATTGTAAAAGCTATATATGCTAAACCTCAGGCTAGCATCATTCTAAATGGAGAAAAACTGAAGGCATTCCCTCTAAAATCTGGAACTAGACAGGGATGCCCTCTCTCACCACTTTTGTTCAACATACTTCTCGAAACACTGGCCAGAGCAATTAGACAGACAAAAGAAATTAAAGGCATAAAAATAGGAAAAGAAGAACTTAAATTATCACTATTTGAGGATGACATGATTCTATACCTAGCAGACCCAAAAGGGTCTACAAAGAAACTGCTAGAGGTAATAAATGAATTCAGCAAAGTGTCAGGATATAAAATCAACACGCATAAATCAAAGGCATTCCTGTATATCAGTAACAAATCTTCTGAAATGGAAATGGGACAACCACCCCATTCACAATATCCTCAAAAAAAATAAAATACTTGGGAATCAACCTAACAAAAGAGGTGAAAGATTTATACAATGAAAACTACAGAACCCTAAAGAGAGAAGTAGAAGAAGATCTTAGAAGATGGAAAAATGTACCCTGTTCATGGATAGGCAGAACCAACATCATCAAAATGGCAATATTACCCAAAGTTCTCTACAGGTTTAATGCAATGCCAATCAAAATCCCAAAGGCATTTCTTGTAGAAATTGATAAAGCAATCATGAAATTCATATGGAAAAACAAAAGACCCAGAATAGCAAAAGCAATCCTAAGCAGGAAGTGTTAATCTGGAGGTATATTGATACCAGATTTCAAACTGTACTACAGAGCAATAGTAACAAAAACAGCATGGTACTGGTACCAAAACAGTCAGGTGGACCAATGGTACAGAATAGAGGACACAGAGACCAATCCACAAAATTACAACTTTCTTATATTTGATAAAGGGGCTAAAAGCATGAAGTGGAGGAAGGATAGCATCTTCAACAAATGGTGCTGGGAAAACTGGAAATCCATATGCAACAAAATGAAGCTGAACCCCTTTCTCTCACCATGCACAAAAGTTAACTCGAAATGGATCAAAGAGCTTGATATCAAATCAGAGACTCTGCGCCTGATAGAAGAAAAAGTTGGCTCCAATCTACATATTGTGGGGTCGGGCTCCAAATTCCTTAATAGGACGCCCATAGCACAAGAGTTAATAACAAGAGTAAACAAATGGGACTTACTTAAACTAAAAAGTTTTTTCTCAGCAAGAGAAACAATAAGAGAAGTAAATAGGGAGCCTACATCCTGGGAACAAATCTTTACTCCTCACACTTCAGATAGAGCCCTAATTTCCAGAATATACAAAGAACTCAAAAAATTAAACAATAAGATAACAAATAACTCAATCAACAAATGGGCCAAGGACCTGAACAGACACTTCTCAGAGGAGGATATACAATCAATCAACAAGTACATGAAAAAATGCTCACTATCTCTAGCAGTCAGAGAAATGCAAATCAAAACCACCCTAAGATACCATCTCACTCCAGTAAGATTGGCAGCCAATATGAAGTCAAACAACAATAAGTGCTGGCGAGGATGTGGGGAAAAGGCTACACTTGTACATTGCTGGTGGGACTGCAAATTGGTGTGGCCAATATGGAAAGCAGTATGGAGATTCCTGGGAAAGCTGGGAATGGAACCACCATTTGACCCTGCTATCGCCCTTCTCGGACTATTCCCTGAGGACCTTAAAAGAGCGTACTATAGGGATACTGCCACATCAATGATCATAGCAGCACAATTCACAATAGCTAGACTGTGGAACCAACCTAGATGCCCTTCAAGAGATGAATGGATAAAAAAAATGTGGCATTTATACACAATGGAGTATTACGCAGCACTAAAAAATGACAAAATCATGGAATTTGCAGGGAAATGGATGGCATTAGAGCAGATTATGCTAAGTGAAGCTAGCCAATCCTTAGAAAATAAATGTCAAATGTCTTCTTTATTTTAAGGAGAGCAACTAAGAACTGAGCAGGGAGGAAGAGTATGAGGAAAAGATTAACATAAAACAGAGGCGAGTGGTGGGAGGGAAAGGGAGAGAGAAGGGAAATTGCATGGAAACTGAAGGAAACCCTCAATGTTATATGAAATCACACATAAGATGTTGTGAGGGGAAAGGGGGGGGATAAACAAGGGAGAGAACTGAACAACAACAGATTAGGTAGAGAGGGAAGATGGGAGGGGAGGGGAGGGGAGGGGGGATAGTAGGGGATAGGAAAGGCAGCAGAATACAACAGTCACTAATATGGCATTATGTAAAAATGTGAATGTGTAACTGATGTGATTCTGCAATTTGTTTTTGGGGTAAAAATGGGAGTTCATAATTCACTTGAATCAAATGTATGAAAGATGATATGTCATGAGCTTTGTAATGTTTTGAACAACCAATTAAAAAAAAGAAGAAAAAGTTGGCTCCAATCTACATATTGTGGGGTCGGGCTCCAAATTCCTTAATAGGACACCCATAGCACAAGAGTTAATAACAAGAATCAATAAATGGGATTTACTCAAACTAAAAAGTTTTTTTCTCAGCAAGAGAAACAATAAGAGAGGTAAATAGGGAGTCTACATACTGGGAATAAGTTTTTACTCTTCACACTTCAGATAGTGCCCTAATATCCAGAGTATACAAAGAACTCAAAAAATTAAACAATAAGAATACAAATAACTCAATCAACAAATGGGCCAAGGACCTGAACAGACACTTCTCAGAGGAGGACATAAAATCAGTCAACAAGTACATGAAAAAATGCTCATCATCTCTAGCAGTCAGAGAAATGCAAATCAAAACCACCCTAAGATACCATCTCACTCCAGTAAGATTGGCAGCCATTAGGAAGTCAAACAACAACAAGTGCTGGAGAGGATGTGGGGAAAAGGCTACACTTGTACATTGCTGGTGGGGCTGCAAATTGGTGTGGCTAATTTGGAAAGCAGTATGGAGATTCCTTGGAAAGCTGGGAATGGAACCACCATTTGACCCTGCTATCGCCCTTCTCGGACTATTCCCTAAAGACCTTAAAAGAGCTTACTATAGGGATACTGCTACATTGATGTTCATAGCAGCACAATACACAATAGCTAGACTGTGGAACCAACCTAGATGCCCTTCAATAGATAAATGGATAAAAAATGTGACATTTATACACAATGGAGTATTACTCTGCACTAAAAAATGTCAAAATCATGGAATTTGCAGGGAAATGGATGGCATTAGAGCAGATTATGATAAGTGAAGCTAGCCAATCCCTAAAAAACAAATGCTAAATGTCTTCTTTGATATAAGGAGAACAACGAAGAACTGAGCAGGGAGGAAGAGCATGAGAAGAAGATTAACATTAAACAGGGACAAGAGATGGGAGGGAAAGGGAGAGAGAAGGAAAATTGCATGGAAATGGAAGGAGACCCTCACTGTTATACAAAATTACATATAAGAGGAAGTGAGGGGAAAGGGAAAAAAACAAGGGGGAGAAATGAATTATAGTAGATCGGGTAGAGAGAGAAGATGGGAGGGGAGGGGGATAGTAGAGGATAGGAAGGGCAGCAGAATACAACAGATACTAGTATGGCAGTATGTAAAAAAGTACATGTGGAACCAATGTGAATCTGCAATATGTATACAGGGTAAAAATGGGAGTTCATAATCTGCTTGAGTCAAATATATGAAAGATGATGTGTCAAGAACTATGTAATGTTTTGAACAACCAATAATAAAAATTTAAAAAATTTTTTTAGTTGTTGATAGACCTTTATTTATTTATACATGGTGCTGAGAATTGAACCCAGTGCCTCACACATGCCAGGTAAATGTGCTACTGCTGAGCCATAGCCACAGCCCTTTATTATGTTTTAATGCTATTTATGGTTATAGAAATCAAAATTTGTATTAATCTTATATACTACAAAACTCTTGTTAGCACAAATAATTTATGTGTATAATCTCTTGAGTTTTTATATGGACAGTTATATGGCATTTTAACAAAAGAAATTATTGTGTTCAATCACATTTTGGGGAAATGTTCATAATGTAAACAAGGCAAAAGAGAGCAGGCAAGCTATACAGGAGCTAGGCTCTATTCACCCTTTCCTGGACCAAATTGAAGGCATCTGGCTAAGGGGGTGAAACCCAGCCTAAACTTTATGTACAAGCCATAGTCTCTGTGCAGAGCTGTGCCCACCTGCAGAGAGGAGCATCTGTACACAAAGGCACCATGTGCCAAAATCACCACCTGACTGATAACAGTCCTATACAGCACATAGAACCATGACCGGATGGGAGCTCAAAAATGCTTACAGGCAATACCTTAAATTAGGTAGGGTTATAGATGATAAGTTCTTAAAACTTTATTATCTAAATTTTATTTAATGAACATATATTGTTTTATAATCACAGAAAACTATTCTTTCATATTCTATATTTGAACAGCTTGGCAGGAGGTATAGAAACTTGGGCTGAGTGAGAATTTAACGTAGGACAGTTCAGAACCCAGGAAGTGTCCAGAGAAAGGCATCAAGGCCCAAGAATTAGCAGACACCCTGGGCATGTTCAGCAGTACTCAGGGTATACTGGGTAGTTAAATGAACTTCCCAGAAGAAGTGTGCACTAATAAAGACACTCCCAGAAATCCCTCCTGCACATAGTTCTCAGAAAGAGCAAATAGGGCACAGTGCACAAGGTGGATGTTTTTACCAAGTGAAGCTGTGCCTCAGAGCCTAAGCTTGAACAAGACAGATTTGTCGACAGCTCCAAAGCATGACCACCTGAGGGAATTAGCAGAGTCTTGGATGATCATGCCTGGGAGAGGAGAGGTTCACTGAGCCTTCTCAGCCTCTGGCAATCATTTTGCATGCTGGCAAGGAGAACATCTGGGTAGATGGCAGGAGCAACTTGTTATCAAAAGTCCAAAGGGAATGGAGTGAAATACAAGCTTACTTTCCAAATAAATATGGAGGAGAAAGCATGGCCAAACAGTTTGGTCCATGAAGCATTTACATTGCCATCCATCCCTGCCCTTCATAATTGTGAAAATCCAAAGAGTGGAGGAGGTGACCAAAAAGTTGTGAGGCTGGGGGCCATGGTGGCTTACACTGTGATCTCAGAGAGCTGCTCCTTTGTGAGGTTCAGTGGCTGGCTGATGACGGTGATTCCATGCTCCTCGGGGTTCTTGTCCTTGTGCAGACTGGCCCGCAAGATGGCATTGTGGGCCACATTCAAAAAGCTGACCAGGGCGTGCCAGCCTTTGTTGTTAAACCACACCTAGAGGGCAGAGGTGGCCTTTGTTAGGCTTGCCACAACCTGACACCTGAGATTGGCACTAACAAGGGTTGCTTAAAGACAGAATTAGCAACAGGAAAAAGAAGGTGAGGATGAAGCAGGATTTGGCGGCTGGGAGACATTCCACAAGATTTCAGCAAGAGGAGGGATGGAATTTAATTATGCTGGAAAAACAACAATAAAATAACAGATTCACATCACATGATTTTCTACCTCTATGGCATATTACGCAGGTCCAGTACCTTAATGTTGTCTTCAGTTTCAAGATATTTAAGGAAATCAGACATTTCTTTAGAGGCCTCTCTGGTGACAGGGCCCTAGATAACCATAAAAAACAAGCAAGAGGGTTTTGTTTTGTTTTTTTTGTGACACTCATGATAATTTCTATTTCAAATCTCCAATCTGTTTACATACCCCGCTCACGTTCATCATTTGGCCAAGTTCACTTAAAAATCCAACAAGATCTTCCCCAGTGATGAGGAGCACTGGGAGTTTTCCTCCAATGGAAATTCCTCCGTATCTACAAGGCAACAAGGAATCCTCAGATCCATGCAAGGAACCTCATGCCTCCTTGTGACTCTCCCAGCTTCTGTAGGGAATGTGTACTTCAGGGGGTATTTTCTGGACAAGCAAGCAACACTGCTTCCCTTTGGAAACTGATGTTTTTGTTTGTTTGTTTGTTTGTTTGTTTTGAGACAGGGTATCACTATGTTGTCGAGGCAGGCCTCTAACTCCCAGGCTCAAGACATCCTCCTGCCTCAGCATCCTGAGTGCTCCACTGTGGGCGTGTGTCACCACACCCAGTTATAAACCAACTGTTAGCTCTTCCCCATTGCTGCTCCAAGGTGAAGGCTGGATCTCACCCTTGATATAGGGCCCTTCTGAGGTTGGCCTCTGCTATTCTCCAACTTCAGTGCTCCTCAGAGCTTCCCTTGAGGGATGTGTTCCAGCCATGCTGAATCTCTTCTAGAGCTCCAAAAGGTCTGGGTCTCCCTGCCTTGCTTCCCAGGCTGTTTTCTTTTTTCTGAGCATCTGGCCAATTCCAACTTGCCTTTTAACTATCTCTCTTCCCTCTTTGATGTTTTCCTGACTCTCCTCCACCCCCATGTTTGTCCTTCATGTACTTGTGGTCCCACTGCATGCACTTTGTCTAAATGGGGCCAAGCACTGCTGTTTCTGTCTTGATGCTGTCAGCCCGCCACAGCTTCGGCAGCACCCACCAACCTGCCTCTTGCTAACTTCTTAACTGGGATTCTGGTCTTTGGCTCCATCCTCCATACTGCTCTAGTCTCAAGTGATCAATCTGAATGTGTCACTCTCTGGTTTAAAATTCTTCAATGGGTCAGGCACAGTTGCACATACCTGTAATCCCAGAGGCTTGGGAGGCAGAGGCGGGAGGATTATGAGTTCAAAGCCAGCCTCAGCAATTTAGTGAGGTGCTAAGCAACTCAGTGAGACCCTGTCTCTAATAAAATACGGAATACACCTAAGAATGTGGCTCAGTGGTCTAGTGCCCCTGAGTTCAATACCTAGTACCTTCTACTCCAAAAAAAAAAAAAAGTCTTCAATTCAGGATAAAAGCCAAATTTGACAGAACAAAATAAATTCACTGGTAAAGCAAAGCAGAGGAGGAAATCCTTATTTCTCATGATCTAAAATTGCCCCTTCACTCCCACTTTCTGCTTCAGTGGAGGTATTCCAGTTCCCTCTAGTGGCATTTCTAAAAGTTGAATTTCACTTTACAGTCTAGAAGCTACCCAGGAAAGGTAGTCAACATCACCCTTGCACTCATTCCAGAGGCCTAGTCCCTGAGGGAGTGACAGCTCACTCCTAAGTACTCCCTGACAATTCTCCAAGTCTCTAGAACGACATGAGCCTCTAGGATGGTCCAGGAATGGGGTGAATTCTAGGGCTGGACTAGACCCTCTAAGACCTAAAATGAATAGACCAAGGAAAGTTCAGGATTATAATCTGAGATTGTATTTCTTATAACAGTTTCTTACCTCTGTTCGTTGACCCAGAATTTGCTCTTTAAGCTGAAAGCCAAAATAAAAATCAAGCAATAACTATCATAAGTATGACAGTATTAATTTTCCTTCCCAAATAATCATTGGGATGTTTCAGTATTTAGGACCATTTTAGCAATTTCTGACATCCAGTGTGGAAGCCACCCAGCCTGGAGGCCAAGTCTGGAAACACACAGAGAAAGGACTAATGTTTTTCGCCACTGGATCCCCCAGTCCCCCAGCATGCTGGACTTTCCAAATGGACACATAATCAGCTCACATGTCAGGCTGGTGTACCCAGTGTAGACCCAGAAAACATGGCAATGACCTTACCAGTGTGGAGTGAGGGCTTACTGTTTTACTTACTTACTGTTTTACCTGTATAAATGAGATCCCCTGCACACTTGGGGGAAATTCTGACTTTCCTCACTCAGAGGTAAGACCCTGACTTCTGACAATCAGAGGAAAAATGACAAGATGGGAAACAGGTAGACACCAACCCTAGACCTCAGAGTTCAGGCTCTTTTTCATTGTCATCAAGCAGTGAATAAAAAAAAATCTAAAATCCCATATTGCAAATGTGCTGTGGAGAGTGGCTGCTGCTTACTGCATTACTGAATCAACTCTGTGCACACTGCTGTTATTCTGGTGTTGGATGGCATTCATTTTGCTAACTGCTGGCTTGGCCCTGCCCTCCCAGCAGCTTCTTTCACCATCTGTGGTGTGTTCTAGTCATTTGAGTGTATTTGTCCCTAGTTCAGGGTCTGGTTGGGAAACCAACTGAAAATACTACTAAAATTAGATGCTATGTTTTATTTTACAGTCCAGACATGTGGGGACTGGCTCACAGTTCCTTAGGATCTCTTATCAAGCTGTTGGCTCTGATAGGGGATGCTGAAGGCCTTCCCAGAGGTGGGGCATGGTAAGAACAGCTGCAGAGGTGAGATAACTAGATACTACTGAAGGGTTCATGGGCGTTTTCAAGGGCAGTGATAACAGATGATAACCTAGAGTTGGAGTATGGCCACTGTAGCTAACCTGGTCACCCCTCGCCAGGGGCACTGTCACTTTGGACCTAAGGTTGTCCTTTCTCCTTTTGCCTCTTACTTTTCCTTCCCGCTTCTCTTTTCTTCTTCTACCTTTTGACTTAACACTCCCCTCTCCAAAATTTTCTCTGTTAACCAGTTAAAATACAAGGCTGCATAACTTAATAAATTCTGTGTTTCTGGTAATATTTTCAATAGTGCCTGGGTTAAACTTTGTTTGCTCTAAACATAAAAATGCAAAATGAAATGAATCTCACATGGTATTTTGCTTGTATGTATTTCATTTGTTTTTTTCATGGATGAGGCCCTCACATTAGAAAACAGAAAACATTTCACTGCCATGGTTATAGGTAAAGTGTTCTGTCCCTAGTCAATATTGTCTATAGGGGCCCGAAATGATAAGAATCAAAGGTCTCTTCTTACCTGTTTCTTATAAGAGCTGGATACGTTTTTACCAAGTAGTCGGAAATGTTCCTGTTCGTAAGGTTTTGTAGGATTTCAGTGCTGCGCTGTATTCTCTGAGGCAATGAGACTAACATTAATCACTTTGGAATTTGAGATCTTAAAAGTTTGTGAAACTGCTGTTCTTCTCCAAAAATTATTTATGGACTCAGATGCTAAGGAAAATATTAGATAAAACACTGAAGCTACCCTAGTTTCCATATCAATCATGGGGTAGTCACCTTTGATCCCTCTTCTTTTCCTCCAAACCATTTACAGGATAGGATGGCTTAACCCATCTGCATCTCTCCAGCTCCAATCTTGGCACCCTAGTCCAAGCTACCATCTAGACCTCACCTAGGCCTACACGGAAACTTCCATTCTGTCTCCATCCTTGGTCTTCCATGTTCCATTCTCCACTCAGCTTCCAGATCAAAATACAAGTCACACACTTTAGCCATCTTGCTTATCACTCGTCAAGGCCCTATGGCCTCCTGTAATCTGGCCCTGCCCCCTCTCTGAACTCACCTGCCACCCTCCCTTTCCCACCCATTCTCAGGGGGCACCTCTCCCTCCTGTTATGGCTTTGCACTTGGTGGTTCACTCTGCCTGGAAATTCTCCCTGCAGAACTGCACACGGCTCACTCTCAGTCCACATTTGAGTTCTCACCACCGCATAGGCTTGTGTTCGCTTCATAGTGCTCATCTCTGCCTGAGACTTCCTTTCTGATGGACTATTTACTTTTTCTGTTTTCCTTGGTATGATATCACTTCAGGGAGAACAGGGGCTTCCTCTGATTTGTTGGCTATTATGTTCCCAGTTTTCAGAGTAGTCTCTGACACACAGCTGTCACACAATAAATTTGTGACATGAATGAAAGAATTGGAATAGTGCCTTACAATTTACAAATGACTTTGAAAATACACCTAGGACTAGAAGGTGGTTAGTTAATCTGAAGTTTTTGGAGAATTCAAAAATGCACAAGCTTGGCCTCCAGGTGGCAATAATACTTCATATTCAGGAATGCATAGTATAGAGTTTATTGTGCTAACCAACTTGGTAGGCTGGTCACGAGCCTTGGGCAACAGCATTCATTCTATCCAGGGTGTGACCTAGGGGGAGCAAGTGGGGCGTTGGAGGGCATTAAACCACCATCATTATGCACCATTCTTTCATTTTTTTTCTTCACCTTCATCTCCCCCTTGCCATTCCCATTTGACTTTCCCTCCTTGGTTCACTTTCTTCACTTTCCACTCTCTGATGGAGAACTAGCACCTGGATGCTTGCTGGGTGCCAGGCACCATGTTAAGTGCTCTACATACATGATCTCACTTACCCCTGACACTGTTATGAAAGAGGAATTCTTAATTTACAGACAGAGAAACCAAGGTTCAAAAGGTGGGCTAATATGCACTGGGTTGCAGAATGTGTAGGTGGTTGGCCTAGGATTGGAACCCACATCTGTCTTACTATAGTCCTGGCTCTTGCCACTCTACTGGCTGCTTCTCTGCTGGTGATGGCATCCAGGGGAAATGCTAAGCTTCCCTGGTGGAATCCAGGTTGGAACAATTGCTGATGCATGGGATGGTTTATGATAATTATTGTTTTCTAAAAAGTATGTCAAATAAAATACTCCTACTTTATCTCCATGTACACTAGAAGTTAGGGAAGAGCATTCCCACGTCAGGACCCTTCCTTCTCTGACATTCTTTCACTGCTGCTGCTGGGTCCTGAGGTAGGAGTGCTCCATCCTTTCTCATTGGGAATGAACAACCTAGAACAAAGCCTCTAGCCCCAGTCTCCCTGGCTGCTGGGTTCTTCCCAGTGACATGTAAATGAAGATGTTATGTGGCAGCTTCTGAAGTTTTCCTTGCACACATTTGCACATTTTGCCCTCTTTATCTTTATCCCTTCTTCTATTTTGCTATCTGGAAAGTAGATTGCCATTTTGTCCAGGATTATGGTGGCCTACTTGGCATAGATGAGCAGCAGAACATCATGGGCCACCCACATGAATGTGCACATGGGACAAGCAAGAATTGTGCCTTGTTTCACCCACTGTTAGTTTGGGGTTTTCGTCACTTGAGCTGAACCTAATTCTAAGTAATTCTTTATCCACATTATTTCATTCAATCTTCATAATAATAATGCAAAATAAGTACAGTTTTCTTGCATTTCTAGGTGATAAAATGAAGGTTCTGAGAGGCCATGTAATGAACCCAGGCCTCCCTCACCCTCATGCCTGTGCTCTTCCCACTGTACCACACTGCCTCTTTGAGGATTGTTCATTTTTGATAAATCATGAGAGGGGCTGTCCAAGGTTATTCTCTGCGAGGCAGCTAGGAGGCCATACTGGACTGAATAGGAAGTGTTTGGTAGGAAATGAAGCTTTGGGTTAGTGACTTCCTCTGGGTGGCATAGTGATAAGTTCCTCTGGGAAAGACCTCTGAAGGACACAGGGATGCTGGCTTAGCCCCCTGATCTAGCCTTGCTCACTTAACAGTTTGAAATGTTATTTGGATAGAAGCTCAGGAGGTAATAAGCAACCCCCATCCCTGGGACTGCAGGCAGATGGGGCCCTGGCTTCCCGTGCTGGGTACCTGTGGGGGTGGGAGCCCCCCGGCACCCTCGGGGCACTCAGGTAGCATGGTGAGCTTCTCTCTGGTGCTGCACTGGCAGGAGGGTGAGGGGTTGGCTGGTGTCCATTTTTGCTTCTGGAACAGGTGGGTGATGTTCGGGGACACTGAGGGAGTCTTCCAGGGGGTTGAATTGCCACACGGGTACTCCCTCATGGAAAGCAAGAAGATATTCCACAATCAGTTTCAAAGGTTGATTTAAAAATCCCTAGAAAGGAGAAATAGTGCCCAACCCTCTCCTTTTCAGCCTCTCCAACTCCTCTGAGCCATGCATTTTCTCTAGCTATTGAGAGATGGAACAAATTAAAGAGGAATTTTCCTTATTGAAGCTTTGAAAAAGACTAAATAAGAGAAGAAATTAAAATTACATTGAACCAGCTGGGCACGGTGGCACACGCCTGTAATCCCATTGGCTAGGGAGGCTGAGACAGGAGGATTGCGAGTTCAAAGCCAGCCTCAGCAACGGTGAGACACTAAGTAACTCAGTGAGACCTTGTCTCTAAGTAAAATACAAAGTGGAGCTGGGGATGTGGCTCAGTGGTTGAGTGTCCCTAAGTTCAATCCCCAGTCCCCTCCTCCCACCCCCCACACACAAAAAATTACATTTAAACCTTTAGGATTTCTGGTGAGTTTCAACTCACCCCTACAACTCCCTTCTCTATACTTAAAACAATAATTGAGAGATGGCCATAGAAGTCATTAATGCCAGTTAGGGTTCAGTTATACAACATCATATGCTCCATCTGCCTCCTGCCCCTGCTCAGAGGCCTTTCAAATAAATTAAGGGGACTCATATATCAACTCAATATGGAATTTTTATATTGAGAAATACAGAGCTTTCCAATGTTACAGGAGCTACCTGGGAGGTAGTGACTGCCCTTGCACACAAGTGCTAAAGGAGAGGCTGGGTAAGCACTGGTCAGAAACAGGGAAGTGGTCCACAAAATACGGAGCAGGACTGAGGGTGTCTCTCCCATCCCTGCCAACCCAGACCCTACTGCCAGGCTCCCAGGGGAGATATGGTGTCAGGACAAGGGGACAAAGGAACTCACAGAAGCCACTCTTCCTTCAGGCAGCGGTTGCCAAAACCTGGCTTGTTCAGGAGGACGTCTGCCAGTACCTCAAGGTGCTTGCTGCCAGGCTCATCCATGCTAGACAGAGTGAGAAAGGCTTACCTGGCGGTCACGTGACTGTGACGGAGTGGACAAAACCAGCCCACATCCAATTCAAAGCATTTAGGGAATGGCTACTACATGCCAGGCATGTTCATAAAGCTCTGAATGCTGCCTAGGGATAGTTGTAGGTCTCCTGGGAATGGGATGGGCTGCATGAATACACCTAGAAGACCATCTACACCTCAAAAAGATGGCTCCTCTGTTCACTTTCCCCACTTTGCATTCTCTTTTCTTACTCTCTGTTTCTAGGCAATGGCAGTACATTAACTTTTCTTTTGAGGGAAACCCACGGACCCCTGCTGTACTGGTGGAGATCTCGGGGAAGTGAGGAAGTCAGAGCCCTTCCAGGCAGCATGTAGCCTAGGAGCTCCACACTATGGAGGATAATGGTGACCTCTGGGAACAAGTTTGTGTACCTGAAGAAGGTGTACTGCTGCCCATATATCCAGGGGTGGAGGGTCAAGGCAGGGTATTCACCAAAAGGAGGCACAATGATGGAAAGCACCAGAGCCAAGAACACAAAAGTGGCTGGGAGCACCATCTGTGGGAGAATACACATGGACACACGGCTGTGGTAGAGAGATATAAACACAGCCTCATGGTCAGATCCTGATGGAAAATGGGCTTCTGGGGGAACAGGCAGGGTGTACAAAGACAGGATATGTAAAAGAAAACAGAATGTTCTTGTGGCTGTCAAAGAATCTGAATATAGGCAATGCTCAACCAGAGGCTAAAGGTCAACTCAAAGAGCAAATCACATGACTCCCCATTCTTTGAAGCAGAATTTCTTTTTCTGAATGAAAAACAGGAAAAAAAAAAAAAAAAGGAGAATGACCTGCACATACATAGTGTCACTGTAAAAAGGAGTGAAAACATGACTTTGCCTTTCTCTGTAATAAAGAAGAGCAATATTAGCATATTCACTGCTATTTCATTTTCTTTGATGAGGGAGGTTCAGTTCTCATAAAGAAGGCTTTTATGGCTCTGAATCAAAAGAAAGGTTTGGCAGGGAGAAAGTGAAGTAGGCAGGATGTAAAGAGGGTGCTGCGGGCTGTGTTTGTACCCATGGATCTGTTGGGTCCTGGGCAGAGTGAAAGAGCACAGCCGAAGAAGCCCTTGGGAATACCTGGGCCAGGAAGTCCTTCCGGCTGCGAGTGGCGTGGTGGAACCGCTTGATCAGCAGCGCCTGCACGTGCTGGAGGACTAGCCGCAGACCAGTGTTGAGCACCGTGCCCCTGTCTTGTGGCTCCAGGGGAGGCTGCACTGGGGAGCAGGTGCTGGAGCTCTGGGCAGCCTGCTGGGCCTTCTCACTAGGAACCAAACAGGGATGTCGCATGCTGGCATGTTCCCTTTTTGTCTGAGTGCCATCTGTTTGGGAGATCAAATGATTAATTTGGAAAGCCAGACAAGATCTGGACCTCATGTGCCATTTTTCTTGCAACATTGATTTCCCCTTCATTCTAGAGCAGCAACAAAATACCAGACCAGGCAGATTAAAAATATCTTTAAAAATCCATTTTACAGTGTAGATTCTGAACAGGTAAAATCAACTGAAGTTGCTTGAAAATTCTCTTTTATCATTAAAGAGAAGAAAATATCTCTGAATGTACTGACATAGAGATCTAAAACAACTTAGTACAAAAAAAATAAGGTGCAGAATGATCTGTGTAATAAGTTCATGTTTATGTTAGAAAGTTCATAACATCTTAAGTACATGCACACATAACTACTGTCTAAAAGAATACATACCATGTCAACAGAGGTACCACTGGTACCACTGAATCAGATGGGGGTGCGTGAGGAGGAGAATTTCAGTCTTTTGGGTATTTAAAATTTTAAACAACAAAATACATTCACTTATTACTTAAGGGAATATATTTTAAGTGTACTTAAAAATTAAATTAAATTACAGTCAACTTTGTTCTTTCTGAATTCTTAGAGGGCACTGAGAAGTAGAGAAACCAATGAAGTAGGAGTTAGCAGATCTGGGGGTGATCCTGATTCTTACAAGATGCATACATTTGGTGAAGTGACTCAATCTGTGTGAATCTATTTTCTCATTTGTGAAATGAAAATGAGAACATGTCATAAAATTGCTTTGAAGATTAAATGAGATAACACATGTAACTGTGCTTTATACACCATGCAAGTTGCCATTTACTTTATATCTATACTTCATAGTGACTAATTGCTATTTGTTTGCAAAACATCTGCTGTGGACATGGAGAGTCTATAGGACCACTGTTTGGTCCCCAGCTACTTTCTTAACAGCCTCAAGTTCCCCAGGACAAGGGCAATTGTAGATAGTTGGATCAGCTCAGTCATCCATTTGCCTAACATTCATGGGGGACCTATGAAGCACCAGGCCTGGGATGTGACAGCCCTAGTGACAAGAGGCCCCAGCCCTTACACGTAGAGAGGTGGGGAAGTTCTGTAGGTTCACTGACCTCCAGGCATCAGAGTCTCAGTTCTGCATCCTCCTCTTCCTGACCTGGGCTCACATTTGATCTCTGTAGGGGTGGGATCCCTGTTGCTTCTCCCCTTTGCTGCCTGACTCATCTCAGTCCTCTGATGGCCCCAACCAGACTGGAGCCTAGTATCCCCCATGCCTGCCCCCCCACCCCCCACCAGAGCTGAAGGGCTCTGGACCTGTTCAGCATCTCTGGATTCTGTTGCTCTCCAGTAGTCTCTGGCTCTGAACTACTCTTTCAGAAATGGCACTGACCTTTTGGTGTTTTGGGTTACTTCAGACTTTGGGGACAAGATCAGAAAATGTCATTTTCTAAAACTGAGCTAATCTAAAACAAATGTACTTAGCCATCTGAAAAGTGTGTGTGTAAGGGAGCAGCTAGTGAGAATAGAGAACTGAGGATTCTAGCTTTGAGAGTAAGACCTAGAAGCCTGTGTGGCTCTAGGAAGGTCACCCAACCTCTGTGAGCTCAGCTTCCCTGCCCTACCTGCCTCATGTGATTGTGATGATAATCAAATAACACAGTGGATGTTAGGTGCTTGTCAAGTATAAAGAGTGACTTGAGTCTGAGGTAAGAGGTGACTTGTAGATGCTGACATGAGAGTGTCGCTATCTTGATTAGAGATCACATGTGGTGCTAAGACTTAACATGCATTATCTCATTTAATTCTCTTTACTACTCTAAAGGGTAGGTGCTAGTATTATCCCCATTTTGCAGATGGGGAAACTTAGGTACAAAAGGCTAAGAACTTACCCAAAACTACTCAGTTAGCAAATTATGGAGCTCAGGTTTGATGTTTGGCCTGTTTCACTCTTAATCTCTACGCTTGACTGTCTCTTTGAAATATCCTTGTCTTTACTGACCAAACAGTTTTCAAATAGAATAATTATTAAAGAGGAGTATTCTGTGTAGATAAATGGCCCTAACTTCTCAACTCAGCATGACTTTTAACAAAAATTAGCATATTTGCATTCTGATATTGGTTAATGTAAGTCTTTGTTTTGGGGTAGAGTGTATCAATTTCTGTATCCACAAGGCTCAAAGAAAACCTGGTGAGCTGCTCTTCTCCTCCCCATAGGACAGCCCCTCCCCACACACTGTGTCATGATGACCATCTCTTTGGGCCATGATATATGGCCTGGTACATGTGGTCATAGTTCTAGGCAAAACTAGGATAAACACTTGGGATCACTTAGAAGTAAGTTGAAAACCATATTATCATACAAACTGGTACCAGAACCCCTACTAGGAGGAAATACTCTACGTGGGAAAACACCATGATGTGCCACTCTGGGTAGGAGGAGATAAGCAGTGGCACAGGTAGTCTCAGGAGCCCAAGGCAGCAAAGGATAATTGCTGCCCATCTTTGCCTGTGAACAGGAGAGGGGGCCTAGCAAGAGAGCTCTAAAAGCCCAGGTGGATGCTTCTTGTTCTATCACAGGTGGTTTGTGTTGGGGCAGACAAGTCACCTCCCCTGAACTTCCATCTCTCCATCTTTCTCGTCTGCAGTGGAGCCTACTCCACCCACAATGCCTCTTGTGATCTTGGGGTTTGGTTAAAAATCATGAAAGGATTCCAGCCTTACACATGTGGAAGGGTATCCCAGAATTCACAGGAATTCTGGTCCCCACATTTTCAAAGTCCATATGCCACCAACTGAGGGTTTGCAGTGATTTTGTCTTTATCTCTCAGGAACCAGAGGAATCTAGCTGGCATCTGGGTTGTATTAACAGTCACCACTATCTCAAAGGACTTTGCTAGCTGTCACTCATGCAACAAGAATGGATCAGAGACCTGGTGGACGAGAGATGAGACTGGCCACATGGCAGAACAAGAGGCTGAGGATGCAGGATAAGTTTGGAGAGACATTTACCAATCTGACCTCCATGAGAACCCCGATTCATCTGGAATGTTCCTACCCAGGCCTAATTCAGTCCCTCATTCCTTTGTTATCCCAAGGCACCAAGAATACAAAATGCCTGTTATTTGGGGGTCAAACACTATGGAGGAGAATTTGTGTGTGTGGCTGTTTTGTGACTTTTCCTTTAGACTTTCAAGACAGAGTCTGGGTGTGGGGAGGAGAGTGGCAAGCCACATACCCCAATACCATACCAGCAAACAGAGGTCCTGAATCAGAATCTTGTGTGACCTTCAGAAAAATCTGTCAAGAAATAAAAGAGAGAATTTGGTAGGCATTCCTACTCTCAGAAAAATCTAACCAGGGTCCATTTTGTCAGGTATTGCTTCATAATGGGAAAAAAATGCAAATGGTCTTGATTCAAGAACATAATCTCCTATAAATGCAAAAATGCAAGCATACAGTGAGCACAACTACGTAAAATATGTATGCATGGGACAGAAGCAGGAGGAAGTAAGCCAAAAATGAGGATAATTGCCATGCTTGGGTGGGGAATTATGCCTTTTTGCTTCTATAAAACTTCACTATAGTGTTAGACTTTCACAGGGAACTGCCTCTTCTGGTACCTGACAGAAGCCAGCTGGAATATCTGTGTTACCTCTTCCAGGGGAGTGTCAGAAATGCCGAAACTGCTGAGCCCCAGGTCGGCCAACGTCTCCTCCAGCTCCCTGAAAAGGCTGGCGTATGCTCTCTGCTTGAAATTCTTATTTGGAAGTAGGAAGATGAGTTCTTGACCAATGCATTCCACCAGCTTTGCCTCTGGAACATGGTGGCAAACCACATCCATCAGCTCGTTCACATCCCCTAGCACAAGAAAAAAGATTGAGGTCAACTCTATTCTCCAGAACCCAGAAGACTGTGAGATTGTGAGGTATTCCATTTTCTTCCACCTCCTATTTGAGGAAGGGGCATTTGGTGACTCAGTAGTGACTCTTTCAGAGGACTGATACTCATCAAGTCTGTTTTGAGCTAGTTGGCCTTCAGTGACCTCTGAGAGGAGAAAAGAGCTGGAAGTGAGCATGCTCCCCACTGACTAGCCATGCAGCCTCTGGGAGGTCATGCAATGTCCCTGTGCCAGTTTCCTCCTTTGTTCTATCAAATGTTCTGTCACCTCAAGCTGTGTTATATTGGAGAGGTCCTATCCTAATTTTATCATCTGTGAAAAGGGAGAAATAACAGTATCCACTTTGTTGTGAGGACTGGGTGAGATAATACATATAAAAGTACTTGGAGTGGCATCCCCACCACCACTCCACCAGGTGACTGTTAGCTGCTATAGCGATCAGGACATCATCTCAGGGAAGAAAGCTCTTTGCTCATTCCATTTCACTGAAAATGTAAGAGTTAAGTCAGAGTTGCTTCCATTTTCCTGGTAGGACACAAGCTAGCTATAGGGGACTTATCCAAGATGCATGCCTAGAACAGGTGACCAAGATGAGTGAGAAGCCCCCTTCCTAAATGACACCCCCCTGCCTGACCTAACTCCTTGGAGGGCTGCATCATTTCCCTTGGGACTGCACATGCCTCTTCAAACAAAACAAAACTTAACACCCAGCTCTCAGGAATTTCAGGAAGCTGAGAAGCCATGGAAAGAGGCTGGGGTGGAGTGGGATGTGCAATGTGTAGCAGGGACTGTGGGAAAATGTCATTGAGAATTTACTTGATGCCTTTGTACAGTTGGAATTGATTTTTTTGCACAAACATATGTTACTTTAAAATTAAAAACTAAGTTTAAGTAACTTCAAAGCATGCACCTTCAGAGACAGTTCCCCAGAACACTGATAGGCAGGTCAAAGGAAAAGGGATTCTGGCAACTCAGAACGTGACTCTTTAGAAAGCAGTTCTCTTAGAGATTCAGGGTCACCAGGGGATTCTTTTCTTTCTTTGTTTTAAAGAGACCTGTTTGGAGGACTTTCATGGCTTTCAATCAAAATGTTTCTGCCTACCTGGATTGAAAGCTTTATTTTATGTCAAACTTGCAAATCGGACTTGGTCATCTTTGGTTCTCAGTCATTTCAGACAGAGGCTGGGTAGTTCTTTACATAAGGAAGCAGCTCTGCCCTAGTGGCTCTGTGGGGTCACGTTCATTGTTCTCTTAGGAAGGAAATGGAACCTGAAGTCACTGGATTCCCAGGAACCATGTCTTAATATGTTCCAGCCTTTCAGAGGGAGCCTTACCAGCCAGCAGTGCTCTCAGCTCTGGCAGGGAGGTCCATGAGGGGGTATGTGTGTGGCAGGGGAGCCATCCAAGGAACTACTTGGGGATTAAAAGTATCTTCCCTCCCTTATTTAGGGCACAACTTCTTACAGCACTTCCTACCATTCACAGAATCCCTATTCTAGTCAAAGAAAGCCTTTACTGGGAAATAAAATAACAATTAAATACATCATCCTAGCCAGACAGGCCCTAGTTTCCAACTTGGATTTTTGGTGGTCCACAGTAACTAAAAATACTAGTATTAATTAAAATAAAATCAAATTTTTGACCAGGATTCTGAGGAGGAAGCTTCAGAAAGCTGAGATACCCTCAGCAAGGCAGGCGAGGCATGAGGAACAGCGACGTCACCCTGAACAGATGTTTTCTGTTCATCCCAGGCTCTGTCAGTGCAGAGGGTGAGGAGTAAATACTAGCAATGGAACTCTGGGTATTTCCCCTCAAGTTATAAACATAGTATATAAGTATTGTCTGGCTTTCTTGTCTCATCAGATTTCACTTAGTAAATTCTGCAGGTTTAGAAAAAAATTATGCTAAATAGGAAACTTCATTATCCTGGGATAGTACATTAAATTTAATTTTGCTTCTACTAAGGATTTTAGGGTATGTGATATTCCATTTGCAGAGACTTCCCAAGGAAGGCATGGGAGGTGAGCATCAGTGAAGAATGGAAACAGTGTCCCAAGTTCTCCGGATCCTGGAGCTCAGATCCTAGAGGTGAGGGATTGTGTATACAGTGATGGCCTCCACTGAATCTCTGGGGGTGAGGGAGAGTCCCTGAGAGCTTCAATGCACCCTCATTAAGGGGAGAATCTCTAGAAAATTGGGAAGCTAAGGGGAGAGTCAGAGTATAACAGGAGTGTGGGGCATCATGCAGACCATCCACACAGGCCATCTCTTAGTGAAAGTTCACTGTAAGAGCTGTGCATCAGTGTGGTTCCACCAGAGGGCGCTGGATGCACCTTTACAAGAGGATCTCTCCAAACAGGAAGGAATATTCCCTGGAGCCAGGGTAGGAGGACCCCAGGAATGGAGGCTGCATATGGGAAAGGGCACAGAGTGAACACATGGAATTCCTCATTAAAGGGAGAGAGTGGTGCATGACTTTTAAATGCCATGGAGAATGGAGGAAAGAGGAGAAAGAAGCTAAAAAATAAAAAGATGAGCAATTGCATGACCTTGCCCCCATGCCCCCTCCCAGCCCTCCAGAAGCACGAATGTTCTCTTTGCTCCCATTCTAGTACAACATGACAGGACACCCCCAGCAACACCAGGTGATGATCACTAGACTAAAATGGAAATACACAGCCTTCCCCAGCCCTTACCATCCAAGACTTGCTCTGGAGTTATCTCATCAATGCGGGTTGGACACCTGACAGAGAAATCCTTAGATGCACAGCTGCAGGTGCCCTACAATGGATGGACAGGAAAGACTGACAAGGTACACATCACTTCAACAATAGCATCTCTCTGATGCCAAGAGCTGTCACCACCTGCTTGGTTTGTTTCTCACCACCAATTGTGTTTTTTCCTGCACTGTTTAACCTACTAATTCATTGGAGCATTTTGAGGGTGTAGCCACTTTATTTTACCTTGGAGAGTGTGTGAGTCAGGGAGAAGCAGAACCTCAAAGGATCTCTTTGGCTTATCATCAATCAAGTGACAGCTGTAGGTTCTGCTCACATTCTGTTCTTCCCTCCCCATGGACATTCACTGGTCTGTGGAAATCTACCCAAGACAGGAAACCCACAGCAGCCAGACACTTTAACCACAAGCATAAATAATCCTACAATATAATGCTTGTGATAATTTGAATGTGAGCAATATTTGTTCTCAAGAGCACATTCATGATAAATTATCTCATATATCTCCACTACATCCCTAAGAAGCAGAAGCAGAGATCATTAGTTGCATTTTCCATGTGGGAAAAATAACAGCAAAGAAGTAATTTGCCCATGATACAGTCTGTACACTTCTCAGCCCAGATCTGGATCAAGGTCTCCTGACATGCTGAGTGGTCTCTGCAGATTAGCATTTTTTGCTCCATCATTTTATTTATTTATTTATTTTTGGTATCAGGGATTGAACCCAGGAGTGCTCAAGCATGAGTCACATCCCCAGTCCTTTTTTATGTTTTCATTTTTAGACAGAGTCATGCTAAGTTGCTCAGGGTCTCATCAAGTTCCTGAGCCTAGCTTTGAATTTGCAATCCTCCTGCCTCAGCCTTCTCGGCTACTGGGATTACAGGCATGTGCCACCATGCCCAGCTTGCTTCATCAATTTTAGGTTACAGTTCCCAATGAGAGTTTCCTTAGCTTTCATTTATTACTGGAATTCAGGCTTAATTAGGAAATGTGAATTTTGGGGATTAAAAAAGGAAGTTTCAGGGCTGGGGTTGTGGCTAAGGGTAGAGCACTTGCCTTGCAAGTATGAGGCCCTGGGTTTGATCATCAGCACCACATAAAAATAAATAAATAAAATAAAGGTATTGTGTTTATATACAACTAAAAAAAATGTTTTTCAAAAAGGAAGCTTTAAACATCTACTATTTGTGGGAGGTGTGGGGCAGTCCCAGGGATTGAACCACAAGCTTTATACGTATTTGTCAAGTACTGTATCACTGAGCTACATCCCCAGCTCATAACTCTTCAAGCAGTTCAACTTCGCAGGATAAGATGCTTCCATGGTGCATCTAACCACCTATCCACAGGTTGGGATATTGGTGTAAAATCATTTCAGGTTTTTTAAAACTAGTTGTTTCATTTTGGGAGACACATCTCTGTAGGAGGGTTCAGGACGTATTTATCAAAATCTCCTGTAAATGGTCTCAGAAACAAAGAATCTGGTTCTGACAGCTAGGGCTCCAGTGGGTAGAAATGTCTGGAGTGGCTACCCCCCGCCCTGTGTTCCCTCTCACCCAGGATGGGCTCCTTCCCAGGAAGACATGTACCTCACAGCCACTTCTTTGGTTCTGGATGTTTTTCATCTTGCGAACCAAGGTCAAGTAGAAGCCCTTGCCAAAGCAATTCTTCAGGAAGAGTGGCGTGCCCGAGCAGTAGAGTCTTCCCTGGGAGATGATGGCAATACGGTCACCAAGGAGGTCTGCCTCGTCCATGTGGTGAGTGGACATGATGATGGTTCTGCCTGCAGTGGGGTCAGGGCAGGGGAATCATCAGACAGTCCTTAGCCAGGGTGAAAATTGGGAGATAACAGATAAAAACAGGTGCTAATTCCTCTGGGACATTAGAATAATAATGAGAGCAACCGCACACCATAAAGCATTGTCACATACATATCTCTTCATCAGATACAGGGCCTGATTCAAATAAATCACCAGGCATGGGACACATTCATTACTGTCAGTCAGCATCTAAGTTCCATGTGTACATTCTCTAGATCATTAAGCATTGCACTGATAATCTTTGTAAAGAACACACACAAACACACTTTTCCTAATTGGAGATGATGTCATAAAAATAAAATAGTAATGAGAATTTTAGAATGGCTTGGGGAAATACAATGCAAACAGAGGGTAGATCTCGAGTTCACACAGGGTTGAAACACACTGTCTCCCATCCCCAACTCGCCCTGTACAGAGGATCAAACCCAGGGCACTTAATCCCTGAGCCACATCCCCAGACCATTTTTTTTTTGTATTTTATTGAGTTCCTTAGGGCCTCACTAAGTTGTTGAGGCTGGCTTTGAACTCATGATCCTCCTGCCTCAACCTCCTGAGTCACTGGGATTATAGGTGTGTGCCACTGTGTCCAGCCACACTGTCATCTTAATGGGCACTCTGGGCCCTGCCTGCTGTCTCTTCTGAAGTTGAGCCCTTTGGAAGGTGCCAGAACAGGGATGAACAGGTCCCATTCTGAGACATGTCCCTCTGCAGCACCCAATACCCAGCACATTGCCCTCACACCTGGTCCCCAGTGGTCACCTGACAGCTAGGGAGCTTATTTTTGTTTGTACAAGTCTCCTTCAATAGATGGAAATTTCATTTAGAGCCTCACCCAATGTTCCAGACAGAAGGACTAGAGGTTGAGATAGATTTCTAGAATATTTTGGGAAGTAGGCTGCTACCAGTGACTCCATTTTTATTTATTAAAAATCTCAGGAAGTTTTAACTCATACTTCAATTCATAGATAAAGCCCACCTGAGTGTGGTTATGGCTGTTAGTATACTCAGCTGCAAGACACCAGGGATGAGAGAGCAGGGTCCACAGGGAAAGCCCCAGTGAGAGCACCAGGCACTGAGCAGTGAGTGTTACCCGAGCGATACTTCAGGAGCAGGTCCCAGATGGAGCGTCTGGAGTAGGGGTCCACCCCAGAGGTGGGCTCATCCAGGATGACCACCTTGGCATCTCCCACAAAGGCAAGTGCAACGGACAGCTTCCTCTGCATGCCACCTGGAGGTCCAGGAGGATGGAGGGTTACAGGGAGGATAAAGAGAAAAAAAAAAAGAGAAAAAGCCCCAGAAGAGAAAAGGCCAGGGTTGGTGCCAGCATATGGGGGCACCTTAAATCTGGCAGGGGTTTGATGCTGTCTCCTGAGAGGTCTAGAGAGAGTTCAGAACTCTACTGGAGTTGAGGGGAGGCCTTGTAAATGCAAAAAAGACCCTTACTGCTAAGAACCTGATCATTGGAAGACTTCTCTTCTCACACTTTAGTTCAAACATATAAACATCAGAACAAATAAATAAAGCCCAGGCTGACTGCAAGACAGAATTCCATGTGGCAAATGATCCAAGGGCAGCTGCTCTCAGATTCTCAGAGTAGCTTCACAGAGTGTTTCAACTCTTAGGTGCTTTCCTGTTACAAGCACCCCACCCCCACCCCACCCCAATTCCTCCAGCTTCCCCAATCCTGGCCTCCTAGGTGCATTGAGAAGCAATGGATGTGCCATCCTTGGCCCTGTCACCTTCCAACACCAAGCACCTGAAAGATCCTGTGCTTCTTCATTCCTCTTGTGGTGAAGGCCTGTATCCTCTAACATGGCTTCCATCCCCAGCTGGGCCTCCTCCCAGGACTTGCCTTTCAGCTGGGCATAGAAGAGGATGTGCTCAGCCACTGTGAGGCTACCAGGACAGAACAAGGAAAGCAATGGGCTCAGCAATTGACTTCTAGTAACTTATTTTTTATAGAAATAATTCAAGATGACCAAAAAAATGCAGCAATCAAGATGCTACAAGTTCATTAAGGTACTGTTCCTGATACAAATGGAAAACACACACCAGATCTGGCCCAAGTATCTATTAGAGAGCTTGGCTTAATAGTTCATCTTATAATGAAATATTATGTAAACATTGCAAGTTAATTTATAAAGGAACATGTAATGACATGAAAAGATATTCATATCTTAGGTTAAAAAAAGCAATCACATTTCCAAAAAAGTCAGGTTACAAAATTACATGCATAGTTTTTTTCCTCTTTATAATTTCAAAGAATGTATATATATCTATGCATATGTTAAGAGAATGTTTTGAAAAATTAACCATAGTTGTCTCTGCATGGTGAAATTACTGATAATTTTTATTTTCTTCTATTTGTTTAGCTATCTTATTTCTTTCCTCCCTTTCTTTCATATGACTATATCTAAATATATACTTTTTTATATGCTTTCACACGATATCTAACAATATATAGATTTTTAAATAAGAAATAAAATATATTTTAATTGAAAAAAATAAAAAAAAGAGTGTTCCAAATGTTCTGAAAGTCAATCCTTAATGCCCTGGTTTAGAAGAAGAAAAGGAACCAGGTTCTCCTCTCTTTGGTCCCTGATGGGAAATACTTCAGGGCTGAGCAGGGGGCCCAGCCACTGTCATAAAGAAAAGAGTGTCACTCTTCTGAGGGGAGAGACCTCAACTCTGAACACCAAAGGCACAGTCCCATGTTCAGAGGGACAATTCTCAGTGCAAGCCAGACAAGAACCTTGAACAAAGGGGACATCAGCTAAGAGCATCACCACATGTACCCAGACCAGGCACCCTGGGCGAGACTCTAGAGAACATGTGTGCTGGGGTGGGGTGAGGATGGGAGATGGAGGCATCTCACCCCTGTTTTTCTTACTGGTGGAACAGGATGTTGTGCTGTGGACACATGCCGAGGCTCTGACGGATTGCATCCAGGCTTGTTTCAATGTCCTTTCCTGCAATGAGCACAGTCCCTGATGTTGCCGGCAATAGACCTGTCAAGATGGACCTGCAGAATGCAGGAGCAGGGGTGGAAGAGATGGTCCTTAGGAACTTGCATTGGGAGAGCAGCCCCCCACCAGTGTGAGGGGTCCTCATCAGGGTGAGGACTCTCATGGTTACTCCTGCTCATGTCTCTGAATCAAACTCAGGTTCATCATTAGCAGCAGGGCCCAAAGTTTCCCATACAGAGACTAGCACCAGTGTGTACATTAAGGCCCTAATGCAGAGGAACAGAGAACGAAGGCAAATGTGGCCCTCTGCTTCCCCTTATCCTCTGGAGCTCCCCGGCAAGCACTAGTGAACTTCGGGGATTCTCAGCCTCAGAACATTTACTTGTAGGCCTTGAGCTCCCCCACCTCCAATTCAGCCCTCAGTCCCTGGTGCCAGAGGAGCTCAACAAAAGGTTTTTGGTGCATGGTTTGCTGCTCTGTGTTCTGGGTGAGCAGTTGCTGATATCAACAAGCTAGGTGTCACCATTACAAGACCAGGAAGGCCTTAATGAGGTGAGAAGCTGGCACATCTAGGCATTCACTGTACCAGTTGATCAACTGTCTGAGGTCAGATCACCACCCAAAATACCATCGTTGGATCCAAAACACAAAAAGTCTAATAGCAATGATGCATGTTTTTTTGTAAAGTGGGAAATAATGGGCCCCATGTGCTGAGGTGGTATGTGCATTAGAGTTAATACATCTGATGAATTTAGCACAGCACCAGCATTAAGAAAAACTCAAAAATATCATTACCATTGTTACTAAACACTGTTTCAACCCCAGGGGAAGCTGTATTTCTGCAGCTGATGAAATAATGTGTTTTCCTGGGAGAAGTTCTGGGGTTCCACCTGAATGAAATGTCCAGCTCTCTGGCCATATTAATTAATAAGAAAAGAAATCAGATGATTTAGTGCCCCCACACCCAGCTCTGTTCTGATAAAATCTCAGGCTATCTGAATTTACACTTAGAAGCTGGAATCTCTTTTGTTCAAAAGAGGAAAATAGAACCAAATATAATGGCACCAGCCCCACATTCCATTCACACACCCTGTGTAGGGTGTACACTTGCTATTCCTTCCTAGGTCTCTGTAAGAAGCCAAGGATTTAAGTCTGCATATCACATGGGCTGTCGTCCTGAGAGGTCTGCATAGGAAAGCTTGGTGGCCATTTTCTCCTCAGCAGATGGCGCTTGGGCCCCTTAGAGAAGTGTGAGGTCCATGCACAGCCCTGTGTCTTGCCTGGGTACAGCCTTCAGTTGCCAGGCTGCTAGCCCAGGTCCATGTAGAGACTGTGTCCTTTGTACTTTCTCTAGAACTGGGACCAGCATTCATTGGGGGCCCCATGCTGATGTTGAAACCTACCTAATAACTGGCAGGAAAAGGAATGATCCTTATAAATACGCCTTGCTCTACAGACCCGGGGCATGCGATGGCGAGCGCCATGACACTCTCACTCTCATGGATGATGATGATGCTGGAGAGACTGGGGAGGGGGAGAGGACTCAAGGCTCCAGAAGCAAGAGGTGGTTTGTGGCAGGAGGGCCTGGCTCGTGTCACCATGTAACCATTACACTCAGTGGCTTCAGGAAAGTCCCCTGAACTCTTAGAATGTCCAGTTCCCTGGAACACAAAACAAGCCTAAACTAACTCCGTTTCCCTCTTGTTGCTTCTTAGGAAGATCAAATTAAAACCAAAATGTGAGTGAGCTTTAACTATTGAAATATCCTTTATAAATTCTCAGGGCCAGAAATATAAAGTGAATTTTGTCAGTAAAACTCAGTGAGAAAGAGTAGATTTCAGCTAACAGGAAAAAAAAAAGCCAAAAAATGGCAGGGTGGTGTGGCCTCTGCCAGAAGACTCACAAGGTGGTGGTTTTCCCTGCTCCATTGTGACCTAGGAAGGCGGTGATCTGGTTCTCATAGAAGGTGATGTTTAGACGGTCCACTGCTGGTCGGGTTCCAGGCTCAAAGATCTTTACCAGATTCTTCACACATACCCCAGGAACCAGCCCTGGAAGCTCACGTTCAAAGAAGGACTCTTGAGGAAAACAAACAAACATGATATAAACCCAGTGCTTAACATACACGCTCCTCACGGTTCTTTCTTCAGACCACTGTCTTCTGCCTATAATTTCCCTGCCCTACCCCAACCCCGTCCTTGCTTCAGCTATGACCTTTGTAAGGAAAAGCAGAATAACAATGAGATAATAGTACTGAACATTTATTTAGCACTTACTCTGTTCCAGGCACTGTTTCAAGTGCTTTCCATGAATTACTTCATTTCATACTTATAAGCCCCTCCTGGTAGATAATACTAGGCTCATTTTTATAGGTGAGGAAACCCAAGACAGACATCAAAGTGTCCTATCAAGGTCACAGGGCTCACAAGTGGCAGAGCTGGGATTTGAACCCAGAGCCCATGTTCACCCTAGAGCATCCACTGTCCATGCATACAGTTAGCCCTAAGCTCTGTCTTCAGTCCCAAACCCTTGTTTCCAGTGGTCTGTGGGATTCCTCATGGATTTCTGGTAGCAGCTCAGACTCCTCATATTCTCCTCCAGACAATGGTTTCCTTCAGACTTCCATGTCCATTCCTGGAGGCACCATTATCCCAGACAACCTTGGCTTGAGTTTTTGAGTCCACTTTGACCACAGCTGACTTCTTGCTCCTTGGAACTCCAGGATGGGCCACTCTTCCTCAGCACTGTCCCTCAAGCCTTGTCCTCCTTTCTATCCTCTCCAATGTAGACTTATCATGCTTTGCCCTTGTCCCTGCCCTCAGCCTCATTCTTCTTGGTTGGTGCAGGGTGTTTAACTCTATATAGCACACTTCACTGGTTGTCTGAATATTGTAGGTCTAGGCATTTGCTCCCTGCAAAATTAAAAACAACAACAAACCCTTGCTTCTTCTCTCTGTGCCTCCTGGCCTGGCCCGTAGGTGAGTTGGAACCAGTCTCCAGTCTCCCCAGCCCCCAGTCTCAGCCTTGTCATATACTCTGGAATGAGGGTCTTCCAGAGGCACTGTTGCCTGCAAAACAGCTCTGTGTGGGGAGTTGCTGGTTTCTGACTTTAGCTTTGTGAAATGGCATCTGGGGTATGTGGAGGCTGGATCTTCTCTAGCAATGTCAGGCCAAGTCAGAGGCTGTGTTCCTGTTTAAGCTCTAACATCCCCAGAGAAATGCACATGCTTAGGGTTGAAATTCCTTGGGAGAAACACAGAATTGATTCAGAGGGAAGATAGAGCAGCCAGAGCCAGGGACACAGACTAATGAACCTGGCCCTTTAGTCCAGAAAAGATTAGGTAACTTCCACTGTCAGGAAAGGCTTTTGATTGTTTGAATGAATGGGCTTCTAGATTTGTAAATCATGAAGTGCAGTCAGCTCCACTAGACTCTTTCCCCTTCACACAGAAGCATTTATTTTTGTCTTTCTTTATTGCTCATATCTGCTTAAAGTCCCAGTGACCCAAGTCATTGTTCTTGCTAAATCCTCAGAAGTCAGCATATTCATGCAACTCACTTGAGATCTGCCTAACAAGGGCACAAACACACTACAAACTTGGTATTTGCTTTCTCCAGGAAATATGCGTTAATGTCTGGGCTGAACAATTCATTCCCCACACATGCACCTGGACATGAGGTTCAATAGTGGTCAACAGAGGGAGTTGGTTTCCTGGGCTTCATTTCACCCATCCTGAGCTGTTTTGCTCTGGCTTTTACAGGGGTTTTCAGCCTTTCACTTGCTTCTGCTCTTTATTAGGGTTTTACCATTCTTTCTTCCTGGGTGGTCCGGATCCTCCATTTCCTCTGTTAGGGGTTCAGTCTTTTCCAGGGCCCTCTCTTCTCTGGTTGAACACCCTGCACCAACCAGAAGCCAGTGTTACTCTCCCAGTGAGAGCTGAGAATCAGCAGGGACAGGAAAGGAGGGGAGATGTAGGGGGAGCAAGTGAGTTTTCTACCACAACAGGAAAACAGTCCCCTTAGAAGGCTGAGCCAGTGCCCCTGTGAGACCAGCCCCTGTAGGCCCCCTGGTCTGTCCTACTGAAGAGCTCCAGCCTCAGCGTGCAATCTCTGCCAAGCCCAGGGGCATTTTGGAATTGGAGTTTCAGAATTAGAGTTTCACCTCATCCTCTTGCTTTTTCTTTTTCAGTGGTGCTGAGGATGGAACCTGGGGCCTCAAAGCATGCTAGGCAAGTGCTCTACTGCTACCCTGCCTCCCTCATCCTTTTAGTGTGCCAGGGAGGGCCTACAATGCCAGAAATGGATTTAAAAACAAAAACCAAATCCAAGATTGAATTTGGAATGGGTTAAATTTCTTTAGCCCACCACTGGTTGTTTTCATTACAATCCAATTGATATCATGATGAATCTCCGGTAAAAGTCCATTCAAGGTGACAAGATGGGCGGCCAGCTTAAATTGAGAAACATCTCCTCTGAGAAATCCACCATAAGGGAATTCTAGTGTCTTAGGGTTAATGGCAGGTGGAGTCTGGTGGGGGTGTAAACTTGGACAAATTGTGACATGTGGTATACACAACACACACACACACACACACACTTTTTCGGTGCCCAACGTAGGGCATTTGTAAATTTGGCATTTGTTCTCAAAGGGCGTCAGGAAATCCTGGAAGGGGAAGACAAGCAGAAAAGCTGGGCAAATTGAGAGGAAGCAGGAGAAGAGAAAGCCACTGCTGCCAGACCTCAGGACCCTGGCCTCAAGTGCAGATGGATGACGGTTTTTTAAATGCAGCAGCCACCAGGGCCCTGGCACAACCCCTCTGTAGATTTGGAGGGGCAGGCAGGTGTGGGAGACCATCCTTGCACGTGACTGGGTCATACTCCCTGGCTAGGTGCTGAGGCGCTCAGTCGCAGAAATGTGGCAGAGTTTTCCCCACCCTTCTTGGGTGGGGGTCTCGTGCATGGGTGTGTCTTGCTATAGCCCCATGGGTGAAGCTATGCTCACCTGTTCCTTTGTAATATAACCCCTTGCTGTTTATGATAGAATCTTCCATGGAAGTGCCTTATGTGGGTCCCCTTCTCTTACTGTGCCCTTGGGTGTGGCCTACCCAGGTGTCAGTCAACCTGCTGACAGTGGACATCATGAAGATAGACTCAGCCCCCCTGAAACCTGACCCCTTGCTTCATTTAAATAGTTTCTCCTCAATAAAAGGGGTCAACACATGCTCTCGCTTTCTCTCTTCCTGTGGACCCTTAAGGTCAGAGGAGCCGTCACAGCAACCCCAAACAAAAAGGTATTTGTGTTTCTTGTGTGGTTATTTTGCGCAGCCCAGTCAGCCCAGTTTTACTGGAGTGACCCCTGAGCCTTTTAGTCTCAAGAACAGAAACCTGGCAATTGGTGCCCAACGTGGGGCGTGGGGCAAAAGGTCTGTGTCCTTAAGCTAATTGTTTTTCTTCAACAGAAAACCCATCATTTATGTTTTATACGTACATTTATCAGGTACTCTGCCTTTTAGAACAGATATTTAAGATAAATGTGTTTGCTGTAAACTTGCTTTTAAGTAAAAATACAATCTTCAAGTAGTTTATAATTCTCAAAGTTATTCTACAAACTCATAAAATGATAAACAAATATAATTCTGTCTACAAAATATCTAAGGATTTTAACTTAAATATTTTCTTATCAAAGTACAATAATTTATTTATAGATTCTAAGGTTTTCAAAAATTGTTCCAAAGTATAACCAGAAAAAATTTTAAAATAAAAAGATGCTTCAACAAAAAGAAAACACACATTGGATCCTAAAAAGAAGAAAAAAATAATCTTTGGATAAAACAAGGTCTTTATATTCTAGATTTTAATGATAAAAGTATTTTCCTAAATAAGAAGATTTTTATATTATTATCTGAACAGATGATGTAAAAAGTTAGAACAATTAAAAAAGAGATTTGTATATATATCAGACTGACTATAAATTTTTAACTGATTAATTCAAGGATATTTCAGGCTATTTTCCTAATTTAACTATACTGATATGAGCTAAGATTTTGTCCATATTTTGACATGATAAAACTTATTAAAATGTTAAGTTTATTTCTTTAAAAAAAGGTCTTTATTGCCTAATAATTCTTGCTGTTTAAGACAAAGGTTAATTTTGGTAAATAAATTCACATCATTGATTAAACACTAAATATATTAAACTGCTAACTTAGATCCCAATTTTGACAACTGTTCTTTAAGATTATACTTAATTGATTCTAAGACACAAAGACACTGTTGATTTTTACATATTTTGTTTGTTAGATAATTATAAAATTAAAAAAAAAACATTTTATTAAGACTCAATTTCTTCAAATTACAGTCATATGTTAATTTTGACCAATAAAGGTTACAAACTTTAAAAATTCATTAATATTATGTAAGTTCTCTGACTGAACCTATTATCTATAAAAATACAGTAAGATTTATGTACTACTCCCTACCTAAAATATAACTACTCCCTACCCAAAAAAATAACCTTAATAATATTTTTTAAAGGCAATTAAGAGATATCTATTTAAAGGATAATATTCTAAAACATACAGATATTTTAAAACCTCTCAAAAAGAGATTGGGGGTTCTTTCTAAATTGTTAGGAAGGATCAGCTAGTCTATATTGGGAAATTATAATAATAAATAAAAGATAAATCTATGCTTCTCATTTAAATACTTGTACTATTTATTATCTATAACTTAAACTAAGGATACTATGACTTATGCCAAGCCTTTACTCAATTTTATTAAATAAACAAAAGGGGGAATACAGGACCCCAGAGACGAACACTAGATTTTACAAATACTTTAAAGTTTTTTCTTAAATGGTAATATTGAGAGTCTTAATGTTACCTAACTCGACTCAGTGAATTATATCAGATATCAAAGGAAAGTTTAAACCAGTCATCATGATAATGACTGAGAAACCTGGCTCAGGAAGGTAAATTTCCAGCTGTAGAGTTTACAAACATGCAGCTTCACAAGCTTGTTAGGTAAGTAAAAATTATGAAAAGACTTGTATGGACCCATTTTCCAGGTCCACCTTTAATGTGTCTTGCAGTGTGGAGTGGAAAGTCCACCCATAAAACTAGATTAATTGTCCTGACTGTAATGGTCAGTCATACCTATATATTGATTCTGTGGTAAACAGACTGACTGGAAGTGTCTTTTGAGAAAAAGACAGTGTTGAAATAAAGGATTGTTCCACATCCACATGGATGGTGGCTATGGACCAGATGTAAGTAACACCAACTAAGGGCCAGTTATCTATGAGGGATCATGCCCTGAGTCTTAGCACTGCTCTCCTCTTCATCTATCTGTGTTTTTCAGCTTTGTCACAATATTATTGTTTGTCTGTCTATGGCCTTTCTCCTTCCTTCCTGAACACAGCCTCACCATCCCAGTGCTGTGAGCTGGGGCCTCTTTGTAGATCCTAAGGTAAATTTTGGTATGGAGACCACGGGGGCATTATCTATCAAGGAGACAGAGAGCCCTCTCGAGAACAATGCCTTGCATACTCCACATCACCCTGTTTGGCCCTGAAGAATGGCTGGTTAGTCAATGACAGGTAAGATTCCTCAAGGGAGGGACAACCTAAGACCGACACAGTTGCAGAGTGGCCATCAGGAGAAAACTTGGGGGCCAACAGAGGTGAGGCACAGAATTCCCCCCCCCCCCCACTGGTGCAAAGGCCTAAGTCTTCACCCCTTTGAGAGAGGTCTCCTGCCCCCATGACTGCTTTGCTCCCCACATCCAGAGACCTAGTCAAAAGTGACTGCCTGCTCATCACAGCAGAAAACAACTGCAGCTACGGAAATGGGACATGTCTGGATGCTTTTCTCTTTCTTGGTTCCCATTTTTTTCTATGCTTTTTCCTTTTCCTTTCTTCTCTCATCAGGGTTCTCCTTTAGCAATACACTTAATAAAGGGGAGGAAATGTTGGAATAGCCTTCAGTTGTAACTAGCAGCTATGAACAGCTTGGAATGCTTGAGGAATCCACATTCTTCAGGCCTGACAGAAATACCTGTAGGATGGGGTGCTCTGCTCTATCGAGCCGTCAATGAAACCACGTGCTCAGCACTTGTGGTACAGGGCCAAACTACCCTGACTCAGTAAGCCTCTTTCTTCCCTTAGGGACAAAGACTCTTCCAGATTGCTTTCCACCATGACAGCAATATTTAGAGTTTTCTCACAGTGTGGTTACATTAGGCAGAAGATGATTGGCTTATGGATATTATCTTTCTTATGTATGATTGTCGGGCATGCCCCACTTGAACCCTATAACAGTTGTGTGCATTCCAAAAAGAAACTGAACATTCCAAAAAGATACTGGACATCGACTTGAGGTTTGTCACCAGCCAGTTATCACCAGCTCCTGTGACTGAGGTAGCCAAAGTAGCCAAACAACAAATTGACCACACCAGTGAGAGAAACGTATGCTAGACAGCAGATAAAAAACCCAAGCCAGCCAATTATGCTGCACTTTAGTGACTAAGACTACGTTTATCTATATGGACAATTGTTGAAAATATTATTAAAATAGATTTTTCCAAACGTATTTATATTAATGACAGACCTAATTAACTCCTTAAATGTGAGAGTTAAGAGAAAAAATGAAAAATAACCTGTAGCCTATAAGAATACAACTTATTGTTTCATTAGTTATTGTCAGCTAATATTTCAGAGCTATAATATGCTGAAGTTAATATTCAGGCTTTAAAACAGGTGTATGTCAATTAACCAGACCTAGGCAAACTGCTGGTCTCATAATCCCTGAAATGACTACTTTAAATATTATTCCTTATTTATTCAATTGCAGCCTTTGTGGCTATGTCTTAAGACTTACAATGTATGGATTTTCTTAATGTTTGACTTAAATTACTTCCAAAATCCTTCATGGTCAGATAAGTGCTGATGGAAGGATGAGAACTAAGTAATTATGTTCTAGAAGACAATGTAATAAATAATGTGAGTGAGCCCTTTGCTCTATGGTTTATGGAGAGACAAATAAATAATGTGAGTGAGCCCTTTGCTCTGTGGTTTATGGAGAGGCCTAAATGCCATGGCAATGAAGATGTCTATTACTATGGCCAAACACAATGCATCCCAATAAAATTGGAAAAAGATTAAAAATCTTCTGATGAGTGTTTGGTGAAGTAACAATAATCCAGATTATTGTGTTGATTGTGTTATGAAGATGATATATTTTCTACTAATTGTGTTATGAAGATGATATGTTTTTTACTAATTCCTTTTGTTTTTCAATAGCAGATCGTGATGACCTTGGACCAAGAGTCAAGTGGCAGGGGCCTGATGGTCAGGGATGTGCTCATTTCAGTACTTTTAGCCCTGCTTCCTGAAGGATTTTTCAATCTATTCCCTGCAACTCCCATGGTCACTTTACTAGATGGCAGACTGCACTAATGGGTAATAAAATAGCAAGGGGAAACATCCTTCTGAATAGTTGAGCCATTGGAGTGGGGTCCTTGCCAGGAGAACTATTCAAGCTCCAGATTTTTTCCCCAGTGACCAGTGGGGATTTGTGCAAGATACGGATGTATCCTGGGCTCCATTTCTTCAGTTGTGAAAAGAAGGGATAAGGTAGAAAACTTAGCTGTTTTCTGGTTTTAGACAGTGTTAGAGATCTAAGTCAGTCTAGTCCATGAGACAACTAAAAAATATTTGACTTCTGTCAGCAAAAATGTATGTGATTCACTTTTGAAGAAGCATATTTGTCTTCAGATATTTTTCTTGAGAGGCAGAGTATCTCTTGGGATTGGAGAAAGAGATAGGGGAATAAAGCCAAGTCCTGATATTCACGGACACTAAATATATTCCAGAAACACACTCCTGTGTTGAAAATTCCCCCTTATTATGGATTATAACTTTATTGTAGTAGAAATGTAAAGGTTAATAGATAGACAAGATGCATAAAACAATATAATGGGAAAATACTGGGCTGTCAAAATTTGGACCATTGGAAAGAAAGAAAGAAACAAAGAACACCAAAAAACTTACCAGGCCTTTTAATGTTCCTAGACAATTCCCTGGAGACAGCAAATATTGATCTTAGTACTTCAAGGATAACCCTGGTCTAGGCCCAATAAAGTGAAGGGCAGGTAGGTGAGCAACAAACACATTGGAAAGTATTTCCTTTGCTTCCAGAAACTCCCCAAATCTAGGGAAACTGTAGCACATAGCTGTAGAACTTCTCAGCCTTCTCAGAAACTCCAAAAGAGGCTGCACTTTTCTCTACTTCTAGAACTTTCTCCAGGATTCTGTTTTGTTCAGGATTAAAGTTAAATTTTATCTCAGGTCCATCATGGGCAAATGCCCTTTTAGCCTTCTTCCCCAACTGTAAGAAAGATCAACACTAGGAGAGCCTGGAAGTGTTTGCCTTGGAGATTGACAGCTCTGCCTCTGCCTTTGATGAGTTCTCAATTTGGAAGAATGAATTAATTTATATTTTGGAAATGTGGAAAGGAATCAGAAAGCAGAAAGGAGGCAGCAAAGGACAAATGTAGGGGTCCCTCCATGATTCCCTAGATTTCTGCTTTAAGCTGAGAAGTTGGAAAAGTTATTTGAACCCTGAAGTGGTATGGCCTTCTTATAATAGGGCATTTAATCCACTGGAATGAACTTGTTTGCCAATTCTCAGTCACTGGCCCAGTGATACAAAGGTGGGCTCCCATAGGCTGTGTTGCTAGGAGGTGGTAGAGATGGCTTAGCAGGAATCTCATCCTTGACAAAAAGGCTCATTTTTGACAACCCATGCACATCCCACATTAGCACAAGGAGCCAGTGTCAACAATTAAGGGTTTTTTTTTTGGGGGGGGCTGGGGGTATAGCTCAGTAGTAGGAGCACTTGCCTAGCATGTGTGAAGCACTGGGTTTGATTCTCAGCACCACATATAACTAAGTAAAACAAAGGTCCACTGACAACTAAAAAAAAATTTAAAAAGAGGGCTTTTTTGTTTTAATTTTTAAACAACTTACCTTCACCACCAAGCCAGTAAGACTCCTGTAGAAAGAAATACCAAGGAAGTGGGGTTCCATGGTCCCCTGAAAACAGAAAAGCAAATAAGAAACCCAAGTTAACTGCTATCTCACCCTACCACAGTTCTATAAGATCTAGAATGTATCTGTCTCCACCTCAAATTATAACTACAGATATTTATAGTTCACAAGCCATTATATAGCTATCCACAGGCTACCAGAAAGATTACTGCTTTCAACATGTTGTAATGCAAAAGGTCATGTTCTTTGGGTGTTACCAGCAACACTAATAGTGATGGTCTTGGCTGATATCAGTTTTCCAAGAAAACATTTTATTGAAGAATTCAGTCACATCAGCAGTTACCAGATAGCAGAAATGATGATAATCACTAACATTTGTTGGATACTTTCTCTGCATCAGGCCTTGCTATAAGCACTTTCAGTGTGTGAAATAATTTAATCCTCAAAACAACGCTAGAACATAGGTAGTAATATTATTCTTGTGGATACAGAAAATGAGGCTCTCTGAGTTTGAGCCATCTGCCCTGGGTCACAGGTAATTAAGCAGAAATGCAAGAATTCCAACACAGGCAATCTGGTTCTTTTTTTTTTATTTTTTATTTTTTTTATTGTTCGTCGTTCAAAACATTACATAGTTCTTAATATATCATATTTCACAGTTTGATTCAAGTGGGTTATGAACTCCCATTTTTACCCCATATACAGATTGCTGTATCACATCAGTTACACTTCCATTGATTTACATATTGCCATTCTAGTGACTGATGTATTCTGCTGTCTATCCTATTCTCTACTATCCCCCTTCCCCTCCCCTCCCCTCCCCTCCCCTTTTCTCTCTCTACCCCCTCTACTGTAAATCCTTTCCTCCACTTGTATTATTTTTCTCTTACCCCTCCTTTCCTCTTATATGTAATTTTGTATAACCATGAGGATCACCTTCCATTTCCATGCGATTTCCCTTCTCACTCCCTTTCCCTCCCACCTCTCATCCCTGTTTAATGTTAATCTTCTTCTCAAGCTCTTCGTCCCTACCCTGTCCTTGGTTACTCCCCTTATATCAAAGCAGTCATTTGGCATTTGTTTTTTAAGGATTGGCTAGCTTCACTTAGCATAATCTGCTCTAATGCCATCCATTTCCCTCCAAATTCTATGATTTTGTCATTTTTTAAAGCAGAGTAATACTCCATTGTGTATAAATGCCACATTTTTTTTATCCATTCATCTATTGAAGGGCATCTAGGTTGGTTCCACAATCTTGCTATCGTGAATTGTGCTGCTATGAACATCGATGTAGCAGTGTCCCTGTAGCATGCTCTTATTAGGTCTTTAGGGAATAGACCGAGAAGGGGAATAGCTGGGTCAAATGGTGGTTCCATTCCCAGCTTTCCAAGAAATCTCCATACTGCTTTCCAAATTGGCTGCACCAATTTGCAGTCCCACCAACAATGAACAAGTGTACCCTTTTCCCTGCATCCTCTCCAGCACTTGTTGTTGTTGGACTTCATAATGGCTGCCAATCTTACTGGAGTGAGATGGTATCTTAGGGTGGTTTTGATTTGCATTTCTCTGACTGCTAGCGATGGTGAGCATTTTTTCATGTACTTATTGATTGATTGTATGTCCTCCTCTGAGAAGTGTCTGTTCAGGTCCTTGGCCCATTTGTTGATTGGGTTATTTGTTATCTAATTGTCTAATTTTTTGAGTTCTTTGTATACTCTGGATATTAGAGCTCTATCTGAAGTGTGTGGAGTAAAGATTTGTTCCCAGGATGTAGGCTCCCTGTTTATCTCTCTTATTGTTTCTTTTGCTGAGAAAAAACTTTTTAGTTTGAGTAAGTCCCATTTGTTGATTCTAGTTGTTAACTCTTGCGCTATGGGTGTCCTATTGAGGAATTTGGAGCCCGACCCCACAGTATGTAGATCATAGCCAACTTTTTCTTCTATCAGACGCCATGTCTCTGATTTAATATCAAGTTCCTTGATCCATTTTGAGTTAAGTTTTGTGCATGGAGAGAGAAAGGGATTCAGTTTCATTTTGATGCAAATGGATTTCCAGTTTTCCCAACACCATTTGTTGAAGATGCTATCCTTCCTCCATTGCATGCTTTTAGCCCCTTTATCAAATATAAGATAGTTGTAGTTTTGTGGATTGGTTACTGTGTCCTCTATTCTGTACCATTGGTCCACCCGCCTGTTTTGGTACCAGTACCATGCTGTTTTTGTTACTATTGCTCTGTAGTATAGTTTGAAGTCTGGTATCGCTATACCGCCTGATTCACACTTCCTGCTTAGCATTGTTTTTGCTATTCTGGGTCTTTTATTATTCCATATGAATTTCATGATTCTTTTATCTATTTCTACAAGAAATGCTGTTGGGATTTTGATTGGCATAGCATTGAACTTATAGAGAACTTTTCGTAATATTGCCATTTTGATGATGTTAGTTCTGCCTATCCATGAACAGGGTATATTTTTCCATCTTCTGAGGTCTTCTTCTATATCTCTCTTTAGGGTTCTGTAGTTTTCATTGTATAGGTCTTTCACCTCTTTTGTTAGGTTGATTCCCAAGTATTTTATTTTTTGGGGGGATATTGTGAATGGAGTAGTTGTCCTCATTTCCGTTTCAGAGGATTTGTCGCTGATATACAGGAATGCATTTGATTTATGCGTGTTGATTTTATATCCTGACACTTTGCTGAATTCATTTATTAGCTCTAATAGTTTCTTTGTAGACCCTTTTGGGTCTGTTAGGTATAGAATCAAATCTGCAAATAGTGATAATTTAAGTTCTTCTTTTCCTATTTTTATGCCTTTAATTTCTTTCATCTGTCTAATTGCTCTGGCCAGTGTTTCGAGGACTATGTTGAACAGAAGTGGTGAGAGAGGGCATCCCTGTCTTGTACCAGATCTTAGAGGGAATGCCTTCAATTTTTCTCCATTCAGAATGATGCTGGCCTGTGGCTTATCATAGATTGCTTTTACAATGTTGAGGTATGATCCTCTTATCCCTAATTTTTCTAGTGTTTTGAACATAAAGGGATGCTGTACTTTGTCGAATGCTTTTTCTGCATCTATCGAGATGATCATATGGTTCTTATTTTTAAGTCTATTGATGTGGTGAATAACATTTATTGATTTCCGTATATTGAACCAGCCTTGCATCCCAGGGATGAATCCTACTTGATCATGGTGTACAATTTTTTTGATATGTTTTTGAATCCGATTCGCCAGAATTTTATTGAGGATTTTTGCATCTAGGTTCATTAGAGATATTGGTCTGTAGTTTTCTTTCTTTGAAGTGTCTCTGTCTGGTTTAGGCATCAGGGTGATGCTGGCCTTGTAGAATGTATTTGGAAGTTCTCCCTCTTTTTCTATTTCCTGAAATAGCTTGAAAAGTATTGGTGTTAGTTCCTCTTTAAAGGTTTTGTAAAACTCTGCTGTATACCCATCCGGTCCTGGGCTTTTCTTAGTTGGTAGTCTTTTGATGGTTTCTTCTATTTCCTCTATTGTTATTGGTCTGTTTAGGTTGTCTATATCTTCCTGACTCAATCTGGGCAGATCATATGACTTAAGAAATTTATCTATGCCTTCACTATCTTCTATTTTATTGGAGTATAAGGATTCAAAATAATTTCTGATTATCTTCTATATTTCTGAAGTGTCTGTTGTGATATTGCCTTTTTCATCCCGTATGCTAATAATTTGGGTTCTCTCTCTTCTTCTCTTCGTTAGCATGGCTAAGGGTCTGTCGATTTTATTTATTTTTTCAAAGAACCAACTTTTAGTTTTGTCAATTTTTTCAATTGTTTCTTTTGTTTCGATTTCATTAATTTCAGCTCTGATTTTAATTATTTCTTGCCTTCTACTTCTTTTGCTGTTGTTTTGCTCTTCTTTTTCTAGGATTTTGAGATGAAGTTTGAGATCATTTATTTGTTGGTTTTTTCTTTTTTTAAGGAATGAGCTCCAAGCAATGAATTTTCCTCTTAGAACTGCTTTCAATGTGTCCCATAGATTCTGATATGTTGTGTCTGTGTTTTCATTTAACTCTAAGAAGTTTTTAATTTCCTCCTTAATGTCTTCTATAACCCATTGATCATTCAGTAACCTATTGTTCATTCTCCAAGTGATGCATGATTTTTCCTTTCTTCTTTTATCGTTGATTTTCAGTTTCATTCCATTATGATCAGATAAGATGCATGGTATTATCTCTACTCCTTTATATTGTCTAAGAGTTGCCCTGTGACATAATATATGATCTATTTTTGAGAAGGATCCATGTGATGCTGAGAAAAAAGTGTAACTACTTGATGTTGGGTGGTATATTCTATATATGTCAATTAAGTCTAGGTTGTTAATTGTGTTATTGAGTTCTATAGTTTCCTTATTTAACTTTTGCTTGGAAGATCTGTCCAGTGGTGAGAGAGGTGTGTTGAAGTCTCCCATTATTATTGTATGGTGGTCTATTAGACTCTTGAACTTGAGAAGAGTTTGCTTGATGAACATAGCTGCACCATTGTTTGGGGCATATATATTTATGATTGGTATGTCTTGTTGGTGTATGGTTCCCTTGAGCAGTATGCAGTGTCCCTCTTTATCCCTTTTGATTAACTTTGGCTTGAAATCTATTTTATTTGATATGAGTATGGACACTCCTGCTTGTTTCCGCAGTCCATATGAGTGGAATGATTTTTCCCAACCTTTCACCTTCAGTCTATGTATATCTTTTCCTATCAAATGCGTCTCCTGTAGGCAGCATATTGTTGGGTCTTGTTTTGTGATCCATTCAACTAGCCTGTGTCTCTTAATTGGTGAGTTTAAGCCATTAACATTTAGAGTTATTATTGAGATATGGTTTGTTCCTCCAGCCATATTTGTTTATTAATGTTACTAAACCTGATTTGTTTTCCTCTTTGATTACTTTCCCCCCTTTACTGTCCTACCTCCCACTGTTGGTTTTCAATGTTATTTTCCATTTCCTCTTCCTGTAATGTTTTGCCAAGGATTTTTTGAAGAGATGGTTTTCTAGCTGCGAATTCTTTTAACTTTTGTTTATCGTGGAAGGTTTTAATTTCATCTTCCATCCTGAAGCTTAATTTCTCCGGATACACGATTCTTGGTTGGAACCCATTTTCTTTCAATGTTTGAAATATGTTATTCCAGGATCTTCTAGCTTTCAGAATCTGTGTTGAGAGATCAGCTGTTATCCTGATTGGTTTACCCCTAAATGTAATCTGCTTCCTTTCTCTTATAGCTTTTAAAATTCTCTCCTTATTCTGTATGTTGGGCATCTTCATTATAATGTGTCTAGGTGTGGATCTCTTATGATTTTGCACATTCGGCGTCCTGTAGGCTTCTAGGATTTGGGATTCTGTTTCATTCTTCAGGTCTGGGAAGTTTTCTCGTATTATTTCATTGACTAGATTGTTTATTCCTTTGGTTTGGAGCTCTGTGCCTTCCTGTATCCCAATGACTCTTAAGTTTGGTCTTTTAATGTTATCCCATATTTCTTGGATGTTCTGCTCATGGTTTCTTAGCAGACTTGCTGAGCTGTGTATGTTCTTTTCAAGTTGAAATACTTTGTCTTCATTGTCTGATGTTCTATCTTCTAAGTGATCTACTCTGCTGGTAGTATTGTCAATTGAGTTTTTAAGTTGGTTTATTGCTTCCTGCATTTCTAGGATTTCTATTTGTTTGTTTTTTATTACCTCTATCTCCCTGTGAAATTGATCTTTTACTTCCTGTATTTGTTTATGTAGTTCCTTGTCAAAGTGATCTTTCATTGTCTGATTTTGCTGTCTCATGTCTTCCTTGAGACTCCAGATCATCTGAAGCATGCATATCCTGAACTCTTTATCTGACATTCCATCTGTTGCAGCTATTACCTCTTCTAAAGTTGAGTTGACCTGCATTGCTTGTGGTCCTTTCTTTCCTTGTCTTTTCATACTGCTCGCGTTTCTTTCTGCTTGGTGAAACTGTTGTGTTTTTGAAATTTTCCCCCTATTTATTTATATTGCTCTTGTATAGTTGGGAGATCTCCCTTGCAGAGCAGGTAGTGGCTGTGCTCCTCCTCTAATTAGGGTGATCTATCTACCACGCTGGTTGGTCGCAGGTCTGCCCACCCTGCGGGCGCGGGTGGCAGCTCTGCCCTGCCCCCACTCCAATTGTGGTGATGTAACTACCACGCCCTCGGGTCGTTGGTCCTGATCCGGATGTGGGCGGCAGCTCTGCTCCGCCCCTACTCCAATTGGTGTGACGTGTCTACCACGCTGGTCGGCCTCTAAGCCTGTTCCGCCGGTGGGTCGCAGTTCTGCCTACCTTGCGGGCTCGGGCAGCAGTTCTGCTCAGCCCCCACTCCCAGTGGGGGTACCTGACTGCCTCTCCAACGGGTCTCTGGGCCTTTTCCGGACACAGGTGGCGGCTCTGCTCCACCCCCACTCCAACCAGTGTGACATGACTGCCTCGGTGCTACTTGTCCACCACACTGGCAGGCTGCCGGGCCTGTCCTCCAGTGGGTCGCAGGTCTGCCTACCTTTCAGGCTCAGACGGCGGCTCTGCACAGCCCCCACTCCAAATGGGGTGATTTGGCTACCGCGCCATCGGGTCACTGGTCCTGTTCCAGGCGAGGGCGGCTACTCTCCTCGGCCCCAGCTGCAGTTGAGGTGTCGTGATACCACGCCGGCGGGTCATTTGGCCTGCTCTGGGCGCAGGCGGCAGCTCCACTCTGCCCCCCAGACCCCCACAGCACCCAGCAGGACCCGGACCGAGAAGCAGTCCCTGCAGGTTCCCAGCCCTGGGCCAAAGCAGCTTCGGGAACCAGAACCTGGCCTCTCTGATCCCGGCCACGCTCCGCTAGGAGCAGGCTCCACAGAGCGACCCCCGCGGGTTCCCCAGCCCCAGGCCAAAGCAGCCCCGGGAGCCCGAGCCCGGCCGCTCCAAATTCTCCCAGCTCAGTGCACGCTCCGCTAGGAGCAGGCCCAAAGACGCAGTCCCCGCGGGCTCCCCAGCCCCGGGCCAAAACTGTTCCAGGAGTCAGAGCCCAGCCGCCCCTCAGCGCACGTTCCACTTGGAGCTGGCCTTAGCACGCAGTCCCCGCAGGTTCCCCAGCCCTGGGCCAAAGCAGCCCGGGGAACCAGAATCCGGCTGCTCAAAGCCCGGGGCACGCCTTGCCAGGAGCGAGCCCCGAGGAGTATTCTCTTCAGGTTCTCCAGCCCCGAGCCTGAGCGATCTGTCTGTGAGACGCAGGCAAATACCAGCCTGAAATCACCTGTTCTGTAGTTGAATGAGCTCAGTATAAAACAGGGATGATTACATCAGCTCTCCAAGATGGCGGCTGCTGTCCTCCTCCGTGGTCCGACCGGTGTCGAGAACCGAACTGGACCGCTTCTCTCCTTTGTCTCAAAGCCGGAACTCAGCACCAAGCACGGCCATTGCACCGCTGGCAGGAGCCCCAAGAATCCGCATCGCTGTACTCCCGCTCCGGTACCTCGCCGCTACCCAGTGCACGCCGCAGACTCCATCCGCGGGGCGGTCCGCCGACCAGGCTCTGCTACCCTCTGTGCGGAGAAATCGCCCGTGACTGAGCCCCCGCAGCCGAACCCCGCGTGATGTAAATCCGTCCTCTAGATTCTGGAGCACCTCAATTTCACTGGAAATTCCCAACAAGGTAGCCTTCAGCCGTTTCACCTTTTCTTTCTCCCGCACAGTGACGCGGCGCACTGGGGTGATGCACTCCCATCACCGCCATCTTCCCTTCTTCGCAATCTGGTTCTAACATCACTGTTTCAAGCCCTCGTTCTACTGGATCCAGCTGGGGTTCAAGGAAAAGACTCCCAAATTTCTAGTCCAGTTTTTGTTGCAACTTTTGCTCCCTACAAAATGTTGGTTTTGTAAGAACACTGTCCTTGCTTTTTAAATAGCTGTTGTGGGTCATTATTTTCCCCCCACTGAACTGTAAATTCCTCAGGGCAGGCCTGGGTCTATCTTTGCCACCCCTTAATTCCCAGAACCTGCTGGAACTCACACAAAGGTGCTGCATAGTAAATAGTTGTTGACCAAACAAACTATTTAGCTTGGCTAAAACCAAGCTCTTGAATTATGCAGAATTTCAAAGTACATTTCCTTCTACCAGCACAGGAGATATAAGAAACAGATGATCAAGTTCAAGATCTTGCTTGGGTCACTGCCATGGGTTGAACTGTCTCCCTCTCCAAAAGATAAGTTGGAGTCAGTGGTATTATATATAATATCTTGGTCTTAGTCCCTAATTCCTGTGCAGGGCACAGGGCTCCTAAAACCCTTGACATTTCCTGAGTGATAGGAGTGTGTTCTGTTATTTATGGACTCCTTTTCTCAATGTACCCGAGTTATTGTTAATGAGGTGACTCATTCAGGGTAAGGCAGGATGGAAACTGGTTATCAGAAAGAACAAACTTGTGAAGAGACAAACTTTTAGCCCTAACCTCTGACTTGTGGGGAGAAAGAGCTCTGCAGATTGAGGTAAAAATTCTTGATTAGGACTTGGAGAGCATCCAGGATGGCAAGCACATTTTGGTGCAGGGAGGGTTTTGGGCACAGAGAAGACATGGAAACCCCCACTGTGGCCTTATGCATCTCTTCTATTGGCTGTTCCTGAGTTTAATGCTCTATAAAAGTTGTCATTGAAATTAGGACACTATGGCAAAATGTGGCTATCCTGGTATTGCCTTTGCCCTTGATGTCTGGACTAAGGGAACTCTTGTGAACTGAGCCTGTGGCATCTTTGCTAATTCTGGATACTGTTAGAACTGGGTTGAATGGTTAGTGTCAGAGAATTGGTTGGTGTCTGAAAAAAAAACAAAAACACATTTGGTGTTAGAGCAGTGTTGAAATAAAGACACCAAATTCCAACCCCATATATCTCAGAAAATGATGTCACGTGGAAATGGGTTTTTGTAGATGTGTTCAGTTAAATTGAATGAGGTCACACTGGAGTAGGGTGGGCCCCCATCTAATATGACTGGTTTATAAGAAGATAGCCAAGTAAAGGCAGACATACATGTGAAGATGGAAGACTCAAGTGATGTATCTCTGAGCAAGAAGAGGCAGAATACTGAAAAACCTGCAGAAGCTCATTTCAGGCAAGGAAAGATCCTTCACTTATAGGTTTTGGAGGGAACATGGCTGTGCTTTGGTTTTGGACAGTGAGATGCCAATTTCTACTGTCTTAAGCCACCCCCCTTTTTTTTTAGTGATGTATTCTTTTTTTTTAAGAGAGATATAAAGAGAAAGAGAAAGAGAGAGAGAGAGAGAGAGAGAGAGAGAGAGAGAGAGAGAGAGAAAGAGAGAGAATTTTTTTAATATTTATTTTTTAGTTTTTGGCAGACACAACATCTTTGTTTTATATGTGGTGCTGAGGATCGAATCTGGGCCACACGCATGCCACACGAGCCACATCCCCAGCCCCTTAAGCCACCCATTTTTGTATTTTAGTATGACAGCTCTAGGAAACGAATATACATTCAAGCCCAGGCCTCTGGACTCAGCCTAGCCATCTTTCTCCCATTTAAGTTTGCTGCCTACTAATTTTTGCCAACAAAGGCTGCTTTGAGATAATCTGAGAATCATGAGCTTGTCTCTCCCCAGGGACCAGAACCCACCTCACCCTCCCCTACCTGCTCTCGGTCACAGCATCAAACATCAGACCCAGCTACCATAGCGCAAGGAAGATATTCTCAAGGTATAGGAAATGCTAATTTGAAGGAAAATCTGATTTAATATAAAACTGTGGAAATATACAATTTTGTTTCAGGAGCTGATTTTTCATGCTACAGATTAATTAGATATTTATTCAGTGTCAAGCACTACAAAATATCAGGCACTATTCTGGGCACAAGTACTGTCACAAAGATCAAAACAGCTCAAGTGCCTGCTTTCATGGGCTTAAATTCTCCTAAGTGTAGAGAGTCAAATATGATATGTCAACATTACAAGATCATTGTAATGTTTTGAGCAACTAATAAAAAATTTAAAAAAGATATATCAGGTGGTGATAATCATTTCCCAAGATAAAGTAGAATATGGGGAGGTAGGCACAGAAGGAATGTTGTTTATATAGTGATAGATATCATTAGTCTGGAAAGATCCTTGTAATGAGGAGACATCTGAACAGAGACCTGAACAAAATGAGGAAATGAGCCTGCAGGTATGAGGGAGAGAGAGAAACATCTCCTGGCATTGAGAAGAGCAGGTGCAAAGGCCTGCAGAAGAAGTATACTTAGGGTGAGACCATTCAATGGGGAGGCTAATGCATCTGGAGAAGAGAAACGTGAGGGAGAAGGGAAGGACAGGAGATGAGAAAGATCACTAGAGCCAGATAATAAGCATGGGCTAGGTCAGAGTTGGGACATTGGGTTTTACTCTGAAATGAGAGAAAAGCCACTGGAGGGATGTGAACAGAGAGGGTTGACACCATCTGACCCAGATTCTGAAAAGTTCTATCTGAATACAATTTAGAGAACACAATGGTAGGAGGTAATGGTGGAAGAAGGAGGTTTGGACTGAGACAGTGGTGACATGAAACAGATTCTGGATCTATTTCTAAAGTAGAGCCAACCGAATTTGCTGGTGTATCTTTGGCTTCTAGATTTAAGTTTTAAATGCTGGTTCTGGAGCCCAAATTCAAAGATCTAAGAAGACATAAAATTTAAACTAGATGGATGAGTGAGAGCTGGGAATCTGAAGAACACAATCACCTTTATCCTAGGGAGGGAGACACCTACCTGGAAACACCTGGTCAAGGTACCAGGCAAGCAAGCCATATATAGCAGCATCAAGGAGCATCATCTTCATGGACAGCAGGAAACTATACCCATCCCCTTCCACGGGACTGTTCCCAATGTTGTTCCACTGCAGCCCCAGGCCTTGCTCTTCAAAGCGAACCAGGTACTCAGTGCCAAACCCAAACGCCACAGGGGACAGCAGGCTCTGCAGTGGGGTAAACAGGATGGAAAAGACAAGCAGAGGGTCTTTTACCCAACCCACCAGCACCCAGAAGCCCGCATACAGGAGGAGTGCCAAAAGAGGGTTCACACTGTGTCTGAATATTAGGCCAGTCAGGGAGGGGTTACGGTGGTTTTCCCATAGGTGAGAATTCTGGGAATGCTTCTCAGGCCTCAGAGACCCCTGCCCAATATCCACTGGGCCATGCTCATCTGTTCAATGGAACATAGTCATGTTGTAGTGCAATGGGGAGACAAAGAAATGTCACACAGCATAACACACCACAGAACCAATAGCTCTCATGTTCTTCCCTATCTGTTCCTCCTTTCCTTTCTATTTTGGAGAAAACCCACATGGTTCTGGGTAGAACAAAGATGCTAACTTGAGCTGTGTTATGACAATCCCACTGGAAGAGTCTGTAGTGGCACCTCCTCCACAGAAAATCTTAATTAAGCTTCTCCAGAAATCTTCATCATAATTGATTTTAGGACTATCAGCAAACGAGTCTCTACAAAAGAGTTCAATATAGTTAAACTTCCTATTTTCCTGTTGTTCTATTTTATTTGGCCACTGGCCTGGAAGAGATCAGCATTTCAGGTGCTGAGTGCTACTTTTCCTAGTTTTTCACAAACATTTATCCAGTATAATAGTTTGTAAAAGTGTGTTTGCAAATGCAAAATGTGATTTAAAAAAAAAAAGACAAATCGTTTAACAAGGCCTCTGGCCTTGAGCTGGAGCCTTACATTTCTAAGATAAGTTACCAATTGGGCTCCATGGTAACAGCTGGCAGGGGCAGGAAAGAAAGGGGAGAAGAAGCTCTCCCCTTCTCAGGCAATGTCCTTGAAGAATTAACTTGCCCACAACAGTTAAAGAAAAAGCTGCTTTTAAATGAACTTCTGAGCTCCTCCCCTTATACACTAGGTGTAAAGTTCTGAAACTACCTGAACTTGGGGTTCAGGGGATTAATTGATTACAGCAAAAGTTGTATGCTCTGAATCTGGCTGCAGCCAAATAAAACTATTTCCGGCTACCTTTGGTGCTCTGCCTTGTCTGTCCCCTATAAGAAGTTCACAAAGCCATCAGTTTCCTGGGGCAAGGAATGGTCTTGTGGCCTCCTGAGATTACATGGACATTTCCCATCTCCAGACTGAAGATTAGAATTTATTTAGGTTCTCTGACCAAAGAACAAGTCAACTGAACAGGTGAAATGTAGAAACAAATATGAAGAGCAAGTTCCTCAGCCAAGTCCTCAATGGTGGTCCCTGACATGACAAAGCATGTGCAGAAGAATTTGCTACCCTCATTTGCTACCCCTCTGTGCTCAGAGGTCTCCCTGTAGTTTGGACGTCCTTGGAGAGATTGCAGGGTGTCTTTCTGCGAAAAGGAGAGATTCTCTAGTTCTATGTCTACATAAAGCACTTTAAAAAAACATCTCAGCCCAGTTCTTGTCCACACAGTTGTCAGATCTATAACTTCCCATGGATCCACATTCCCAAGATGCTGGCTTGGCCTCAAAAATACTGTCTGACTAACCACCGCATACCAAAGCAGCTCAGCTTTGCCCTCAGGCTGATGCAGGATTTCTACCACTACACTGTGATCATTTTAGAAAATTGGGAGCTATATATAGCAGCAACCAACTGCTTATTTAACATGAGAAATAAAAGGCAGATGCCCTGGCAGCTCTGTAGCCAAATGAGTTTGTGTTATGAGAACAAGTTCTGCTAAAGAGAGGCAGGCAGTAGTCCTCTCTTGACTGACAGCACAGAGACAGGGAGATTCTGGAGGACAAGGAAAACTGCACCCTCCAGGACTGAGGCTGATTAGTCTGGGCTAATGAGAGGGTAGAAATGGCCCATTTTAAAACAATTAGAGAAAAGATCAGTGTTAGTTTGGGAATTCTGAACTAAGAGGTCTCTCAGGCAGTCAAAAGTCAATTTCAGGAGCCTGACTCTGGGGGTTCATTTCTGCATCAATTTTGCATGCACTGGGGAGCATGTCAAAGATACTTGTAGAACCAGTTTGATCCAAGTTCTTTTGGAGCAGGAAAAGCCCCTTTTAGATAATGAAAACATCTTTCTGAACAGTGAAGGTTTAGCTCCCCCGTTTCTGATTCTTCTCAAACAGTAAGAAAAGGAAAGTGAGTGAAATGATCACCTGGTTTTCCTCTCACTTGTAAATAAAGGGGACCATGGGCTGAACTGGCTTTTCATGGACTTTTAGGGCAGATTAATCAAGTAGGATTGGTGAGGAGGGACCCTTAGGGAGGGCATGGTGGCAATTACTGGTACTCTTGCCCCTGCACTTTGAGCTTTACATTAACCTTTTTAGTCTTTGGAGCCAAAAGGTAAAGCAGACTTCCTCAGAGAGCAGGCTGGGCTGCTACAGACCCTCCAGGGGCAATACATGCCAGGGTGAGCCCCAGGCTCTCACCACAGCCTTCTTCAGCTCGGCGGTCATTCGGTCCTGCCAGGCAAAGCACAGGATGTGCGGCAAATAGAGGGTGAAGTAGATGACACCACTGCAGGCTGCTGCCAGGCTGGCCTTGGAGAAGAAGGTGCTGAGCAGGAAGCACTGCATGATCGTGGCAGTGGAGAAGGTCAACAGGAACAGGAAGATAATGAACGGATTGCTGTAATGTAGGATTCTTCCATGCTGAAACCAAAGAGGTCTTGGGTCAGTAATTGCCACGGGTGCCATCCCATTCAGGGGTGACCTGTGTGCAGTGATGCCAAGGCCTCCAGAGCCTCTGCCCAGGAGGGGTCTCTCCCCTGTGCCTGTTTTTAGTGCCTACATTTCCACAACTCACCCTCTATTTGCAGAGTTCCTTAATCTCAAATATGCCATTTCCCCTGGGAGGGGTGCCACATTAGGCTGCCTCTCAGTCATGGGCAGTGCTACAGAAAATTAACTGAGAGATCATTAGGCTGAGCTGGCTCCAGTGTTTCGGATTTCTATATAAGCAAACCAATCCAAGTAAGTGACCCTTACTCCAAGTAAGGGTCACTTAATCAGAAATTGTCAACTACCTTCTTTCTAGGGACTTTAACCAATCGAATATTTTCTTTTTCTATGTCTTGTTCCCCATCTCTTGAGTGGAGCCCTGATTCACTGAGGAATTACTGTTTGCTCAAATAAACTCTTAAAATTTTAATGTGCTTAAGTTTATCACTTAGTGGCAATTATTATAGGTTAAGTAAGCAAATCCCAGGTGCAAAGGGGATAGTGTGGAGAAACATGCTACAGCAAGGGAAGAAGACCTGGGTCAGGGTGCTTGAGGCACCAACAGCACCCTGGAGGAACTAAGAAGATGAGGACAGAGAGGGAGTGGGAAGACCACTCAAAACAAGCTTTGATATTTTTCCGGGGCCTGGCCTGCTGACTGGACCATTTGTACTTGTATCTGAGGTTTGCCACACACATATGTGAAATGTCAGTAATGAATCTAGATCACTTGGAAGTGGATGGGCCCTCCCCATTCATGATTATCATACAAATACTTTTCACAGAACTTGCTTGCAGTATTCAGTATCTCTCACATTGGTCATGTAGAAAATAGGAGCAAACTAGCAACTCTCACTAAGTGAGTTACTGCCCAGTCACATTATAAGGCTAGATGTTTAAATGTACTAGACTTTCTTCACTGTTCTTCACTATAGCAACCTATGAGGAGTTTAACCCTTTGGATATAGCTCCACAAATAGATGATCCTGTGCTTTTCTCAGGAATACAAATGAACAAATGGGTTCATCTCATAAATTAATTCTGGTCTATTTGTGGTGGTTCCAAGAAGCCCTGGGTTCTTCTCAGTAGACAAGAGAGACCAATCAGCAGTATCTGTCATGAACATGGAAGAGTTGAGTGGAACAGGTGTGCCTCTTACTGCTGTGGCCACCATTTCTCCTTCATGTCCTTAAGCCTATTGGGCACTAAAGGAAGAGATTGAAAAAAAGAGGTGTGTGTAGCAAAGGAAGGTGGAAGAGAGCTGTGCTTAATTAGAACAAATGTCTGAGGAAGTCTAAATAAAAATCAAAATTAGGACTCAACACCCCTGATTTTATGTGTCAACAGTACTCCACATCACACTAGAAAGCGCCACGCCCTTTCTTTAATCACATGCAAAAGTAAGTCTATGGCCCAACATGCGGCTTTTGACTACAAGAATTTTAGGACAGTTGTTTCTGTTCTTAGAAGAATGAAATCAATTTCTTGTCCCAGCCCAAAGCAAAATCCCTCAAACACCAGGCTGTGTAATTTCTCACTGACTTCAGCCAGGGATGTAAGTCATTTGGCCAACACTACTATTTCACTGGCTTTGACTTTTACCAATGATCACTGTTTTATGTTGTTGTTCCTAGCAGCTTGCATAATAATGGAACCTTCCATTGTCCTTGCTTCCAGCTTCTTTCCTGAGTTGTTGAGTTGGGGAGGAAGGAACAAGGGAAGATGGGAAAGTCATTCAAAAGAAAACCCTACTTTGGTGTAGAATGCTCAGCTTATCACTGGAGTAATAATCACTGATTCTCACAGGGAGGAACCTTTGTGCTAGAAACTCTTCACAACCATTCTTTACCTCATGTCCTCAAATCTTTGAAGTCCAAATGGTCCATTCTTAGGAAGGCAGATCTCCATGTCAGTTATTAGCAACAAGTCAGGCAAAGCCTCACAGGTATTCAGTCAGATGTTTACATATTGACTCCTTTAGTTCTTTTTTTTTTTTTAATATTTATTGTTTTGGTTGTAGTTGGACATATACCTTTATTTTACTTATTTATTTTTTTATGTGGTGCTGAGCATTGAACCCAGGGCTTTGCAAGTGCTAGATGAGCACTCTCCCCTGAGCCACAACCCCAGCCCCTGACTCCTTTAGTTCTGAGAACACAAATTATCTTGCACTGGGGAATAAACAGACCCAGGGATGAGATAAAAGAAGTTGCTGACAAGTTGGTCTCCTCATCTCTGTAGTGCTCTGGTCCCATTTGCAAATTTAAAGCCACATCCAGGTGGAATCAGGTTGTTTGAGATTGACTTTTATCTACCTTAGCACTGGTTTTCATTCAACTTTAGCATTGTGTAAGGCCATAGCTCACTGGATTACAATGTAACACTATAAAACAAAATCCCCGAGATTTAGGAATTTTATTATAAAGAGAATGGACAGGATTCTTGTTTAAATGGATATGTTAGTTGGATGGGATATATGATGGAACATTCTTGGATCAGGGAGATTCCAGGTGTGGTCCAGTATGGGATGGGAGACACTCAACAAGTCTGTGGATCACTACACTATTGCATAGTGCAGAGAAACACTCACTACAAGATCGTGAAGATTTTTTTTTTTTGAGCCACTACCCCAGTCCCCAAATACCATCCTTTAAAGCAGAGATGTTTTGATGATTTTATAGGGAGCACATTTTTTTAAAAAATTTTGTGAAGCCATGAGTGTTCTAGCCATGATGATGATTAATAAATAGTCCAGGGCCCTTGCACTAATACCACTGAAAGGGCATTTCACTTTCAGCTATAGCCAGTTGTTGGAATGATAATCTCAGAAAAAAATTACTGAACTCATTCTATGTGTGCAAAGAGAACACCCTTTTGAACACATAATCACCCTGTGCTGGGTTCTCTTAATAGCAGCCTCTCCAGAGAGGCATGGAATGGGGCTGGAAAATCTTGTGTAGACAGGGGCAGGAAGGTGTCATGATACACTCCTTGAGGGAGGCTTTCTCTCTCTGAGAATCTTCTACCTTGCCTGAAAGGACTGGGAAGCTGGATATCATGCTATCCTTGGTAGCCAGATGACTAATAGGCGCAAGTTCATTAACAGGAGGAAAGGTGTAAGGAACAAAATTGTTTACAAATTTCTAGGCCTTTTCCATTTGGCTTACCATGATGAATATCATCAGGAGAAAGATGCTCATGGACATGATAGAGAAGCTGTCCAGGAACCAGGTACACCAAATCACTGCATTGTAGACACCCTGGTTTTTCAATGTTTCCTTCAGCCTCAACTCCTTTTCCAAAACGATGCCCTTTACAGTCATGGAGACGGAGTAGATCCATGCCAGCACCATGAAGATAGGGAAACAGCGGTTCAGGATGATCATAAAACTAAAGGAAGAGGAGAGAGGCAGAATAATAGAGTATCCTGTATCTGATGGAGATAGAGTAAATACTTGTAGAAGGAATAGAGTAAAAAGGAAGAAGAAAAAAATCTCCATTGGGCATTCAGTGGGCTGGATCCTTTAATAATTCCATATGTTCCCTGAAGCATTACTTTCTCTTTTAAGAAAGACAGTGGCTTTCTGGTTACCTGTAGATAAACAGTCTACAGGTAAATGGGTAAGTAAATCACATATATATGTTACATAATATAGATCTAGATCTTCCCTGTAAGGACTAATGGGAAAAGATTTGATGATGTAGGCTGTGATTGGAAGAGAGAGGTACATGTAAACTGGCAATGAAGCCCAGGAGGGTGGAGCACAACCAAGGGGAACTGAAGGAGGTGAGATGGACAATTGGGCTCTCCAGGGAAGTCAGTCAGCCCTGCGCTGTCTGCCTGAAAGGTTATATTCTAGTTTATCTTAGTAATGGGGAAAGAGGAACAAATATAACCAATCAGTGTGGCCTTTTTGGATGGCAGTTGACCAATCAATAAATCAGTGATCCAATAGCCACTGATTCTACCAGCCATGCAGAGATAGATTCTTGAATATATACTCCAGCAAGCAAGATAAATTTGCTATATTGGAATTATTTTCACATGTTTCTCTGTGTGTAACATTCTAGAAAAGCCTTTGGGATTATTATTATTGAAAACTGTTGGGTGTTGACACAAGAAAGGCCTGATTCCAGGGTACATGTGTTTCACTTAAAACGGCCCCAGGGAGAGAATCATGCATTCATAAAGCATGCGCATTCAGGAATGGCCACCAGAGGACTCTCCCATACTGAATGACCCCAAACTCAATGTCACCCCACACCCACCCATTTTCCATTCTGATCCTAAAAGTGGACCCACGCTTTTGCCCTTGGCTCTACTTCCCATCTCTGCCTTTTGTCCAAACCCACACTAACTGTAGAACAGCCTCTGTTATCTCACTGGTTTTCCACAGAGCTGAGGCTGGAGAACTGATTGGACTAGAATGTTGAGAGAGGGCTTCCTGTGTTCCATACTTGGCTTCTCCAGCTGGCAGTTTGACTCTTACTTTCTTCAAGGCTGTTCATGCTTCTCTCTTTCCTGAACCCCAGAGATACACACATCCTCTGGTGAACTTCTCAATCTCCCTCCCCCAACCCTTGGAGTTGAATCCACAAACCAACTGTAGTTTTGTACTGTTGTCCTGGAAATGTTTCTGACCCCATCTGCCAGGATCAATGTGTCCTCCCATCTCCTCTCCAGCTTTTTCTCACTCTCTATCACCCTCTAATTCTATGTTCAGCAAAACAGTATAGACATGACAGGCCTGGGGATTGAGGGGGCCAGGGGAGGAGACTGGCACATCCAATGCATTCCTCCTCATTTTCATTAAGCATACATTGTGGGAATGTTAATTAGGGAAACAGCTTCATTACTCTGAGGCTCCTAGGAGCCAGACCTACTTGCTATGCAGAATCCAAATCTTCTGATTTGGCAATCAGTGGGCAAACACACTGACAAGAACCCACCTAACATAGGTGGTGGGAAATTTGGATACCCTTCATATCTCCTTCCCCAAACTCACTTCCAAGGCTTTACGTTTCACCTTCTCTTTTGCACTTCCAACATCAGCTCTTTCCCTACTTCCTTCACTTTCTCCTTTACCCTTGCCTGGAGCTGGGGGCCAGCTCAGTCACAGTTCTATTCTCTTTAATCTGGACCCAGTCCCCAGGGTTTTCTCTGAAGATACTGAATCTTTGGGAGCACCCACCTGTGGAAGGCCAACCTTAGGGGTGACTGAGTTACACTCCCCAGCTGGGTGCTGAGGTGCTCAGTCACAGAAATGGGTGTGTCTTGCTACAGCCCCATGGGTGAAGCTATGCTCACCTGTTCCTTTGTAATATAACCCCTTGCCCTGTTTAGGATAGAATCTTCCATGGAAGTGCCTTGTGTGTGTCCCCTTCTCTTACTGTGCCCATGGGTGTGGCCTACCCAGGTGTCAGTCAACCTGCTGACAGTGGACATCATGAAGATAGACACAGCCCCCTGAAACCTGACCCCTTGCCTCATTTGAATAGCTTCTCCTCAATAAAAGGGGTCAGCACATGCTCTCTCTCTCTCTCTTTCTGCAGACCCTTAAGGTCAGAGGAGCCGTCACAACGACCCCAAAGAAAAAGGTATTTGTGTCTCTTGTGTGGTTATTTTGTGCAGCCCAGTCAGCCCAGTTTAACTAGAGTGACCCCTGAGCCTTTTAGTCGCAAGAACAGAAACCCGGCACCCACCCAACCCTAGAACCCACTAGCTTTTCAAGGAGGAGGATGGGCCGCCTGGGACTCACGAGTCATCTACGAAGCAGGGGTAAGGCATTTGCTGGAGATAGACTCCTACTGGAACTTCCACCTGGGCCTGACTCCTTGTGATCCCCTGCTCAACCATGTCCTGCAGATAGGCAAAGCCTCCCCAGATGTACCGGAAATCTTCCACAGGATCTGCCCTGGGGCCAGAATCCCAGTACCTAAGAAGACATAGGAGGGAGAAACCGAGGATGTGACTAGGAATGGGCAGCTTACCCACTGCCCATGCACAAGTGACTCAGGACTCACTCTCTGAATATCTTTCTCCTAAATGTTCCCAAACTATTCAGTTTTGCTTTCTAGGTCACAGTTTAAGTCCCAAAGCTGTGAGCCACATCAAGACTCTGTAATCACTTTTGTTCAAGGACTCTACGTTTTTTTTTGTGTGTGTGTGGTGCTGGCGATTGAACCCAGGGCCTTGTACATGCAAGGCAAGCACTCTACCAACTGAGCTACATCCCCAACCCTCAAGGACTCACCTTTGAGCTGTACAAACATATCTTATTTTCTCTTGCATACCAATTGTATTTATTTGTAGACCGAGTCCAGCCTCAATTCCACTGACTTTGGAAGATCCCACTGAGCCCTGCCTGAAATGTTACCTGTCTTTGATCTTATTGGTTTTCTCCACCACATCTATATCCATCCGGATCTTGTACTTCACATGGGGTGGTAGGGAGCTGGTCCAGGGATACATGTCGGGGAATACCACAGCAGCCCAGAATCTGTTTTCCTCCAGCAGGGAGAGGGCTCTTTGGGAGAGCTGAATTTCATCATCATAGCTTTCAAACTTATCCAGGACCAGGCACTGCAGATAATCACAAGAGCCAAGGGACTTTGAGGAGCATCAGCTACAGAGACTCAAAAGACAGAGGATAAGCTGCTGCCACAGGAGATGAGTGAAAGGCAAAGAGACCTATAAACTGAACATTTTCTTAACTCTGGGTCTGGTGTTAATTTCTCAGTGTGTCTAAACATGGGGATTCCCAGGGGGCTTGCAAATGCTGACTTGCTCTTCTCCCTGAGGGTTGTACTGTCCAGCTGTTCAAGTTGTTAAAATATGCAAGTCCTCAGAATGACACAAATATGGCTCTCACTCCCTAGCATGGGGAGGCAAGGGAGTAGGGACATAGTGCACACAGGCTGCTCAGAAGATCAGAAAAGCCTGATGATAAAAGAGTTTTAAAGAGAAAGGGAGAGAGAAAGAGAGAGATTGATTCTGAGCATTGAACCTTCCCAACTCACTCCAAACACACAGGATTGACAGCTGAGCGATAAACTGGGAGGAGGAAAGAAAGAACAGACAGTGAAAATGATTTCACCTGAGAAATCATTTTCAATTACAGTTTGATGACAAGAAACACCAACAGAGGGGTTTCCTTCATATGTCTATTTTCTCCTCCTGGAAGAGAGAAAAAAATGTATCCACAAAAGAGCAAACCTCAGAATTTCTTTGAGTTTGACTGCGAGAGTTTGCTCACTTGTACAGACTATTAAAACATGTTTATTGTTTGGAATTGGTTTTTTTCCCCTAACCATTTGTTCCTATAATACTTTTGGGGTACTAGTGTTCGTATTTCTTTCTTAGAACACACAAGAGGTCACATGGCCTTGTCATGATGAATTTCTTCCTGAGAATATGTTATGTTCCAGACACTCTCTGATTACTGGACTCAATGGGATGTTCAGTACGGAGGCCCTCACCTTAAGGAAGGGATTTTAGCCCTTCTAGCAATTGAAAAGTATCTATTAAATCACTGTCACTTTCTATATAGACAAAAGGCTTAAAGATTTGAGCTTGGTTCTCAAAGTTTCTATTCAATATCATAATCAGTGCCACCTTGATTTGAGTGACATCATTCTCAAAAGTTCATTTGCTTAATTTTCCTTAATAGATTATTTTTTCTTTTTTGGAACAGTCAGGGATACAGGAACAGAGGCTGGCATAGGAAGAAGTGTTCTGTTTTCTTTAGTACAAGCTCAATTACTGAATAAAGAGTCCCAGGCCGGCCCTTAATCCACCTATGCAGTGACACACTTGCTTCCCTGTCCTGGAGAGACCTTCAGAGTCACCAGGGAAGGATTTTCATGGACTTTCTGCTACTGAGGGATCCTCAGGGTGGGAGTAGAGGGATTGCCAAGTTCCTCCAGACTTTCCAAAACATAAGAACAAAACCAGAGCAATCCCTGGCAGATCACAGTGACTTTTTGCTTCTTCACCCAACTATCTTGTCTTTTTAGTTCCTTACTACCTTACTTTCCTCCTCCCCACCTCTAAGGTCAGAAAGATCAGAAACCACATTATCATACCTGCTGGAGTTCTTCCACCATCAAATTCCCTCTGAGGAATCCCTGGGGGAGGCCACTGACCTATGACCAGGTGGCCTTTACTCAGAGGCCCTGAGAATGTCCTAGTGGCAGGATATAATTAGCAGTTTCCTGATCTCATTTGTGGAAGGGGCTGATTTAGATGAGGTCTGTCTGATTGTATTTTGTTTAAAAGTTAACATTTATTAATTACTTATTATATGACAGGCTTTGTCTCAATTAGCTCTTTTAATTCTCAAAACAAGCCTGCTGGTTAAGTACTATTAATATCCCCATTTTATAGAGATGGAACCTGAGGAAAAAGTAGTAGAGATTTGAGCCTATGGAACATCAGGGTCTGGAGACTGAATTCTTAACTATTTGAGTAATTAATATTTATTAAGTATCTGTTGGATTCCTGGTGCTACATTAAGCATAAGCTACCTGTTTTTATTTTTTGAAAGCAATCCTTCAAGAAAATAAGACCTTTATATCAAGATACAAATAATCAAGTCAAAAAAAGTTAAGATGTATTCATTATAGGACCTCATGAAAACATTGTGAGAATGACTGAACTCTATTTTGCAAGAATAAAGGAATGGAGCCCCCTGTTTAGTCCTGCCTGGATCATAGCAGTTTGTGAATGGTGGTGGGCCTGGCTAGGGGTGTGGGATTAGCAGGTAGAGGCACTTTAAGAGGAGAGTGATGTCAATTAATTATGCCCAGGAATCCCAAGACTCCACAGATCTAACAGCTGTGTAAATATAGAGATTAGCAGGCCTCTTCCCAGGGCATTCTGAGTCAGTCAATTTAGGCTGGTGCCTAGGAATGTGTTTTATGAAAAGCACTCAAGGTCACTCTTGTTTTCAGATAACTTGAGAATGGCTTTGTAATTCCCTGAACTTTGATGCCGCTGCTGCAATGTTCGGCACCTTTTGAGAAATCACCTATGAAGTGTGTGCTAACACTTCCAGGGTCATGGAGAGGGAGGATCATATCCCTAGGGAACTCTTAGTGGCTGCAGGGCAGCAGGGAGTCCTCAAGGGCATCCAGAAAAGCACAGCCAGGTTCCTCCTCAGTAGGCAGTCTTCCTCAGGACCCACACATCTGAGATAGGAGGGTTGCTGGTTCCAGAGACTCTCAGTTCATTTCCTCCTTTATGGCTTAAACATCTACCTTCTGATGGTTTTAGATGACATCAGGCTCCAGAGCTCATTGATGGCAAGATCAGCCCTTAGATTGAGATATTCCCTGGAGATGTGAAGCTGAGAATTTGAAAATGACTCTAACTGAATTGGACAGGGGTCTGAAAGGTGTGAAGAGAGAGCCACAGAGTAAATGAAAGAGGAGTAAATGATTAAACCTATGTTAAAGCAGAAGGGACATTTGAGGACTGAGACGCAAAGAATGAATGAGTAGATGGAGAAAAGGGAAGAAGTCCCTTCAGGTTTTATTAGTTTTAGTGGTTTTTCTACCTCATTTTTCTTATTTTGGGGAAACACCCTCCCCCAGTTTATGGTAATCCTGTTCTTAGTAATGCTCCCCATGGTGGACATATAACCCAGGCCTCCTACTTGGAGTATACACACCTGAGGGGGACAGGGATAGTTATGGGAACCTGGCCAGAAGGGGAGTTCTCTGGGTACTGTTTGTGCTGTGGGGAAGCCATTCCCTCTTTCTGTGGAATTTTTGGTGTAAGAATGACCATTGAGGATTGCCAGAAGCTGAGCCGCCTCCAATGGAGAGGCACTGGCCAAGTGCTTTGGGAATTGCATCATTAAGATTTTAAATGAGGGAGTGATGCAAACAGATGTGCATCTGGAATGTAGCTCTGGTGTCAGTGTGAAGAAATGCTTGAGCCAGCAGAGACAGGACTCTGGAATCCAGGGCAGCCATGAGCTAGCACAGAGACGACAAGGCTTCTAATCCTCAGAGATCCCAGAAAACAGAGACAGAATTGAGAGATATTTAGGAGGTGGAGGAGACAAAGCTCAGGCGACATTGAAGCCAGGGACAATCAGATTTGGATTCTGCTCCACACTCCTAAAAGCTTTTGGATCTTATTCAACATCCTTAGCCTTCGGCTTCTGGATCTGTAAACTGGAAGTGATAATGCAGGGCACTTTATGGAGCCGTGAGGATTCTAGGAGGCTACTATAGGCAAAAGCATGAAGCACATTGTTCAGCATGGAGTAACACTCAAGAAAAGACTGCTCTCAGATGGAGATGAAGAAGGAAGAAAATTAAGTGTGATTCTAAAATACTGAGCTTGAGAATTTGAGCAAATGTTGATGATGCTAATCAGGACAGGAAATGCAGAAGGATAGGTTTGATAGGGAGGGAGATGAGTTTGTTTCTTTAACTTCTTGAGTCTCATATGCTTGTAGACTGGTGGGGAAGAAGCTGCCAGCAAGCAGCTAGCCTCAGGACTTCAGGTTTGGTGGACCCTGGTCAATAGATGGTCAGTGCAGCCATGGTAGACAGGACAGATACAGGATAGATACAAGGGAGAAAGAGCCAGTCAAGGAGTCACAGAGCACTTAGGAAGCAGGAGATGTAAAAAGGAAATCTTTTTAAGTGTGGAGAAGGTATTAGATAGAGGTCAGCATCTGTTGGGCCATGAGAATTTTCGTTTCTTCACTAAGGAAAATGAAAGCTTAAACCCAAGACCATTTGACTGGTTAAGGGATCTCTGGTTCCACTCATAGGGCTGTCTTCAAGGGTCCCACTGAGACCCTTAGGTGGCCTGCTTCACTTACCTCCAGGTACTGATTAACCAGGCGGAGGGAACGGTCAGTGATATTAAATATGTCTCTCCAGTCAAAGTTGGTCATGCCATCAGCCCGATTCTCTGGAGGACCCTTATAGAGGAAGTTCAGCAGGACCTCAGCAGTGATACCTTCTTCACCAACATGTCTATTCAAAAAGTCTTTTACAGTTGGGTGTTCCAGGGTGTCCTTGGGAAGAACAAATACAGTCATAGAGGGGCTGGGATTGTGGCTCAGCGGTAGAGCGCTTGCCTAGCATGTGCGGAGCCCTGGGTTCGATCCTCAGCACCACATAAAACATAAAATAAAATGAACATATTGTGTCCAGTTACAACTAAAAAATAAATATTAAAAAAATGCGTTAAAAATATTGTCATAGAAATTCTGTAGGATATTTGGACTTGTTCTTACATCATTTCTAAATTTTAATGATTTGGGATAGAGACTGTAAGGCTCCCTAAAAAGCTAATTACAAGGTCCCATAACCCAACAGATACTGACCTCTAATTAATTACAAGATACACCTACTTCTATCCCATTTTCCCCAAACACATGGGCCCCTACAATGGAGAGATTACACATGTGGGATGCAGTAGACATAAAAGGTGGAGAATGTAAAATGATATAGAGAAAGTTTTCCTTTTTAATTTTAATATTTAGAATTATTTATTTATTTTGATACTAGGGATTGAACCCAGGGTTGCTTTACCACTGAGCTACCTCCCCAGCCCTTTCTTTTGTTTCTGACCCAGGGTCTCTCCAAATTGCTGAGGCTGGCCTCAAATGTGTGATCCTTCTGCCTCAGCCTCCAGAGTTGCTGGAATTACAAGTGTGTACCCTACTGTACCCAGCTTTCCTTTTAAATTTTTTATAGGTTTTTTTGTTATCGTTTCATTATCTCTGCTATACAGAACTCCTTTTTCTTTTGGTTGCGATTGTTTGTTTGTTTTTGAAACAGGGTCTCACTATGTTGCCCAGGCTGGCCTTAAATTCCCAGTCTTCAGTGATCCTTCTGCCTTAGCTTTTCAGTAGCTGGGACTATAGGTGTGTTGCCACGCCCAACTATAGAATCTTTGTCTCTTGACTTTGCAAGGCCACAAATGGGATCAGACAAACACACTCAACCATTTTTGCAGTAATAGAGTTGGCCCCTTAGGGAGATGCCCATTCAAATCTGAGGCCCTCAAGTGAATTCATAAAAGCAAGAAACTCAGGAAGCCATAGGTCTTGTGGTATCTTTTAGATTTCCCCCAGAACTTGAGAAACACAATTCCTATTTAAAGTCAGTGAATCCACTTGGCAATAGCTTCCAGAACCGGTGATTTCCTGTGAGAAGGAAACCGCCTCCCCCTTCTCCACCCTCTAGTGCAAGCCATCCTTACTCTGATCATAGTCATCTGTGTGCTGCTTTCAAAGAAATACCAGATCTGGGGTCCTACTTCCTCCCAGGCTTTGACCAGCTTCCTGAGACGTGCTAGTTCTTCAAAAGTTGAGTTGGCCTAAAACCAGATAGGGAAAGAAGCAAGAGTGAAGAGAAAAAAGTGAGAAAGGACCTTTGGTTGTATCTTTCTTGCCCTGTTGTAACCCTTAATGTTTGGGAAAGTTTTTCCATGGTAATGCTTTCCCCCCCCCCCCAATCTATTGATATTTCCTAGGACATGACAATTTCCCAGCCTTCCAGAATCTAATTTGTTAGTATCTCAGAGGTACATGTAACACTGATGCTATTATTGTCTCAGATCCTCATTAAAACTATATTGAGACTCCTAGTGAACAAATACTCTTCCTCCCTATCTTTGATATTTCCAGGAAGCCAGAATTCAGAAAATTGTGAATCTGTCCAATTAGGGATGTAATTCAAGCATCAGGGAGGAAAACCTTATTGTAGGCTGCATAGGGAGTGAGGACCAGGCAGGGGCAGGGAAGCAAGGCATTCCTATGATGGCTGTAGATGGGGGAGAAAATCCAGGAGTCCACTAGCAAAAAACAAATACAGTACTCACTGGGAGGAGAGCCTGCAGGTATATCCCCTCCCCCTTTACACACACAGACGCTTACACTGGAGGTCCGTGTATGAGAGACAGGACCAGCTGTGGGATCTTACGTTCTTTAGTATCCTTTGTGCTGCAGGGGAGTCAGGAGTAAAGAGGATTTTTCCCATCAGTAAGGGCTTTGCTGCCCTCCAGGCTATTTTGGTTAAAGGGTTTGACTCCAGGCTCTGGATCAATGCATTACAAAAGGCGGCTGCCAGAAGAGAAGAAACAATTTTTTTTTTTTAGAAAGTCCCTTTTTCTTATTACTAAACATGGATATTACTGCATCCAAATCACACGTGTCATTCAATTTCACCCTGGATGATTTGAGGAATAACCCAAATTAGTAGGCTGTACCCCACCAAGAGGAAGCTCATTAGTTCCTAACAAAATGCCACACTGCTTCTAGATTTTCCCTGTAGTTTATTCTGGTAGAAGGAAGTGGCTGAGAAGCCTGCTTGGGATTTCTGCAAGGAGCAGAGGCCAACCTCAGATGAAAGGGAGTGAAAGGCCAAACAGGTCCCCCTTGGAACCTCAGCTTTAGCCTCAATGATTTCCTTTCAATCAACACCTTCCCTTCTTTTTTTTTATGTAGCTATCTCAGGGCTCTTGTCTTTCAATTTTTAACTAAAGGGTCAACCATCTGCATTTCTTCCCCATTCCACCATGCTTTACCCTAGGAGACAATAATGATGATGATGATGATGATGATGATGATAATAATAATAATAAGTAGTAGTAGTAGTAGTAGTAGTAGGGAAGGTGACTTGCCATTGGAATGTATTTGAGTACCCCACACACAGATTTTCATTGCTTTACGTTTATAAAACAACAAAACCAAAAAATGTCCCCAGCTAAGTTGACTTTCCAGGTGTCATCTGAGCTTAGCTTTTCTTTCAACTCTGGGTTGACTCCTCATTTATCATTCTCTCTTTCTCTAGAGCCTAACCCAAGTTCAATTATATCAGTGGGAAATGTCCCCTTTGTTACCTTTCCAAGTGGGCCTCAGTGCTTTCCATGGATCATATCCAGAATATTTATTTATTTCTGAGCACCACTCTCTTTCTACAATGGGAAGTAGACTTTCTGGGAAAAGTCTGTTTGCCCAATGCCACAAAACAACACCAAGGGAGAGTCAGTCCCAGGACTGGTTTCATTTGAAAGTGTTAAACCATCATCTTAACCAACATCATAGGTTGATTTGGGCACAAAAGTCAGAAAACTTACTTGTTCCTTTGTCATAAGAATAGAGAGGATCTTTCCTGGTAGAGTCGATCCCTAGGAAGGCCTTGTAGTTATTGTCTTCATACCAGTTGAAGGAGAACACCCGAGAGCCCCCTCCCTCTGGGTACCCACACAGAAGGTCCGACAGGCTGCTCATCAGCTGTGTGAAGGTCTGTGGACCGCCATTCTGCAGGAGAGGTCTGGTCACCCACAGCAGGTCTTGAACACTTGGCTGATGGATAAACTAGGGCAAGGGGAAGCTCTGAGTATATTAAAGCAGCAAGAATCAAGACTTCTATATATATATTTGACTTTCACATTTAAAAGAAAACATCTATATTGTCAGCTATCCAGTTGTAAAAATGAAGAACAAAACCTACTGCCATCGACTTAGGGACTGGGAGAAAAGGACGAACCTTAAAAAAAAAAATCAAAGAGTGAGCATCAGATAACAACCCTTTCTGAAACTTTAATGGCATCTCATAAATCTTGGCTTTCCCTAGCCAGATAACGACCCTCTCTGAGGCTCTAATTGCCTTCCTTCATAAATTCTGATGTCAGAGCCAGCAAAAAATATGAACTAGCCTTTGTGTTATGCTTATCATAATTTTGTTATCTGTGAGATCCTCTGTGTAACTTTCTGGGCCATAAAGCTGGCTTCTAGAAAGCTTGGTGCTATTTTTGGCTCCCGTGGTTTTTGCTAGGAGAGGCAGCCCGGCTGGTTAAAATAATAAGCTTGCCTTAATTTTATTTTAATTGGAGTCAATGGTCTTTTCTTTGCTTCATGGTCTAACAAGATCATTTTAATATTTCCTCTCTATATATTTGGATGCCTAGGGAATATGTCCTTGGGGAAATGCAGAGATTATTTTGCTGTAAACTACTTCCTGGGTTCTTTCAACTCAATTACATGAGGATGCTGGGGGGAAATTGAGAAATAAAATAATGGGGAATGCTTCTATTCTAGAAAGACAAGGTCAGGGTGGATTTCTTTGGCTAAATAGTTTAGAATTTATTTCCCTATATTTGGAAAATTATTTTTTATTGGCTTAATTTTATCAAATGTGAACTCTTCCATTTACGTGAAATTTGTGATTTGTGATTTATGTGTGTGTTTTAAGATTTGAGGAACTGGGGCTGGGAATGTGGCTCAGGCGGTAGCGCGCTCGTCTGGCATGCGTGCGGCCCGGGTTCAATCCTCAGCACCACATACCAACAAGGATGTTGTGTCCGCCGAGAACTAAATAAATAAATAAATATTAAAAATTCTCTCTCTCTCTCTCTCTCTCTCTCTCTCTCCTCTCTCACTCTCTCTTTGAAAACAAAAAGATTTGAGGAACTGGATTAAGTCTCCATTCTTGGAAGAACACTTTTCAAATTCTGCAACAACTAAGAAGAGCTTGATGCCTTTTGTCCATGTGGGGGTCATTGCACTTGCTAGCCTTGTCCTTTGAAGTTAGATCTGGGATACTGAGAACTGCCAAAGTTGCCAATGCTTTGGTTCCCATGAGGCCATCTGGCTTTGCTTTAGGGGCAAATACAAATTAAAAAATGCTGCTTTTATTCCCCAAACTCACCTTATTAGTTATTTAAAAGGCACTTGGGAATTTAAAAAAACATTAGGACTCAATCAGGTAAGATGGAAAACATTCCCTTACTGCAATAAGTGGTATTTCTCTGTCATCCCTCTCTTTGTCCACATACCATACTTGCCATGTGAATTTCACACATGAGTCATGACTATAATTACATACTATGCTTCAATAATAAAGATAGAATCTCAAATTGCTTCAACAACAGTGAGTCTCATGACAATCTTGGAAGGGGTTATGTTGCTCATTTAACCAAAGCACTCAGAAATGAAGGGGGTGTTCTAAGGTCAAATGGTCTAATATTAATTAATATAAACCAGGCCATCTGCTTCAGCCTAATTCACAAAAGCTAAGACTTGCTATCTAGACAGGCAAAGAATCTTCGAAGACACACACACAGAATTAAGATTGTTGATATGCTTTGGGAAGTTTTTTACATTCTCTGTCAACTTCAACTTTATTATATTGATATGAATTTTTCAAATGCTATGAAGGAAAGAATGTTAAAGACTCCTACAGCATCAAGTGGCCATCAGTACAATGGGCCCATCTTCAACTCAGCCACAGTATTGCTCCTACTCTGCCCAAGTTGAGTTTAGTTTTATAAAAAACAGATTCTAACCTTGCAATTTTCCAAGTTGTCTGAGCCTAAGTCAGCTGGGAATACTGAAAAAAGAAAACCATGTTTCACAGTTTGCATTCTTTTATAATAATCATATCTAAGAATTGCTTATTTTATATCTCTCTTCCCTGTTGATGTATGTTCCATGGGGCAACAACTGTGTTTGTCTATTCATCACTATATCTCCAGCTTCAACCAACTACTGAGTGAAAGAATCAGGTGTTAATTACAATGTACACATATTTTATAAATAACACAAAAAGTCACTTATTTGGGGAATAAATGAGTAGATATTGGTAAAGCACTTAAGAGTAAAGCTGATAAGTACCATATAAGGATCTGTTACTATTCTTATATATATATTCATGTAGATCTTAAGATCATAAAAGAAAAATGGACCATCTCAGTACTGGAAAAACTTAGATTTAATGGTAAGTTCTCTGAGGATTTGTGCCAGACCAGGCAAATTACTTATTTCCGGAGGTATTTCTTTCCAGGTGGAGAATCATAAGGATAATTCTTTTCTTTTTACATACTACGTAGGAGCAGACAATTTAAGATATGAACAGATCCTCTGAAGTTGCTAGAGGAAAAGAACAAATGTATTCACTTTGAATAGGAGTGAAGTGCCATTATTTGTTATACTAAGTATGTTAAAATTGCATAAAAAGAAATTAAAATTACCAGCATCAGGCTACTTACTCCTTGAATTCTTGGAGATATATCAGATACTATTTTTCCCCAGGATCTCAGGTTGATGCCTTTAGAATTGCTGTCTAGGAGTGTGGGAAGCTGTAATTAACAGGACAAAAAAAATTAAAATATGTATGTAGTTGTATATACATATATTCGTACTCTCTGATCCTCTGTGTGCTTATAAATGATTCCTTTCCCTCTTTCTGATTGCAGAAATTTTCTGTTAGATTGCTCTCTGTTATGGTTTAGATGTGTTATCCCCCAATAGCTCATGTGTGAGACAATGCAAGAAGGTTCAGAGAAGAAATGATTGGATTACAAGAGCCTTGACCCAGCCAATAAATTATTCCCCTGATAGGAATTAATTAAGTGGTAACTGAAGTGATAGGGTGTGGCTGGAGGAAGTGGGCATTGAGGGCATGGCTTTGGGCATATATTTGTATATGGCAAATGGAGTCTTTCTCCTTCTCTGCTTTCTGATCATCATATGAGCTACTTCCCTCTGCCACACTCTTCCACCATATTATTCAGCCTCATCTCAAACCCCAAGGGATATAGCCTGCTGTTTATGGGTTAAGATCTTTGAAACTGTGAGCCCTCAAATAAACTTCTCCTCTTCTACAGTTGTTCTGGTCAGATCTTTTATTCACAGCAGTGAAAAAGCTGACCAAAACACTCTTGGAAATAGAATTCTTTAATTGAGAAAAATGACAGGCACTAGTTGCAAACTTCCCTGCTGAGATAGTCACTCATATTTTCATAATGACAATACACCCATGAAACAGTGAATACTGGTTTAGTGACACCAAGTGACACCAAGGAAAGCAGAACACAGATGCTGGCGTGTGAGGAAGGCTGCTGTGGAGACAGCCACATTTCAACCTTAGGGCTTTATAGACATAGCCAGGTGCCTTCTTCAGTCATATTTTCCCTTCCCCCTTGTATTGTTTTCCTGTTGGTGTCCTTGGTTCAACACTATTCCATCATGGAAGATTCCACCAGGTACATCACTTTGCTTTGAAAGCTAGTATTGGCAGGAATCAGAGAGAAGCTCCTTGCCAGTTCTCTAGGTGAGAACATTGTTCAGGTAACCCAAGCCCACTGGACAACTCAGACCTGTTTTTGCATTTTCCATTTTGATAGGGAAGGTGGAAGCCCTCAAATTTGCTGTCTCTAAGCCCCAGAGTCTGAAGTGAACACCATTTTTTCAAAACCAAGTTCAAGTCCTGATGGACATTATCCTTCAGTTTCAGAACTGATTGAATCACTGATACCTTATGAGAGTATTTTAGGAAGCTGAAGCAGTGGCGTACACCTGTAATCCCAGCAACTTGGGAGGCTGATACAGGCAGATTGCCAAATTTGAGGCCACCCTGAGCAATTTAGTTAGATCCTATCTCAAAATTAAAAAATAAAAATGATTGGGGACGTAACTCAGTGATAGAGTGCCCTTGGGTTCAGTACTGGGGGCAAGGGAAATTCTTTCAGAACTGAGTTCTTGAATTATCAAATTCAAGAGTGTGCCTTGAGTAATAAAACCTTGACTTGTAATTCTCATTCAAGTGTTGTAGACCACAAGCCACAAGCCTTGGCTTTTTATCTGCCAGTGAGGTTCTGTTGAATGATGGCAGCAGCACCAGTTGAGCTTGCAGCAAAGCTGAGAAGCAGGTGGAATTAGGTATTGACCACCAGATCCCCATTTTTGTCCCCTTTCCTCCCTGCTATAGGTGCAAGAGCCCTAGTATTCTCTCTGATCCTGAAACCATGAAATAAATTTAGGTACACTCAGCAGACATTAGCATTTCAGGCTTATTTTCTAACTATAAAATAAAATAATTTATTATGCATGAAAAATGTAAAACTGACCTGACAGGGGAGGAATATTCCAGAGGAAGCAGCTGTAAAGCTGCCATTGCTGCCACACCACTGAGAAGCATCTTTACCCTGAGCACAGGGCCTATGCATTGGTCTTGCCAGGAATTCTTTTTAAATTCCTTGAAAATAACTTCAGTGTCTCTGGGAAGAGCACTTTGGATCCTATTTTTCCTGTAAGGGCTGAGTGAAGTGAGTAGGAAGGGACTAAGCAAACAGGTAAAAATGTGTGATGATGGAAAGTTACCACAAGCCCTGGGGACCCTCTCTCCTGACTATCTTCCTAGATTATTAGATATATAAAAGGATGGAAGGGACCTATAAATACAATGTCATGTTTTTTTTTTTATTCTGATCTGGAAAATCCAGGTGTAATAATGGAGTAAGTAGACACGGACCACACACTGGACAACACTGAGGAAATATTAAATTTTTTTGGGTGTGATCCTAGCATTGCAGTTTTGTTAAGACAAATAAGACCATCTCTGCTAAAGATAATTATAAAGCATGTACTGGTGAAATGCTATGTTGTCTATGATTTACTGCAAAAAAGTTTAGGGGTTAAAAAAAAGGAGAGAACCATCAAAATAAGAACTAAGCCAAGTGTTGATACTACTTCATGCTGGGTGATGGGTACACGGGCTTCGTTATATCATTCACTCTATTTTTATACTTATTTCTAGAAATAAAATGTTCAGATAATAAGAAAAAAGTTTTCCCAGGCAAAAATAAATTATTGAATAAATGGATACTAAGTAAATACTTTCCCTATCTTACATATTTTTTTCCTTCCCCACTAAGACTGCTTTTGTTCATTTCTCCTCTAGAATACTCCATCAGAATAACCTTCTTGGGGGCTAGGGTTGTGGCTCAGAGGCAGAGTGCTTGCCTGGCATGTGTGAGGTACTGGGTTCAATTCAGAGCACCACATATAAATAAGTAAAATAAAGGTTCATTGACAATTAAAAAAATTTAAGAAAAAAAAAAGAATAACCTTCTTGCTGGTTCCCTTGCATCTAGTCTCCTTCCTTTCCATGTATCTTCCACACTGTAGTCCGAGTTACCTAAAAGGCCTATCTAATTGTGCTACTTGCACTGATCAGAAATCTTCCATGGCTCTCTACTCTCCCCAGGAGAGAAGGTCAGTAACAGTGCTGGATACACATGGCCTCTCTAGCCTTCTTGTACTGGGAATTAAACCCAGGGATATTTAACCACTGAGCCCCTTTTTGTTTTATTTTGAGTCAGGTCTTGCTGAGTTGCTTAGGGTCTCACTAATTTTCTGGGGCTGGCTTTGAATTTGGGATCCTCCTGGCTTAGCCTCCCGAGCTGCTAGGATTGCAGACGTGTACCACCATGCCTGGCTCTCCAGCCCTCTTACCTGCCTCTCCTCCACTAGGCCAGACTTCTGCCTCTCCTCACATATCTGTCTTTTGTATATCCCTGGGTTCTGTACTACATTTCCCTTCTTCCTTTGCCTGGCAGACTCCTATTCTTTCATTCCTAACACAACTAACTATGGGAAAGACAGTTGTCCCCCAGGTAGCTTTAGATGTTCCTTTTCCATGCCTCTTTGCACCTTGTCCTATAAGTTCCCTGAAGGTGACTTGTTGATTTTCCTCCTTACTTTATTCAGCAGTGGTGATTATTCTTTTGTTTACCTCTCATCTGTCTCTCTTGCAAGACTCTAAGCCTCATGTAGAAAGGAACTGTGTCTATGTGTTCAGCTCACAGTAGTTACTCAAAAAATATGATAAATAAGTGAATGCTCTTATTAGAGCAAAAAACAAATTTATTATAATTGTTTTCATACCTGTAGCCTGTGAAATGGTATGTTTCTTAAGGATAAGAATCTTACTTTTTTAAAAAATGAATTTTACTTTTATTTTTTAGTTGTAGATGACTTGTAATTCTCATTCAAGGGTTGTAGACCACAAGCCACAAGCCTTGGCTTTTTATCTGCCAGTGAGGTTCTGTTGAATGATGGCAGCAGCACCAGTTGAGCTTGCAGCAAAGCTGAGAAGCAGCTTTGTTTATGTATATGAGGTGCTAAGAATCAAACCCAGTGCTTCATACATTCTAGGCAAGCCCACTGAGTTACAAGCCCAGCCCAGGATTTAAAATTTTTATTTTTGTATTGCTTAAGTTTCGTATCCATTGCATTTTTCTGTAGCAGCTCAGGAAAAATTTGTGAATCATAAATCCCATATGCTAGGAGGTGGAATAAAGTTTGCCTTAGAGACTATGATACACTCATCTATGTCAGATTAAAGAAGTGTTCAGCAACACGTCTACTTTTAAGTTGCTTTTAAAGAAAAAGAGTAAATAAATTTTAGTATTTCATCTTTAAGTCAAATTCCCTTATGTTGATGTTCATTTATAAAGAGATATAGTGAAGAAGTAGTAATGACTTCCTGGAAATTCATAATTATTCAATTTTAATAATTCAAGAGAATAATTAAATTATTGCCCAGGGCCTCACTAATTTTCTGGGGCTGGCTTTGAATTTGGGATCCTCCTGGCTTAGCCTCCTGAGCTGCTAGGATTGCAGACGTGCACCAGGTAGTTCTGACTCTGATATGGAACACTTAGGTCTTTTTTTCACCTTTAAGATAACAAAAGTAATAGCTACTTACTTACAAGAAGTACAGGGTATAGCCTCCCTGCTATCTGCCCTACTCTTTACCCAAGAGCAATCACTGTGAAAAATAGGGTGTAGATTGTTTCAGAAGCAGCAGGCTCTTAACTTTATTATGCCTTTCTCCTGGTTGACAGTTCCACAGACCTGCACATTTTGACCACGGTTAGTAACCATATTAACTTCCATGCTAGGGTCTGTAGAATACCCTGGCCCAGATGGTGTTCTTTCTTTCTCCAAAGACTATCTGCTCATTCCAGGAATATAAAATCAGCACTCTCTTCTTCCATTCCAGATGTTGTAACAACATCCTACAAATGGGATAGCCTACAAACTACAGAAGTTTGTTTCTTATGGTTCTAGAGGCTAGGAAGTCCCGAAGTATGGTTCTGGCAGTTTTGGTGTCTGTGAGGGCCTGTTTTCTGGTTCTTTCTAGGTCTTATTGTGGTAGAAGAGGCAAGCTGGCTTTCTGGGGTCTCTTTTACTAGGATACTAATCCCAGTCCTGACCTCATTGCTTCCCAAAAGCCCAACCTCCTGAACCAGCGGCCACCATCTTGGACAGCGGAAGTAAACACCGCCACTCGCCGACAGATTGCAACAACAAACAGGTGTGTGTCACCCAGCTCAGCCCCCATACATAGGGGGATTTCGCTTAAAATCTCTCCTAGACTTTCAGGGGGAGGGACTATCAGAGTGAGCCTGCATAAAGACTAAAGGAGAGCTAGAGGCACCTGACCCTCAACCCGCCCCCCTCCCATCAGCGGCCAAAACAAAACCTGTCTAGCCAGCGCTGGGGAGGGGCAAGCAGAAAAAATCAAAACCATAGAGTGCTGGGGATCCCAAAAGCCAACGGTGTGACCCCGGAGATCCAGGCTGTCTGATTCGCGCGGCCTGCCCCGAGGCTACAGAAGGCGTGGCGCCCCAGAGAAGGGGTTAAATAGTCAGCAGGGAATTAAGTGGCTGCGACACGGTGGTATCCCACCAGCTAAACCCAAGCCCGCACTGACCCCCGGGCTGAGTTCGGGATTGTTGGCGGGGACGGAAGCGGTACAGCCCCACCCCCCACAAGGGACACTCCACTAAGGTAACCAGCGGCCACCATCTTGGACAGCGGAAGTAAACACCGCCACTCGCCGACAGATTGCAACAACAAACAGGTGTGTGTCACCCAGCTCAGCCCCCATACATAGGGGGATTTCGCTTAAAATCTCTCCTAGACTTTCAGGGGGAGGGACTATCAGAGTGAGCCTGCGTAAAGACTAAAGGAGAGCTAGAGGCACCTGACCCTCAACCCCCCCCCTCCCATCAGCGGCCAAAACAAAACCTGTCTAGCCAGCGCTGGGGAGGGGCAAGCAGAAAAAATCAAAACCATAGAGTGCTGGGGATCCCAAAAGCCAACGGTGTGACCCCGGAGATCCAGGCTGTCTGATTCGCGCAGCCTGCCCCGAGGCTACAGAAGGCGTGGCGCCCCAGAGAAGGGGTTAAATAGTCAGCAGGGAATTAAGTGACTGCGACACGGTGGTATCCCACCAGCCAAGCCCAAGCCCGCACTGACCCCCGGGCTGAGTTCGGGATTGTTGGCGGGGACGGAAGCGGTACAGCCCCACCCCCCACAAGGGACACTCCACTAAGGTAACCAGCGGCCACCATCTTGGACAGCGGAAGTAACCACCGCCACTCGCCGACAGATTGCAACAACAAACAGGTGTGTGTCACCCAGCTCAGCCCCCATACATAGGGGGATTTCGCTTAAAATCTCTCCTAGACTTTCAGGGGGAGGGACTATCAGAGTGAGCCTGCATAAAGACTAAAGGAGAGCTAGAGGCACCTGACCCTCAACCCCCCCCCCCCCATCAGCGGCCAAAAGAAAACCTGTCTAGCCAGCGCTGGGGAGGGGCAAGCAGAAAAAATCAAAACCATAGAGTGCTGGGGATCCCAAAAGCCAACGGTGTGACCCCGGAGATCCAGGCTGTCTGATTCGCGCGGCCTGCCCCGAGGCTACAGAAGGCGTGGCGCCCCAGAGAAGGGGTTAACGAGTCAGCAGGGAATTAAGTGTCTGCGACACGGTGGTATCCCACCAGCTAAGCCCAAGCCCGCACTGACCCCCGGGCTGAGTTCGGGATTGTTGGCGGGGACGGAAGCGGTACAGCCCCACCCCCCACAAGGGACACTCCACTAAGGTAACCAGCGGCCACCATCTTGGACAGCTGAAGTATCCACCGCCACTGTCCGACAGATTGCAACAACAAAACAGGCACAGAGTACAGTTTGAACTGCCGAGAATCATCACTGAGGGGAAATCTGGTCTAGCAGGAGAAACCAAGGCTAGCAGGAGAAACCAGGAGCCTAGAGGCAAGGCCCTCACGACTGGGCAGCTGTAAACTGCAGGCCCACCGGCGACAGTTCACCCACTGCCCGCGTAACTTGGCGGTAGGAGAACGCCCTCCCGTTGGTGACGGATCACCTGCCCGCGGCCTGTGATACTGGGCGGCTGGAGTCTACCCGCCTGCCACGACCGGGAGCTGAAACCACACAGAGACAGTCCAGTCACACCCCCCCATTAGGGCACCCCAGCAAGGAGACTGGGGCCCGTCATAGCAGAGTAGTGTCGTCACTGGAGCTCGAACGTCGGAATTCCTTCCCAGCGGAATCCACGTTAGCAGTCATACTTCAACAACACAAAGGAGAGACATCAGAGTAATACAGAAACAAAACAAATCTATAGAGGAGAGCAGAAACACGACAATCAAAAAGAGCTGGAAAGTAACGTGGACAACATGAGAAAACAAGGGAAAAAAGGATTACAAACAATGCAAGACTACTCAATTCTACAGGAGGACATAGAAACTTCAGAAACAGGTATAGGGAAAGAACTCAAGGCATACCTAACTCGAATGGAAAGGAATATTAGAGAAGACATGAGACAGCAAGTCCAAGAAATAAAAATATATTTTGAAAATGAATTAAACAAACAAATTCAAATGGCAAAGAACGAGCTCTACCAGGAGATAGAGATATTAAAAAAAAATCAAACAATAATCCTAGAATTCCAGGAAACTATAAACCAAATTAAAAACTCAAACGAGAATATTACAAATAGACTTGATCAAGTAGAAGTCAGAACATCAGATAATGAAGACAAAGTTTATCAACTTGAAAAGAATATAGTCAACACAGAAAAGATGCTTAATTCCCACGAGCAATCTATTCAAGAGATATGGGATGTCATAAAAAAACCAAATCTGAGAGTCATAGGGATAGAAGAAGGCACAGAGATTCAAACCAAAGGAATGGACAGCATATTAAATGAAATAATTCTAGAAAACTTCCCAGAGATGAAAGATGGAATGGATTGCCAAATCCTGGAAGCCTACAGGACCCCAAACATTCAAAACCATAATAGACCAACCCCAAGACATATAATTATGAAGATAGCCAACGTACAGAACAAGGAGAGAATATTAAAAGCTACGAGAGAAAAGAGGCAGATTACTTTCAGGGGTAAACCAATTAGGTTAACGACAGATTTCTCATCACAAACTTTGAAAGCGAGAAGATCCTGGAATAACGTATTTCAAACGCTGAAAAATAATGGATTCCAACCAAGAATACTATATCCAGCAAAATTGAGCTTCAAATTTGACAATGAAATTAAAATCTTTCACGATAAACAAAAGCTAAAAGAATTTGCAGCAAGAAAACCAGCTCTGCAAAGCATTTTGAACAAAACACTACAAGAAGAGGATGTGAAAAATAGTGCCCAAAACTAACAGCAGGAAGTATCTCAGTAAAGGGGGAGGAAAATAACCAAAAAGCAAAACTAACCAAACTAAAATAAATAAATAAAGAAGCATGACTGGAAATACAAATCATATCTCAATTGTAACCTTAAATGTTAATGGCCTAAACTCACCAATCAAGAGACATAGGCTAGTAAACTGGATCAAAAAAACAAATCCAACAATATGCTGCCTTCAAGAGACTCATATGATAGGAAAAGACATACACAGGCTGAAGGTAAAAGGTTGGGAAAAATCATACCACTCACATGGCCCTCAGAAGCAAGCAGGAGTGGCCATACTCATATCGAATAAAATCAACTTCAAACCTAAGTTAATCAAGAAGGACAAAGAAGGTCACTATATACTGTTAAAAGGAACCATCCACCAACAAGACATAACAATCATCAATTTGTATGCACCCAACAATGGAGCTGCAACGTTCATAAAACAAACTCTCCTCAAGTTCAAGAGTCAAATAGACCACAACACAATAATTATGGGTGACTTCAACACACCGCTCTCACCATTAGACAGATCCTCTAGACAAAAACTGAATAAAGAAACTATAAAACTCAACAGCACAATCAATAATCTAGACTTAACCGACATATATAGAATATATCAACCATCATCAAGTGGATACACGTTCTTCTCAGCAGCACATGGATCCTACTCAAAGATAGACCATATATTATGCCATAAGACAACTCTTAGTAAATATAAAGGCGTGGAGATAATACCATGCACCATATCTGACCATAATGGAATGAAATTGGAAATCAATGATAAGAGAAGGAAGGAAAAATCCTACATCACATGGAAAATGAACAATATGTTATTGAATGATCAATGGGTTATAGAAGACATAAAGGAGGAGATGAAAAAATTCTTAGAGTCAAATGATAACACAGACACAACATACCGGAATTTATGGGACACAATGAAAGCAGTTTTAAGAGGGAAATTCATTTCTTGGAGTTCTTACCTCAAAAAAAGAAAAAACCAACAAATAAATGAACTCACACAACACCTCAAAAATCTAGAAAAGGAAGAGCAAAACAACAGTAAATGTAGTAGAAGACAAGAAATAATTAAAATTAGAGCAGAAATCAATGAAATTGAAACAAAAGAAACCATTGAAAAAATAGATAAAACTAAAAGTTGGTTCTTTGAAAAAATAAATAAGATAGACAAGCCCTTAGCCACGCTAACGAAAAGAAGAAGAGAGAGAACTCAAATTACTAACATACGGGATGAAAAAGGCAATATCACAACAGACACTACAGAAATACAGAAGATAATTAGAAAGTATTTTGAAACCCTATATTCTAATAAAATAGAAGATAACGAAGATATCGATAAATTTCTTAAGGCATATGAATTGCCCAGATTGAGACAGGAAGACACACACAATTTAAACAGACCAATAACAAAAGAAGAAATAGAAGAAGCCATCAAAAGACTACCAACTAAGAAAAGCCCTGGACCAGATGGGTATACAGCGGAGTTCTATAAAACCTTCAAAGAAGAATTAATACCAATACTTTTCAAGCTATTTCAAGAAATAGAAAAAGAAGGAGCTCTTCCAAATTCATTCTATGAGGCCAACATCACTTTGATCCCAAAACCAGACAAAGATACTTCAAAGAAAGAAAACTACAGACCAATATCTCTAATGAACTTGGATGCAAAAATTCTCAATAAAATTCTGGCGAATCGAATACAAAAACATATCAGAAAACTTGTGCACCATGATCAAGTAGGATTCATTCCTGGGATGCAAGGATGGTTCAATATACGGAAATCAATAAATGCTATCCACCACATCAATAGACTTAAAGACAAGAACCACATGATCATCTCGATGGATGCAGAAAAAGCATTTGACAAAGTACAGCATCCCTTTATGTTCAAAACACTAGAAAAACTAGGGATAACAGGAACTTACCTCAACATTGTAAAAGCTATCTATGCTAAGCCTCAGGCTAGCATCATTCTGAATGGAGAAAAATTGAAGGCATTCCCTCTAAAATCTGGAACAAGACAGGGATGCCCTCTATCACCACTTCTATTCAATTTAGTTCTCGAAGTACTAGCCAGAGCAATTAGACAGACAAAAGAAATTAAAGGCATAAAAATAGGAAAAGAAGAAATTAAACTATCGCTATTTGCGGATGACATGATAATATACTTAACAGACCCAAAAGAGTCTACAAAGAAGCTGCTAGAGTTAATAAATGAATTCAGCAAAGTGGCAGGTTATAAAATCAACACGCATAAATCAAAGGCATTCCTATATATCAGCAACAAAACTTCTGAAATGGAAATAAGGAAAACCACTCCATTCACAATATCCTCAAAGAAAATAAGATACTTGGGTATCAACCTAACAAAAGAGGTGAAAGATTTATACAATGAAAACTACAGAACCCTAAAGAGAGAGATAGAAGAAGATCTCAGAAGATGGAAAAATGTACCCTGTTCATGGATAGGCAGAACTAACATCATCAAAATGGCGATATTACCCAAAGTTCTCTATAGGTTTAATGCGATGCCAATCAAAATACCAACGGCATTTCTTGTAGAAATAGACAAAGCAATCATGAAATTCATATGGAAAAACAAAAGACCCAGAATAGCAAAAGCAATTCTAAGCAGGAAGTGTGAATCTGGAGGTATAGCGATACCAGAGGTCAAACTGTACTACAAAGCAATAGTAACAAAAACAGCATGGTACTGGTACCAAAACAGGCGGGTGGACCAATGGTACAGAATAGAAGACACAGAGACTAATCCACAAAGTTACAACTATCTTATATTTGATAAAGGGGCTAAAAGCATGCAATGGAGGAAGGATAGCATCTTCAACAAATGGTGCTGGGAAAATTGGAAATCCATATGCAACAAAATGAAATTGAATCCCTTTCTCTCGCCATCCACAAAAATTAACTCAAAATGGATCAGGGAGCTAGATATCAAATCAGAGACACTGCGTCTGATAGAAGAAAAAGTTGGCTACGATCTACAAATTGTGGGGTCGGGCTCCAAATTCCTTAATAGGACACCCATAGCCCAAGAGTTAACAACCAGAATAAACAAATGGGACTTACTTAAACTAAAAAGTTTTTTCTCAGCAAGAGAAACAATAAAAGAGGTAAATAGAGAGCCTACATCCTGGGAACAAATCTTTACCCCCCACACCTCTGATAGAGCCCTAATATCCAGAATGTACAAAGAACTCAAAAAATTAAATAATAAGATAACAAATAACCCAATTAACAAATGGGCCAAGGACCTCAACAGACACTTCTCAGAGGAGGCCATACAATCAATCAACAAGTTCATGAAAAAATGCTCACCATCTCTAGCAATCAGAGAAATGCAAATCAAGACCACCCTAAGATACCATCTCACTCCAGTAAGATTGGCAGCCATTATGAAGTCAAACAACAACAAGTGTTGGCGGGGATGTGGGGAAAAAGGTACACTTGTACACTGCTGGTGGGGCTGCAAAATGGTGAGGCCAATTTGGAAAACAGTATGGAGATTCCTGGGAAAGCTGGGAATGGAACCACCATTTGACCCAGCTATTGCACTTCTCGGACTATTCCCTGAGGACCTTAAAAGAGCGCACTATAGGGATACGGCTGCATCAATGATTATAGCGGCACAATTCACAATAGCTAGACTGTGGAACCAACCTAGATGCCCTTCAATAGATGAATGGATAAAGAAAATGTGGCATCTATACACAATGGAATATTATGCAGCACTAAGAAATGACAAAATCATAGAATTTGCAGGGAAATGGATGGCATTAGAGCAGATTATGCTAAGTGAAGCTAGCCAAGCCCTAAAAAACAAATGCCAAATGTCTGCTTTGATATAAAGAGAACAACTAAGAACAGAACAGGAAGGAAGAGCATGTGGAAAAGACTACAGATAACAAAGACGAATGGGGGGAGAGAAACGGAGAGAGAAGGGAAAGCATATGGAAATGGTAGGAGACCTTCAAGGATACATAAAATTACAAGAGGCTATGAGGGGCAAGGGGGAGGGAAAAAAAAAGGGAGAGAATTGAACAACAGCAGGGGAGATAGAGAGGGAAGATGGGAGGGGAGGGGAGGGGAGGGGTGATAGTAGGGGTTAGGAAAGGTAGCAGAATACAACAGACACTAATATGGCATTATGTAAAAATGTGAATATGTAACAGATGTGATTCTGCAATCTATATTTGGGGTGAAAATGGGAGTTCAAAACACAATTTGAGTCTAATGTATGAAAGATGATATATCATGAGCTATGTAATGCTTTAAATAATCAATAAAAAATTAAAAAAAAAAAAAGCCCAACCTCCTAATACCATCATCTTGGGGATGAGAATTTAACACAGGAATTTGGGGAGCACATTCAGACCACAGCAAGGCTTCTGCTGCATTTTCAGAGGAATCTAAGAGTTATCTAAGAGTCCTGAAAAATCAAAGACATTGCTATGGTTTGGATCTGGAATGTTCCCCAAAGATTTGAGTACTTGAAGGATTGGTCTCCAAAGTTGCAGTGTACAGAGGTGGGTTTTTAAGAAAATTATTGGGTCATGAAGGCTCTAATTTTATGGTGGATTAATCCATCATTGCTCATGGACTATTGGGAGGTGGAGGAAACTGTAGGAAGGAGGATAGGTCACTGTGGATGTGACCTGCAAAGATTTTTCTTGCAGCTGGCCCACTCTCTCTTTCTTTCTGCTCCCAGTTACCATAAGCTGGGCAGGCCCTTCCACCATGATGTTCTGCCTCACTTCAGGCCCAAAGCAATGAGCCAGCCAGCCCTGCACTGAAACCTCTGAAACTGTGCTTTAAAATAAATCTTTCCTTCTCTAAGTTGTTCCTGTCAAGTATTTTGGTCACAGCAATGAAAAACAGACCACTGACATGAAACATAAGCAAGACCACAAGAATAAAGTTCTCATCTGTCTATTCCATAAATATTGCTCAGCACTGAATGCCGAGGCTCTATCACTGTGAGAGATGGATGCCTGTTTTCCCAATTCTGCTAACGGTGATAATGCCTGGCTAAAAACTCTATTTCCCAGACTCCCTTGTGTACAGGTGGGCATGGGGCACAATTCTGATTAGTACACTGTCACAGGATGGTGTGTTAAAGGTGTGCCCTAGCCTTCGCCCTGCCTGGAACATGGGATGGACTAGGAGAGGTACAGCAGATAGTGTGAGAGCTCCAGGTGCCTGAAGGAAATGCAGAGGAGCCTGGTTCCTGAGGAAGTCTCTGGAGCTTCCTTGTCACTCCTGGGTTACCCACCACAGGACTGTGCTTGGAAATGGAAACAAAATTCATTTTTTCCAGTATTTTGTTTGAGCTGATTACACTTTTGAACTGATGTGATCACACATTTGACAAATACAAATTCAGTGTCTGCTATGTGCAGGTGTTGGGGACATAGTGATGAACAAAACAAAAGCCTCTCTTCATGGAGCTTCACTTCAAGAATGTTGCTCATGTACCCTCAGCCTTCCCACCACTGGGACCACACTGCCAATATGCTCTTGCTTCACAAATGGGAAAGAGTCTTTTTCTAATCCCTTATCCCTCTGTAGCCACACTCTTCCTCCTCCACCTGTTCTTTATACATTCCTTGTAAGCATAAGCCATACTTGGTGACTTCACTTCCTTAGCAACACTTCTCTATCCTTACCTTCACCATTCTACCAAGAGGCTTTAACAGAACCCCCAATTTCCGCCTGGGGTTTAAGTCCACTGAATATTTTTGCTTCTTTTTTTGGTACTGGCAAATGAACCCAGGGTACTTTACACTGGGTCACATCTCCAATCCTTTTTATTTTTGAGACAGGGTCTTGCTAAATTGCTGAGGCTGGCCTCAAACTTGCTATCTTCCTGCCTCACCTGCCCTATTTTTGCTTTTAGTCTGTTGAGGCCTCTGCTTTTCTTGACACTTTTGATTACATTGCCATCTGTGACACTGTTTTTGACTGCTTTTTTTGCTCCTCCTTGGCCTTTCCTATGAACTCCTCTACCTTCATCTTCCCACTATGAGCCGAGTTCCCTGAGGACCTGCAACCCTCACACTGCACTATCTCCCTACTTAAGAATGAGTAGTCTTATTCCCTTTATTATTGAATCTGCCACCTTTTTATTGACAACTTCTAAACCTGCTCCTCCAGCCCAGACTTCTTCCCATAGCCTTGGCCTTATGTATCCACTGCCTGCTGGTCTTTGGGATCCAACACATCCCATACTGATCACATTGTCTTTTCCAAACCAGTTTTCATTCCTGCTGGCACTAATTTCTTCCCAGAAGGCAGCACTGATTCTTCGCCATCCCATCCCATTGCCCAAACCTCTAGCTTGGGAATCTAGGAGTTGGTGCTGGGTCTGAGTGTGGGGCAGATGAGCCCTCAGATTGCAAAGAGGGGAGCCAAGGGACATGTGAACGACTGTGCTAGGAGGAAGTTTGATTCAATGACCACAGTCCAAAGAAGTTCTGAAGAGAAAAAAAAAAAAAAGGTCCTATGTGGGAGACCAACCTCGAACATGACGGAGTTAACTCCCCTGCTGGGAGATGTGGCATCAGGCACCCATGCTGCTAGACTGCCCCACTCTTCTAGGGTTCAAGTGACTCTGTCTTCGTGCCCGGGCATGTCTTCCTACAGCCCCATGGGTGGAGCTATGCTCACCTGTTCCTTTGTAATATTACCCCTTGCCCTGTTTAGGATAGAATGTTCCATGGAAGTGCCTTGTGTGTGTACCCTTCTCTTACTGTGCCCTTGGGTTGGCCTACCTAGATGTCAGTCAACCTGCTGACAGTGGACATCAGAAGATAGACTCAGCCCCCTGAAACTTGACCCCTTGCCTCATCTGAATAGCTTCTCCTCAATAAAAGGGGTCAATGTATTCTCTCTCTCTCTTTCTTCGGACCCTTAAGGTCAGAGGAACCCTCACAGCGACCCCAAAAAAAGTCTCTTGTGTGGTTATTTTGTGAAGCCCAGTTAGCCCAGTTTACCTGGAGTGACCCCTGAGCCTTTTAGTCTCGAACAGAAACCCGGCAGTCCTAAAGGCTTGGAGGGCCAGGAGGGGCCAGGAATCCAGAGGCAGAGAAATAAAGGAATCATCACACTCATGTGTCCAAGCAGGTTGGACATTAAATCAGTCACAAGTTCCTGCTCTTTCAGTTACTTTCTCTTCTTTCGGAGTTTGTTGTCTGCCCTTCTCACTTGACTGTGAGCTAGAGACTGTTCATGACTATGTTTTGCCTGTGTGTACGTCTTTAACCCATCCTCTCTTTCACTGGGAGGGAACACCCTGAGTGCAAGGCCATGGGCACAATATAAGCTTAAAATTATGTCCTACAACCAAGTCAGCATATTGGAAATCACCAATGTCTCTATCTATTCACATCTCTTTTTATGTACATATTTGCATATACACACAGTTTTTTTAAGGCTCCAAATATTGTTTTTGAAATTATATGGCATCCTATAACTCATTTAGTGAGTGAATCTGTTATGATTTCTCAGCAGTCATTATAAATACTTGGGAATGTGTATAATGTGGGAAAACCTGAACTTTAAACTGAATTTTGAATTTCACATTTAATGAGTACCAAATTTAACAATAAAGTTAACTAACATTACCTTTCTTAAACAATGTATTGTTCCCTAAAGCAAAGGAGGACAATAAAATACCATGTCCCTGGATGCTCCATTTTTCTTTCCCCAAATCTAGCCAAAATAAGGGAACAATGAGATCAAGCGTGGGATGGGAAGTCCAGATACATATTATCTTTGAGGACATGGGCTTTCTCTAGGCACACTGGGAACTAGAGCAAGTTAGTGTTATCTGTAGAAGTTACTTTTTGCACGTACAATAGGACAGTTGCTCCCTGTGATGCTGTTCCTATAAGCAAACTTAGCAAGCTAATGCTGGTGATGTCACTGATTCTGCCACTCAAGATATAAACCCCTTTCAGAGTGGGGACAGGCATGGAACTGAGAATATTTTGGAAAGAATACATGTCACTCAACCAGTCACGGTGGACAGAACACTGTGAGTAGACATTGCTTGGCTATACACTGTGAGGGAATAGAAGCTGTCCACCTTTTGCCACCGAATTCTTCGTGGTGCAGTCACTGATCTCGTTAGCTTAACCTAATAAACCACAAGTCTCCTATACCGTCTCTGGGTACTTTTTTTGGCTTTCCCACAACTTAGCACAACTGGACTGTGAATGAGATAAACATGCAATTTAATATTTATTAAATTTACTTCTAAAGCTTTTTCTTTGTATTTTGGAGCCAATTTTTCTTTTAATTTCAAGTCTCAAACATTTTTTATAGGTTTCTGCAAAGCTTATGGCCATAAGGCACTATACCTAATACTTTAGGGACCAAGGGATTAAACAGCCACCCCCACCCATCCTCACTCCACCTCAACTGGAAAGAATCAACTTATCTGAAACCACTTCTCCTCATCCAGAAGGCATTCCCTCATCACCCTCTGCTTCCTGCCTCCTTCCCCATGGATAAGGTGCTCCTCCTAGCTGCTCCTATAATTAATTCTTACCACATTTATTTATCACTTTTATATCAGTTTGCTATTATTTTTTAATGTATCTATCTTCCAGCTAAACTGTAGGCTCAGTAAGTGTAGGAATGGATTTATTTTGTTTTCATCTTCAGAGCATGTACACAGTAAGTCCTCAATGAATATGTGTTGTATTCATGAATAAATAAACAATGATCTAGTAGAAAAGAGACAGAATCTATTGAGATGAGAGCTTCCATGAGAAGTATCTCTACTAGGTGTGATGGTGTCTTTCAGGGAGGCAGCAGGTGGTTGCACCTAAGGACATGAAGGTGACATTTGAGCTGAGACAAACTGATAATTGTGAGGTGAGGGCAGTGTCTGTGGACTGAAGGGGAAAGCCAGGAATTCTAGGTGGAGAGAAAAATGTGAAGAGAGCCAACAAGAGAGTGAGACTAGAGAGAGCCAGATAAGAACAAGTCCAGGAATTGGGGGGAGAGTGGATGGGGGAGGGGGCACAGCTCAAGATGCATTTTTGTGTCTAGTTAACACTTCCTTTTTTTTTTTTTTTTTTGGTACCAGGGATTGAACCCAGGGGCACTTAAATTCTGGGCCACATCCCAGCCTTTTTTATTTTTAAAAATCTGAAATAGTCTCACTAGACTGCTTGCAGCCTTGATACGTTGCTGAGGCTGTCTTTGAACCTGTGATCTTCTTGCCTCAGCCTCCTAAGCCCCTGGGATTACAGGCATGTTCTATCACACACAGCTAATGCTTTCTTTTTGACCTTGTCAATTGTTTAATAATATTCATTAATCAAATATTTACTAAGCTCTAGCTATGTGCCTGGAACACTGGCTGCAATTGTCTTCCCAGTTCACTTCAGTGGAGATAATAAATAAAGAGAGTTTCATACTCACTCTTCATTTGAGATACCACTTACATCTCAGAAGGGTATCAAACCCCAAGAGCCTTCTACTTGTACTTGTTTACCAGTGTTCTGGCTGGGATTGGTACATATTATAAAATAACTTTCCCAGAGCTCTTTTAATTCCTTCCATCATTATCTATTTAAATTTATAAGAATTGCTCCTGCCAAAAGAGTCAAAAAAAAAAAAAAAAACAACCCAGAAGAGACTGCAAGTTCATTTAAATGACAATGTGGAAACATTTCTGGATAAAAGGCCATAGACCAAAATGGCAAATATCATCACCCCCCCCACACACACAACTTCCTACACCAACAAGTTCTGTGAATTTTCCAAATAACAATCTTTCCTTGTCCCCACTGAGCTCAGTACTGCCAACCCAAGGTCAAGGTCTTATTAGACCTCTTATGGAAGATGGGATATACAAATAGGGCTGTGGAAGTCATAGTGTCCATCAATTGCAGTTGGTTTGAACAGTCCCTGAGCCTTGATCTTGTATGAAGAAATTGATACGAGGCCCTCAAAGGTAGGAAGAAGATTTTTGTCTCCATGAAGCCTCTGTTTTGGTTCTTCAGAAACTAAAAAATGCTTCTTCTTTGGGGTTATGTAATATTTTTTACATATGCAGAATAAATCATATAAGCTCCTAAAAAGTCTTGGCATTTGCTGATGCTTTGGATCAGATGCAACACCATCAGCACATAGAAAGAACATCTTAGGAGTTGAATTTTTTTTTGTTTGATTTACTTTCTCTGATTCAAAGATAATCTAAAAGCAGTATTAATTTTTAATACAAAGGAAATTAGGTAGCCTCAAGTTAAAAATGTCTGTATATGATGACATAGTTTCTGAAAGGTTCTAGAGCTGGGGATGGGTGGTTGTCTTGAAAACACCCAGACAAGAGGTAAAGAGCAGACAGCTGAAGACAGAGTGCTGGGCTGCTGGGTTAAGCTCTGGGCTGCTGCTGCAGGAAGCCCAGATTTATCCAGGAGGGAAGTTGTTGCCGGGCAACTGGGAGAATGTGGCTCTGAAGCATGTTTGTTGCAACCTGACAGTTGTTAAGCATCAGATGAGAAGAGAGGAAGCTGCCTTAGTAGGGAGGGGGCAACCAGAAGGGGTGCCCTGAGTGCTAGGAAATGCGTCATGAGTGGAGAATTCCGACTCAGTCACTGGGAGGGGTGGGGGGATATGCCCAAACTGTCTCTACTGGGGGAGGTCACTGAGACATACTGTCTCCCCACTCTGAACCAGAGGGTGGGCTCTGGGGTATGTGAATAGACAAGTGATGGGACTCTTTTGGCTCAATAAGAAACTAGGCATTTTTCTCTCACAGGGACTTCTGTCCTGGTATCTGTGGCTGATGAAAGCAAAACTGAGTTTGGAATCTAGAGTCAGTTTAAGGCCACTCCATGAGAGAGACCACCCCCTAGTCTGAGAGGATCACAGAAATGAGCCAAGGGGCCCCCAGGAAAGTAGGCACATTCTTGCTTTGATAAGAACAAAATGGTTTTGGTTTCAAAGTATTTTTCCATCTCTTCCCTAATGTGAATCTCGTACATGTGTAGAGCAGGTCTTATTGTCTAAATTTTACAAATGGGGGATGGAATCCCCTTTGAATGACAGCAAGTTAGCTGTCAGCTCAGAGCCAGGAAACAGTCTCCAGGCCACTGGCAAATGTTGATGTGCCCCAGTGGGCTGCCCAGCACTCTGATCTCACTAAGGGTCCCATGCTCAGGGGAAGATGCTGACGACTTTATAAAGAGAATTAAGGAAGACTCTGTAGCTATATTGAGACCTTTTAGGAAAAGATACATATTAATAGTATGTACTAAATATTTTCTTTTTGAGAGAGAGAGAGAGAGAGAGAGAGAGAGAGAGAGAGAGAGAGAGTTAGTTTTTACGCTTCCGCTTGAGCCACATCCCCAGCCTGGTAGTAAAGAAATTTTAATGCAGAAGCTCCTAACCTGGAGTTGGCTTCAGTGGCCTCTGTGTGTCCTGTGGGAACTTAACATTCCCTAAGAAAAGGGTCTAGCACTGGTGTCAGAGTATCTTTTTCTATAAATTTATAAAGTATTATACTTATATAGATGAATAATAGGGCTAAGAAAGGTTCAATATCTTGCCCACAATCACAGAAGTCAAACCAGGCCTTCTTCTTTCTTTTTTTTTTGGGGGGGGGTACCAGAGATTGAACTCAGGGGCACTTGACCACTGAGCCACATACCCAGACTTTTTTGTATTTTACTTAGAGACAGGGTCTAAGTTGCTTAGTGCCTCACTAAATTGCTGAGGCTGCCTTTGAACTCACAATCCTCCTACCTCAGCCTCCTGAGCTGCTGTGTGCTGCCACCATGCCCACCTCCTTTTTTTTTTTTTTTTTTTTTGGTACCACAGATTGAACCCAGGAATACTTAACCACTGAGCAATATCCCCAACCATGACAGGATCTTGTTAAGTTGCTTAGAGCCTCACTATGTTGCTAAGGCTGGCTTTGAACTGGTGATCCTCCTGTCTCAGTCTCCTGAGTCGCTGAGATTACAGGTGTGCAACACCAAACCTGGCTTCTTTCTTAACCACATTGCTACAGGTGTTGGGGAGCACTCAGCCCACATTTGGAATAAACACACACCTAATGCTGAAGCTCCTATGACTCCTGGATCACTAGGCCAATGTTCTAAAAATCATACTGGTCAAGATTTCTTGGGCTCCTGGAACTTGGAGCTTCCTCCAGGCTTGTTCTGAACACTGGGTTCACACCTCCACCAGTGTCAATTCATGTTGGTGTGCCCCAGTGGGCTGCCCAGCACTCTGATCTCACTAAGGGTCCCATGCTCAGAGGGGATGCTGAGTCCCAGATGCTGCCTGTCCCAAGAATCACCCTTCCCTTACCACATGGAAGAGCTTGAAGAAGTCCACATTGGCATACAAAGTGTCTTCTATCCACTGTAGGGTGCCCTGGGAGAGGGAACACAGGGCGTCACGCACAGCCCATGCCCCATGACGCTGGCCAAAGATGATGAAACGCTCTAGGAGGGCTTCATTGCAGGCGATGTCCTTCAGCACCAGGTCTGGGACTCCATGAGCAAACTGCAGGGGAGAGAGGCAACACTGAACTCTCCTGGTGGTAGGAAATCACTGCTCCCCCCCCCCACTCAAAGATGCCCACATTCTAATCCAAGGGACCAGTGAATATATTATATTCTAATACAAACGGAATTAAGATTGCCAATGGATTAAGTTTGCTAATTAGCTGCCTAACTAGATCAGCAGGTTATTTTGATTTATCTGGTTGGGTCCAATATAATCCTTGAAACATGGTAGGAGATAGAATAAACAGTGTCAGAAGAATGTGAGATAGGCTTGGTGGGCCACTGCTGGCCTTGCAGATTGAGGGGGACCACAAGCCAAGGAACATGGACAGTGTCTAGATGCTGGAAAAGGTAAGAAATTAGATTTTCCTTTAGATCCCCGGTAAAGGATGTAGACCTCCTGGTACCTTGACTCTCATATTTCTCTCCTCTAGAATCATAAGAAAATATTTTGGTGTTGTTTTAAACCACTAAATTTGTGGTGCTTTGTTTCAGCAGCAATAGAAAATCCAGACATTCCCCCCAAGCCTCACTTTATTAGAGAAAGTTTTAAAATATAAGAGATCCCCTTCTCTGCACATGATGCCAAGGTGCCATATAGACCTCCCCCGAGGAGTCATGAGAAGACACTTGTGGTGGTTCTCACTAAATCTATCACAGAAAAACACCAGATGCCCAGTGAAATTTGAATTTTGGGTGAATAATAAGTAATTTTAGTATATAAGTGTGTCCCAAATAGGGTCTAAATGGAATGTAATTATGCTTGAGTTCTTTTTTTTTAATCATTTATCTGATTTAACTGGTTATCCATTTTTGGATCCGTGACCCCCAAGGCCTGTGTATCTCACCACCCCCACCATGGACAGTGACTCCTGAAACATCATGCCCACGTTGGCCTCCAGAGGCTAAAGGGCCAAGAGAAGGACATCAACCATGGTCAGAGGCCTTGGCCACCCAGCACAGTGCCTGGCCTCCTGGATCCACTGCAGTGAACAAGACCTTGAGGGTCATGAACAAATAAGACTGTCTGGGCACTGCAGTCTCCTTATGTCTTCCAGTTACATGGTTCTCTGGCAGAGCAGGTCCAGCTTTGCCACCTGCTGCATAGGGACCGTCAGACCCCACCTGGAAAAGCCTGGTCCCTACACAAAGTGTAAATCACTGCTGATGGTGGATCAGCTCTCTACTCCCTCACCTAGTGACAGGCTGCGTGTGCCCACAGAGCCTTCCTGCTTTGCCCACAGCCACTTCTCTCATCTCTAATTCCAGAGGCTAAAACATTGCAAGATGGAGGGTATCAATCAACTCATTTTGTCCAAGCCTCTCATATTCCCAAGGAGGAAGTGAAGGAAGACGAATCAAGTGACTTGAGAAACTCACATAGCCAGCCAGAGAGAAAACTGGGACACCATGAAGGTCCCACTCATTGGTCACTCTCTCTCTCTCAATGCCCACTCACTGGCTTCTTACTGTGCAGCCACCAGAAGAGTGAATGGGATGAATAAGGCCAATTTCTGCCTCTTAGAGGCTCTCCAACTAGCTATACAGGCAACTATACAGGCATCTAAATAGCAGAAATGCCAGATTAAACACAGTTAAACCAGCACACAGAGGAGGGATAGTTAAGTAGAGCTAGGAAAGGCTTTCAGTGCTTATTAAATCTTCACTGTATCAGGTATTGTCAAAAGCCATACCTGGGTTGCAAGTGGGTGACCACACATGGAAGCCTAGCGGATAGAAACATCTGGTGTCTGGGAATGACCAGTGGATATTTCCTCTGGTCAACTGCTCAGGGACACTGTGAATTTCTATCGGGCTCTGCCATGGTCCACACTGCACCTGAGATGGGTGTGATGTGAGAAGATGCCAATCAACCTGCTGACTGCAAAACACCACAAAGCAAGACTTGGTCCTTGAAACCTTATCCCTGGCTTTGATATACCCCCTTAATAAACCACCTGAGCCATCTTTTCTATGTCTAGTTTCAGCACTCATGTGGACTAGATCTATCAGGAGCTTCGCTTTTGTAAATATATTTTGGCCATTTATGTTTTGTTATTCACTAATTATTTGAGACTTTTAAGTTTTAGAGTGGCTACATCATCCTGGGCAGGAAGAAGAATCCCCCAAAGAGACACTGGCTGTGGCCCCGTAATGATGATGCTCAACATGGACCAGACCCAGGAATGAATTCAAAGTAAGCAGAGACTTGGTTAAATGGGGTCTGATCCCCTGCAGATTCAGAAGATAGAAATTAAGTTAAGCAACACCCACCTCAAAGAAATTGATGGTACACTGCAATCTAGAGCAGGGAGGTGGGAAAGTTCATTTTGATACTCTGATATAAAACGGAAGCAAATCTCTTGCAGAAAAGGTCTATCTACTCAAAATCCTTATTAAAACAGAAATGGGGTGGGGGGAGAGACGCATTTTCTACTGCTTTCGGTAGTACTCTAACAATTTAAACTGAGCGGGCAAATTCCCCGCAGCACCTCCCACTGCATCCTTACAGACCGCTAAGATAGAGCAATCTAACTTAAAGGCATAACCCAGTTGAACTCTAATCACGCAAATTTAGAATGCTGGGACCGACAGAAGGCTCTAACCGCGGATTCCAGCAAGGTCTGTAACCTACATGAGGTGGGCCAGCAGTGTCTCTGTCTCTTTGGTACCTGCAAAAAGGATGGCAACTCTAACTTGGGTACCAAACACAACCTACTTTGATTTATCCTGACCGGTGATTGGTCCATTGCTAGCTAAAGCCCCCCTTTGGGTTGGAAATTATTTGCTGTGTGGGCCTGTGCACACACAGGAAGAAATCTATCCACAGTTGCAGGGACAGCTACTGCTCCCTGCCAACAATGTCTGCCTTCTGTCTGGGCTGGGCTGCTAACCCAAAGAGGAGACAAAACGCCGCCGCCGCCGCCCACCAGTAGTGCTGAGGTTTGCAGCAAGGAGTCAGCAAAAGGCAGGGACATCCAACCTAAAAAGCCTCGTGACTGTGCCGCAGAGGGGATAGAGTCGGGAGGCGCTGATGGGACGAAACAAAGCAGGGCAAATCGAGCGCTGGCCGCGGAAGCTAGACGCATAACAGCGGCGGCAGCAACGGCATTGACCCGGAGGATGCTGAGGGTGGCCAGAGACACGGGCGCTTGCCCCTTCGTTGGCCGGGACAGCAATGGCGGCTCACCGGGCCCATGAAAAAGGCAGTCATAGCTCAGATAGCTTCCAGCCTGACAAAAGCTGCCGGTATTTTAACTTCAGATAGGCGAACATGGGAGGCACTCGAGGGGTGGGGACCCCAGAGCTTCAGGCAGAATTTCAGGTAACATGGAAAACACGGGGAAATAGCTCTGGTCACGCGACCGCAGCGTCATGGCGCATCCCTTCAAGCCCCGCCTCCCGGCCTTCCTCTGGCTTCTTCTTGGTTCCTCCCGCCCACCCCTAGGGCGGGACTTCCGCCCGCCCTCTAGCGTTGCGGAACCTGTACCTCACCGCATTGCTGTTTCTCACAAGCAAACACCCAGCTAGAAGTTACTCTTTCGTTGACGAGGGATTTTCTTTACAGACAAAATGCAAGCCAATGAACTCCTGCGTCTTTAATAGTGGCCTTGTTCTTAATTCTTTCCGGATGCTGAGTTGAATAAACTAATTTCTAATCCCATTAACCAGGTTTCTCCAAGAAACTTGATTTCCCATTCTCTCTACAGCTGTGCTACTAAGGAAGAGTTGCAAAAAATTATTACGTTTTCTCACACATTATTTTTTGTTTTCTCACACATTATTTTTCTTTTTAGAGATACTAGAGGTAAATTTGACCATTATGAGAACAAAAGCCGGCAATCTAAAATGTTTAATCTCACAACGTTCTGATGATGGCCAAAGTTTTTATTCTTATGATTTCTAAATATGTAAACACAATGATTAAATATGTATATGCACAAAAATTCTATTTTAACTGCATTAATGTCAAAGTTTGCATAGATAAAAGAGTGCACTCATAATATTTAAACTAAAATAAAATGGATCCAAATACTTTTAAGTCACATGACTTAATAAGGTTCAATTTAAGGTGGCTGGTTAAATTTTAAAAAGTATATCTTCACTTCTCAATACATATTTTTCCAGCTGGTTAAGTAATCTATATAATCTTTAATTCATAGGGTAATTATCAGATGTCTATTCTAATAATTTTCCTTCCACAGGAAATACATAACTCATTATGTACATTTACCTGATGCCCTTCTTCAAAGATAAATAATATTAAATTCATGGTAAGTGTAATTCATTATATAAATGTCTATTTCAAAAGATACTTAGTAACTTACAAAGCTAAAATGCAACTATCGAGTAATCTTAACTCGGAACTATTGTTTAGATTTTCATAAAGTAGTAAACAGATATAATTCTATGTACAAAGGTGTCTAAAAATTTTAGCTACATTTCCATTGAAATATTTTTCTTATTAAAATATAAAAATTTATCTAGATTCAAAGATTTACAGGAATTGTTTCAAAATGTAACCATAAAGAAGAAGTCTAGAAGGAAAGGAAAAAAAATTCTTCTACAGAAAGAAAAGAAAAATTGGAGAATCCTACAAGGAAGAAAGAAAACATCTCTGGGTAAAAAGATCTTTATGTATAGAAGACTTTAATGATAGAAAGAAAAAAGAATTTTCTCAATAGAGGAATCTTTGTATGATTATATACAGAAGGTCTAAATAGGTGATGTAGAATGTTTGAGTAAATAGAGAAAAGATTTGTGTGTGGCTAAATTGGTTATAAATACATAGGACAACCAATTAAAAATATTTGAGGCTTTTCCCTAAGAGCAAATATTCATATGCTTATATAAACAAAAATTTTAACCTGTATATTGAGATGACAAGAACTTCTTAAAGCATTAATCTACTCTCATTCCAATAGAATAATTACTTATGCCTAGTAAATTTTATTATTTAAAAAAGGACTAATTTTTAAGAAATTAAGATTCATACATTTTTGATTGAATGTTAATGTTTTCAAATACCACCTTGAGTTCTAAGTTTCAGACTTCTCTTTGAAAGCTAAAATTAATTGATTTAAAAACATCAATATAACTGCAATAATTATTACTAATTCTTCTATGTCAATTGTATCTCTGTTTCCTAAATATATGAATCCTTAAAATATAAGGTTTAAGAGAACATTTTACTAAACTAGTTTTTATAATGGTCTCTTACCAACTCATAATAATAACAAAATAATTAAAAATCTAATCATATGAATTATTCTTCTATAATTACATAAAGTAAACCATTATTACACTGAGAAGTAAGCTTAGCTATATTTTTAAAAGACAATTGAGAGACACTAGCTTATTTAAAGGGTAACATAATGTATAAAAATATTTTAACATCTTTTCTCAAGAAGGGATTAAAGATTCTCTTAATTTGTCCATTTCATATTTTAGATAGTTTATATTGACCCAAAGAATTACATACCAAAGTTTATAGACTGATATTTAAATAAAAAACTAAAATTAATTTCAAGATTAAAACATTTTATGTTACAAAAATTAAGAATTATACATAAGAATCTCTTAGGGTTCTATTGTTCATAGTTAACTGCTGTTGGCATCTAATTCATAGCCTTCTAAACTGTTTTCTATACACATAGATATTCATATTTTATATAAATATAGGATCATATTAGTATTTTCAAAATTTATATAATAATATACAACTGTATATATATGTATATGTATACATAAAGATTGTTTTGGCATAAGTCCCATAAGATGTCATTGCTGGGTCAATGCCATGTAAAATTTTAAAATGTTCTAAATAATTCACTAAATCACTGTCCTGAGCAATACTACCAATTTACTTTTACCCATCAATATTTTAAGTACTGATTCCCCATAATGAGATCATCATTAGATTTAATGATAATAATTTTTTTCCTGAATGGGGACATAAAAAGCTATTTACTGTTCTATTTTATTTTTTTATTATTAGTAATAAATGAATTTTTTTTCTTATGCTCACTAAACATATATAATTCTTATTCTAAAAAGATATCTATTTATGTCTTTTATACCTTTTAGAGGCCAATCATGCATTTGATAAAAGTTAAGCTTCCATTTATTATAATCCCTTTCCAAAACTCAATAATATTGGTTTTGACATGCCTAATAAGTGACTCTTGCCAATTTTTCCGGCCAACTAAAGATAGTAAGTCTCTTCTTTTTATTGAAATACTTGTACTATACGAGGCCATTGTATATAGTTTAAGGTTAATGATACTCTGACTTATATCAAAAAATATAAAATATATTAAACATAGTAAATTATTAAAATGCATGAAACAAATTTGGAGAGATATAGATCTGTAATAGGACTGTAGAAGAGGTTGCCTGGTACTAGGAAGAGAGCAGCCCAGAAAAGCAAAGATTGGCCCTTCTGTGGCCATCATCAGATTCTGTACCATAGGAAGAGTGACCTCAGTCCACAGAGACTGCACTGCCCATTCTCAGCAGGAGCTGAAGGTATTTCAGAGACTGCCTTCTCTTCAGGAGGGCTGCTCAAATACACCTTTCAGAAAGTGCTTCCCTGACCATCCCTCTTAAACTTCTCCCTCCTACACCCCTTCTGTCCCCTCCCTACAGCTCCTGACAAGCTGGAGACACATGACAGAGTCTCTGTGTCTGACTACCTCCTATCACCCCACTGGAATGTGAGCTCCTGAGCCAGGGGCTTTGCTTGCCTCCTTCACACTGTATTCTATGTCCCTACAAAGGTCCCTAAATATTTAATTAGGGAATGAATAGACCTCGGTTTCCTTAGCCCCTACAGGGGAGGTTGAGCCTCAGCTTCCTCCCAGTTATGAAAACCTGCTGAGCTTTAAATCTTGTGAGGTCATGTGTGTTTCAGATCTGGTGATAGGAATTCTGGTCATCTCAATGACCCCCAGGTATTTTTCCAAATATAGGGCATCAGTCATGGATGCTGAATGTGAAAGTGATAAACCCAGCCTAATTCCCTCTTAAGGTTGGGAGCCATCTTGCCACAAAGGCATAAAAAGTTAATTTTGGCTTTAGTATAAATTACTGCGATTTCTAAACTTGCTTGGAATGCCTGCCCGTGCCTTGAACTCACCCATGCCTGGCTTTTTCTGACCAGATAACAACCCTTTCCAAAACTTAAGTGGCGCCTCATAAATTCTGGCTCTCCCTGGCCAGATAACAACCCTCTCTGAAGCCCTAATGACATCTCATAAATTCTCATGTCGGGACCAGCTAAAATATTAACTAATTTTTGTATTATGCTTGTCACAATTTTGTTATCTGTAAGTTCTCAACACCCCCCACCCCTCCGTTTGTGTAACTTTCTGTGCTATAAAGTTATACTCCTAGAGGGCTGCAGGGCTGTCTTCTGTTCCCGTGGTTTTCGGAGAGAGAACAGCCCAGACCAGTTGGAATTATAAGCTTGCTTTAATTTGATTTCAATTGGAGTTGGTGGTCTTTTCTTTGCATCCTGGACTAACAAAAGCAAGAAAGAAAAGAAAAAGCAAAGATCTCCCTTGATTTTAGCAGGCACAGTGCTTACCCCTCCCCTCCAGAGACCACTGACCAAGGACACCCACTTACCTGTTCCACACGGACTTGGGAGTTGACCAGCAGGTGGACAACTGAGCTGGACAGGCCAATATTTTTAATAAGAAATAGAGTCAGTGTCTCTTCATCTTTCAGGATATCCTGAATGCGTATTCCTCGTCCTATGTATTAATGAGAAAAATAACAAGGTGTTGAAGGAGAGATGGGTCCAAAAAAAAGGAAACAGGTAGAGCTGGTGGGAAATGTTCTAACTTGGCACCCAGGGGAAGGCTCCATTCTTGGGTTCCCTGGGAGCAGTTGGAGGTCCATCCTCTTGCCTGTGGTCATCACCAACACAGTCACAGTATTTACTGTGGAAGCAGCTAGACAGAGTTCAGTGGGAAGGCACAGAAGGTGGGGAAGGGTAGCCCAGGGTGGGTGTCAGATGCTTTGTGGGGTTGGTGCAGACAGTGGCTCTCAACAGGGGGCGAGGGGTGGAGGAGGTAGAGCTGGGCAATTTTGTCCCTAGAGAATATTTGGCAATATCTAGAGATAAATTTAGTTGTCACAGCTGGGACAGCACTCATTCCACAATACATAGCACAATTCCTCCCCAAATAAAGAATTATATGTACCCCCTGCCCCGAATTTTAATGGTGCTGAGGTTGAGAAATCCTGGTCTAGGATTGGAGGACATAGGTCATTTGTCCACAATGTAGTTGTCATGGGGTAGAGGACCCTTCTTGGAGTTTCTGTACTCTCAGCTCAAGCTCCAAGCTCAGGACACTGGTGTGGACAAAGGGGTTGGGGTATGATGGGCAAGAAAGGCTTCAAGTGGAAAGAGGAGAGCCAGCCTCTTGATACTGTTGTTGGGTTTTTGTTTGTTTCTTGTTTTCCACTGGGGAGTAGAGACCCCTGAGGGAACCCCTCCATCCCTCCTCCCTGTTGTTGCTTCCTACCAGGGCATCCAGCTCCTCCTCTCTTCCTGTACGACCTCTGTGTCTGCATGGTGGCCACAGCCTGGCCTCCCCACCCTTTGCCTTTCCCTCACCATGCACCTTTCTTCTGCTGCACTTCACCCACAGCCACCCTTGGGCTCGTGTTCTCACCTCATCCTGCCTGGAAGCCTTCACAATCCTAAAGTTGAATATTTCACTCTCTAATTATCAATCCTTTCACCTTACTCATGTTCTTAGTCACTCAAACAGGGTCATGGAATGCACCGAGACCTCTATTCCCTGCTTTTCTATCCCCTTCCACTCCAGCTCCTCTCAGTACTCGTGACTTCTCAAGGATCTTTCTGCAGCCTGGGCCTGGTGCATATAGTACAATCACCTTCTTCAACCTCCTTGCCTCCTTGACCTCCTCTGGTGCCTCTCCCCAAGCTCCCATCACCCAGCTCTCCACCAGTCCTGCCTCAGGGCCTGGATGCCAAATATCACTGGGAAAATTGTACAATTGTACATTTTAATATCGTGGTAAACGTGGTCTGTGACCTCCACTGCTCCTCAGTGCTCCTTAGCATTGTCACATGATTCTGGTTTGCTGTCCCCCTGGGACTCCACACCTTACCATACTCAGCAAATCCCTGTTCCCCAGCGTCTAGCCCTTGATTCAACCTGGGCTTCTCAGAGCACCATCTCTCTCAGTGTTTTTCTTTTTGTGGACTCACATGGGGTGGGACCCTTGGTGCCATCCCTGCCCAACTTCCTACCTTCTAGGCTGGTGCAGAGGAACAGGCATCTTCAGCAAGGCGATCCGCATCAGCCTTTGCAACCCATCTCTTCCTGCCTCCTCCGGTACCATTTTCCATCAAACCCTCCCCCCCCTCCTAGATGGGTGAGGCAGGTGTGAGGTCAGCGAACACTGAGAATGCTGAAGCTCACCTGCAATTCTTTCAGGGTGAGTCCGCAGGGTGTCCATGAGCTGGGACAAGGTGCGGAGCTCTATCCAAATCTGGCCAAAGTGCTGGCTTTCTGGTGCATTCATGAGAAGTTCTTGAAAATCTCGATACACTCTTGCCAAGCTGTAAGAACAAAAACCTCATCAAAAAAGAAATAACTGTCATTTTCATAATATTATTAATACCTTGTGCTATTTGTTAAAATAGGGTGCTTAGCAACTATGCTGTGTCTATTTACAATACTGCCATGACAAAAGGAAAAATATATTTTTTTCTCTTTTCTTTTTACTCTCTTGCAAATGTAGGACAACAGATTGGGGTAGTGAGTGATTTGTCCAGTCCTCCAGTTGGGACAGGGCCAGGTAACTTGTTAACGCCATGCTATCTACATCACTTGTCCTGAGAAACTTTAAACGTGGTAAAGCTTTTTAGAATATTGATGTTGGTGGGTATTACCGGAGGTTCTTCCAGCCTTCTCCCACTTCTCTGAGACCTAACCCATATCCATTTATGGGGGTAGGCTCTGCCAGCCATGCTTCATCCACAAGGACCCCCCTGTGTATGTGTGTGCACACGCATGCACACACACATACGCACCCCTTCACTGAGGCTGATTGGATAGGGAGAATAAAGTTGAGACAACCAAAGGACTCAGGGTGCTCTTATGATTGCTCAAGTTAAAATGCTGAGAACTGGGTGATTGGTACAGCCTGGCCTTCTAGGAGGAGGGGAGACTGGTCCATGGACAGAGGTGAGTGTGTGGATGAACAGAGACAGGCGGAGAGGCTGGACCTCAAAGTTCAGTCTGGAAGAGCAGAAGAAGCAGCTCTTGCCCCTCCTCTCCTGAGGCCTGCCTTTACCCTTGTCTTTGTGAGAAGGTCTAAATCATGTCTCCAAATCATGTATTTCTTTCTGGACCTTAAGCTGATTGGAATGGGTTCTGTGCCTTGCAAGTAAAAATACCTTGAATAAGCCATTATTTCATCTATAATGTGCATATGAAATGTGAACCCTGCTTTCCTGGTTCAAGAACAGGTGGAGTCTGGAGCCCCCTTCCCAACTCCTGCCCCTCAGTCTTCCCCAGTAACTAACTAACTAACTAATACACACACACACACACAGCTAGGGCCAATCCCAACTAGGTGGAATTTAGTTGGAGGAAGTAGGTCACTGGGGACATGCCCTGGAAGGGTTTGTCTTCTCCCAGCCCCCACCCCCACCCCTTTGCTGCCACAACCTGGGAAGCTTCCCTCTACCATGTCCTTCCACCATGATGTTCCCCTTCACCTCAGGTCCAGAGCAATGGAACCAGTGGCCCATGGACTGAAACTTTTCCTCCTCCAACTTGTTTGTGTGGGGCTCTTTGGTTACAGTAATGAAAATTTGACTAACGTATCCTCTAATGAAAAAACTTAAGTCACCAAATACCTCGCTTTCCATCTGAGCTGGTGTGTATAGGAATAGGGTCCAGCCAAATCCCCTGTAAGCCCTTGTAGGTGACCTTCAGATTTAATGCAAGGATGCAAGGTGCAGCTCAAGGTCAAAACAGCAGATGGAGGATGGTTCTGTCCATATGCCTGAGCCTCTGTGTATAGGTCATGCCCACATTATGTCCTCCCAGTACTCTAAGAGGGAATTCCAAAGATAAACTCTCATCCTAAGGGATTTGACTTGAAATTCAACCTCAGACCAGAAATATTAACCTGGACTCCACAAGTTCCCTGAGCTCACACACACAATCTCATGATTTGTGCTCCAATTGGCTCCAATTTTTGTGGGAGAGGGCTTATCTATTTTCATCAGCTTTTTGGAAAGGTCTTTAGCCTCCAGTTTAAGAATCACTACCCTCAAGCCATATCCCAAGATCCTGCCTCTCCTCTCCTGAGGCCTGCCTTTACCCTTGTCTTTGTAAGAAGGTCTAAATCATGTATCCAAATCATGTATTTCTTTCTGGACCTTAAGCTGATTGGAATGGGTTCTGTGCCTTGCAAGTAAAAATACCTTGAATAAGCCATTATTTCATCTATAATGTGCATATGAAATGTGAACCCTGCTTTCCTGGTTCAAGAACAGGTGGAGTCTGGAGCCCCCTTCTCACTCAGGGGGTGTACCCAAGAAGATGGATGAGCATGAGACAGTGAACGTGTCACAGCAAGGGATTGTCATCAGATTCCAGGTCACATTTTGGGAATATAAGAACAAAGAAATCATGTCCATGTGGACTTTATTTGAATATTCTCCCCAAGTGCCCTGCCAGCTAGTAGAACGCTTCAGGAAAGAATCCTCCTGGGCCCTGAAAGGTCAGGGGTTTACCAATCCACGAGGCTCGCTTTCAGTACTACAGGCTCTGTGTGTGCAGACACATGCATCTACTCCCGTGCATGCGGGAACATCTTGGTACTTACATGGAGTTGTTGTAGTTTGACACAATTCCTGGCGATTCTCCTGGGGTGGGGCTTTGAAAACAAGGATTGTTCACATTGCAGAAAATCCCCTGGAGCCATGGCAACATTCCTGCTGAGGGCATCGCCTTGTTGGGAAAATGACCTTTGAAACAGGAAATGAAGACAAGAAGGATTTAGTTATGGAGACCAAGCAGGACTCAGGCCCTAGGAGCAGGGTCCTTTTGGGGAAAGAGTAGGGCCCCTCTGGTGCTCTGCTTTATTCATGGCTTAAGAAGCAGGAGCATTTAACATAGGCCAGGCCTATGTGAGTTGCTGCATCCAGTCTGTTCTCTCAAGCTCTGGTAGAGTGAGGAGACAGACAAATGTTGTCACAGAGGCATGGACAGAAGTGGGGAGTTCAGATCACTCTGTGGTAAGAGGTGTGCAGAGGTGTTAGCTCAAGGAGGCTCCACCAGGCTGCTGGTGCCTGAGGAGAAGAGGCCCCTGTCTTCCTTCCACACTGTGTATGGAGCACCTACCCCCCACACATGCTGCAGTGTTGCAGAATAATGGATCCTGGCCTGGAATTAAGGTGAGGAATTAAGAGTTTGCTGGACAGGAGGCTGACTGAGAGATGGAGGATGGAGACTCATGAACAGAGGTCAAAGACCAAGATCAGGGGACCAAGCAGTTTCCAAAACTTTTGAGGTCTCCATATCAGAGGCATCTTCTCCCTTCAGAAGGTGAGAGCTTTCCAAGAGGGTGATAGTACAGAAAGAGCTCTATCCACGAGGTTTATTAAAGGTCCCCAGATACATCAGGGATTCAAGAAATAATATTTTAATAAGTATGATTATATAGCTTACCATCTCCTCATTTTTCTCTAACGTTATGTATAATGTATCCCTAAATCTATTTTTTTCATTGAAAAATATACTTAAATTGGTCTAAGTTAGAGAACTCAACTGTAGCCTCTTCTCTTTTAAATGGGTAAGAGTTTAGGTATATATTAAAAAAAAAGATTTGCACATTATTTCCATATTATGTACACATATTTGCTTAGAATGTGTAGGATTCAAAATTAGAATTTGTGTAAAACTGATGGATCTATTTCCTGGTACATCGATAAGCAGAGGGATCCCTGTGCCCCCATTCCCAAGACCTTCCTGAATGACAGGCCCTGGAGAGTCTCCCAGGATGCTCCAGGCTCACATTCATGATGACTGTAGAGCGGGTTGGCATTCCTCAACCAGATCAAGACCAGAAACAAAGATAAAGGCCACAGGAGTTCCACCACAAAGCGAATCTGGAGAAACAAAACACAGAGAGAAAGACCAGTGGCACTAATATGTACACTTCTCTTGGCACTGTCTGGCTGTAGGACTTGGCTTGTGGTAGGGCTATGTGCTGCACACTTTTGCCAACTTACAGACCACATAGACCACAGTGGTCCCATAAGATTACAATGGAGTTGCAAAATTCCCATTCCCACCTTTGTAACATTGTAGCGTGTCACATTGCTCACAAGTTTGTGGTGATGCTGGTGTAAACCAACCTATGATGCTGCCAACTGCAGGAAAGTATAGCACATAAAACTATGTGCGGTACGTAATACTTCATAATGATAGCAAATGACTATGTAAATGATTTATGTATTTATCACTATCCTTTTTTCATTATTTTAGAATGTACTCCTTCTTTTTTCATCCATTCATTTATTTCTGTATTCATTCAATCATTGTTTATTGCATGTGCAGGTTCTTGGGGTAGAATCATTACCAAAAAATCCCCTGCTCTTACACAAACTCCTGCCAAAAGGTGTCAAAATATTTCTATTGAAAAAATATATGGTTTTCAGTTGTAGATGGACTGCAATATCTTTGATTATTTATTTTTATGTGTTGCTCAGGATTGAGCCAATGCCTCACATGTACTAGGCATGTGCTCTACCACTGAGCTACCACCCCAGCCCTAGAGAGAGCTCATTCTACCCATACTAAATGTTCTTTGTAAGACAGTGTGTGGGGTTGCAGCAGCAGCTGCCTCTTAGATCTCATGCTCACTGGTCTCATGATTGTATTTCTGTTGTGCTTGATTTAATCTTGGGTTTAATCTTGTGTCCTTTGCCATGGCCTTAGGAGAAACAGACTACAACGCGCGCGCGCGTGCACACACACACACACACACACACACACACTCCACTATCGAGCCATATAGCATAGTGAGGACATACCATTGAGCTTTGTGTAATGACACTCTGGTGTTCACACAATGATGAAATCTCCTAACAAGGCAGTTTCTAGTATGTGTCCCATTGTTAAGTAATGTATAAATGCATTGACCTAAAGAACTTCCTGCTTTTATTTCTTGCTCCTATACTCCCTCTACTTTGATTTATTATACAATCAGTTTTTTTTTTTGTATCTGGGATTGAACCCAGGGTGGGTTTAACCACTAAGCCATATCCTCAGCCCCCTTTTTTTTTATATTTTATTTAGAGACAGGGTCTCTCTGAGTTTTTCAGAGCCTTGCTAAGTTGCTGAGGCTGGTCTTGAACTCTTGATCCTCCTGCCTCAGCTTTCCAAGCCCTAGGATTACAAGCATGGTCCACCACACCTGGCCACCAAACAGCTTTTGTGTCCAGCTGGGTTTTACTCTGTGTCTAATTTAGAAAACAGCATAATGCAAGACTAATTATAAAGGGTCATGGAGGTAATGGGCTTCAGTCTTTACAGAGGATGCTATATACATGGATGCAGATTTTGATTCAGTAGGCCTCAGCAGATCTTGTATTTCTTGCAAGTTTTCAGGTAATTTGGTGCCATGGGTTATAAAGACCTTGTTTTAAGCTGTTATTCTGCAGATGAAGAAAGAAACTCAGAGAGGGCAGGTGATCTGCAGTATCACATCAGCAGTGACAACACAGGAGCCAAAATCTAGTCTCCTGCTCCCAGGGCCAGTGCTGTTTCTGCACTTCCTCGCAGATTGTACAAACTGCACCACCCAAAAGTTGTGTACTGGCTTCTCGCCTTCCATTCTGGATCCTCCAGGAGGTAAGGTGGGGAGCAGGTTTAGAAAGATAGTAATGTGAGTGGCACGTGCGAAGTATGAAACTGGAAGTTGTTTCTGGTGTCTTCACCAAGGAAATGAGACAACCAGTCCAGATTCTCCACTTATGACTCCTCCTAAGACAATAGTTTGCAATGTTGGCTTTCTCCCAAGTGAGTTGTGCTGCCTTCCATGGAGTGACATCTTCCTGGGGATGGTCTGGAATGTTAAACACTGGTGATGATTTGGGAGTGTGCAGATCTAGGTTACAGCCACTTTCAGGCATGCTCAACCTCTGGGCCTCAGTTTTCTCATCTCTGAATTAGTACTATTTTGTCTTACAGTGTACACTGAGGATTAAGAGTAGATCACTCTGGGACCAAGTTTTATCCAGCCTCTTCTCTCAGCTACGAGATCTTGGGTAATCTGCTCAACTTCTCCAAGCCATGGGTCTCATTTAAAAAATGAGGGTGATAGGAGAACCTGCCACCCAGAGGAGTTGTGATAATAAAATCAAGAGCCCAGCACAAGGTAATCTTCAACAAACATAAACCATTGATCACTGCCTCATAGGATTGTCACAAGTGTCACAGGGTCACTGTAGGTGACAGCACATTGTAAAGACAGATGAGCAAGAAAACACAATTAAAATCGTTGGAACCTCTTAGGCCTGCCCTCCATGTTCATTCCAGTCTCCTCCCTTTCTCAATTTGGAACTGCACACTCACCAGTTTGAAAACATGGAGCTTCCTGAGAAACAGACCACACATTGTCTCCTGATCCTTACACAGAACAGGGCTTGCACAGAGGGAGGGATGAGTCAGTCTGCCTCCCTGTCCCACACTGTATATTTCATCTCTCTATGATATGCTAGTCCCACCCTCTCTCATCCAAGCACTCAGACTCTCTAGTGTTTTTGAAGTGTCCTGTCTGTGTGAGGCATTGTGATTCAAAGTCCATCATAGTGGGAGGCAGATCAGAATCCACCTTCCTTCCTTGGCCTTAAGACTAGTACTGCTCTACCTGGTTTCCTTTCCACATCTCTGAATTAGGGCTTCTGTTTCTGTCTGTAAGTCAAATAATCACCTTCGTTAACCTAGATCAGCAGCTCTCAGGGTCCTACAGGCTGGAATCACATGGGGACCTCAGTTCATGCCCCATGGGACATCAGGATATTTTTTAAACACCTCTCAGGTCATTTCCATATCCAGCCAACGCTGAGAACCACTGGTCTAGGTAGTGGTTGGTGATTTTGAACAACATGGGTGGAGTGGTCGGTGGGACTGTGCTGAGTGTGGGCGTGTGACTTGGAGGGGCTGCCCCTCACTTCCCTTCTGCACAAAGCCATTTCTTGCCCAGGCGCAGGTCTGTTCTCACAGCAGCCTCTCCTCCCTCCTCCAGAACTGTGCTCCGACCCCACCCCAGAGCTGCATCCTTGGTCTTGAGGCTCAACTGTGCACAGGCATACCCTAGGGAGGAATTCCACAGTGTAACTAATAATGTGTTTTCAGAGCTGCTTGGACTCCCCCTCCCCTTCCCTTTAAACATGTCTGTAACTTTAATTAAGCCCAGTCGAAGTTCAGAAGGGGTCCGTGGAAATTATTTTGTTCTCTCTCTCTTTTTACTGAATTGGTATTTCCTTGTCCTCTCTCTCTCTCTCTCTGTGTGTGTGTGTGTGTGTGTGTGTGTATGTATGTGCATGCACACGTGCACACACAAGCACATGTTTTCCTCCTCTCCTCCTCTGGGAACCATTTGGTCTATTAGTAGGAGGACAGGTTTCTGGCAAGGGCAGAGTTGGGCTTGTTATTTTAACTTAGCCAGTTAGATTTACTTCCCTCCCTGTCTGTTTTCAATTTAAAAGGGGGTAGCCAGGGCTTGAAATAGCTGCACGGTTCCCCCTTGTGCACTGAGAACCCGGACAGGACTGAGCCTGGTCAAATACCACCCAGGACCCGGCTGCTGCACTGGGAGCTGACTGCCCAGCCTCCTGCATCTGCCACATTCTCTTCCTCTGACGCTGGACCCAGAGCTGAAGTCCACACCAGATGCCCAGGTCTGGAGTCCATGAAATGATGAGCACCCTACTCCCATGAGCCCTCAGGTCTTCCCCTAATGTCCTCCTGTCCTGACCTGGAAGGTAGGACCAGGGACAGACACCACGGGGCCCTAGGCTGTGAGCTCTCAGGGCCAAGAGACATAACTAGTCATCTTTATAAACCTTCCCTGATGCTCTGCCTGGTCCAAGCCAGTGTGGGCCAACGTGTGTGTGCGCACGTGGGTGCGCTCTTGTCAAGCTGAAGTGTGAGCTTCTGGGGAAATCTGGTCTAGCCTCTCAAATCAACGTTTTCTCTGAGCTCCCAGAGCTCACCTGCACACCAGCTGGGGACTTCCTTCAACTCCATAGCTGCACTCAGGATTCTGCTCAGTAATTAAGCATGGGAACATCCTCCTGCCTGGCTCTGAATTCCATGAGGGCAGGGGCCATGTCCAGTTTACCTTGGGTCAGAGCCAGTATTAACTTACATTTATTGTTCTGGTGGATGATAAATGATCTGCACTCATCTTGGTGATCTCTATGCCCTACCCATTAGATAGTGCTGGTTACAAGGGGACAGTGCAGTGAGATGGCCATGCCTGCTGTTCTGGAGTCATGGATTGAATCCCAGGTCCAGCTAACCAGTCACCAACCCTTCCCTGAAGTCTCAATTGCCTCATTTGGACCCACAGGGAAAATCAAGCTCGCTCTCCTGGAACTGTTGTGAGGATTCAATAAAGCAATACACTTAGTACTATGCCAGGTGCTTAGTAACACTTCTCAAAGATACTAACAAGATAAGAAAAAAAAAAGAGTGTGGGGAGGAGGAGAGCTAGGACCTGAAAATGATCTTCTTATACCCTGGGCATTGGGAGTGGAGGAATGGGGAAAATTGTTATCTGTTCTCACTTCTCATTCTTGCTCAGCTCATAAAAGTAAACACTTAAAACCATGGAAGTTTAAGGAATTAAAAACTTTGGAGCCAAGTTATGGCCTGGTGTGTTGTACTCTTCTTAGAGTCACTATTTTCTAGAGACAGAAGTTTCCAGAAGAGCCAAAAGCTTTGGCAGGAGACACAGACCCCTCTCAGAGATAATGACTCTCTCCCTCTTACCCAGAAATCCTGGAAAATTCTGGAATATGGTAGCCAGCTTGAGGCACACCAGAGATCTCTGTTTCCAGGACATTAGGATGGCATCAGATGACAGTCAACCCAGACCTATGTCCAGCCCTGACTGATGACCCTGAACCAAGGTTCCTGGCCTGCACGGCTCCATCCCCTTGGAGCACACTGTGGAGATTTCAGAACAAGAAGAGACCGACCAACACCAGGGAAGGGAGCAGAGATTGTGAGGGCACCTGGGCCAAACCCAGGGTCTGGAAGTAGGGTTATTCTTTGTAACAGCAGTGTGCTTGCCACAGCAATGGAATCATTGCAGGCCAGTGGCTACAGTCCTCTGTTTTGTGTTCTTTGAGAGCCACAAAGGGGACATTGAGAGTAAAGTGAACTGAGAATCTTAATTCATTATGACTAAGAGAGAAAATTTAAAAAATGGCAGAGTGGAGTTTCCCTGGCAATCTATAGACATATGCATCAGGTGGGCAGGGACTAGATGCTTTTATTTGCCATTGTATACTCAGCACGGGGCACCATGCCTGGTGACAATTATTTGTTGATGGAAAGAATGAGAAAAAATGATGAATAAATTGAAGAATGAGTCTTGTTCACATTTTGTCAATATTTTCACTCAAGAAGGGAAGCTTCTGGAAGAAATCAGTTTCTGATCAAGTGTCTGGATTCTTGGTGTAGTGGCACCCCCTTTCTCCACAGAAAAGTCCTAACTGGGCTTCTCCAGAAATCTTCACCATGGCTGATTTTAGGACTGTCAGCAAAAGAGTCTCTACAAATGAGTTCAATGTAGATAAACTTCCTATTTTCATGTTGCACTGTCTTACTTGGCCACTAACCAGGAAGAAACAGCACTCCAGGTGCTGGACACCCCCTTACTAGTTTTTCACAAACATGTATCCATATAATAGTTTGTAGAAATGTGTAAACAAGGCAGCCGGGGGCTTCACAGAGATGTCTACATTTCTAAGATAAGAGAAGTTACCAATTGGGCTCCATGGTAACAGCTGGCAGGGGGAGGATAGAAAGGGAAGAAGAAGTTCCCCTTCTCAGATGTTGTCTTTGAAGGGTTAACTTGCCCAGAACAGTGAAAGAAAAAGCTGCTTTTATGTGAACTTCTGCAGACTGAGAACTTCTGAGCCCTTCCATGACATGCTGAGTATAAAATTCTGAAACTACCTGAACTCGGGGTTCAGGGGATTGATTGATTACAGCAAAAGCAATGCCCTCTGAACCTGGCTGCAGCCAAATAAAACTGTTTCATACACTCTTAGGGGCCTTGCCTTGTCTGTCCCTACAAAACTGGGGGCCACAAATAACTTTAAAGGCTAATTTGAAGTGACACCTGCTTTGACAAAGGAAAACAGCCTGAGGATAACTGTGTGTCCCCACCCCCACCGCCCCTGGCCTGTGTCCTGTGCAAGCCACACACAGGCCTCTGAACCATCTTGTGCATGGTTGGAGTGTCTCTCGCTGCTCCCCTTCCTGATAGTTTATTGTCCTATATCTGGACACTCACCAGGCAGGGATCCCTCAACATGGGGGGCCTCAGAGACTCTGCAGCAGCCTCTGCACAAATCCTAATTTCAGCTCCACAGAACTCTGGTCTTTGCTTCCATCTTAATGATCCCACTTTCTTCCCTCAGTCCTCAGTCCCAGGAGGTAGCGGAGTCCTGCAATTCTACCTCCAAGATACCTCAGAGTTTTCTTTTACAACGCAGCTGCCGGCTTCTAGCTAAGCTAACACCTTTCCATATTCAGCTCTCTCTGACCAGACCCTGACAAGGTATTCACTCGGGTCTTCAGATGTTCCACAGTTGGCCCATTTCTTCCCTAACATTCCCCCTGAACCCTTCCCCACCCATATTCCCATCCTGAACTGAGGTTTGGGGCACACACTGTTCCCTTCCTCCCTATGGCCAGTCTTCCTCCCATGGCTGACTGGCTCAGTCTTTCTAATCTCAGCTCTCTCCAGCCCTCCCTGCTCCCCTCCCTTGTCCCACTTATCAGCTCCTTAAGTCACTGGCAGGACTCTGCAAGGCTGTGGTAAAGTGCACTGTTTATAGTTACATACTCACTCCTCACCCCCTCCCAGATAATTGCACTGAGGCCGGGTGCCATTTATACGTTTGCTCTTGGAGTTCTCTGGTCTCCTGTGGCTCCTGGGATTTTGGGCAATGCTACTTCATATTGCTCTGGGTGTCAAAATATACTTCAGATTTCCCCATCTACCAAAAAAGCCAGTCCAAGGGGTTAGTGTCTCATGCTTTTAGGTCCCTAGTACATCCCAACCCCAAGTATGAAGAGGCTCAGAATATATACTCATTGAATCTAAGACGCCACCAGTTGTAAGATGAGCTGTCATTTTTCTGTACCATGAAGAAAGAAAAACATGTTTGGTTAAAGTAACTTGATTGTGAGCTGCCTCCCAGCTTTGGAATTGTCAAAATGTGAAAACCCAGTGTGCCTCCTGGAATCAATGGAATAGCAATCCCTGGGCTGGGGAGCTAGTGAAGGGCATTCTTGTTTTCCTTTGATCTTGTTCTGCAGGACTTAGGGTTCTCTCTACTGCGTGGGATGGATACTCCAGAAGATGGTGGACTGGGCTAACGAGTGTGAAAACCAGGGGAGTGGGAACAGGGATGGGCATGCAGTAGATTCATCTGTGTGTGTGTGGTAGGGGCATATTTTAATGTGGCCAGGGACAGAGCAGCATGTCATCCTGTGAAGGGCACATATCACAGGCTCACAGAGGAGTCACACAGATAAACACTGCTTCGGGGCTAAAAGGCAACGCAGAACTCCTCACGCTGTCCTCCCTCCACTACACCCCAAGCTTCCAATCTGTTCACTTGCTCCACACCTCACTTCTAGGACACAGACAGTAACACATTACCTTTTGCCTTTTCCGCAGGGTCCAGTTCTTCCAGAGTAATAGTTGTATCTGTCTGGCGAAGCCCATGCTGGTGACCACCCAAGGACAAGGAGATGGCGTGGAGCAGAGGCTAACAGGTCAGGGTCAGGTTTCGGGTTAGCAATGGACATGCACCTTCAGGCTGCTGTGTCCTTCTGTTGGTGATTAAAGGCTAGTTTTCCCCTTCAAACATAATCCCTTTTAATTCCACCTAAGCCCTTTGTTGGGGAGAGGAGGCAGATACCATGCTTGGTTCCTTTTTAGGAAGAGAAAAGGAACACTAAAGACACACGTGATTGGGCACTGAGTGGGGACATTTGATGGGAACCAAGAGCCTTGGAGATGTCCTTCATCAGGGGCCTCTGGGATTCTGGAGGGGACCACCTCTGGATATATTTGGCCTTTAAGTTTGGGACAAGATCTCCTTGTGTAACTATAGGTTGGGCATTTTTCTCTCAGCCCTAACGTGAGATGGTATCCAGGGTTTGACTGCCCTTTTCAAGTCTCATCAATTCACTTGCCAGAGCCAAAGTGACTTCTTTCTTTCTTTTTTCTTTTCTTTTTTAAATACTTATTTTTTTAGGTGTAGTTGGACACAATACCTTTATTTAATTTATTTATTTTTATGTGGTGCTGAGGATCGAACCCAAGCCCTTGCATATGCTAGGCGAGCGCTCTACTGCTGAGCTACAATTCCAGCCCCTTCTTTCTTTTTTTAACCCTTATCTTTCTCATAGTGACTTTAAGCCAGCTGATTAATTAGTCATGGCTGCCCAGAGCCATGTTGAAAAAAATCCCTGGTCCCCTCCAGGCTCAGGCAGACAGAGTCCACAGTTGATTAGCAATGTCTGCACAGGTGTGGGTTGAGGAAAGGGGCCAGGTCTTGTCATTCTAGTGTGGCACAGGGGTGTTGGTGGATAGGTTCATCAGGTGGCTGGATACCTGATTTCAAGAGACACCCCAAACAGAAGCCTCCCAGGTACTTCCCCATGGACATTTTGTGTCTCTCTCGTCAAATCTCAGGCTTTTTTTTTCTCTAGACCCTTGAAACCTCAATGGGATAAAAAGAACCACAGAATGCTGAACCATAGATTGCTGAGTTCATGAAATTTGTGATCATGTTGCAAACATGGGACATGAACTTGGATAATTAAGGCGCATGTGATAGAAGTCATAAAGGCTGTTGGGTGGGGCTTCTAGGGAGAGACAGATGGTTTCTGCTTAGGTTGTTTAAAAGGCTCCTTGGAAGTGGTGGCATTTAAAATACGCTTTGGTGAACTACAAAATAACATTTTATAGTAATATAGGATTTCCAAACTGCTTTTGTGTATTTTATTTTATCCTCCCTACAATTTTATGAAGCAGATATCTGCTCTGTTTCACTGATGAGAAACTTGAAGCCTAGTGAGATGAAGTACTGGGTGTGGGGTCACATATGATAACCTGAGTTCTTGAACAAATCTCTGCAAAGCCTGGGAGACAGAAATAGCTTATTCTGCCAGGAAAATCAAAAGAAGTGAAGCATGGCTGGAGTGAAGGGGATGGAGGGAAGATGCTAGAAGAGGCTAGAAAGGGGGGAAAGGTTGAAAAGCATCATGATGTTGATGAGGATGATCGTGATTTACTCAACCAAGATTTACTGAGCATATCTGGAGTGATCTCTGAGTGACCCACAAGTGGAGGTCAGGGCACCCCAAACAGAAGCAAACTCTGTGCAGAACCAAGACCTTGCTGCATGTTAAAAGAGTATGGGCTTTTTGCAGGAAGAGATGAAAGATTTTGATACAAGACTAGTCAGTTTGCTCTGGCATCAGTGTAGGGGTACACGGGGTGGCGGGGGAGCACAGAACCTGAGCAAAGGCAGTGATAGCCATAATGGAGAGAAGTGGAGGGATGGGGGTGACAGGCAGGAAAGAGACACAGCATGCCGACTGACATGTTAGAAGTGGGTGGTGAAGAAGGAGAAGCCAACTAGAAGAACTGGGGCTTGGGCCCTGGCTGGCAGGAAAGGAGACAGTGTTGCTCTAGAGGGAGGAGTGACAGAGGAGGACCAGAAGGGGCTGGGTAAGGAGGTGGGGGAGAAGAGAGGTTTGCATCTGACATGTTGAAGTCCCTACAATGACATCTGAGTGGAGAGATTCAGCAAGCAGCTGAGTTCTGGAGTTAGAACAAGCTTCTAGGATGAAGACAGATTTGGGAATCATCAGCATATAGGTGGAAGATGAAGCCCTGGGACTGATTGGCAGGTCACCCAGGAAGGATGCTCAGAGAGTGTGTGAGGTCACACACAGCAGGCAGCTATGGATGGTGAAGGAATATGCTTCCTCCAAATTCCCAAAGGGAAGAAAAAGTTGTGGCCATCAGATATTTGCTATGTAATGGTGTTCTATCATAATTTATAAGTGGCCCACTTTTAACTGAGTTAGAAAAGAAAAAATTCAATGAGCAGTTTGTTATTATTCAATTTGAAATTCTCTGATAGCATTATTCCAGCTAATTGGTGTTCTTGCCTGATTAAAGTTTTGTTGATGTTGATGCTTCCTCTTTCTTCATTATAAAATATGCATAACACAAAATTCACTATTTCAACTATTTTAAGTATAAGTTAAGAGAATTCGTATTGTATAATCAGCACAACCATGCATCCCCAGAGCTTTTTAATACTAAAACTCCACACCCCTTAAACACTAACTCCTCATTGCCACCTCCCCTCAGCCTCTGGAAATCATCATTCTACTTCCTGTTCCTGTGAATTTGACTATTTCTGGTACTTCATATAAGTAGGAGCTTAAAATATTTGTCCTTTTATATCTGACTTATTTTAGTAATCATAATCTTTAAGGTTCATTCATGTTTTAGCATGTTGTCTTAGTTCATTCAGGCTACTATAACAAAATACCACAAGCTGGATATCTTTTAAACAGCAGAAATTTATTTCTCACAGTTCTAGAAGCTGGGAAGTCCAGGATAAGATGCTGGCAGATTCGACATTTGGGAAAGGCCCACTTTCTGGTTCATAGATAGGGTCTTCTAGTTGTGCACTCCCGTGGGGGAAGGAGTAAGGGCTCTCTCTTGGGCCTCTTTTATAAGGGCTTAAATTCCACTAATGAGAGCTTTGTCCTAATGATCTGATCACTTCCCCAAAGTTCCACCTCTTAATACTATAGCTTTGGGGGTTAGGTTTCAACCTATGAATTTTAAGAGGTACTACATTCAAACACCCTTTCAAATTTCTTTCCTTTTCCAGGTCAGATGCTACTCCATTGTATGTGTATATCATTTTATTTATTCATTTATCCATCCATTGTCATTTCAGTTGTGTCCACCTTTCAACTCTTGTGAAAAATGCTGCTATGATCATGGGAATGCACATGTTTGAATCTCTGCTTTCAGTTCTTTTAGGCATGCACCCAGGAGTGGAATTATTGGATCAAATGGTATTTAACATCTTGAGGAATTAGCATACTGTGTGCCATAGCACCTGCCCCATTTATATTTCTGTGCTCTGTGTACAGGTATTGTAGTTTCTCCCTGTCTTGGCCAACACTTTTTCTGCTTTGTTTTTGTTTTGTTTTAAAACAGCTATCCTCATGAGTGTGAAATGGCATCTCAGTGTGGTTTTGATTTGTATTTCTGTATGTTGAAGACACTCTTTCAATATTGTAGCTATATTTAGGTGTGATAATTCCCCTCTCCCTGGTAACCAGTTTAAAAATATTATGTCAAAATAAAATCTGCATTCTCAGTTTTCTTGAATATTTCTGAGAGTTTGTCTAGTTGGTCCAGGATGCTACTGATGATGCCTGTACAATTCATTCCTATAGTTACTACTATTAACACTAGTTGACCTGAAATTCTCAGCTCATAATGCATAATACTTAGGGGGTAGATGAGCAAAGACTATTTAGGTATTTGGAGTCAAGTTAAAACCCACTGTGTTCAATCCTATAGAGCCCTCCACCTCAGAGTTTTAGACTTGGATGGATAATATTAATGCAAGTTTATATGCATGAGGATATGTAGTAAGAGAACATTCTAGACCAAATACAATAGCCATAGATAAAATCAAGTATGGCATGAGAAACAAATGCGTAGATGAAAAAGCATGAGTGAGAAAAAGCAGGTACAGATTGTATTGCATCTGGTTGATGGGAGAATAAGCTCCACTGCTCATTTTGTAAAATTTTTATTAAAGGCTTAAACTCAGAAAACCTGGTTCTAATTTGAAAGGTAATGTTTAAACTCTTTCATTATTCTGATGTATTTAAAACCCTATAAAATTATACAGAGAAATTATCTAGAATGTATGCAATTTATACCCAAACTATACAACATTTCATTTTTTATCCCTGAGTTAGAATAACAAAGTCCTATGTAAGACTGAATATACTGTTCAGGAAAAATGGAAGTGTAAGTAATATGCTCTGAACATGTATGAACATATATTTACAGCCATGTTGAAATGAATTCTGGGTGTTTATGTATCAAGTGAAAAGAAGTCAAAGGTTTGCAGTCTGGTAAGGAGAGGTTCTCTGAAGGGCACTCTGTGGAATGCATTTCTCTTGGCAGTAGGTAGCTCTGCTGACTCAATTCAATTCTAAGCAGATTTCTTTAATCCTGGCCTCTAACTGGATCAGTGCAGTCTGATTTCAAGCATTATTATAGGACGTGCAGGGACAATGGTTATTGAAAGGGCTATGACAAACTTTTTTCTGGGAGCTGATTTTCCTTTGGTCATGATCAGAAACCCCATTCACCTGAGTGGAAAAGTGTTGAGGACCACCTCTATTTCAGGAGAGGGGACAAACTGAGTGTAGCTGGTGGTTCTCAGATGATAAACATGCCAAAAACTCCCCTGAGGGGTTTTGGGTATTGTTGTTGTTGTTTTTTAATAGGCTGCTTAGGAAAAGTGCTTAATTAGCTTACTATATTCTTTGTACCAGTTCAGAAAGATTCCTCTGGGTAATTTGAGGACATGGTCTGGAAGAGAATTTTCAGAGTTGGGAGAATAAACATATTTTAAAATCAGAAGATCTAAATGACAGTGTGATTACTCTTCACCTTCACCAGAGTCACGTTCTTCTGTTGTTTGTAGTTTGGGTTTTTATGTTTACAATTATAGTTTATAGTGATCATTTTCTCTCTTCCTTTCCAAGATCTTTACTTCTACATCCTTTCTGGTTTATTTTGTAATTTTTTTGGCGCAGGGGATCAAACCCAAGGCCCGCACATCTTTCTCTTGTTTCAGTGTGTCGGGGGATAATCCTTGTGCAGCCTTAGATAGTAAACAGAGGAGCAGCTGTTATTCTTGTGGTGTTTCTCTACATCAGGGCACTACCGTGTTGTTTACCCGATGAGAATGATGCAGTTGCCCTCCCTCTCTTTCCCCATGTGAAGTGACACTAACAAGTTTTATATGACAGGACCACCCAGGCATTCCTGGAATAAACTGCAGAGTTGACAAATGTAAGCGGCACCAGCCTGGCTGGGCCTAAAGTCGCTGCAGTACCTTTTCTCAAGTAAATAAACGAATAAAGATCGTCACAGGAGACCCGCCTCATCTGTCTCTGTATTTGTAAATTTTGAGATTTTCAAATATCCTCACATCTTTGTAACTGAGTCTTTAAGTGACAAAGCCAGATGACTAGAGGAGACCTCAACCCTCAGAGTCTTTCACTACCCACTACACAGAGTCTACCAGCCATGAAGACTTCTGAGGGTCAGGGGCCCAGGGAACTTGAGCCAGTTGCCCCTTCCTGTGGGTCAGCTCTCTGCCCATTTGCAGTAGGTCTTCTTCCAGACCAGTGATTTGCACAGAAGAGACAGCAGCTCCTTTTCTGTTTACTAGACTCAAAAAAACCTGAGTCATGTATTATAAGGCTGAGGATTATAAATAGGGTGAGATGCCAGAGACCCCACAAAGGCATGATCTCCCAACTCACTCCAGAGTATACAGGTGTGTGGGGAATGGAGAAGGGACGTTAGGCAAGAAGAGAGGAATGGCAGCAAGGACATTCCCACTGAGGTCTGCCAATGAGAGAAACGAAGATATCAGTTAACCAGGTAACTCTGTAATATTCTCTAGCCTGGTTATCTTAACATGTTTAAAGGCAGGTGAAAGTATTTTTTATTTAAAAACTGACTCTCTCTCTCTCTCTCTCTCTCTCTCTCTCTATATATATATATATATATATATATATATATATATATATATACATACACACACACATATGTATATATATATAAAATATATACTATAGCATAGATATAGTATATATACTTAATATATAGTAAATTATACATAAATTATAATTTATAATTTATAAAGTGATGTTTATGATTTACAAATAATTAAATCAAGCTAATTAATATCTGTCACCTCGTTTGAAGGTATTTTAAAGCGTATAAATACTCATACTTATTATTTAATAATGAGATAGTGGTTAAGAGCCTTGCCTTGATAATCTGACAACTCTACGTGTGAGCTCCAGCTCTGTTGGTTATGGGTTGTGTGATCTTGGGCTAGTGTCCTAATTAAGCCTTCGTTTCTGCATTTGTAAAGAAGGGATAATACACCACTCTCTTAAAGTTATTGTGTAAATGAAATGAGAGAATGTACATGGTATACATAATACCATGGAAGCTCAATAAATGTCAACTTCCATTATTTTCTCTTTAGATTTCTGTAAGTAATATGATTCTTTTATATTTCACACAATGAGGAAAAAAAAAACCCTCAAGGCCTTGGGGCAAAAAGAAGAGGTATTCATATCTGTAGTTTTTAGTGACATTAAGAACTATCATACAACTTCCTATAAAATATATTTCATCTCATAGCCAAAGGAAGTATGATTCAGAATGTTGAAAAGTGTATGGCTCTTGGACTTGAATAAAGTCTAAGTGACCACGAATTCAGAGGAGACATGAGTCCTTAAAATAGATTGTTTGCAAAAATTACACATTAAGAAATACATACAGGGGCTGCGGTTATAGCTCAGTTGTGGACCGCTTGCCTAGCACGGGCAAGGTGCTGCATTCCATCCTCAGCACCATATAAAAATAAATAATTAAAGGTATAAAAAATAACATTTAAAAAATACATACATATATATAAAATACATACATATATAAATATATACATATATATGTATATATATGACCAGCTATAAAATGGTCATGCAAAGCAATATTCAGTGCATATACCGATATAGACATTTAGGCTATTTTGGTTCATATTATATTCTATTTTAAACACATTAGTCAAAACCCAGAAGAGGGAATTCCTGTACGTAAAACAGACACTTTTTGGAAGAGCCAGTGGAGTATTTAGCTCCCAGTGTGACACATTCATCAAGCTCAGGGGTCAGCACACTTTTCTTGGTAACAGAATAAATAGTAAATCCTTTAGGCTTTGCAGGCTGGTGGGTCTCTACTCTGGTGTTATAGCAAAAAAGCAATTAGATAATTTATAAAATAAATGAGCACTATTGTGTTTTAATAAAATCTTATTTACACTGAACTGGGAAGCTGAGGCAGGAGGATGGTGAATTCAAAGCCAGCTTCAGCAAAAGTGAGGTGCTAAGCAATTCCCTGAGACTATGTCTCTAAATAAATAAAATACAAAATAAGGTGGGTGATGTGGCTCAGTGGTCAAATGCCCTTGAGTTCAATCCCCAGTACCACCCCCAACCCCCAGTGGGAAAAAAAAAAACAGGTGGCAGGCTGGATTTGGCCTGAACATTTTGTAGATATTATATTTATTTAAATATGTCTATATCTATATATCTCTCTATATATCTATATCTATCTATTATATATAATATATATATACACATACATACATACCTACATACATACATATAGAGAGAGTCATACATTTGCATTCAGGATGTTTTGGTTAACAATGAAAGATAGAAACCTAACAGGAACCACAGAACTATTCAGAAACAAACTTAAGTCAATATCATCTCTGTACTATGTAATCATTTGTGCACTGCCAACAAATGAAGACAATTGTGTGAATATGTGTGTATATGTAGCATGTCATTAATATTTACAAGTATTTAATGTTTAAATCTTTTATATAATTATGAAAAGCTTAACACTATATTGGGTTCTTTCCTTTTGCTGCCACAGCCGCAGCCAGGAGGACGCTCAGGCTTCAGAAAAGGCTTGCCCCAGTGTCCTCTTTGTGGCAAAAGGAAGGTCTGGTTGGACCTCAATGAAACCAGTGAAATTGCCCATGCCAACTCTCATCAGCAGATCTGGAAGCTGACCAAAGATGGGCGGATCATCTGCAAACCAGTGACTGTCCATTCCTGGGCTCCATGCGGGAAAATACCTTGGCTCACCAGAGGTGCAGGCATGAGGGCTTAGGTGAGTGAAAGGGTACAGCTAATGCTCCAGTGCCAGAGAAGGGCTCTGTATTTGTGGACAGAATTAATGCCCTTATATAAGAGGCTCCACACATCATTCACACCCCCCCACCTTTGCCCTTTCTGCTCTGTCATCTGAAAACGCAGCAACACGCAACATCTTAGAAACAGAGAGCTAGTATTCACCAGGCATGCAATCTGCTGCCTTCTTGATCTAGAACCTCCCAGCTTCCAGAGCTGTGAGAAATTAATTTCTGTTGTTTATAAATGACCCAGTCCGTCTGTGGTATTTTGTTATAGCAACAGAAATGAAGTAAGACAGTGGTCATCTAGTTTTTGCTTTGAATGTTTCCCTAATAACAGAAATCACAAGATCACAGGTTCCGCTTTAGAACTATTTTAATCGTAATATGGCTTCTTTGGGGGAAATATGCCTATGAATCCCAGTCTTTGGTCATATTTTTCCCCCAAAGTACAAACAGGTTCTTTAACTCTAATCCCTTTTCACTTCCAATGTTTGAGACTACTGTTATTTATGTCTTCAAGTTTCCTCTTAGGTGAGGCATCTCTGTTTATCCTGTGACCTGGTTTCCAGATTATAGCCTCCCCCGCTTTTTTCACCTTGTGCAACTCTAGCTTCACTGTCCTCATTACTATATTCACAATAATTCACTAAAGTCCTGTAGTTCTTCAACATTTCTTGAACAAATCCTTAGTGTCCCACCACCACAGCTAATAGGTATATCTACATTCTTCTCAAATTATATGCTCAATTATTATTATATATTTTATTTCAAGTGTAACCTTGATCTTCAGTGTGAATCCAAGGGATACTGATAAAATTGGGGAAAGTTGCCTAACACTGAACATTTTATTTTATGAGGAATATTATCAGATAATAGCTTAGCCCAAATAAGATTGAGTTTTTTTTTTTAATAAATCTGCCTTTGAACTGGAAATATAGCTCAGTGCTTGCCTAGCATGTTGGAGGCCCTGGCTTCAATCCCTAGCACTGTAATAATAATAATAATAATTATTATTATTATTATTATTATCATTATTAAAATTACAAATCCCCTTTTAACATCAAACTCAGCTTCAAAGAGAGGTGAGAAAGGAAAAGAACTATTCAGTGGATAACCAAAAGATTTGTAGCTAAGACAAACTATCCAGCTCCTTCATGCCAGAAAATGTTTGTCTTTGTCACATGAAATCTCACAGGATCCCAAATAATTTAGGAATTTCTTGAGATGGAGTCTTAATTCCTGGAACCAGCTAGAACCACTTCAGAGTCATTTAAATATTTAAGTCACATTTCCGGGGAGAACCTTGAATAGCACTTGTTAAAATGAAGACAAGGGACAAAGTGGCTGTTGACAATCAGTCTACAAACTTCAGTGTTGTAAGGAAAATTGTTTCTAACTTTAAATTCAAGGGATTTACTTAAATGAATACAAATTCTTTAGTATACAGCAGGTTAAAAAGAAAAAAAAAGGGACTTGGAATTTGGGTTTCAGGCGAGTTAGATCCTATAGCACATTTCCCAAGTGCAGAGATGCTAGGAGGAAGAAATGTACCCAGCAAGAATAGGGCTAGTTTAAGAGGAAAGAATGAATGCAGTAAGAAATAACATATAATATAGAGATGCTTCAGGTGCTATCTTCTCCTACTAGCTGTACAACCCGTGGCAAGTTAACTAAGCTGCTAAGAGTTCAAAACATCAGTCCTCTTGAGGATCCTGAAACAGTCTATATCAAAGCATCTTAGAGCACATCTGTAAAATATTCACAAGAATAAATAGGACTGGGCTGAACGTTGCCACAGTCTGGCTGGGCACAATTCAGGAGCCACTTGTCAAAAGAAACGAACTTTATTTTTAGAACCACACACGCCAAACAAAAGGGCTCCTCAGGAAAAACCTTCAGAGCCCAACTGCCACCACAGGCTTCCCACAAGCCTCTCAACCTCCCCCACTCCTCCTGCTCTTGAGGCCAATTGGCTGGGTCGCATGGGCGGAGCCAAAAAAAGTCCCCCAATGAGCAGCTCCATAGTCTGAAAGGGTGGGGAAACAGCCCAATGAGCATCACTGCAGAGGAGCCAATCAGCTAGAAGTTCCTGGGGCCGCTGTGAGCCAATCATCAGCTGGCAGCTGGAAGTTTGCTGGGGCCCCTTCGGCTGTGGCTCTCAACAGAATGTATACAACAATTTGGAAGAGAAGTGATATCTTCATAATACTGAATCTTCTAACCCTCAAAATAGTATATTCTTCAATTTGTTTAGTTCTTTAATTTATACCAAGAATAATTTTCATATTTCAGTGTAGAATCTTTTAATCTCTTCCCTACAATCTCTCCTTAGATTTCCTAGCTATTTGATATTTTGATGTTATTTTAAATATTATCATTTCATAAATTTCATTCAGAAAATTTTCCAGATTATGTCTATGAGAATCTCTTTAACTGCCTTCTATGTCCCTTTGACATATCTACATTTCTTTGGGGATTATTTCTTCTTCTTCTTCTTCTTCTTCTTCTTCTTCTTCTTCTTCTTCTTATTATTATTATTATTATTTTGTACATCAAAGTGTTACAAGGTCATCTTGTACTTTTCCTTACCCCAGATCTAGATTAGACATTTTCAAAGGAATGCTGTTTCCTTAAAATGGAAAATGGTACATGGAAGCCAAGACTGGAGAAGGATTCATAGCTAATTGGGAAGTCACTCGTTTTAAGCCCTCTTGGTAGAGAAACTTGTACAGACGTTTTAAAGCACTTTTAAAGCATTTTAAAATGCTCTTTTGAAAATGAGCATTTATAGAATTTTGAGTTTACTAGGGAAAGTTTAAAAATGAATGGTTACATCAATTTGCAGTCCCACCAGCAATGTATGAGTGTGCCTTTCCCCCACCCCCACATCCTTACCAACCTTATTGTTGTTTGTATGAAAAGACCAAAAAACTGTTCCTAATGGAAGGAGACCAAAGAGATAGACAACTAAATGTGCCATGTGATCCTGGATTGGGATGCTTGAAGACAGCAGCATTATTGGGGCAATTAGCAAAATGTGAATTCAATCTGTGGATTAGATGTCATTATCATGTTAATCTCCAGAGTTCCATGGGTACACAATGGTTATAAAGGAGTGTCATTGTTTAAGTACACACTCAAGTGGTTAGAGGTAATGGGGCATATGTCTTTAATTTTCAAATGGTTCAAAAATATTTTGGTTTGGATTACATTGCAATAAAAAATGAAAGGTAAATGACCATCTTTACAATATTGAGGCTTCTAAATCCTGAAATGCTCTAAAATTTTATCCATGGAGATCTATTATATCTCTTTATTCTTAAGTACTTCAATTTTTCATTTTATCATTAAAGAGATCTTTCTATAGAACTTAATCTCTGTTAGTTGCCTATTTCTTGGAATACAACAGACTTCTACATACTGATTGTGAATGTAACTTTGCTAAACTACAGATATTAACTGAATTGTCTACATAACATAATCATACCAACATGGTACATTAAAAGTAGTTTCCAAGTGTATTTTTGTGCCAATACCATACTGTTTTTGTTAGTATTGCTCTGTGGTATAGTTTAAGGTCTGGTATTGTGATGCCTCCTGCTTCACTTTTCTTGCTAAGGATTTCTTTGGCTATTCTGGCTCTCTAATTTTTCCAAATAAAATTCATGATTGCTTTTTTTGAATTTCTATGAAGAATGTTCTTGAGATTTTAATAGGAATTGCATTAAATCTGTATAACACTTTTGGTAGTATGGCCATTTTGACAATTCTACCTATCCAGGAGCATGGCCGATCTTTCCATCTTCTGAGGTTTTCTTCAATGTCTTTAGCGTTTTGTAGTTTCATTGTAGAGGTATTTCACCTTTTTTGTTACATTGATTCCCAGTTTTTTGTTTTTTTTTTTTTGAGGCTATTGTGAATGGAGTAGTTTCCCTAACTTCTCTTTCAGTGGCTTCATTGCTGATGTATAGGAATGCATTTGATTCGTAAGTGTTGATTTTATATCCTGCTACTTCACTGAATTCATTTATTAGTTCTAGAAGTTGTCTGGTGGAATTTTCTGGATCTTCTAGATATTGAATCATATCATCGCAAATAGTGGTAGTTTGAATTCTTCTTTACCTATTTGTATCCCTTTAATTTCTTTCTTCTAATTGCTCTGGCTAGAGTTTCAAGGAAGATGTTAAATATAAGTGGTGAAAGATGACATCCTTGTCTTGTTTCAGCTTTTAGAGGGAATGCTTTCAATTTTTCTCCATTTAGAATGATGCTGGCATTGGGTTTAGCTTTTACTATCCCTAGTTTTTCTGGTGTTTTGAACACAAAGTTGTGCTGTATTTTGTCAAATGCTTTTTCCTGCGTTCTATTGAGATAATCATATGATTCTTGTTTTTAAGTCTATTAATATGATGGATTACATTTATTGATTTCCTTATATTGAACCAACCCCTGCATCCCTGGGATGAACTCCACTTGATCGTGGTGTACTATCTTTTAAAAATGTTTTTGCATGCAATTTGCCAGAATTTTATTGAGAATTTTTGCATCTATGTTTATCAGAGATATTGGTCTGAAGTTTTCTTTCCTTGATGTGTCTTTGGTTTTGGTATCAGGATGATGATAGACTCATAGAATGAGTTTGGAAGTGTTCCCTCTTTTTCTATTTCATGGAATACTTTGGAAGAGTATTATGTTAATTCTTCTTTTTCTTGTTTCTTGTTGGTAGGCTTTTTAAAAATATATTTTTTAGTTGTAAATAGACCTTTATTTTATTTATTTATATGCGGTGTTGAGAATTGAACCCAGTGTCTCATACATGCTATGCAAGTGCTGTACCACTGAGTCACAACCCCAGTCCTGCTGGCAGCCCTGTTGGTAGGCTTTTGATGGCATTTTCTATTTCATTACTTGAAATTGATCTGTTTAAATTGGGTATGACCTCCTCATTCAGTTTGGGTAAGTCATATGTCTCTAGAAATTTGGTGATGTCTTCAGTATTTTCTACTTTATTGGAGTATAAAGCACCAAAACAGACTTGTAGACCAATGGTACAGAATAGAGGACACAGAGACAAACCCACATAAGTACATTATCTCATACTAGACAAAGGTGCCAAAAACATTCACTGGAGAAAAGATAGCCTATTCAACAAATGGTGCTGGCGAAATTGGAAATCCATATGTAGCAAAATGAAATTAAATCTCTATCTCTCACCCTGCACAAAAATCAACAGAAAGTGGACCAGAGACTTAGGCACTAGAACAGAGACCCTGCACCTAATAGAAGAAAAAGTAGGCGCAAATCTTCACCATGTGGGCCTAGGATCTGACTTCCTTAACAAGACCTCTAAAGCACAAGAAGTAAAATCAAGAATCAATAAATGGGGTTAATTCAAATTAAAAAGCTCTTCTTAACAAAAAAATAATCAATAATGTGAAAAGGGAGCCTACAGATTGGGAGAAAATCTTACCAGATGCACCTCTGATAAATCATTAATCTCTAAGATATATAAAGAACTAAAAAAAATAACACCAAAAAAATAATAACCCAATCAATAAATGAGCTAGTGAATAGAGACTTCACAGAAAAAATACAATCAATCAACAAATAAATGAAAAAGTGTTCAACATCTCTAGCAATTAGAGAAAAGCAAATCAAAACTACACTAAGATTCCATCTCACTCCAGTCAGAATGGCATTCACTAACCCAGATGCCCTTCAGTAGATGAATGGATAGGGAAACTTTGGTATATATACACAATGGAATATTACTCAGCATTAAAAGAGAATAAAATCATGGTGTTTGCAGGTAAATGAATAGAGTTGGAGAATATAATGGTAAGTGAAGCAAGCCAATTCCCCAAAAGCCAAAAGCCAAATGTTTTCTTTGATATGAGGATGCTGACTCATAATGGCAATAGTGTGGGGAGAGCATGGGAGTAATGGAGGAACTTTAGATAGGGCAAAGGGGAGGGTGGAGAAGGGAGGGGGCATTGGGGTAGAAAGATGGTGGAATGAATTAGACATTGTTACCCTAAGTACATGTATGAAGACACGAATGGTGTGAAAATACTTTGTGTACAACCAGTGACTTGAAAAATTGTGCTCTATATGTGTAATATGAAATGAATTGTATTCTGCCATCATATATAACAAATTAGAATAAATAATTTAATAAAAAAAGAATACAGGCAATAATAAATGTTGGCGAGGATGTGGGGAAAAAGGTACACTCATACATTGCTGGTGGGACTGCAAATTGGTACAACCATTATGGAAAGCAGTATGGAGATTCCTCAGAAAACTTGGAATGGAACCCCCATTTGACCCAGTTATCCCACTCCTCAGTTTATACCCAAATGACTTAAAATCAGCATACTATAATAACATAGCCATATCAATATTTATAGCAACTCAATTCCTAATAACGAAACTATGGAACCAACCTAGGTGTCCTTCAATAGATGAATGGATAAAGTAAATGTGCCATATATATGCAATGGAATATTATTCAGTTTTAAAGAAAAATGAAAGTATGGCATTTTCCAGAAAATGGATAAAGGTAGAAAATATCATGCAAAGTGAAATAAATCGATCCCAAAAAATCAAAGGCAGAATTTTTTCTCTAATATGTGGATGCTAATTCACAACAAGCAGGGGGCACTAGAGAATAAAGTTACCCTAGATTAGGTGATTAGGTAGAAGGAAGTGAAAGGAGGAAAGGGGAGGGCATGTGAGGATAGGAATGATAGACAGACATTATTACTTCATACACACACACACACACACACATGACTGCATGACCAATGTGATTCTACAACATATACACTCAAAAAAAATGAGAAATTGGGGCTGGGGTTGTGGTTCAGTGGTAGAGCGCTCGCTTAGCACTTGCAAGGCCCTGGGTTTGATCCTCAGCACCACATAAAAATAAATAAAGATATTGTGTCCATCTAAAAAATAAATATAAAAAAATGAGAACTTATATCCCATCTATATATCCCATCAAAGTGCATAAATGCATTCTACTGTCATGTATAACTAATTAAAACAAGTAAAAAAATTTTTTAAAAAATAGTTTAAAATACTCATAAACTCTAATTAAATTCTCAGCATGTAAACAGGCCCATGGAGGGAAAGTATTATCAACCCTCCACAAACACTTCTCATAAACTTGAACAATATACTTTGCACAAAGCTTTCTGGTGGCCTGGCAGCTCTAAAGGGAATCTCCATGATGCCCTTTCCCCTTGCTCACATCTGTTTCCAAGTGTCCTAAGACAACTTTCCAATGAACAATTTCTACCACATTATTGGGTAGCAGGGCACTGTGTATGCTCTGGGTACTCTAGAAACAGCAACCCCTTCAAAGGAGACACTTGCTTCAGTGCCTCCAGGAAGCTGGAACATTCGGGCTGAAGGCTCCAAGCTGAACAAGAAGATCCCAGGAGGCCCTAAAGGCAGAAAGGACATGACAGTGCCACCCTCACTTGTGAGGTCTGTATGCTCTGAGTGGGTGGTCTCCACATATTAAGACCGAAGGAGTTTAAAGTAAGTTTTATTACAGGATGATGAAGAGGTTCTGGAAATGGACACTTGAGCATAGTCACAGAACAATGTGAATATATTAGTACCACTGAACTGTACACTTAAAAATGGTTCAAACGGCAAATTTAGTGTATTTTACAATAAAAATATCTAAAGATGCTTTTTCTATTGTTCAGTGTTTTCTGCTATTATTAAGTAATCACAGTCATTAAGAGCACTAACCAGCTGGTGCAGTGGCGCATGCCTGTAATCCCATTGGGAGGCTGAGGTAGAAGGATCAAAGCCAGCCTGAACAAAAGCAAGGTTCTAAGCAACTCAGTGAGACCCTGTCTCTAAATAAAATACAAATAGTGCTGGGGAATATGGCTCAGTGGCCGAGTGCCTCTGAGTTCAATCCCTGGTACCAAAAAAATAAAAAATAAAAAATAAAACAACAACAACAAAAAAAACTAGCCATCAAAATTTGACAGCCCTGTATTTGAGATTTGGTTGTGCTTGCTGCATCTGTGGAACCTAAAAGCATGTCACTTAGTTAAGCCTCAGTTTCCTCATCTGTAACACAGGAATAACAATATGCTCACTTACCTATTATAGGTTGCTGTGAAATATCAACTTGGTAGAGTTTTAGTATACCTGAAGGGGCTCAACAAATATTAGCTCATTTTCCTTTTAGGTTTTCATACCAATATGATTCTTGTACTTTGTGTAAGGAAGACTCAGAAAATCGGCTTTAGCATTAAAAGGCTGTTTATTCATTTCTCCTTAGACCTTAATGTTACAGAGAACTATAAGACAACATGCCATAAAACACATTTCATATTATAGTCAAGTGATATATGAGCCCAAGTATTGCCCACTGAGTCAATGGTTAATAATCTTAAAGTATCATATTCTAAGAGGCAACAATTTCAGAAAAGTCACAACAACTTCAAATACTTGAAACAACTTAAATATATTTAATGTGTGTGTATAAACCTATATATAATTTTTTAAAATCAAGTATAACATAGCATACAAAAACACAAGACTAGTAATATAGGTCACACATACAATGAGGCTTACTGTACTCTCAGAATGAACTTAAATAAATTTTTGCTTAATTCTAATGAAATATACATTTTGAATAATTAGTCCAGGTAGAAAAGTCCATGAAATGATTTATAAGTCAAAACATTTCATACGATAGAAATGGTTTTAGCAAAATCCACACAATATCAAGAGAAAATGTACTGGATTTAAAAATTTGGAACTGTCATAAAATAAAAATTTATATAGATGAAGCTAAGGGGTAAAAAACTATCTCAAATGTAATTAGATCATCTAAAGCCAAATCAGATATAACTAAACTATATAATTTAATTTATAATTTTTATATATTATATATAACTTTATTATGCAATAGGAATAATATAATTATACTATGTTAAATAATATAAATTAATATAAATAATAATATTATATAAATATATTTATCTATTATATATATTATTATATAATATATAATTATAAACTTTTTGGTATTTAAGTGCATTTTCTTCATACAATTTAACTGAATACCATGTTAAAAACAGACAATTAGAAGGCAATTAGATTCAGATTTGCAAGTTTTGGGGCCATTATGTAAATATTAAAAATTTAAGTGAATTGCCAATTGAACAATAAAAGTTTATACACATACAAGAAACACACAATGGTCAAAGATTCACTATAACATTGTATGGGAAAAAACATATTCATACCCAATAAATATTTTTCAGGCAACTGCATTCAGAAACATTTTATAAATAAGCACTTAGTTTTGCTCCAAAATAAAGCCAATTTTCCCCTCCTGCACCTATTTGTTGAGAACTATATCATACATTAGGGATGCATTTAAATGGATCACTTTTGGGGAAAATCATTTGAAATTTTAAAATTATGACACTTATTTTATGCACAACTTCAAAAACACAGAATTTAAGGACAATTCCAGTGAGGCACTACCATTCTATAGAACTAAAACACGACCTATTCTATATGACTAGCAAACACCATACGAGAATAAAAGGCAAAATACACACTTTGGCAAGCCTATTCAAAAGGGGTCCTGTCAAAACATTCTTTCACAAAACAAACACAATACCATAAAACAAAAACAACAAAATAACAAAACTGAATTTTACAACCCTACACAAATTGTGGGATTTCATCTTCAAGGTCTTCAAACTGTTGCATTCGTTTTAGCCTGGGTCTCTGGCATGTTGGATTCACATCAGGCAGGCCGTGCTCCTCAGAGTTCTCTTTAGGCTTACCACCTGGCTGCAAAGGACAAGCTGATGTGCTGTCTGCGTCTGCAACTGATTTCTCCACATGACTCAGGGGAGTACGAGCTCTGCTAGGAGGGGTGGATGCTGAGGGCAAAGCTGGTCTCTCCTCAGTCCCTCTGATGTTGCTGGGGGTATGTGGTTTGTGAAATGTTGTCCAGTGTAGGGGCTGTAGTGTTCTGGGTGCTCTGGCAAGAGTGAGAGGGCAAGAATTGGAGGACCCTTTCTCTGACACCTCTCTTGCTGATCTGGCTGGCGTGTTGGGCTGTGTGGCACCGCTGGAATGGTCACCACTGATCCTAACGCTCATTGTCACTTTTTCCTGGAGTGCACTTGGCACAATCATGGCAGTCTTGGCAGTTAAGTTGTTTTGTTCACGTTGTTGTCCTCGAGTTTTGTGTGGAATCTGCTGATCAAAGACATTAAATTTGGAACATACAGTAGTAGGGGTATCTTTTCTATGAAGTTCTTCAAAGGTAGGATTATTGCAAAACTTGTCTGGATTGACATTTCCCACATTTCTGCTGTTTTTCTCAGTAGGAGGGCTTGCAAGAAGTACTACATCTTCAGGCAAATTTACAGGCCTAATCTCGGTCCTTGGTGTGTGCTTCTGCATATTGTTTGTTGTCACTTCAGATTTCAGAATAAGTGGCTTAGTGGTTCCACAAATATCATCCATCTTTTGAAATGATGATTCAAGTTCTTTGTTATCTGAAAAAATAAAGATTTTTTTTTTTAACTTGGTTAACTCGGTTAATAAGGGAGTGTGGTTAGTTATAAATGGGTACTCTCTCAAAACAACACAGACTTATATATTTTTTCCAGCATGATATTCTCAGTCATCTATACAGAGGAATTAAAAATTCATAAGCATTAAAGGTACATTTTGAATTAAAGCATTACTTTTTAAAATTTAAATAAAAAATTTATAAATTTAGATAAACACAAAATTTACCTAAATCAATACAATAAATAGCCACAAAGCACATCACAGATTGGTTAAATAAAACCAAACAAAAATCACTTTCCTAAATAACTTGTTTTAATATATTATCCATGAATGAAGGTTTTCTGGGTTAAGACTATCCTGATTTCAACAGGCAGACACTGGTAACCTCAGAACACTAAAACTATTTTATATCCAACCAAAGCCATGCCCTGAATCCCAAGGACTTTTCCTATCACTTCATCTGCTTTCCAGCTACATTCTGTCCATACTGAGGGCACACACCAGAGAGGACGTGGATACTCTCCCAGCTGATCAACTAATACATGGAAACATTGGTCAAATTAAGGTTGAAGAGTTGTCAAAATTGCCATTCTGCTACTGGTCCTGGTGACTCCAGATTTACTTCCTTCTCTTTCTCCTCTAGTCTGGTCCCAAGGTCCCTGTTTTCTCACTTAGAACCCTAGCTCCTCACACTCTGTCTTTGCTGCTTTACCCCAGAAACTCTTGTTGCTGGAAAGGTGCAGCCCTCCATCCAGGATCCTCCTCTCCCTGCTGAGAAACATAAGACAACTGTGCACCTTGACTGGTCAGATGGCTTTGCCACTGGCCCTGTTCATAGCCCACTGTCCTTGTCCCTGCCACCTGGTCCTTCTCCCACATCCTTGGGCAGTGGTTTGCAGACAGGTACACACCAGCATCACTTGCAGGTCATCATCTCATCTGACCTCCTTCTTCACCTGAGGCTGCTGGCCTCTCTTCCTTGGTTCCCATGCAGTGCTCCTATGATTTGCTCTCCTGGGCCCTTCTCCACATTGATAGAAGGGAGCTGAGCCATTGTGGTTGGATGGTAAAAACCAGAGCATTTTTATTGTCCTGCAGAACTTCTAGCATGATGAAGACTGCAGGCTCTGCAGCCTGGTGTCTGGATGGTGGCTCAGTTTCTGCTCCAGTTCTGCCCTGGCCAAGTCCATTGCACTAATCCTACCTGCCTTCCTCTGTCAAGAAAGATCCCTATATGGAGCTATGCTATCATGTGGTCTATTTAATATATATATATATATATATATTTGGTTGTAATTGGACACAATACCTTTATTTTGTTTTTATGTGGTGCTGAGGATTGAACCCAGGGCCTTGTGCATGCTAGGCAAGCACTCTACCGCTGAGCCACCACCCCAACCCATATCATGTGGTCTTAAATGATCTAATAAGGAAAAGGCTTAGAATTATCTGGTATGTAATAAAAACTTAAAAATATTTTAAAAATATTTATTGTTATTACTATGCCAAACTAGGAATCCAATTTCATTGGACAGTGAAACAAGTTTGGATTTAGAAATAAGACAGAACTAAGTTCAAATCCTGAATGAACAATAATTTAGGCACACGATATTCTCATTCATCTATACAGAGGAATTAACATAATTGTTAATTATATTAATTAATGTTCCTTAGACTGTTAGTTATAGCTTAAATGAGGCTAATGTTCATAGCACAGAACTGCAAATAGGATCACATCAGATAAATGGAATCAGTGAGTCCAGTACTACTTTTATTTTTTTTTTATTGGTTGTTTTATTTTTTTTTATTGGTTGTTTTTATTGGTTGTTTTTTTATTGGTTGTTTTTTTATTTTTTTTTATTGGTTGTTCACAACATTACAAAGCTCTGCGTCTGATAGAAGAAAAAGTTGGCTCCGATCTACAGATTGTGGGGTCGGGCTCCAAATTCCTTAATAGGACACCCATAGCACAAGAGTTAACAACAAGAATCAACAAATGGGACTTAATTAAACTTAAAAGTTTTTTTATCAGCAAGAGAAACAATAAGAGAGGTAAATAGGGAGCCTACATCCTGGGAACAAATTTTTACTCCTCACACTTCAGATAGAGCCCTAATATCCAGAGAATACAAAGAACTCAAAAAGTTAGACAATAAGATAACAAATAACCCAATCAACAAATGGGCCAAGGACCTGAACAGACACTTCTCAGAGGAGGATATACAATCAATCAACAAGTACATGAAAAAATGCTCACCATCTCTAGCAGTCAGAGAAATGCAAATCAAAACCACCCTAAGATACCATCTCACTCCAGTAAGATTGGCAGCCACTATGAAGTCAAACAACAACAAGTGCTGGCGAGGATGTGGAGAAAAGGGTACACTTATACATTGCTGGTGGGACTGCAAATTGGTGGGGCCAATTTGGAAAGCAGTTTGGAGATTCCTGGGAAAGCTGGGAATGGAACCACCATTTGACCCTGCTATTGCCCTTCTCAGACTATTCCCTGAAGACCTTAAAAGAGCATGCTACAGGGATACTGCCACATCGATGTTCATAGCAGCACAATTCACAATAGCTAGACTGTGGAACCAACCCAGATGCCCCTCAATAGATGAATGGATAAAAAAATGTGGCATCTATACACAATGGAGTACTATGCAGCAATAAAAAATGACAAAATCATAGAATTTGCAGGGAAATGGACAGCACTAGAGCAGATTATGCTTAGTGAAGCTAGCCAATCCCTAAAAAACAAATACCAAATGTCTCCTTTGATATAATGAGAGTAAATATGAACAGAGCAGGGAGGAAGAGTAGGAAGAAAAGAGTAACTTTAATCAGTGACATGAGATGGGAGGGAAAGGGAGAGAAGAGGAAAATTGCATGGAAATGAAGGGAGACCCTCATTGCTATACAAAATTACATATAAGAGGTTGTGAGGGGAATGGGAAAATAAACAAGGAGAGAAATGAAATACAGTAGATGGGGTAGAGAGAGAAGAAGGGAGGGGAGGGGAGGGGGGATAGTAGGGGATAGGAAAGGTAGCAGAATACAACAATTACTAATAGGGCATTATGTAAAATTGTGGATGTGTAACCGACGTGATTCTGCAATCTGCATTTGGGGTAAAATTGGGGGTTCATAACCCACTTCAATCTAATGTATGAAGTATGATATGTCAAGAGCTTTGTAATGTTGTGAACAACCAATAAAAAATAAATAAATAAATAAAAAACCCACTAGGAACCAATCCAGGCTAGAGATTAGTCTGGCCCTCTTTGAATGCAGGGAAGCAGTCACTTAAGGAGCCAGTGATTTAAGTGAGAATTTAAAGCTTACCCTCTGGATTGCAGGTTTCACTGAAGCTGTGAAAGGGAGAAGAAGGAAGTGCTCTGGAGTCCTAAGGCTCTGGAGTCAAAAGCCCACTATTGCTGTTGGAAACCCAAATGCCTGGAAAGAGGAAGCACAAGACAAGGTGAAGCAGTTCTGGAAACCCAGCCACCACCAGCAGCACTGTTCCTTTGGCCCAGAGCCTTCCACATGGGCATCTGGGGGGCTGTTTGCTGAAGAAGCAGTGCTGCAGAGGCACTCAGAACTCCCAGTGGAAATCTCAGCATCTGCAGAACCTAAGGAGGAGTAAGGACAGAGGCGTTCTACTAGTGTCTGCACTGGAACAGTTCTTCAGATCTGTCATGTGCTGGAAGTGACTTAATTCAGGGCAGTCAGGACAACTGGACACATGTTATCACCTGAGGTTTTATTTCAACAGGTCTCAAAAACACTCACCAGTGAGTTCATAGTCCACTGTGACTGTGATTAAAAACTCAAATATCATCAAGGTGTGGATATTGTCAATATAAATATTCTTGAAATAAATTATTGCAAAATTAGAGCCAAGATCTGCCATGGGACACTTAGTAGGCATCTGGCCTTTGTTTGTTACTCCTCTGAGCTCACTCTTATCTGCAGAATAGGGAGAAAGTGGGAGTAGCACTCCTCCAAGGCTTCCCAGGTATCTACTCATTAGTTCCACAGCACTTCTTAGTAGCTTTTCCTTGACTGTTTGCTGTGTTCCAGGCACTTGGGCACTGAAGGTTTTAATAACATACATAAGAGCAAATTGCAGAGAGCAAGGATAGTATGAACAAGCAGTGGTTTGTTAATTTTATTCTTTGGAGGAATGAGTTTTTATCTCTCCTCATTTCTACTCAGTGTATTAAGAAACAAAATAACTTTGATAAAATATGGAAACTTTACAAACTTCTTTGAGTAGAATTGCTTCTTAAGATCCCCAAAGAAATGGCTACTCATCTTAGCTTCAAATGTCTTCTATCTTAAGACAGTCGACTATGTGTTGTGTCCTTTATGGAAGAGGAGTTTGGAATGAAATGTAATTTATTTAGATGTAACCTGTTCAAATAAGTTCAACTCAATGGTGAGATGGTGAGAGAATCGGTGATCATCAGGTAAACCACATGGATGAAGATCAAAACCTTTAAGGACAAGACCATGCCAGAAATGATTACTTGATTCATAAACAAGGACGTCTCCTGTGTCATTTAGGCCATAATGAGATTGAGTATTTATTCAAAGATTTATTAGTTCAGATAAAAAAAGGAACAAACAAAGCTGAATTTCCTTTGGGCTAGAACTGAGGCCACTTTTAAGTGAGACTGGGGGCTGGGCTGTCAGCTTTGATGACTTGGTTGAAGAGGAAAATCTGAAATCAATGAGAGTTCCATTCTTTCACCATCTTCATAGATAACACAAGATCCAAGAAGACTGAATTAATTAAGTTCTCTTATTTGAATTGGTTAGCAATACTCAATGTATTGCCATCGAGGAGGGCTTAATTTCAGAGTGTCTATTCCAGAATAATGGGAACAGCCAGATACATCCACTGCCAAGTATCTGAACAAAGAGAGAAGGTGGAATTGCAGTCCTCACAGTGCGCTCTACAAATGCTGAGGCCTTTGCTGCAGCAGCCTCTGTAGACATGGTCCCAGGGAAGACAGGTCAGGTCTCAGACAGAATGTGGGTGGAGGCATTGGAGCAAGACCTGGAAGGCTGAAGCTATGTCCTTTACTCACCAGTTGGGTGGCTCTGCCCAGCTCACTTATTCTCTCTAGCCTTTGTGGTCTTATAGGACAAATGGACACTGGTCACTACCTAGCTCCAGGATGCACTGAGTATTCACTTACTTTAAAATTCCCCCTCCCCCCGAACCTGGGTGATGGTTGGTTTCTTCCTTTTTTCTTGTTTTCTCCAAGGCTCGGTCAGTCTTTCTACAGCTTTACCTTGAAAGTTCTCTTAAAGCAACTTAAGACTATTTTCTATCATTCAGAACCTGGAATTTTTTCAACAGGAACCTTGAGGTTTACTTTGTGTGCTTGGAGAGACTAATAAAATGCTTGGCAGGTAGTTGAATGCTACATGAGCTAATGGCTTAAAAGTCCTTCAAGGGGGTAGAAATAATTCCCAAGAATATTCATAGTGTTTGAAATAGGAATTAGAAATAATTTGGCCTATAGAAATTATATCTGGCCCTCTGATTATACAATCTGATTACAAATTCTTACATTTCATATAGGAACACGACTCGGCATTATTAAAAGTGGATTTTTCTTATGCATCTACAATTTCCTCCTTTTTTCATCTCTTGGCAATAAAATTGAGGTAAAGAGAATGCTTTTGTAAAAAAGGACTGTTGCACAGTAAAAAATTTTCAGACTCACTACATAAATGAAAGGTATTTTGCTTTAACATTTATTGAGGTTTTATTTATTTTTATTTTTTGGAAGTACATTAGTCTCTTTAGGCAATCAATTAAGAAACAAATTTTCCCTTTAAGAAGCATGTCTGAGACTCACCACTGCCCTGTGTTGCCTGATGCTGTAGTGACATGTCATTCAGACAGAGCAGAGTGGTGTCTGAGGAATGCTCAGCCATTAGCAGATGCAGTCACTCATTTTCTACTTGGAGAAATGGAGGCCCAGAAAGGGGAGCCACTGAACCTCCATTTTCCAGCAATTAGGCAGAGCGCAGAGAGGATGGTCCCCAGCAACGGGTTTACAGTTTCGCTTATGCCTCCTGAGTGTGCATGGGCATCTCATGGACATGTACCCTGCTGTCAGCTGGTCACTTCACATCAGAGAGGAAAGCAGTATCTGCAGCCTGATGCTGGGTCTTGTGCACAGAGCACAGTCTGGGCCCCTCTGGTCTCCAGGGATCCCTAAGGGCCGCTATGCCTCATCACCCTTGGGTGCCATCCTGCCCCATGGTGGCAGCACACTCAGCTGTCTGAGAGCACCCAGCTCACTGGCTGTACTTCTGGATCTTCTCTGACCACTGCTGTCCACCCCAGCCAGCCCCAGGGAGCACAGGGCCTTGACTGCTTGCTCCTGGCCCCTACTCACAGTGCCCAGTGCACAGTTCTGGTTCCTAGATGCCAAGACAAAAGGCTATTTAATATGAGAGGACATTTTCTCCAAAGTCAATCATGGCTCAATTTAAGGTGTGAAGAGTTGAGTTATGAGCAATATGATTATCCACACATCTAGGAGTACATTCAACCTCTGCAGAGTTAGACACTGGGACTGCAAAAGAAACTAGGAGGGGCCGGCTCTCCTCAGTTCTCCAGGACTTTTCATCCCTAGGTTGGTCCAGCAATGGACACCAAATGCCACCAAGGTCATTCATTCCTTTTTCTTGAAAAGGCAAACAGTTGGCTCAACTTTATTGCATAACTACATTTCTTTTGCATGATCATGGCAAGATGGTCTTTCCACCCCTCAAAATACTAGGTGTATGAGATGGAAGAAGCTTAATATCTGCCTGGAAAGATCTCCTGTGGCTCTCCTTTCTCTTAGCCTTTCTGGGGATGCCTGATGACCAATGGTGCTTCCCACCTGCACTGAGCACATGAGCTCCTGTGTCTGACAGCTCAACATGGTGGGCCTCCCTTCGTTCTTCTTTCCCCTGGAAAATGCTGCACTGGCTTTGACTACATTTAGCAGGAGCTTGGATTTTCTCTGCTCTCTTTGAGTGGTAAAAGACATAGTCACTATCTTTGGTCTGATGTTAAATTCAACAGCAAGGAAACCCTTTTTAACATAGAGGCTGGGATGCTTTGTCCTGGAAACACCTGCAGATGGGGTCGTGTGCAGGGTCTGGGCAGGAGCTAACACAGACACATGTTGGAGTGACTCAGGGAAGGGCAACTCCCTTCCAGTTTAGAGGGCAGCACAATTAACATAAAAATTTCACTGATTTTCAAAGCCCAGTCAACATTGAATTTGGAGAGAGAAGTCGTTAAAGTCTGACCTGACTTGGACATATGATTATATTCCCAATAAACATTGGGAACTTCTTATGCTACCAAATACGTCTGTAAAATATATAAAACAAATTATCTCCCAGCAAAGCTCCAAGCCTGGGGGGAGAGCTGTGTGAGCGTGCTTGAGTTTCCCCTTTATAAGCCTTCCCTGACTGATAAATGGCTTCCCCAGGCCCGGGTCAGGACAGCTGGAAGGTCTCTCCAGTCACCCTTGCAGGGCCCATGCAGTGTCCTGGCAAGGGTCTTCTCCCTCCCTGGCTTCTGTGGTTGGTCCCAGCTCAGTGAGCAGTGCCTACACCCCCAGGTGGGGCAGAAGGAGTGACCCCAGAGTACAGGGAAGGGCATCTACATAGAAAACCAAGTTGTGCACCTCAGAACTTGCTTGCAAGCTCCTGTGGTTTTCTTTCACCTTTTTAGTGCAACACAAATCTACCTTCTGTCTTCTTACCCAGGTGCCTCTCTTAGCACCTACAACGCCCTTCCTGCTCCCTTGAAGTCCCAGGTCCTGGTACCTGAGTCAGCTGGGTCCTGCCACATGGAGCCCTTTGCTTCAGCCCCACCTTGATTGGCAGGAAGCTGCCTGATCACATGACCCAGCAGCATTCACCTCTGGCTTCATTTGTTGTCTGTCCTCAGCCCTGCAGGTGCTGGGCCTTGGTCCTGGAGGGGTCTGTTCCCAGCCAGGGCCTCTCCCAGGCAGAGTTGCTTCTCTGGGTTGGAAGTCATCCTCTCAAGGGGCCTCCATCCTCTCAGGCAACTTGTTTTCTAAACATTCCTTTCATGCTTGCCTTGGATGCCTGCATTTGTTGGGACTTTTCTTTTTTTTAGTTCTCTCAATTGCTTTCCCCCCCAGTTGGATCACACAGAGGTCCCCTGCACACATCTCCCCAAACCTATGTTTATCTGAGTCTGGAGACCTTCTCTTCCCTGTGCCTGCCAGGCCTCTCAAGCTGCTGGTCCTTTAAAACTTCACCTAATTCCAGTCTCCTTTCCTCCGTGTCTTCTTTTCTGGGTTCCCTATTTCAAATATGAGATGTGCTTCTGGCTACGAATGCTGGGAACAGTAGGCATCCGTGACCTCCCTCTTTCTCCTCCAGAGTCCCCCACACCACTCTGCTGCTGCACCTCTTCTGCCCCTTCCTGGCACAGCCCTGGGGACCCTTTAAGGAAATTAGCTTCTAATAATCCCCTGCCTCAAGCCTCTCCCAATGGACTCTGCCTCGTAAACATCTGGGCACTTCATTTTCTCCAGTTTCTTAAAACACAGATATGACTATGTCATATCTAGAATCAAGATTGGCTACCTGTTTATTTCCAAATAAACTGAAATCATGTTGCTCCATCTGGCATCCAAACCCAGAGAGCCACTTTGCCACTGAGCCTCCATTGCTGCCACTTGGATGTAGGTTCACTTGCCTCAGGTCTCAGGGAGGCGGGGCTGCTGGGAGCCCTGCATCAGCCCAGTTCTGCCTCCTCCAGGTTCCTCCCAGGAGGGGATTCCATTCAGTGGATGCAGAGCATGGATGCTTGCTTTAGGGCCTCACATGCGGGAACATCGTGATGGCCTCATGGCCTGAAAGGCAGAGGGTTTGATTCTAGATGAGGAACTTTTTTTGTGGCAAATTTAATCTGTTTGCTTGAGAGTGAAAGAAGGCATTTACATGGAAGGAGGACTGAGTAGACCTGGAAGTCACAGATGGACCAGGTCTGATATGCAGCTGCCACGTGGAGAAGAGAGATGGTGCTTTCTGCTCCAGTTCTCCCAGCCCTCCCACTGCCCTGGGCCCCAGGTGTTCTTGTCCAGGATCAGCCATTGCATCCTAACCCACCTCCTGCTGATTTCCCACCTTCTCAGACTGGTCTGTGTAGTAGCTGAAACCTCTCCCCACCTTCTCTGTGCTCTCCACTTGCCTTCCCTCTGCCTCCTGCTGATTCCTTCTGAGCCCTGGTCCCCACGTCCTCCTTGTCCTCCCTATTAGCCATGGCCTCATCTCCTAAGCCTCTCAGCATTCTGGTGATGGCAAATCACTCTGTCTGCTCATGCTGTTCCTCCAAGGGCCAGACCAAGTCATGGGGATGTCCTGATGCAACTACGGAAATGCCAGATAGCCTGCCCACCTGGAGTGCTCTGCCTCCTGTACTCAGAATACAGATGAACACAACCATACCCACCTGTCCCCAGTATACACTTGTCAGCCGAACTTCTAACCTGACTGCATTACTAACGACTGCTTCAGTAGTCTGTACGAGCCCCTGTGTATAGAATGCTTGGTGGCTTCAGTGCTGGCCCCCTGGACCCCCAGATCTTGCTAAGCTGGAAGGGCACTGCCTGCCCTCAGGAAGCCTCCACTCTCCTGGCTCATTCTACTACTCAGAAGCACTGCTGCTCACTGAGTCACAGTTGACATGTTTGTCTCCAACACTGGAACATCGGCCTTGAAAGGAGTGTTGTCCGCTATATCTAAGCATTCTGGTTTCCTGAGTACTCAGCAGCCTGGAATCAAAAGGATGATCAATAAAAGCTGGTTGCACTACTTTCATTAATGGCAATAAATGCAGTAGCAAATGAAGTAAATGCAAATACATTTCAAAAGATTTTTTTTCAGTCTTCTGATTAGTAAAGATGAATGCACGAATGTGATTATGAGGTGGTAATTAGAAAACTGTCTGTCTATATATCAATGTCTATATCATAGATATATAGATATAGTATCTATATATCTATATAATTTTACGTATCTACTATATATATGTGTATATATATATATATATATATATATATATATATATATATATGATGCAGATATTTAAAATTCAAGAAACTAGGTGGAAAGATATTCCAAAAATTAATTTTCTAGACTGATGAACATAAATTTTAAAAAATATCCTCAGCTTCAAATTATTATAAAACAATGGAAAGATTCCTTTTCTAGAATCAAACTGCACTGCAGATTTAAAATTTACAATAATTTGTCTATTTAAAATTATAAAAAAGTAAAACGAAGTGGTTATACCTGAAGTCTAATTGCAAAATCGACAGTTCAATTATTTTATTAAGAAGGTACTCAAGGCTTGTCAGTGACTCAACCTAATTTGTTACAAGAAGGATGAATTTCAAATTTCAAAAGGCTCAGTGCAGTGGAAAAGCTCTCTATTTTACTGAAAATAAAGAAATTGGCAAGCAGTATTCATATGTATGCTTGTCATAACCAAGTTAACTAAACAGTTAATGAAACCATCCCCTGGTGAGTGGAATGAATGGTTGCTAGAGGCCACCCCATGGGTGAGAGGAGACGCTAAACAAGAAGGAAGCCAGTGGATCTCTCAGAGCAATGAAATGCTACGTGTCTCAGAACCCACTTATGATGGAACAGACCATGTTCAGGTACACTCTGTTTACACAGTTTTATATATTTTATTATTGCTACTAAATTAGAATAAGATTTAAAAATGCACTTAGTATGAAAAATAAGAAAGCTATCTTTGAAAACTAAAAGAAAGTGAACATGGAGTTGGTAGGGTGAGGATGTACTTTTTCCTTCACGATGAGGGGCTTTTGAGAGTAGGGAAGAAGATACGTCTCACCTGCTCACTGTCTGAAGGCTCAACACGCACAAAAGCCAGGAGTGGGATGGGGGAACTCCCAGTGTGTGCCTTTGGTCATTTATTCAGAAAGCATTTTTTAAGAACTATTAAGTGCCACACGATAGATGCTATCAGTGGAAAGAAAAAAATACATCTCCACTCTTAAGGATATCAGTGAAAAATAAATACATGGACCATAAATAACACCTGTAGACTGTAGTGCAGTAACTTAAATTTGGAATCAGACTTGGACTCTCAAACACTGACCTTGAATTTCGATCCCTAAAAGCTACTCAGCATTCACACATCACTACAAGTTAAGGGAACAGAATGGAGTAGATAAGATGGTCTAGTGATCCCCTGCCCATCCCTGTTTATCCATACCCTATGATCAATTGGTTGATTCCTCTGTTAGTGAAGTTGCAATTCAGAGGTGGCTTCTATTAGCAATACTCTAGTTTACAGTTTAGACTGATACCATGTTTAACCCTTCCGACTTAAAAATACATGAACTTAGAAAGATGAGTGAAATGATGTGCCTGACTGTGATAGCCCCATGTATGTTCATGGTTAGTTGTTCCGAAAATGGAAAATGCATTGCAGAGAACATAGAAGCAATTCAAGTCAAAGGTAGAGAAACCAGGTCATGTCTCAATCACAGGAGGGTGATCTGTTTCCATTTATGCTGCACTCGTGGTGTGTGCAGGGTGCAGGACATCAACCTCTTACTGGGACCAAATCTCACCATAGCTCAGCTCCTTGCTTCACCTGCCTGAGTCCCAACAGCCTGAAGCTAAAGCAATGACATCAGCAGAGTTTTCTGTGATAAGGGGAGTGATCTTCCTTGTGCTCTCTAGTGTGGTAACCCCTGACCACATGAGGCTACTGGGAAAATGAGGGGCTATGGTTCAAATTGGAGTAAAATATGCATAATGTAGAATTTGTTATATAAGCAATTTTAAATCTGTGACATTAAATACATTGACATTGTTGTGCCTCCATTGCCAGAATTTTCCATCTTTAAAAAAATATATATAGTTGTTGTTGGATACAATACCTTTATTTTATTTATCAATTTTTATGTGGTGCTAATGATCAAACCCAGCACCTTGAATGTGCTAGGCTAGCACTCTACCACTGAGCTACAACCCCAGCCCCAGAATTTCCCATCTTGTAAATGTAAAACTTTGTTTGGACTAAACAATGATTCTGAGAACCTCATATAAGGAGAATCACATAATATTTGTCCTTTGTGACTAGATTATTTTACTTAGTGTACTGTACTCAAGGTTCATCCACTTTGCAGAATGTACTAGAGTTAATCAAGTCCGAATAATATTCCACTGTGTATACATACCACATTTTGTTTATCCATTCATCCATCGCTGAAAATGTGGGATTGTTTCATCCTTTGAATGTGCAGATAACTGAACAGATATCTGTTTGTGTCCCAAGGAGTTTGTTTCTTAGTTCACTTACTTTTAATTAAATATAACTGGCAACATGTGTGGTGGCTACCATATTGGGCAGTGATATCAAGGGTTTGGCTGGTACACAGAGCCCTTCTGGTCACTGGAGTGACAGCTCTCAGGGAGAGACAGGTAGAGATAGCTTAGGTGTTTTATGCTTGAGTCTTGTTGCTCACTAAATTGGTTAACTGTGTTTCTAGTTGTACTGAAATATTGAGAAAGAATGGAACCCACAGCCCCTCTGAGAGGGGGAAAGTTGAACCTGGTGGTATGGGGGGGGGGAGACAGAAAAATGCACCTTTGTTTCTACTGTCATTCCAACTATGTCCCCAGAAGCCATAGCTCTCAATCTGTCCTGTTGGTATTGAATGAAATACCTGCAACTGCTCTATGATTAGGATCAATATCCCAGCCATTATGCTAGCAAGAGAGGTAGCAAATCAATTTACGTGGATTGTCAGACTCATTATTATAAGCAGATGGCAGCCCATGCACTACAATGCTGGCCAGAAAAGACTGACATTATTTCAAATTAAAATCTATAATGCTAATATGCATCAACAAGTGCTTGTGTAGGCTGGAGTGCATTAATTTTCTGAATGATTTGCTGAGGTGCATGATGTTTGCACATAAGTAGGGCTAAAGGGAGGGCTTTTAACTGAGAATGGTTAACACTTATTCATAGAGATTGATAGAAGCTAATATGCAATTTTCCTTACTAGTAGCTCCCTAATAGGAATTAATGGGACATTTTAAAGAGAAATTCCAAGTTCAGGGGACCTAGAAACAAATATGCCAAAAGAAGAGAAGCAGGGGCTGGGACTGGGGCTCAGTGGTAGTGCACTTGCCTGGCATGTGTGAGGTACTGAGTTTGAGTCTCAGCACCACATACAAATAAATAAAAAAGGCCAACAACTAACTAACTAAATAAATATAAAAAGAAGAGAAGCAATGTCATGCTTTTCTGCCTAACTTCATTAGATCTTTGTATTTATTTAAAATGCTGCAGCCAGTCTGCTTTCAATCAGATGTGAATGGAAAAGGCCATAAAGTGTAACTCTCAGAAGTACAGCCCTGCCTGGGTTGAAAGAAAGTTTTTTCATAAAACAATTCTGGGATTTTTGCTTCAAATTGAAAAATAGTAAAGAAAAGTTTTTTGTTAAATACAGAGATCAGACACTGTCTTGTAATTTCTCTATGAAAAGTGATATTTTATGCTGTCAAAGCTTATATTTTTTAATCATATGCACCTAAGTTTTTTCTCAGAAAGTGATATGTAAATTCTATTTGCAAGCCTTCAAAAAGAGAAAAGTTTAGTGATTGATTTATGGTTTGGATTTTCCAGTTATTTCCCCAATATTTTTAAAGAATTATGATAAAGTACATGGAAATATCATGGTAGATAGACTGCTCAGGTAAAGAAAACTTTCCTTTTTTCTTTTTTTTTTTTTTACTTTGAAGATAACTTGACTGGTGTAAAGCATATTTACTTAAATTCATTTATATGAAAAGTAGGTACATTTCCTAAATAGATAAAAACCTATATTTTGGGGTACCAAGGTTTGAACTCAGGGGCATTCCACCACTGAGCCACAAACCCAGCCTTATTTTGTATTATATTTAGAGACAGGATGTCACTGAGTTGCTTAGCACCTCACTTTTGCTGAGGCTGGCTTTGAACTCCTGATCCTCCTGACTCAGCCTCCTGAGCTGCTGGGATTACAGGCATGTATCACTGTGCCCGGCTAACATCTTTTTTTTTTTTTTTTTGTATTGAAAAAAGAGTCTTCAAAAAATAAACATGAGATGTAATTTATTAACTGAGAAAACATGGAGATGGCAGATTTAGGGAACTAAAGTGATTTCTGCCCTGAAAAGACTGCATCTCTTCTCTTCCCACAATGATGGATCAGAACCAAAGTGTCCAAGTACTGGCAAAGTCTGTTGAGTGGTGGTTGTAAGATGAAATTTTTTTCTACATCCTAATAGAAGGGCTAGTTATAAACACATTCATTACAAGGAAATAAGGTAATGTCTTATTTATACAATAATCCAAATTTCAGCTATCCAGTTACCTAGAGCAGAGCCACAAACCCTCAAAGAAGTGATTCTGGCCTCAGAGCTACAAGAACAACTTTGATGAAGCTCAACACTCTAATTTTTCAGGTGAGAAAATAGGAGCCCAGAAATGTCAGTATGACTGAACCACACCTGAAGTAGCTCCAGGTGGGCATTGCAAAGGCTTCTGGAGGCACCAGAAACCACCCCGTAGTGATGGAAGCCTTGTGTGAGAGGAGAAGAGAACACAGCTATGGGATTCAGAGAACATCCTGGACAGAGCTCCAAGGTGACTCCATGATTCCCTCCTCCTGTGTGCTTACACTGTTCAGGCCTTGCCTTTGGGGTGCAATGTGGTGATCACAAAGGGGTGCCACTTCTGCTGAATGATCATGTGCCACATCTGATGGACTTTGTGTATGACAATGATCTCAAAATCATATTTCCTACTGATGTTGCAAATACCTTAGTTTGGGTAAGCACAGTTTGTTATGTTCACCTAACAATAAAATCACCTTACAGCGCATCTCTCAGAACATGCCCTACTGCTAAGGGATGACTGACTTGTATTTGGGAACAGCCCTGGGTCTGGGGTAAGGTAGCCTGGGAGCCATTGCTGACGTGGCCACTTGTGAAGTACATTGTCTGGACTGGGTTTCTGATTTCTTTTTATAAAAAATGGGGATGATAAGACCTATTTCTTAGGGTTGCTTTGATAGTAAATAAAGTGATGCATATAAAAATCTGTTGTGTACCCTGAGGTATTGTGAGATTTGCACAGTTAGGCCATCCAACATCTTCTTGACTATAAAGTTCTTTGTGCACGGTGAACATTCAGTGAAAATCTTAAAGTCCTTTGATAGAAAATCCTTTCTATCAAAGGACAGAGACAAGCCACTAATTTTGATGTATATAGACTACATGAACATGAAGCCAGCATGGTCACAACGCACACTGAAGGTCACCCCAGAAGCTTTCAGGCAGCACTAGACTTGTTTGTTTAGTTCTGCAAGGTTCAGGTTCTTTCAGGTCTTTTCACTTTTCTTACTTTGTGAAACCCTGGGCTCACTCCCAAGTGTATGTGGTTCTTTTCTTATGTCAATTTGTATTTTTGCCTCTTGTCTGAAGGATTTCAGTGTCAGAGCAAGAAGGAGACCTGCTTACACAGCCTCAGACCTGAGAACAAGGACCCAAACAAGCTCACACTGTGGATTCAAAGCTGCCAGGGCCTCAGACTCATGGGGATCTGCTGCTCTTCCTCTGGTGGCTCAGCTCCCCCTTGACGTCCCCACCCATCTCCAACCATGCTCAGAGGCTCAGCTCCCCAAGTATCTTCTTCTGCCTGTAGAAGGTCTCTCTGAGCTCTATCTGGAATGCTCCTCAGCGAAGCTCTTGCCCCCATCTGTCATGTTAAATGAGTAGGAGCCCGATCAGAGATCAGAGACTGTGGTCATGCTTTGAATTCCTGTATAACAAATAGCCACCCAATGTAGTTCAAAAACAATCTGAAAACTAAACTCAGTAGTATAAGGAAGCAGCCAAGTCTCAGCCAATCACACATAGCTGAGCTTCAGCCAATCACAAGCTGCCTAGCACCAGACCATGCATGACCAGGCAAGGCAAACTCCTGGCTCTCAACAGGGTAGCCCTGTCTGTACTCAACTTCCCAGCCTGATCTGGAAATGCCCACCATCTAAAGAGCAGAGCTCTCCAGCTTTCTCCTGGTTCTGAGAACTGCCTGCTTCAGGAATATTCAGGAATATTATTTGTTCAAAAAAACTGTTCAATTAAAATTCCACAAGTTTCCTCTTAACCTCTTAACACACCTCCCTTTCAAAGTGCCCTCTGAAGTCACCGATGACCTCCACATTGCTGTGAAATCCATGGGAAATTCTTGGCCTCATGTGATCAAACCCATGAATGGCATTTATTGGATAGTGTTAAGACCACAAAGGAGGGGTCAAGCCCCTGACCCCCTCTTAGTGAGAAACTAATGTGACTCCATTTTAAAAAATAAATAAATAACAGCAGCTTCTACTTCAAGGCCTGTCCTAAGGAAGAGGGCGTGACCCTTGTCCTTGGAAAAACCCACAGAGCACTCCTAAGCACATACCCACCCTGCTGAGTCGTTTGTCTATAAATAACAGGAGAGGTCTGTGGTGCCAGGTGTCCCTGACTCAGTTAGATGGTCTCTCTGAGCTATGAGGACCCATAGCAACCCCCCTAGCAACCTCCAATCAGCATGAGACAGGGAAAATACCTGGAATGCCAGATGACCCCCAAGTAGTTTATGGTGGTTGATAACATGTTGGGAAACCATGTATTTTAGCATGTACACCCCTCATGGCCTAAACCAATCAGCTCAAACAAATCCCCCTTTTGTACTAACCAATTACCCCTTCCCAGCTTGTTCCCGCCATTGAATGTGCTAATCAATGTTAAGAGTTGTTGTTTGACTTTCCCGCGGTATGGAGTGATTTGCTGTGTGATGTTGTGATGCATACAGTATCCTCCCAAAACCTATAAAATCTCACTGAACAAAGGACCAGGACTCACTCCCTGGGACCGCTGCATTGGGAATGGTTGTGAGTCCAGGCTTGAGCTTGCAATAAAGACTCTTGTGTGATTGCATTGGATTTGGCTCCTGGAGGTCTATTGGAGTCCCACGAATCTGGCATAACATTAGCCAGATTTAAGATCTCTCAGCTCATTCAAGAGCTCACAATGACACTCTTGTCCTGCTTCTTTCCAACCCAAATGGCTGCGCAATCTTAGGTAAAAGGCAACTTCTTTGCTATTTTCCTAACCTCCTAAGTCAGTTTGCCTTGGGGCTCAATTCTTGAGCTCCCTATGTAGATCTTTCCCTGAGGCATTGTTCAGTCTCTTAACCTTGGATACCACGTCTAGTCTAAAACAATAACTCCACCCCCAGGTTATTTTTCTAGCCCTGATTTTCCTTTCAGTGTTTCTTTTATGGAGTATTTTACATCCTCTGATCAAGACAGAAAATCTTCAATAGGAAATATCACAATCGCCTTATTTTGTAGATGAGGAAACTGAGGCACAGAGAGTAAGAAAGCTGAGTGTGAAGTCAGGTGAGAGCCCCAGGTCTGTATTCTGAACTAATGTACCAATCCACCCAATATGGCCAGTGAATGTCTTAGGAGAGGCAGTGATTAATTCTTTTCAGTTGCTGGGAAGTGATTTTTGTCTCCTCTGCACCACCACCCATTTGTTGGCTTTGTCCATTCAGGAAATAATTAATCAACGTTCATGTGTGTTTTGTGGGGCTTGCATTTGGACTGCACTTTTTAGTCTCCAGGATGATCTTTTTTTTTCAGAGAAATTATTATAATTATTATTTTATTTTATTTTATTATTATTAATCTCTTTTTTAGCTTCTTATTTTTTAAAATTTATTTTTATTGACTTTTAAAAAAATGACAGTGGAATGCATTACAATTCTTATTGTACATATACAGTATAATTTTTCATATCTCTGGTTGTATATAAAGCATGTTGACACCAATTCATGTCTTCATACATGTACTTTGGATAATGATGTCCATCACATTCCACCATCCTTGCTAATCCCTTGCCCCTTCCCTTTCCCTCCCACCCCTCTGCCCTATCTAGAATTTATCTATTTCCAGGATGATCTTACTGCATTTTTCCAACAGATCCTAGGGTAGGTAGGGCAGGAATTGTGAGTTTTTCTGTCAATTCTATTCTAGGAGGTGTCTGAACCAGCTTGGTATTCCTTGACCCTCTCAGGAGCTGCAGGTATCTAAGGAGAGGCCTGGGCACTCTGCTTCCCTAGGAAGGCCTCACACTTCAACATTTCTCATCGTGGTCCACCCCTCTGTCCTGTAAACCCTCACCAAAGACCCTCAGATCACCTCTTGTTTTGCATTCTCCATGCCAGCCCCAGGACAACCAGAACTTTGGAAGGTCCCATTCCAGCTCATGGGCATATCTCTTCCTGAGAAGCTGCCTCCATCAACCTCTCTCACTCTGATATATGTCCTCTATGCCTCAAAGAAACAAAATCTAACAGCAAATGATGCGCACACTCCCCCCTGACAGGCAGAGTTGGGGCTAGAAGCTGGGTCGATTGAGAGTCCTTGGGGGCATTTCCAGGAAGGTCTCCTGGAGCATGGTCCCTGATCTGTGCCAATGGCAGATGTTGCTTTACCATGCAAGACATGGCTTGCAGCCTTCTTGCTTAGGTAGCTGGATTATTATTCCATTTTTATTTTTAGAGCCAGAGTAGACATGATCAATGTAATTTCAATGCTCTGATCATAAACCTCCATGTTAATATTTCCCCTTTAAATTGAGTATTTATGAGTCCTTTAAGAACCACCTGGATAATCTATCTTGAGGTCCCAAAGTCATTTAGCTATAAATTATCGAACATTCTCTTAGACCTTTTTCCTTGGTCTGGACTTGATTATTTCTAATGATCATAAATGCCCCCCTAACATTCCAGACATGCACTGTTATAGTCACGCCATCAGCCAGAATTGAAGCGGGGTACCGAGTCACCCATGTGTCCCCAGCCCAGTGCTGAGAGGTGTAATGACCTTCACACCTTTTATTGTACAGGAGAGAGGGTGAGGAGGATGCTGTGTGAGGGGTCGGATCTCATTGGGTATCTCTGTCTTACCTTCTGGAAACATGTGCTGGCCTCTCACCGAACTCTGTGAGCAGTGCCTGGTGATAACTCTGAAGCCAGTTCCTTACAAACATATTTAAAAGTGGTATGTAGCATGGTTCCAAAAGCAATGTGGGCTCCACCTTACCTTCAGAGGTCAGGACAGTTGAGTTTTGCCAGGCTGCCATGCAGCCATCTCTACAACCTGGTGCGGCTCAGACTCGCTCCTGTGCTGGAGCCAGGCCCAGGCTCTCATCCCTACTACTCCTGACACCTCCTGACATGCCTGTCTTCACACAGCTCTTCTGGCAGACTGAGCAGCTGCAGATACTGGCACTGAGTCCATCAGAAGGTGCAGGCTGCCAAAGCACAGTTACAGGGAGGCGAGAGGCAGGGCAACCTGTGACTGGGCTCTGACCTTTTCTGTTCTGAGCTCTATTCCAGAGCCAGTGACCTGACAGAGCAGCGGCCCAGGCAACCATCTTCTCCTCATGTGATCTCACAAACCAGAGATGCTTTTCCTCTACTCCCCAACTCCCTTAAAAAATCCTGACGTATTTCTGAGCTTAATTTGGCAAACATTTGTGCTGGGGCTGCGGGGGGCCCAGGACCCAGCACTTACAGCTCTTCACCCGGGTACCTGTTCGTGTGCTGTCTAGTCAAGCTGCAGCTCTTGAAGGTTTCTCATCCCCTGGATTATTCCTCTTCCATCCTAAGAAACTCACATAAATCATCAGCCAGGAGGAGATGGGAAGTCCATAATAAGAGAGCAGAAAAGAGTGAAAGGAAGTCTTTAAGCCTCACCCTGCCTCCAGAAAAGGAGGAGGAATTGGAAGATTTGAAGTGCAAGTTAGAGTTAGAAACTTTTGCCCTTCAGTTTCTTTCCAAATAAAACGTGATAATCTCCAAAAGACCTTTTATTGAAGTCATAATAACTAGGCTTTCTATAACTATGTCATGAATTAACAAAATATTAAATTTTTAATATGCTTTTCAATCATCATTAGATTTATTAATATTAAAATTACTCTTCTCATGAATACCTTTTAGATGGTTTGCTGTGACACTGTGAACTAAGGGGAAAAATGTTATTTGCTAATTACTTTAGGTGACAATTCAATAGATCCTCACTTTTTATTTAAAAACAGATAAAATAAAACCAAGAAGGTGTTCATGGGACTACACCAGCATTTTGGAAACCTGAAGACAGAGGTGAGTGCAACTGGCCCAGTGGAACAACTCATGAGAAGTCTGTGGGTTTCATAGTAACCATCAATCCTACTTTCTAGAAAAGCTGTGCCACCAACAGACATGGCACAAGGAACCAGAGAATGAGAAGCAAAGTTTCCTGAACAGCCCTCTGGGAGGAAACACACAGATCACCTATTGCTTTTATTAAAAAAAAAATTTTTTTTTTTTGGAGTAAGGGAACCAGGGATTGAACTCAGGGTCACTCAACTACTGAGCCGCATCCCAGCCCTTTTTTGTATTTTATTTAGAGAAAGGGTCTCACTGAGTTGCTTAGCATCTCACTTTTGCTGAGGCTGGCTTTGAACTCAGGATCCTTCTGCCTCAACCTCCTGATCCGATGGGATTACAGGAATATGTCACCACGCCCATAATCACTCATTGCTATTAACCTTCTCTCAAGCCATCCAATGATTAACAAATATTTTTTTCTGCAGCAAAGATTCCCAGGCGCTGCAAAGCTGGCACATCAAAGGGCCAGGGGTTTCAATCTGCTCACCATCACTACTTAATACAACCTACCTAATCACCAGCTTGAAATCCTGGGTTCCACTAGACACCCCTGAGCATCTTCCCCTCTTGGCCTCCACACCCCACAGTCAGCACATTTGCTTCCAAATGCCTTACCTTTCTTCAAAGCCACCAAGAAGGGTGTCCAACTGCCTTGCAACTGCCAGCCTGTCCTCTTGCTCATCTGTCCTCTTCCCTCTGCCCTGTACTCTTTGTACAAAGCAGATTTGGTTGTGCTCTTCACTTGCTTGAAACTAACTTTAAATCAGAGCTCAGACACCTGCAGCCTGAGAGCATCCTGTCCCTCAGGGAGTCCCAGACCTGCACTGAGAACCCCTTGGTGAGCCTTCAGATATGTCCTTTCCTAAACTCATTCTAAGGCCAATAAATGTGGGTGTCTGGGGGTGAGATCCAGGCACTAAGAACTTCCCAGGTGACTCCAGGGACAGCCAAGATTCCACAGTTCTGTTTGCTGGTCAGATGACTGAAAAATGAGCACAGGTGTGGGAAAGTGCCTCTTCTCAGCATGTGGCCTTTGTTTTCCTCTTCCACCTCCATCCACTGCCACCAGAAATCCATGCACATCATTGAAACATTGATTACTAGTTTTCTCATGTTTCAAAAGATATCAGATGCCAAAGATTCAATTACCCATAACTCACATTGATAACACACTTACATTGTCCATACTGGCCTGCTTTTATTAACTTTTTAGTTATTTCTCGTAAACCTACCTTGAAAATTCAAGTGTAACAGCTTTCATGGAAGTATACGCTTTCCCCTGCCTCCTTTCACCTTTAGGAGTCCTTATTCTCTCACTTTCTTTGAAGTTTTATCGCAGCTGCTAGTATTCCTAACATTATATGTGTATGTGTATGTGTTTGTGTGTGTACAAATGCATATAAATGTATAAAATTTTAGTGATCCTTTAATTTAACAAAAATATTCTGTTGAATGTATCTACATTCTGTGTAGTCTGGGAAGAGATAAGGAGAGAGAGAATGGGAGAGAGATTAGTTTGGATGTGTTGTTTCATATTATGGGAGCAGACCATCTGAAATCCATGGCACTTGTCAGCAGGCTGGAAATTTAGGAAAAAGTAGATGCTGCAATCTCGAGTCAATTCCATAAGTTAGCAGGTTGGAAACTCAGATGAGCCTTCTATGTTGCAGCCTTGAGAAGAATCCTTTCTGCTTTAGGAACCTTAGTTCTTGCTCTTAAGGCTGTCACTTGATTAGATGAGGCCCACCTACACTATAAAGGGTGGCCTATGTTACCCAAAGTCAATGTTAATCACAGCTAAGAAGTATTTTTCCACATCTAGACTGATGCTTAACCAAACAACTGGGGACCATAACCTTCCCAGCTGGACACATAAAAATAGCCATCAAAGAGTGGTGGTCCTTAAACTCACCCACTGTGCTCACTGGTTTTGACTGGAGTCAGCCTGTGGATGTACCTGGTTGCCTTGCTCACTCTCCGGCTTATTCACTTTTGAGAAGTCTCCAGGTTTTTGCTGCTCTGAACCTCATTGCTGCAAGCTTTAGGCACAGGCCTCCCTTGTGTGGGACTGTCCCTAGTATATGTTCTGGGAATGTGGCTGCTGGTCACAGGGCATATGAGAGGTCAGCCCAGGGGTCACACCCAGCTCTCTTCCTAGAAGCAGCATCAGTTGCCACAGTGTCGATCACATGTGAGATGCCCTTGGTCTAGTCTCCTTGGAGGTGTCCAGGCACTTTCTCACGGTCTCTTAGCTGTTGGCAATAAAACCTTCAGAAGCTATTTCATTATGAGGTCTGTATTTATTGTCATTGATAATGTTACATTCCTTTTCTGTGTTTGAGAGTCATTTGTATTCCTTTGTAAAATTTCTGGTCATATATTTTGGTCACTTTTAACTAGGTTAATTATATTTTCTTACCAATTTGTAGGTTATCTTTACATATTTTTAATTTTCAAGTGTGTTAGTTATATTGAAACTCTAACAGTTATATTGAAAATATATTCTTAAATATCTAAACATTTTTAGTTTAAGACATCTTTCTTCCCCCAGATAATGAAGCATTGATTACATTATTCTTGTATCCATTATTTATAAATGTAAATGACAGTGTGTCTCTTAGTTGCTTTGGGTATATGGGAAAAATTAATCCTTGTGAAAATATTATTAATAATCACACAAAATTGAGTACTACTTAAGTCAATGAACCATAAGTCAAGCTTCAGCAATATGGTGAAAACTACTTATCTTTACATTCAAAGAAAAATGCATGAACTTCCTATAACAATATGGGCATATAATTTTAAAAACTCATACTCACTTTACATTATTCTTAGCTAGTAACATCATGAGATGCTTTTAAAAGTCAGAAATATTGTACTATTTAGAAATACTCTGAATAGGAAAGGAATTAGCTGTACATTTTATTCTCAAAATTGATCAATAAGGAGGAAAATACTAGTTAAGCAGACAAAAATGTACCAAAAACAGGGTATTGCTCATATATACAGAAGATATGAACAGTATAGATTCATTTCTAGTTGATTCATTCCTATTTACACATTTAAAATACAAAACTACATTTCAATCTGTCAAGAAGCTGACCACATTTCACACCAGAAAAGGAACTTGACTTGAGCTTCTGATCATGACCTCAATATCCTGGAATAGGAAAAGGAATTTCATGGTATCTAGATGCATTTATCAACACCAATTAATAAAAATTAATTCTGAAAAGTAATTCCTGAATGTCATCCATTCACAAATGAGTCAAAGGCATTAGGACCTTAACACTTGGTACTACTTGATGTTGTGAACTACTCTCCTACAGTGGTTTGTTTTCATCTCCTCCAAGGATTGTTACAGTTGCTGAACTAAATGAAGTAGGGTGGCTGAGTCTGCCTGCAGAAATTTGGTATTGTGGTCTCCATTCTGATTTAGGTGTAGTTTTATAGTCACTGCTGGCTGAATCTGTTGCCTGAGACTTCTGCTTGCAAGCTGTACATCTAGTCGCCACTCAAGGCTGTGGTAACTGGGAAGGCTAGGTGCCAATTCACCCAGAATAGTCCTGATCTTTTTTCTGTTGTCCAGGTAAAGCTTAAGCAATAATTTGTTCAGTTCTTCAGAGAATCCCAGAACAAAAACAGAGTCTTGGAAATCCACTTCAGAAATCATGAGCTTGGAGCTCTCGGTGAGCAGGTAGGTCAACCCTTCCACACCATGCTGCACAATGTTGCTGCTCAGGTTGAACTTCCTGGTGGTGTCCTCATAGACCTTGGGGATGGTCCCTCACCTCAGGAACTCCACCCCGATCCACCCAAACTCCACTACCACTTCGGCAGGAAGGCCAGGTGCTCCCTATGCTCTTCCGACAAAGTCCAGCAGCATAGCACCCGGGTCTTCCTGTTTAAGACATCTTTGGACATACAGATGTCTTTAATTTTTTTAAAAAATATTTTTTAGTTATAGTTGGACACAATACTTTTATTTTATTTATTTATTTTTATGTGGTGCTGAGAATCAAACCCAGTGCCTTGCACATGGTAGGTAAGCACTCCACCGCTGAGCTCCAGCCCCAGTCCCAGATGTTTTTAATTTTATGTGCTCAAATTACTAATATTTTCTCATGTGATCATGTGTTTTCATGCATGCATTCTTAGGAAATATTTTGTAAGATCAAGTTTTAAAAGCTATCCACAATATTTTCCACTAATCATTTTAAAATTTCCTTTTAAAATATTAACATGGTTAATATATCTAGAGTTGGCAATGCATATGGAATGATGTAGGAATGCAAGTGTGTATTTTATTTGTGGAATGTCAATTCTCCAGTCCCATTTGTTAAGTAATTCTCTCTTTCCTACTTCTCTATGATGCCATCTTCATCATGAATCCAAGTTGTCCATGTGGACAGTTCTGTTTCTGGGATTCTTAAGAATGTGTTGATAAACTTGTGTTTTTATTCTATTGATAAATGATTCTTGCTACATCGGTTGAGAATGTTTCCTTCCACTACAGAGTGAAAAGAAAAAATATGATAATAAGACATCCACTTTATAGAAGGGTAATAATAGTAACCTGTGTGATAGAGCTTTCCTTGGGAAGAATATATGTTGGACATATTTTTTTAATGTGGGAGTATCAGAACACTGCTTATAGAACCCACTCAACACAAAGTAGCCATGAAGCAGAGACCTGTTCCCTACCGATGGACAGCTCTCTTTCTTTCATGACATCTATTCTGACCCTATGAAAAGTCTACCCAAGTAAAATAATTGCCTCTTACTCAGTATTGTAAGGAGAGTTGTGAGAGACTCTGCATCTAATAGAAGAAAAAATAGGCCTTAATCTTCATCATGTGGGATTAGGCCCCAACTTCCTTAATAAGACTCTTACTGTACAAGAATTAAAACCAAGAATCAATAAATGGGATGGAATCAAACTAAAAAGTTTCTTTTCAGCAACAGAAACAATCTGTGAGGTGAACAGAGAGCCTACATCCTGGGAGCAAATCTTTACACCTCACATATCAGATAGTGCACTAATCTCTAGGGTACATAAAGAACTCAAAAAGCTAAACACCGAAAAAACAAATAACCCAATCAACAAATGGGCTAAGGACCTGAACAGACACTTCTCAGAAGAGGATATACAATCAATCAATAAATATAAGAAAAAATGCTCATCATCTTTAGCAATCAGAGAAATGCAAATTAAAACCACTCTAAGATATCAACTCACTCCAGTCAGAATGGCAGCTATTATGAAGACAAACAACAATAGTGTTGGTGAGGATGTGGGGAAAAAGGTACACTCATACATTGCTGGTGGGACTGCAAATTGGTGCAGCCAATATAGAAAACAGTATGGAGGTATGGAACCACCATTTGACCCAGCTATTCCTCTCCTCAGACTATATCCAAAGGACTTAAAAACAGCATACTACAGGGACACAGCCACATCAATGTTTATAGCAGCACAATTCACAATAGCTAAAGGAGGGGAAGGCAGGGATGTGGGGATAGGAAAGATAGTAGAATGAAATAGACATGAGCCAACCTAGATGTCCTTCAGTGGATGAATGGATAAAAAAAAATGTGGCATATATACACAAAGGAATTTTACTCAGCATTAAAAAAGAACAAAACCATGGCATTTGCATGTAAATGGATGGCACTGGGGAAGATAATGCTAAGTGAAGTTAGTCAATCCCCAAAAAACAAATACTGAATGTTTTCTCTGATACAAGAAGGTTGACTCATGGTGGGGTTGGGAGGCAGAGCATGGGAGAAATAGGGTAGAGGGGTGGGAGAGAAAGGGAGGGGGCAGAGGATTAGCAAGGATGGTGAAATGTGATGTATGAAGACTTGAATTGGGTGTCAACATACTTTATATACAAACAGAAATACAAAAATTGTGGTATATATGTGTATTAAGAATTGTAATGTGAAAAAAATAGTGTTACCTTAGGTAGAGGGAAGTGAAAGGAGGCGAAGGCAGGGGATATGAGGATAAGAAAGATAGTAGAATGAAACAGACATTATTACTTTATATATATGTGACTGTATAACCAATGTGATTCTACAACATGTACACTCAGAAAAAGAGAAATTATATCCCATCTATGTATGATATATCAAAGTATATAAGTGCATTCTACTGTCATGTATAACTAATTAAAGCAAATTAAAAATTAAAAAAGAGAGAATTGTGGCTTTGACCAATAGCGTTGCCCCTGCATCTCCCTAAAGAGCAAGAGTGCATGGCTCTCAGAAAACTCCCTCTGCTGAGAAGCCTTGCTTACCTTCAGTCTGGTCCTCACAACTAACCTCTTACACTGTTACTGAGAAAGCCTAATGTATGCATGGGAGTGGATATGTCATGAGGAATAGAACATTCAGACATTTAGATTGTATATTGCTTCCATTCTGCATTCTTCTTGAACACTACCCTAGTGTGTAATTTTGCAATGAATTTCCTCTTGCATTTTACTGAACATTTTTAAATTCTTCAAAAACTCTGTGATTCTAGAATGCTGAGTTGTTTTGTGAGCCTCTGTGTTTTCATGCAAAATGGAATGTCTAATTGATAGGAGGTTGCTGTTACATCAAAGTAGTTTTGTACTTAATGTAATTTCTACATTTTGTACTTAATGTAATTTCTACATATTTGTACTTAATGTAATTTATACCAGCATTATACTATTTTAATCAGAACAACTTTATAATGACAATAGCTTAGTTTATAATAATAATAGCTTAATAGTTAATTGATAGGCCAGACCCACTCCAGGTTCCTCTTTAGATTTCATGGTGTTTTAGCCTTCAAAATACTTTTTTTTTAGGGGGGGGGGAGGATGTACTGGGGATTGAATTTAGGGGCACTCTACCATGGAGCCACATCCCCAGCCCTATTTTGTATTTTATTTCAGAGACACGGTCTCACTGAATTGTTTAGTGCCTGCTTTTGCTGAGGCTAGCTTTGAACTTATGATCCTCCTGTCTCTGCGTCCTGAGCTGCTGGCATTACATGTGTGTGCCACTGCACCTGGCTACCTTAAAAATACTTTTAAAAATGACCTAGACTAAGTCTTATATTGACAAATGTAGTATATGCCTTTATGTATTTATGTTCTTTTGAACATCCCCTAATAAAATTTTATAATTTGTCTACAGAAGTCTTAAGTCTATTTTTTGATTATTTAGGCAATTTCAGTCTCTGATACTATTGTAAATAGTATATCCTGTTCAATCACAATTTCTAATAATTTGCCACTGGAATATAAAACTTTAATTTTACTTTTATACCTCAAGCCTTTATTCAGGAACCTTGACAATTTCTATAGGTATTCCCAATAATCTTTCTGGAGATTACATTTTTGTTTTTCAAAATATAAATAGTTTGGGCTGGGGATGTGGCTCAAGTGGTAGTGCGCTCGCCTGGCATGCAGGAGGCACTGGGTTTGATCCTCAGCACCACATTAAAAAAAATAAAATAAAGATATTGGGTCCATCTAAATTTTTTTAAAAAATAAAAAATGTTAAAAAAAATGGTCATCATTTGAAAATAATGCAAGTTTAAGCTTTCTATATTTTAGTATTCCATTCTTCTACTTTCTTTTATTCTCATTATATTTTACTCATGAGGATCTCCAATACAAATTTGATTAAACATGGTGATACCGGGTATGATTATCCTGATTTTAAAGTAAATATTTCTAGGGAGGAGAGATGCTAGCAAGAAGTCTGACTAGAAGCCCTACCATCCTTCCTCCCACAAAGACAACTCCCAAAATAAGGAATGCACTTTGGTGAGGGTAAGTGAAGACAGCCTCATAGCACATCTAAGGATCAGCAGAAGCCAGAGAGAACATGGGAACCTGGGGTGTTCACACAGAGTATAGGACACACTTAGTGTCTGACACGCCATCAACAGCTGGGAGCAGCTCAGAACAAGGGAGCCTCCTCCCTGTGTGGACTAATCAAGCAAGGGGACCCCAGCAGCTCCCACCCAAACCTTGGACACCTTCCATACTCACTACTAGGACTCTTGTATTCTCATGTCACTCAGCTCCCCTGAGGGGACTGCCTGGAGTCCACACATCTGAGCTCCCAGAAGAGAAGGAGGTGACGGTGCACCCCACTCCTGTGGCCAGCACAGCTATTAGACCATGGCACCTGGGGACTGGAAACACTGCTGGATTGTGTCTTGCTCAGGTGACAGTCATGGCACCCCATCTTCCCTGAGACATAGGCACTGCTAAAGCACCCACACTTGGTGGCCTGCCACTCCTGAGCCCAGCCCCTGTCATAGCCTACCCCATGGGGCCAGGCTGCAGTGAAGCCACACATCAGTGCTCCCAGGATCTGGTGCACCCTGCCCCTCAGGGCCTGGGCTGGGACTGTAGGCTGCCTCCTGGAAGAGGCATCTGAGTGCCCACAGCAGTCATAACCCACATCTGACTGAAGTTTCACATCACTTCTTGGGACCTAGCTGAGCAGCTAGACTTGCAAGGGCTGAGATGAATGTAGTGCTGTGGGTTCAGAAAACAGCATTGGCTGAGCTGCATCCTCACCCTACAGGTCAGAAAACCCTACAACCCTGGGTAAGACCCAGGACCCTGCAATGCTGGAACTGTGTGAGCTTCCTAGACCTTCCAGCCCTAGAACTGGATAGGTCTCTGTGGGGGGCTGCTGCTCTGAGTGACCAGCATTTTCCTTCCCTGACTGGTTGCGGCTCTGTCAGTCACTTCCAGTGATCTGGCCACATTCAAAGTGGCCCAAGATGGCTGCCCTGATCCTGGAAATAGCAGAATGTGTCTTCATGCTTAGGTGTGCCTTCCTATAACCGCAGGGGTCAAATTACCTTACCTGTCCTTGTAACGCTGCCCCTCTTGACCTTTTCTGGATGGAATTTTCTAAAGAATGAGAGTCTCCCCAGTAAAAGTCCACTCTTGGACATGCTCACTCTCTCCAGCCCCTCGTGACATTCCTTGCTCTCCCATTTGGGGAGCTTGAGGCAGAGGAGCTGTCCTGGGTGTTTTATTTGGTATCCTAGGAAATTCACTCAAGCAAAATTTAGTTTGGCTGCCTGCGCTGCTGGGGGTGGCAGGCCTCCCACAATTCTGCAGTCCTGGAACTGGATAAGAATCCTAGACCCTACAGTGGAGTGATTTCCCAGAACCCTGCAGTTCTGGAACTGGGTGAGTTTTCTGGACCCCCCACCCATTCCTGGAACTGGGTGACCCCCAAGCTACTGAGCTGCTGAGCCACTCCGCTCCCTAGAGAGGAGTCATTATATATATTTGTTTCCCTTCCCTTCGAAGTGCAGCATTGTGGGAGTTCATCCTTGAATGTGACTGAGTTTACTCCCTGGCTAGGTGTGAGGTGCTCAGATACTTTTAATGTGGCAGAGCTCTCCCCACCCTTCTTAGATTTGAGAGCTTTGCCGTGTGGAGACCTGTCTCACCACTGCCCCAAAGATCCAATCATCGCACCTGACCTTGCCACATTGGCCCCCCTTGACCTTCATCGGATGAAATTTTCCCCAGAATTTTTTGTTCCCCAATAAAAGCCCTCTCCCTAGTGTGTTCTCTCTCTCTCTCTCTCTCTCTCTCTCTCTCTCTCTCTCTCTCTTTCTCTCTCTCTCTCTCTCTCTGTCCTCTTCAGTAAATCCTCACTGCCCCCCTGGGGAGCTTGAGGCTGAGGGTTCAAGGAGCCATCCCAGAGCTGATTTAAAGGTAAAATGGTGTCTGTGTCTTTAATTTAAACTCCCTGAGGATTTTCCCACGTGACCAAACTGTTCACACCATCTGCGCTGGCCATGGACTAAATAGCACCACAAACTCTTCTTGCAATCATAGAATGAGAAAGGGCCGACTCTTATGTAGATCAACTAGGAGTTCCTTTGAGTTTGTTGAGATGAAAAGTGCTTAGAACAGTACCTGACCTAATAAATTATCAGTACACTTCACCATTACCTGGTTAAGATCAACATTTCTTATTGTGTAATATATATCCTGAGATAGTGGAACTGTGTGCCTTGCCAGTGGTCTGATGGCTTTCCAATGGTGCTGCAGTCTGGCTGGGCACAAATCACGAGCCACTGAAGCAGGAACAAACTTTGTTTCTGAACTCCACCAGCACACTCCACACATGCTCCCCGGGAAGTCTCCCGAACGCCACATGGCCGAGGCGGTCAGTAAAGGTCTAATATACAACCGAATCAATCCAGCATCATCTTAATGGCTTGCCTCCCAACCAATACTATTGGCAAAATGCCAGGGGCCGTTCCGACTCGGCTGTGGCTCTCAGCACAATGGCCCTGTTTATAGCCCATGGTTCTCATCCCTGCCACCTGCTTCTTTTCCCACATCCTTGGGCAGTAGTTTGCAGACAGGTGCACACCAGCATCACTTGCAGGTCATCATTTCATCTGACCTCCTTCTACACCTGAGGCTGCTGGCCTCTCTTCCCTGGTTCCCAGGCAGTGGTAATGTGATTTGCTCTCCTGTGCCCTTCTCCACATTGATAGAAGGGAGCTGAGCCATTGTGGTTGGATGGTAAACACCAGACCATAGTTACAGTCCTGCAGAACTTCCAGCACCATGAAGATTGCAGGCTCTGCAGCCAGCTTCCTGGGTGGTGGCTCAGCTCCTGCTCCAGTTCTGCCCTGGGCAAGTCCATTGCACTAGCTCTACCTGCCTTCCTCTGTCAAGACTGATTCCTATGTGGAGATATGTTGGCATGTGGTCTTAATGATCTACTAAGGAACAGGCTTAGAATTACTTGGTATGTAATAAGCAGTCAAAATTAAAAATTTTAACTTATCTTTTTTAATATTCCTCATTAGGAGCCCTAGGTCTTGGGATAGTAAAATAAATGGAAGCTAGCTGGGTTCAAATTCTGACTGAATGACTCATTGGGAGCACAATTTGGAGCACATTATTGAACTAAAATCAGCTTGTTAGGCTATAGGATTAATACTACCTACTTCATAACACACAGTTGTTTCAGAAGTAAATAAAATAAATGGAATTAAGCACTTTGTATACTGCCTAGCATGTAATAAATAGGAATTACTAAACTTCAGTGCAGTGGTTTTTAGACCTTATGATTCCTGATACCAGATTTCAGATCAAAGTTATCATATAGGACTCTATTTTCATATATCAATTTGAATTTAGCTCTTCTAGTATCTAGAACTGCAGTAGCAAGAAATAGTTTTTTAAATCAGTGTTTATGAACTCTTACAACAAAAATATATTAGAAAAAAATTGAGTGAAATATAGTTTAAAAAGTATATTCACATATGTATATTCACTAAAGGCAGACCACAGTCAAAAAAAGTTAGAAAATTCCTTATGAATTTCAGAAGTCTAGTTTGACCCCTGTGGAGCAGTTAGTCAAGAAAGAACTTTCACTGTGTTAACACACCCCTAGCTTGGCTTTGTTTCATGGAAGAATCTCCAGTCTGTTATTTTAGTGCTGTGCTATTATGCATTAGATGAACTAGTTTTCCTGGTTGGTTGTCTATTTGTAACATTCAATTGATAATCAACCCAGATTTGTATACAAGAGTTGGGACTTTTAAACTCATTACAATGCTTTTTTGTATATACACAGCAAAGAGGCTATTTTCCAAATGATGTTATTTTGCCAACATCATGAATAAGATGCTGCCAATTTGACTGGCTTGTTAAGAAGGTCCTTTTATTTTTTTGGTTTCAGGATGTCCTCTTGTAGGTCACAATTTGCTAAGTGTTTTTTTTAAAAGATGAATGGTGTTGAATTTTTTTTTTTTTTTTAGATTCCAAAAATTCCAGTTTGGTACTCTCCTGTGGGTCTTTTCTTTCTGGTTGCTAAGCACTCTGGTTGGCTCTTTTTTTTTTTTTTATTTATTGGTTGTTCAAGACATTACAAAGTTCATGACATATCATCTTTCATACATTTGATTCAAGTGGGTTATGAACTCCCATTTTTACCCCAAATACAAGTTTCAGAATCACATCGGTTACACATCCACATTTTTACATAATACCATATTAGTGACTGTTGTATTCTCCTACCTTTCCTATCCCCTACTATCCCCCCTCCCCTTCCCTCTCAACTTCCCTTTCTACCCCATCTCCTGTTATTCAATTATCTCCCTTGTTTTTCTTTCCCCTTTCCTCTCACAAACTCTTATATGTAACTTTGTGTAACAATGAGGGTCTCCTTCCGTTTCCATACAGTCTCCCTTCTCTCTCCCTTTCTCTCCCCCCACTCGTCTCTGTTTAATGTTAATCTTTTCCTCATGCTCTTCCTCCCTGTTCTGTTCTTAGTTGCTCTCTTTATATCAAAGAAGACATTTGGCATTTGTTTTTTAAGGATTGGCTAGCTTCTCTTAGCATAATCTGCTCTAATGCCATCCATTTCCCTGCAAATTCTATGATTTTGTCATTTTTTAGTGCAGAGTAATACTCCATTGTGTATAGATGCCACATTTTTTTATCCATTCATCTACTGAAGGGCATATAGGTTGGTTCCACAGTCTAGCTATTGTGAATTGTGCCGCTATGATCATTGATGTGGCAGTATCCCTATAGTACGCTCTTTTAAGATCCTCAGGGAATAGTCCAAGAAGGGTGACAGCTGGGTCAAATGGTGGATCCATTCCCAGCTTTCCCAGGAATCTCCATACTGCTTTCCAAATTGGCCACACCAATTTGCAGTCCCACCAGCAATGTAGAAGAGTCCCCTTCTCCCCACATCCTCGCCAGCACTTATTGTTGTTTGACTTCATAATGGCTGCCAATCTTACTGGAGTGAGATGGTATCTTAGGGTGGTCTTGATTTGCATTTCTCTGACTGCTAGAGATGGTGAGCATTTTTTCATGTACTTGTTGATTGATTGTATGTCCTCCTCTGTGAAGTGTCTGTTCAGTTCCTTGGCCCATTTGTTGATTGGGTTATTTGTTATCTTATTGTTTAATTTTTTGAGTTCTTTGTATATTCTGGATATTAGGGCTCTATCTGAAGTGTGAGGGGTAAAAATTTGTTCCCAGTATGTAGGCTCTCTATTTACCTCTCTTATTGTTTCTCTTGCTGAGAAAAAACTTTTTAGTTTAAGTAAGTCCCATTTGTTGATTCTTGTTATTAACTCTTGGGCTATGGGCATCCTATTAAGGAATTTGGAGCCCGACCCCACAGTATGTAGATTGTAGCCAAATTTTTCTTCTATCAGATGCAGTGTCTGTGATTTGATATCTAGGTCCTTGATCCATTTTGAGTTAACTTTTGTGCATGGCGAGAGAAAGGGATTCAGTTTCATTTTGTTGCATATGGATTTCCAATTTTCCCAGCACCATTTGTTGAAGATGCTATCCTTCCTCCATTGCATGCTTTTAGCCCCTTTATCAAATATAAGAAAGTTGTACTTTTGTGGATTGGTTTCTGTGTCCTCTATTCTGTACCATTGGTCCACCTGCCTGTTTTGGTACCAGTACCATGCTGTTTTTGTTACTATTGCTTTGTAGTACAGTTTGAACTCTGGTATCGCTATACCTCCAGATTCACACTTCCTGCTTAGAATTGCTTTTGCTATTCTGGGTCTTTTGTTTTTCTATATGAATTTCATGATTGCTTTATCTATTTCTACAAGAAGTGCCATTGGGATTTTGATTGGCATTGCATTAAACCTATAGAGAACTTTTGGTAATATCGCCATTTTGATGATGTTAGTTCTGCCTATCCATGAACAGGGTACATTTTTCCATCTTCTAAGATCTTCTTCTATCTCTCTCTTTAGGGTTCTGTAGTTTTCATTGTATAAATCTTTCACCTCTTTTGTTAGGTTGATTCCCAAGTATCTTATTTTCTTTGAGGATATTGTGAATGGAGTGGTTTTCCTCATTTCCATTTCAGAAGTTTTGTTGCTGATATACAGGAATGCCTGATTTATGCGTGTTGATTTTATATCCTGCCACTTTGCTGAATTCATTTATTAACTCCAGCAGTTTCTTTGTAGACCCTTTTGGGTCTGTTAAATATATTATCATGTCAGCCACAAATAGCGATAATTTAAGTTCTTCTTTTCCTATTTTTATGCCTTTAATTTCTTTTGTCTGTCTAATTGCTCTGGCTAGTATTTCAAGGACTAAATTGAATAGAAGTGGTGATAGAGGGCATCCCTGTCTTGTTCCAGATTTTAGAGGGAATGCCTTCAATTTTTCTCCATTTAGGATGATGCTAGCCTGAGGTTTAGCATATATAGCTTTTACCATGTTGAGGTAAGTTCCTGTTATCCCTAGTTTTTCTAGTGTTTTGAACATAAAGGGATGCTGTACTTTGTCGAATGCTTTTTCTGCATCTATCAAGATGATCATATGGTTCTTGTCTTTAAGTCTATTGATGTGGTGGATTACATTTATTGATTTCCATATATTGAACCAGCCTTGCATCCCAGGGATGAATCCTACTTGATCATGATGCACAATTTTTTTGATATGCTTTTGTATTCTATTCGCCAGGATTTTATTGAGAATTTTTGCATCCAAGTTCATTAGAGATATTGGTCTGTAGTTTTCTTTCTTTGAAGTGTCTTTGTCTGGTTTCGGGATCAGGGTGATGTTGGCCTCATAGAATGAATTTGGAAGAACTCCTTCTTTTTCTATTTCTTGGAATAGCTTGAAAAGTATTGGTATTAATTCTTCTTTGAAGGTTTTGTAGAACTCCGCTGTATACCCATCCGGTCCAGGGCTTTTTCTGGTTGGTAGTCTTTTGATGGCTTCTTCTATTTCTTCTTTTGTTATTGGTCTGTTTAAATTGTGTGTGTCTTCCTGACTCAATCTGGGCAGATCCTATGACTTAAGAAATTAATCGATGTCTTCATTATCTTCTATTTTATTGGAATATAGAGTTTCAAAATACTTTCTAATTATCTTCTGTATTTCTGTTGTGTCTGTTGTGATATTGCCTTTTTCATCCCGTATGTTAGTAATTTGAGTTCTCTGTCTTCTTCTCTTTGTTAGCATGGCTAAGGGTCTGTCGATCTTATTTATTCTTTCAAAGAACCAACTTTTAGTTTTTCAATTTTTTCAGTGTTTTTTTTTTTGTTTTCAATTTCATTGATTTCTGCTCTAATTTTATTATTTCTTGTCTTCTACTACATTTGCTGTTGTTTTGCTCTTCCTTTTCTAGGTTTTTGAGGTGTAGTGTGAGTTCATTTATTTGTTGTTTTTTTTCTTTTTTTGAGGAAAGAACTCCAAGAAATGAATTTCCCTCTTAAAACTGCTTTCATTGTGTCCCATAGATTCTGGTATGTTGTGTCTGTATTGTCATTTGTCTCTAAGAATTTTTTTTATCTCCTCCTTTATGTCTTCTGTAACCCATTGATCATTCAGTAACATATTGTTCATTTTCTATGTGATGTAGGATTTTTCCTTCCTTCTTTTATCATTGATTTCCAGTTTCATTCCATTATGATCAGATATGGTGCATGGTATTATCTCCACACCTTTATATTTACTGAGAGTCACCCTATGGCATAATATATGTTCTATCTTTGAGTAGGATCCATGTGCTGCTGAGAAGAACGTGTATCCACTTGATGATGGTTGATATATTCTATATATGTCAGTTAAGTCTAGGTTATTGATTGTGTTATTGAGTTTTATAGTTTCTTTGTTCAGCTTTTGTCTAGAGGATCTGTCCAATGGCGAGAGCGGTATGTTGAAGTCCCCCATAATTATTGTGTTGTGGTCTATTTGACTCTTGAACTTGAGGAGAGTTTGTTTTATGAATGTTGCAGCACCATTGTTTGGTGCATACAAATTGATAATTGTTATGTCTTGATGGTGGATGGTTCCTTTTAACAGTATATAGTGTCCCTCTTTATCCCTTTTGATTAACTTAGGTTTGAAGTTGATTTTATTCGATATGAGTATGGCCACTCCTGCTTGGTTCCGAGTGCCATGTGAGTGGTATGATTTTTCTCAACCTTTCACCTTCAGCCTGTGTATGTCTTTTCCTATCATATGAGTCTCCTGAAGACAGCATATTGTTGGATTTGTTTTTTTAATCCAGGTTACTAGCCTATGTCTCTTGATTGGTGAATTTAAGCCATTAACATTTAAGGTTACAACTGAAATATGGTTTGTACTTCCAGTCATGTTTATTTATTTATTTATTTTAGTTTGGCTAGTTTTTCCTCTTTGGTTATTTTTCTCCCCCTTTACTGAGATACCTCCCACTGTTAGTTTTGGGCACTATTTTTCACTTTCTCTTCTTGTAGTATTTTGCTCAAAATGCTTTGCAGTGCTGCTTTTCTGGCTGCAAATTCTTTTAGCTTTTGTTTATCGTGAAAGATTTTAATTTCATTGTCAAATCTGAAGCTTAATTTTGCTGGATACAGTATTCTTGGTTGGAATCCATTATTTTTCAGGATTTGAAATATGTTGTTCCAGGATCTTCTTGCTTTCAAAGTCTGTGATGAAAAATCAGTCGATAACCTAATTGGTTTACCCCTGAATGTAATCTGCCTCCTTTCTCTCGTAGCTTTTAATATTCTCTCCTTGTTCTGTATGTTAGCTATCTTCATAATTATATGTCTTGGAGTTGGTCTATTATGGTTTTGGATGTTTGGAGTCCTGTAGGCTTCCAGGATTTGGCAATCCATTCCATCTTTCATCTTTGGGAAGTTTTCTAGGATTATTTCCTTTAATAAGTTGTCCATTCCTTTGGTTTGAAACTCTGTGCCTTCTTCTATCCCTATGACTCTCAAATTTGTTTTTTTTTATGAGATCCCATATCTCTTGGATAGATTGCTCATGGGATTTAAGCATCTTTTCTGTGTTGACTATATTCTTTTCAAGTTGATAAACTTTGTCTTCATTATCTGATGTTCTGACTTCTACTTGATCTAGTCTATTTGTAATATTCTCGTTAGAGTTTTTAATCTGGTTTATGGTTTCCTGCATTTCTAGGATTACTGTTTGGTTGTTTTTTTAAATCTCTATCTCCTGGTAAAGCTCGTTCTTTGCATTTTGAATTTGTTTGTTTAGTTTGTTTTCAAAATATACTTTCAATGCTTGGACTTGCTGTCTCATGTCTTCTCTAATATTCTGTTAAATCTGAGTTAGGTATGCCTTGATTTCTTTCCCTGTCCATGTTTCTGATGCTTCTAGGTCCTCCTGTAAATTTAAGTTGTCTTGCATTGTTTGTAGTCCTTTTATCCCTTGTTTTTTCATGTTGTTCACATTACTTTCCAGCTCTGTTTGACTGCTTTGTAACTGCTTTCCCCTATACATTTGTTTTGGCTTTGTATATCTCTGTTGTCTCTCCTTTGTGGTGGGAGATTATGCCTAGAAAAGTTGGGCTTTATTGTACTTTAAATCTGATTCATTCAATTCATAAAAGACTTCCAGGTTGTGTATGCATATAGTGATTTGTTGTTTGTTGTTATGACTATATGTTTAGATTAGGTGCTTTGGTGGTACGAGGGTTAGTATGTCTTGACTAGTTTAGAAGATTGCTCTACTGAAGGTGGATACTAACAGGCTATTAGATCAGGGTGTTGGTAGTAGCTAGGTATTTAGGAGCCCTATAGACAGCCTCGAGACCTTCACCTATTTGCATTTAGACAATTACATGTAATGGAAGACGTAATGCTTGGGATGTAAGTTGGGGGGAAGGGGAATGAAGGTGCTCTTAAAAAGAAAGAAGGAGAGAGAGATAGATAGATTAGAGGAGAATGAAAAGAACAAGAAAACTTGAAATGGGAAAGAAAGAGAGAAGGAAAAAGGGAGAAAGGAATAGAGAGAGAAGAAGAAAAAAAATTGAAGTCTTAGAGATCCATTTTCTTCTCTTCCAGTAGGCGGAGCTGTGCCCTCCGAGTGGAGCTTCTGCTCTCTACCTGCCCATAGCAATCCCTGTAAGGCATCTCCTGGGAGTCTCTCAGACTTGTCAGTCCAGAGCTGTTTCACTTCTCCAGCCCTTACTCCCCTTCCTCCTGTCGGCCAGCCAGCCAGGTCCTGTTCACCAGAAGGGGTTCCCCAGAGATCTAGTTACACTTGCAGCCCCACTGCATGTCCCATTTAAGCCCCACTGCTGTGGCAAACTGGTGGTTAAGACCTTGGGAGTCACCGCTGGTGATATGGGGGGTAGGGGGTCGGGGATCCCCTCTACTTCCCTACAGACACGACCCCTGAGAGGTCATGAAGTTTCCTGGCTGCTTGTATCTGGATGGGGAGGGAGTCACAAACCTGCTAAAGTGGATTCTGCTGGGAAGGAATTCTGTCCACCCAACTCCGATGACGTCACCTCTCTGCTATGGGGGGCCTCAGGCTCCTTGCCAGAGTGTCCGAAGGGAGAGGTGGGACTGGTCCGTCCCAGGTTGGCTTCAGCTCCCAGCTCGCTAATTCATGAAGGCTTGGCTAAAGACTTCTTCCTGCCAAGCTGCGTCTCGGAGGGTAGCGGGACCTAGTCACGTTTGCTGCGGGCAGACGGGCCTGCAGCCGTGCGCCACAGTGCGCAGACTGTGGCTGGCGGATCTGGACCTCTGCGTCTCGTGGGGCAATCCAGAATAGCAAGTAAGCGTCTAAGTTGACTTAATAAGCCACAAGTCTTTTCTCTAAGGTGATAAGAGGATGGGTTGTTATTGACACTTTGGCTTATTCACAAACTTCTTAAGTCTATTAGATGCAATGCCAAGTTCCAACCTCTACATGCTGCTGCCGGACAATGCAGACAGAGCAAGCAAGACAGCAAGCAGAGAGAGAGACCCAACATGGCGGCCGGGGAGGAAGCAGTATTTTCAGGATCTCCACAGTAACACGATCAGAAAGACCCATTAATACACCTAGAGTCTACCTACGGAGGAACCTCTAGCAAAATTCCGTGGAAAGGAGACCTGCCGGGAATCAGTAAGTTTATGAGAGGTGACAGTTTGTCCCAGATGAGTGAATCTTGGCCACGCGGTGCAGAGGTTCAGTCTCCCTGCCAGCCGCCGCCAAACGGCCGCCAGCGCCTGCCCGGTTCTGCAAACGGCCCCCGGCGGCCGGGCCCGGCGCAGCGATAAGGGTCCCCACCTGCACAGCAAACAGCCCCCCCGCCCACCCAGCTCAGGAGGCGACGTGAAGGGAATCTAACCAAGCCTTTATGAAATAGCGAACTGGGCTGCGTACGGGGGTTGCTGAACTGCTGAAACTGGTGCTCAGAGTAGCGGCTTTAATAGAGACTTTGCACAGCTTGTTAGAGCTCCTTTCACCATTAGTCTGTAGTGGACCACCCGGCCAAGCAGCAGAAAAAAAACAAAAAGATTGAAAAAGAGATGCTTGGCTCCCAGACGCTTTCCTGTTCAGAGCCACGGGCGCTTTGCGCCCATATGCTTCCTCTTTCACTTTGCTCCCTGCAGAGAAGCTGAATGGGTAATCAGCAGTGGATCTTAAGTACCTGAGGCAAAGAAAGCTCAGTACACCCCGCCCTTTTTTTTTTTTTTTTTGAATATTGTATATACAGGGAGAGTTAGTGGACTGAAATTGTTGGCTGGGCTGGGGTTTTGGGCCGAAAATCCACTCCGCGGGAGCCGCCATTTGCTTTCGGCATGCTGCCTTGATGGCCCTGTCTACACTGTCCAGCAGCCACATCTAGAGACTGGAACTGGGCTGCGTGCTGAGCCCTGTCCTCTGAAGGCTGGACCACGGCCTCAAGCGCCTCGGTCGCCTGTTCCCTGCTGCACCTTGGGGCAGAGCCTGCTCTGGGGTCGTTGGGCACCCCCCTGCGAGGGGACCTGTGCTCTGGAGGAGGGGGTTGGAGAGCCGCGGCGGCAGCCGCTTGGGCCCTGGGAGCTAGGCACCAGGCCGAGGAGCAGCGGAGGCCGCGGCGGCGCTGCTAAGGTCGTGAACAAGCGTGGCGCCCAAGAGCGCGGTTATCGCTCCCACCAGGGCTGACAACAGAGGTCCCTTGCACCAGCTACCAGGGGAGTTGCTACCTGAGGGCAAACAAATTCGCTGGGGGTCCTCAGCCCCAAGCCCTACAAACGTAGGGTCCGAGGGAGGAAAACAGAAAGGGTGTGCCCAGGCATCCTTGAAAACAGGGCTCCCGGGAGCAGCAGACCCGGCGTGTAGCCAGTAATGTGGTAAGCATCACAGGCGAGTGGGGCCTGGATTGAGGAACCACAAGAGAAGGACCTAGGCACTCAGGACTGGAGACTCGCACAGTATGGGAAGAAGAGCTGAGGCACAGTGATTGGTTCCCACCTATCAAGAGGAGAAGCCTGGCCCAGTGGGCATAGCTCCACCTACTGGAAGAGAAGTTAATCGAGCTCTATGACTGCATTTATTATTATTATTATTTTTTTTAATGATTATTATTAGTTTTTTTTTTATTTTCACTTTTTGTAGTTGACGTTGTTGTTGTTCTTTAACTTTCTTATCAATGGTTTCATTTTTTTAAAATTCTTTTTATTCTATTATTATTACTATTTTTTTAAACTTTAATTTCCATTTTTTAATACCGTTATAATTTTTTTTTGTTTGTTTTAAATTTTTATTTTTTCGTTTTTTCTCTCTTTCTTCTCACTTTTTTCTTTTGTCTATTCATTTCTTTTCAACTTTCTTATTCCCCCTCTCTTGAACCCCACCTGCCTACACTCACTCTCTTTAGTGACTTCTTCCCTTCCCCTCTAATACCTCTCCTCCCAAGCATCAAATAAATTTATAAGAGTAAACAGTAACTCAGCAGTCAAACAGAATAAGAAATATCATGAGCATAAAAAAGCAAGGAAGAAAAGGAGTACAAACAATGCAGGACAGCCTAAATATTCAGGAGGACCTGGAGTCATCAGAAAAATGGCCATATAAAGAACTCAAGGAACACCTTAGACAGATGGAAAGGAACCTTAAAGATCACATTGAAAAGGAATTACAAAAACAGATAAAAGAAGAAGTTAAACATCTTTATCAGGAGATAGAGATTATTAAAAAAATCAAACAATAATTCTAGAAATGAAGGAAATGATAAACCAAATTAAAAACTCAATCGAGAGTATCACTAACAGAGTGGAGCAAGTAGAAGCCAGAACGTCAGATAATGAAGACAAAATATATCAACTTGAAAAGAGTCTAGCCAACTCAGATAGGCTGGTAAAAAATCACGAGAAAAACATCCAAGAGATTTTGGATAACTTAAAAAAACCAAACTTACAAGTCATCGGGATAGAGGAAGGCACAGAGATTCATGCCAAGGGAATGAATAACCTGCTGAATGAGATAATTACAGAAAACTTTCCAGAAATAAAAAAGGAAACAGATATACAAATTGTAGATGCATACAGGACACCGAGCATACAAAATCACAGTAGACCAACGCCAAGACACATTGTTATGAAGCTATCCAATATACAGAACAAGGAGAAAATATTAAAAGCTACAAGAGAAAAGAGACAGATTACATTTAGGGGTAAACCAATAAGGCTGACAACGGATTTTTCATCACAGACGCTGAAAGCGAGAAGATCCTGGAACAACGTATTTCAAACACTGAAAGACAATGGATGCCAACCAAGAATTCTGTATCCAGCAAAATTAAGCTTCAGATATGACAACGAAATAAAAATCTTTCATGATAAACAAAAGCTAAAAGAATTTGTAGCCAGAACCAGCATTGCAAAGCGTCTTGAGCAAAACTCTACACGAGGAAGAAATGGAAAACAATAACCAAAACCATCAGCGGGAAGTGCCTCGGTAAAGACAGAGGAAGGGGGGAAAGCTAACCATGGAGAAATAAACTAAATTAGGGGGAAAAAAAAAGATAAATAATCAAACATGGCAGGAAGTACAAACCATATATCAATAGTAACTCTAAACGTTAATGGCTTAAACTCTCCAATAAAGCGACATAGGCTGGTAACATGGATTAAAAAAACAAATCCAACAATATGTTGCATCCAGGAGACTCATCTGATTGGAAAAGACATACACAGACTCAAGGTAAAAGGTTGGGAAAAAATATACCAAGCACACGGTCCTCGTAAGCAAGCAGGCGTGGCCATTCTCATATCGAATAAAATCGACTTCAAGACTAAGCTAATCAAAAGGGATAAGGAAGGACATTATATACTGTTAAAAGGAACCATTCACCAACAAGACATAACAATTATCAATATTTATGCACCAAATAATGGCGCTGCGACGTTCATAAAACAAACTCTCCTCAAGTTCAACAATCAAATAGACCACAACACAATAATCATGGGTGACTTCAACACACCTCTCTCACCATTGGACAGATCCTCCAAACAAAAGTTGAATAAAGAAACTATTGACCTCAATATTACTATCAATAACCTAGACTTAACTGACATATATAGAATATATCAACCATCATCAAGTGGATATACTTTTTTCTCAGCAGCACATGGAACCTTCTCAAAAATAGATCATATATTATGCCATAGGGCAACCCTCGGTAAATATAAAGGGGTTGAGATAATACCATGCACTTTATCAGATCATAATGGAATGAAACTGGAAATCAATGATAAAAGAAGGAAGGAAAAATCCTACATCACATGGACAATGAACAATACGTTACTGAATGATCAATGGGTTACAGAAGACATAAAGGAGGAAATCAAAAAATTCTTAGAGATAAATGAAAATACAGACACAACATATCGGAATCTATGGGACACAATGAAAGCAGTTTTAAGAGGGAAATTCATTGCCTGGAGGTCATTCCTCAAAAAAAGGAAAAACCAACAAATAAATGAGCTCACACTTCATCTCAAAGCCCTAGAAAAGGAAGAGCAAAACAATAGCAAATGTAGCAGAAGGCAAGAACTAATCAAAATCAGAGCAGAAATCAATGAAATTGAAACAAAAGAAACTACTGAAAAAAATTAACAAAACAAAAAGTTGGTTCTTTGAAAAAATAAATAAGATCGACAGACCCCTAGCCATACTAACGAAGAGAAGAAGAGAGAGAACACAAATCACTAACATACAGGATGAAAAAGGCAATATTACAACAGACGCTTCAGAAATACAGAAAACAATTAGAAATTATTTTGAAAACCTATATTCCAATAAGATAGAAGAAAGTGAAGACATCGATAAATTCCTTAAGTCATATGATTTGCCCAGACTGAGTCAGGAGGAAACTCACAACTTAAACAGACCAATATCGATAGATGAAATAGAAGAAGCAATCAAAAAACTTCCAACCAAGAAAAGCCCAGGACCGGATGGGTATACAGCGGAGTTCTACAAAACCTTTAAAGAAGAATTAATACCAATACTTTTCAAGTTATTTCAGGAAATAGAAAAAGAGGGAGCTCTTCCAAATTCATTCTATTAGGCCAACATCACCCTGATTCCGAAACCAGACAAAGACGCCTCAAAGAAAGAAAACTACAGACCAATATCTCTAATGAACCTAGATGCAAAAATCCTCAATAAAATTCTGGCAAATCGGATACAAAGACATATCAAAAAAATTGTGCACCATGATCAAGTAGGATTCATCCCTGGGATGCAAGGATGGTTCAATATACGGAAATCAATAAATGTTATCCACCACATCAATAGGCTTAAAGATAAGAACCATATGATCATCTCGATAGACGCAGAAAAAGCATTTGACAAAGTACAGCATCCCTTTATGTTCAAAACATTAGAAAAAATAGGGATAACAGGAACTTACCTCGACATTGTAAAAGCTATCTATGCTAAGCCTCAGGCTAGCATCATTCTGAATGGAGAAAAATTGAAGGCATTCCCTCTAAAATCTGGAACAAGACAGGGATGCCCCCTATCACCACTTCTATTCAATATAGTTCTCGAAACACTGGCCAGAGCAATTAGACAGACGAAAGAAATTAAAGGCATAAAAATAGGAAAAGAAGAACTTAAATTATCACTATTTGCGGATGACATGATTCTATACCTAGAAGACCCAAAACGGTCTACAAAGAAACTACTAGAACTAATAAATGAATTCAGCAAAGTGGCAGGATATAAAATCAACACACATAAATCAAAGGCATTTCTGTATATCAGTGACAAAACTTCTGAAACGGAAATGAGGAAAAACACTCCATTCACAATAACCTCAAAAAAAATAAAATACTTGGGAATCAACCTAACAAAAGAGGTGAAAGACCTATACAATGAAAACTACAGATCCCTAAAGAAAGAAATTGAAGAGGAGCTTAGAAGATGGAAAAATATACCCTGTTCATGGATAGGCAGAACTAACATCATCAAAATGGCGATATTACCAAAAGTTCTCTATAGGTTCAATGCAATGCCAATCAAAATCCCAATGGCATTTCTTGTAGAAATAGATAAAGCAATCATGAAATTCATATGGAAAAATAAAAGACCCAGAATAGCAAAAACAATTCTAAGCAGGAAGTGTGAATCAGGTGGTATAGCGATACCAGATTTCAAACTATATTACAGAGCAATAGTAATAAAAACAGCATGGTACTGGTACCAGAACAGGCGGGTGGACCAATGGTACAGAATAGAGGACACAGAGACTAAACCACAAAGCTACAACTATCTTATATTTGATAAAGGAGCTAAAAACATGCAATGGAGAAAGGATAGCATCTTCAACAAATGGTGTTGGGAAAACTGGAAATCCATATGCAACAAAATGAAACTGAATCCCCTCCTCTCGCCATGCACAAAAGTCAACTCAAAGTGGATCAAGGAGCTAGATATCAAATCAGAGACTCTCCGTCTGATAGAAGAAAAAGTTGGCTCCGATCTACAGATTGTGGGGACGGGCTCAAAATTCCTTAATAGGACACCCATAGCACAAGAGTTAGTAACAAGAATCAACAAATGGGACTTTCTTAAACTGAAAAGTTTTTTCTCAGCAAGAGAAACAATAAGAGAGGTAAATAGGGAGCCTACATCCTGGGAACAAATTTTTACTCCTCACACTTCAGATAGAGCCCTAATATCCAGAGTATACAAAGAACTCAAAAAATTAGACAATAAGAAAACAAATAACCCAATTAACAAATGGGCCAAGGACCTGAACAGACACTTCTCAGAGGAGGACATACAATCAATCAACAAGTACATGAAAAAATGCTCACCATCTCTAGCAGTCAAGGAAATGCAAATCAAAACCACCCTAAGATACCACCTCACCCCAGTAAGATTGGCAGCCATGATGAAGTCAAACAACAACAAGTATTGGCGAGGATGTGGGGAAAAGGGTACTCTTGTACATTGCTGGTGGGACTGCAAACGGGTGCGGCCAATTTGGAAAGCAGTATGGAGATTCCTGGGAAAGCTGGGAATGGAACCACCATTTGACCCAGCTATTGCCCTACTCGGACTATTTCCTGAAGACCTTAAAAGAGCACACTACAGGGATACTGCCACATCGATGTTCATAGCAGCACAATACACAATTGCTAGACTGTGGAATCAACCCAGATGCCCTTCAATAGATGAATGGATAAAAAAAAATGTGGCATTTATACACCATGGAGTATTACGCAGCACTAAAAAATGACAAAATCACGGAATTTGCAGGGAAATGGATGGCACTAGAGCAGATTATGCTTAGTGAAGCTAGCCAATCCCTAAAAAACAAATACCAAATGTCTTCCTTGATATAATGAGTGCAACTAAGAACAGAACAGGGAGGATGAGCAGGAAGAAAAGATTAGCATTAAACAGAGACATGAGGCGGGAGGGAAAGGGAGAAAAAAAAGGGAAATCACATGGAAATAGAGGGAGACCCTCATTGTTATACAAAATTACATTTAAGAGTTTACGAGGGGAATGGGATAACAAACATGGAGGGAAATGAATTACAGTAGATGGGGTAGAGAGAGAAGATGGGAGGGGAGGGGAGGGGGGATAGTAGAGGATAGGAAAAGTAGCAGAATACAACAGTCACTATTATGGCAGTATGTAAAAATGTGATGTGTAACCGATGTGATTCTGCAATCTGTATTTGGGAAAAAATGGGAGTTCATAACCCAACTGATTCTAATTTATGAAATATGATTTGTCATGAGCTTTGTAAAGTTGTGAACATCCAATAAAAAAAAAAAAAAAGACAGCAAGCAGAAAGCAAATGGCGGCTCCCGCAGAGTGAATTTTCGGCACAGAAACCAAGGCCCAGCAAACAATCTCAATTCACCAACACTCCCGGAACAAAAAATATTCAAAAAGCGGGGCGCAGTGAGCTTTCTTTGCCTCCGGTACTTACACATTACACTTTCAGCTTCTCTGCCCAGAGCGAAGTAAAAGAGGAAGCAGATGGGAGCAAAGCGCCCGCGGCTCTGAGCAGCAATGCATCCAGGAGCCAAGCGTCTCCTTTTCGATCTCTTTGTTCTTCCTGCTGCTTGGCAAAGTGATCCGCTACAGATTAATGGTGAAAGGAGCTCTAACAAGCTTCGTGAAATCTCGCTTAAAGCCGCTGCTCTGAGCACCACGCTCAGCACTTCAGCAACCCCTGGTACGCAGCAGCCATGATTATCCAGGATTTCTCTTTAAAGTGTATTAAACATGGATGCTAAGGTCTGAATATGTTCTTCCCAAATGTGTATGTTGGAACAATCACCATTGTGACAGCAGCAAAAGGGACAATGAGACTTACTATACTCTCCAAATCAACTTAAAAAAATTGTTTCTCAATTCTAATGACATGTACATTTTCACTGGTTGATAGTACAGGTAGAAAAAGTATGTAAAGTGATTAATAAGTCAAAACATGTGATTAGGTCATGGGGCTCTATATTTTTTAACAGAATGAATGCCCTTATATTAGAGGCTTCACACATCATTCACATCCCTTTCCCCCCCCCCCTTCTGCTTTCAGTCAACTGATGATGCAGCAATACACGCCACCTTGGACAATGTGAATATACTTAGTGTGACTTAACTGTACACTTCAAAATGGTCTAAATGGCAAATTGTAAGTGTATTTTACAATAAAAACATCGAAAGATGCATTTTCTATTGTTCAGTGTTTCCTGCTATTATTTAGTAATCACATTCATTAAGAGCACTAACAAGCCAGGCACAGTGGCTCATGTGTGTAATCCCACTGGGAGGCTGAGGCAGGAGAATTGCAAGTTCAAAGCAAGCCTCAGCAAAACAAAAGCAAGGTGCTAAGAAATTCAGTGAGACCCTGCTCTAAAAAAAAAACGAAATAGGGTTGTGGATGTGTGCTGAGAGCCATTGCCAAGTAGGAATGACGCATGGCAATTTCTTTGTCAGCCTACCCAATATTGCTTAGAGGAAGGACTCTCCATATTGGATCCAGGTCATTTGCAGTGACATTGCATGTATGCTTGAGTAAGGTGACCCTGCTCAAGGACCAGGGCGGATCCAGGTTTAGGGTGTATCCTGCTGAGATTAGGGAGTATCCTGCTCTTTGGGTTTAGGGTGGTTCCAGGTTTAAGGTGTACCCTGCTGGGAATAGGGCATATCCTGCTGCTTCAGTTTTGCCCGATCCTTGAGTTCCCATTGAGTTCTCACGGGATTCAGAGAGTATTTGGGATTCAGAGCCCAGTGGATTTGGCCCAGAACGTGAATTTTCCCAGAACGTGATTGTAGAGTGCTGGTGTGAGTTCGGGAATAAAGAATTGCTGTTTGAATCTACAAGGCTGTGAGTCGCTCGTGAATTTCTGCACAGCCAGACTGTGGCAGATGTGGCTCTCTGGTACTCCAAAAAAGAAGCACTAATCAAAGTTTCACAACCCTGTATTTGAGATTCAATTCTGCTTGCTGAATCTCTGAAAACTAAAAGCATGTCACTTAGCTAAGCCTCAGTTTCCTCATCTGTAACACAGGAATTATAAAATGCTTCCTTACCCATTAGAGGTTGCTGTGAAATTTCAACTTGGTAAAGTCTAAATACACAAAGCTCAATAAATGTTAGCTCTGATTTTATTTTTAAGTTTTCAAACCAATTTGATTCTTGTACTTTGTATAAGGAAGGCTAAAAAATGGCTTTAGCATTAAAAAGGCCATTTGTTCATTTCTCCTTAGTCCTTAATGTTATGGAGAACTATAAGACAACATGCCCTAAAACCCATTTCATATCATAGTCAAGTGATGAGCCCATGTGTTGATCACTGAGTCAATAGTTAATAATCTTAAAGTATCATACTCCAAGAGGCAACAATTTCAGAGAAGCCACAATAACTTATTGTACTTGAAATAATTTACATATAATAATGTGTGTATAAACCTGTACATATAATTTTTATCAAGTATAATATGATCATACAAAAACATTGACTCACAATATAGTTCACACATACCAAAGAAGGCTATTTTATTTTTGTCCCTTTTACATCATATTTTAGGCAAGATGATGAAACCCAGAAAATAACAGGAATGGACTAGTTTATAAAAACTGGGTATTTTATAAGTGAAACACATTCAGTCATCTACATCTCTCAAATTGCAAACAATGTGATTTACTATACTCCCAAAATGAACTTAAATAAATTATTGCACAATTCTAATGACATGTACGTTTTCACTGGTTGATAGTCAGGTAGAAAAAGTATGTAAAGTGATTTATAAGTCAAAACATTTCATACAAAAGGATTTTTTTGGGGGGAACTGGAAATTGAACTAAGGGACACTCAACCATTGAGCCGCATCCCCAGTCTTATTCTGAATTTTATTTAAAGACAGGGTTACTAAGAGTTTTGCCATTGCTAAGGCTGGCTTTCTACTTGAGATCCACCTGTCTCAGCCACCCAAGCTACTGGGATTACAGGCATACATGCAAAGGAATGGTTTTAACCAAACCCTCATAATGTCAAGAGAAAATGCATTGAAATTAAAAATATCTGAAGCACGCATTTTTAAGACCATTATAAAAAAATACAAAAAAGGTTAAAAATGTCATAAAATAAAAATTTATACAGATAAAGTTAAGGGGTTAAAAACTATCAAATGTATTAAAATCATCTAAAGCCAAATAAGACATAATTTATCTATATAATTTAAATTATAATATTATATAAATGTATTGCATATTATATAATACATATATAATACAAATTAAATACAATATATTTATATAACATTCTAATTTATATTATATTATACATAATACATTTATTTTATCATATATATACACAATAAAAATATATAAATTATATATATAAATTTTATGTATATCAATATATAAACATATTATATATTCATATTATATATTCATAATAATATATTATATATAATTTATATAATATTTACATAACATACTTATATATTTATATAAAAATTATATATATTAATATATAAATATATAAGTATATACATTATATAAATTATATATATTACATTTCAAAATGTTTATGATTCATATATATTTCATATAAATTATATCTAATATATGAAATACAATTATATTATATATACATATAATAAAATAACATATAAATATTATTTTATTATATATAACATATTTATTATATATCATATAATAGATTTATATTTATATGATATTGCATATCATTGTAATGTAATTATATAATAATATAATTTTATTATTAATAAGAGAATAATACAATCATTATATTAGTACAATTAATATTAATATAATATATAAAACATGGATTATATTATAATTATATAAAAACAACTTATAATATATCATATAGATATATGTAAATCTATAATATGTAGTATATAATATATAATATGTAAATATAATTTAAATTATATAGTTTAGTTATTTGGCTTTAGAAGGTTTTAATGCTTCTGATAGTGTTTTTTCCCTTAGCTTTATCTGTACAAATTTTTATTTTATGACAGTTCCAAACTTTTAGTATTTTTTTTAAAATAACAAACATTTGTTGGTGTCACTTATGGTAGAAAAAAGTTCCTACCCCAGATGTGCATGACCCAATTGTTAAATAGAACATTTCTGAGGTGAACACACATCCTGACCCACATTTTAATATCCAGTTTTTTAAGATAGCCAATTCCTCCTCTCTCTCTTCCCCAAAACATGTGAGCAACTGCTAATGGAAAGCAGTAAACAGTCACTTGGGCTATGGCATTTTCAACTCCACTCTGAGGTGAAGATTCCAATTACATTCGAGACTTCAGTTCTCTCAGTTTTCTCCTAAGAAAAGTTCTGAGTCCAGTATTTACAATATTAGAGCAATAGCAGATCAGTGTCTTCAACTCATCTCTTTCTGCTGTATCCTCTTCACCAGTTGGGGGAGGGCCTACATTTCCATAGAATTTGCTGATAATTGGCTGAACAATTTCTTCTAGTTCCTTCTTTTTAGTTTTGAAGTCTTCAATGTCAGCTTCTTGGTGGCTTTCCAGCCATTCAATCTTTTCCTCGACAGCTTTTTCCATGGTCTCCTTATCTTCAGAGGACAGTTTGCCTCCCAACTTTTCTTTATCTCCAATCTGATACTTTAGAGAGTAGGCGTAGTTTTCCAACTCATTCCTAGTATCAATTCACTCCTTGAGTCTTTTGTCTTCCTCAGCAAACTTCTCAACATCATTAACCAACTTTTCAATTTCTTCAGGTGTCAGGCAATTTTGGTCATTGGTAATTGTAATCTTATTTTTGTTCTCTTTACCTTTGCCTTCAGCTGTCACCCAAAGAATAACATTCACATCTATCTCAAAAGTGACTTCAATCTGGGGGACCCCACAGGAGGAATTCTGGTGAGATCAAATGTACCCGGAAGGCAGTTGTCTTTTTTCAGGGGTCCTTTACCTTCATAGACCTTGAGTGGAACAGTAGGTTGATTATCAGAACCTGTAGAAAAGATCTGAGACTTTTGGTGGGTACCACATTGTTCCTTGGTATCAGTTTGGTCATGGCACCTCCCACAGTTTCAATACCAAGTGTCAGGGGACATACATGAACCAGTACTAGGTCACCTGTATCTTGATCATCAGAGAGTACACCAGCCTGGACAGTGTCACCATATGCAACAGCCTCATCTGGGTTTATGCCACAGGATGGATCCTTGCCATTCAAGAACTCTTTAACAAGTTGTTGAATCTTTGGAATTTGAGTAGAGCCACCAACAAGAACAATCTCATCAATATCAGACTTCTTCAAGTCAGAATCCTCCAGTACTTTCTGAACAGGCTTCATGTTTTCTCTTCAAATTTTGCCTGAGTCAGGGTTTCAGAAAAGTCTTCTCCTTCATAGAAGGACTCAATTTTAATTCTTGCTTAATGTTGAGCAGACAGGGCCCACTTGGCCTTTTCTACTTTACGCTGGAGGTTCTGCACAGCTCTGTTTTCTTTCCTAACATCTTTGCCAGTCTTCTTTTTGTACAGCCTGATGAAATGTTCCATAACACGCTGGTCAAAGTCTTCTCCATCCCGATGAGTATCTCTATTGGTGGCCATGACTTCGAAGACATCAAATTGTCAATGGGGAGAAGAGACACATAGAAGGTTCCACCACCCAGATCAAACACCAGGATGTTCTTCTCTCCCTCCCTCTTATCCAGACCATAAGCAATACAGCTGCTGTAGACTCATTGATGATCCTCATAACATTCAGACCAGCAATAGTTCCAGCATCTTTGGTTTCTTGCCAGTGGCATCATTAAAATAGGCTGGTACAGTAACAACTGCATGGGTAATCTTCTTTCCCAAATAAGCCTCAGCAGTCTCTTTCATTTTAGTGAGAATCATAGCAGAGATTTCTTCTGGAGCAAATGTCTTAGTTTGCCCACCTCCAATATCAACCTGAATGTATGGTTTATGTTTATGTTTCTCTTCAAACACTTTGAAAGGCAAGAACTTGATGTCTTGCTGCACAGAAGGGTAATTCCCAGTGCTGCCAATGAGCCGCTGGGCATCGAAGACCTTGTTCTCAGGATTGGAGAATTGGAGATGAGCTGATTCTTGACTCGGATCAGATGTTCTTCTTCAGGGGCGAAGGCCACATAATACGGCCTGATGCACTTGCCCTGATCATTGGAGATGATCTCCAGTGGCCATTCTTGAACACCCCGATGCAGGAGTAAGTGGACCCCAGGTCGATGCCGACCACGGTACCCATGTCCTTTTCTTGTCATCCTCCTCAGCCATGCTACGCAGAGCAGCAGCAGAACCGCGGCCACCAGAGAGAGCTTCATCTTGCCCTAGCTATTGGCCAGTTGCTCTCCTCAGCAGACAGCCAGAAGTCGCAGGCAATCCAGCAACAGGCCGCAGCTGAGAGGAGTGAGGTTACAGGTCTCTTACACTCGAGATGCCTCAACTCTGTCCGTCTGTCTTGTCTCTGCCAATGTCTCAAACTTTTTAGTATTGAAGTGCCTTTTCTTTCTACAATTGTATTAATGACCATATGTAAAAATTGACAAGTAGAATGCTAGTAAACACAGATTCACAAGCTTTTAGGCCACTATGTAAATATTTAAAAGTTAAGTGAATTGCCAATGCTTCCATACATGCTATAACAACACAAGTGGTCAAAGATGCACTAGAACATTATGTGGGAAAAAATATATTCATACCCAATCGACATTTTTCAGGCACTTGCATTCAGAAGCATTTTATGAATCAGCACCAGGTTTGCTCCAAAATAAAGCTCATTTTCCCCTACAGCCCCTATTTGTTGAGAACAATATTATACATTAAGGATGCATTTACATGAATCATTTTATAGAGAAAATTATATTAAATTTAAAATTATAATACTTATTTTATGCATAACTTCAAAAACACAGAATTTAAAGACAATACCAGTGAGCACTAACATTCTATATGACTAAAACACTATCATTCTGTATGACTAGCAAATACAATACAGGCCAAAAGGCAAAATATACACTTTGGCAATCCTATACAAAAGGGGTTCTGTTACAACATTCTTTCATAAAATAAACACAATACATAAAAATGAAACAAGAAAAAGAAAAACTGAATTTTGACAGCCTACACAAACTGTGGCATTTCAAATTCAAGGTCTTGTAACTCTTCCATTTGTTTTAGCCTGAGTCCCTGGCACATTGGATTCATGTCAGGCAGGCCAACCTCCTCACAGTTCTCTTTAGGCTCAGCAGCTGGTTTCAAAGCATAAGCTGATGTGCTGTCTGCCTCTGGAACAGATTTCTCCACATGACTCAGGGGAATAAGAGCTGTGCTAGGAGGCACTGCTGCTGAAGGTGAAGCTGGTCTCTCCTCAGTCTCCCTGACTTTGCTGGTCGGGGTAGGTGGTTTGTAAAATGTTGTCCCGAGATGGGGCTGCAGTATTCTGGGTGCTCTTGCAGGAGCAAGATGGTGAGAATGAGAGGACAGTCTCACTGGTGACTCTCTTGCTGAACTGGCTGGTGTGTTGGGCTGTGTGGCACCGTTGGAATGGTCACCACTAACCTTGATGCTCATTGTCACTTTTTCCTGGAGTACACTTGGCACAATCACTGCACTCCTGCCAGTTAAGTTCTTTGGTTCACATTGTTGTTCCTGAGTTTTCTGTGGAATCTGCAGATCAAAACCATTAATTTTGGAGCCAACAGTAGTAGAGGTATCTTTTCTATTAAGTCCTTCAAAGGTAAGATTCTGGCAAAACTTGTCTGAATTGACATTTCCCACATTTCTGCTGTTTTTCTCATTAGGAGAGCTTGCAAGATGGAACCTATCTACAGGCAAACAGCAACATCTGATCTTGGGGCTTGGCATAGGCCTCTGTATATCATTTGTTGTCACATCAGATTTCAGACTAAGTGGTTTCATGGTTTTACCCATATTGTCCATCTTTTGTGATGATGATTCAAGTTCTTTGTGATCTGAAAAAGAAGAGATTTTTTTTTAACTTCATGAAGCTTGGTTAATAAGGAAGTGTGGTTATTTATGAATGGGCATTCTCTCAAACAACAGAGTCTTACATATTTTTTCTAACATTATTTTCTCAGTCAACTATGCAGAGGAATTAAAAATCCATACAATATTAAAGGCACATTTTTAATTAAAGCATTACTTTTTCAAATTCACCTTAATAGAACAAATAGTCACAAAGCACATAAAATTAAAAAAAAACACTTCCTGTAATAACTTTTTTAAATATACTACCCATGAATGAATATTTTCTGTGTTAAGATTTTCCTGATTTCAACAGGCAGACAATGGTAACTCTAGAACAGTAACACTATTCTGTACACCAACAAATGCCATGTCCTGAATCCCAAGGAATTTGCCTGTCACTTAATCTGCTTTCCAGCTATGTTCTGTCCATACTGAGGGCAACACATCAAAGAGGGCTTGGATGCTCTCCCAGCTGATCCACTAATACATGGCAATATCCTCTGGACAAAGGAAGGTTGAAGAGCTGTCAAAATTGCCATTGTGCTACTGGTCCTGGAGACTCCAGATTTACCTCCTTCTCTTTCTCCTCTAGTCTGGTCCCAAGGTCCATTTTCTCACCTATAACTCTAGCATCTCCCACTCTGTCTTTGCTGCATGTACCCCAGAAGCTCCTGTTGCTAGAAAGGTGCAGCCATCTGGCCATGATCCCTGTCTCCCTGCAGAGAAACATCAGACAACTGTGTGCCTTGCCACTGGTCTGATGGCTTTCCAACAGCCTTGTTCATAGCCCACAGTCCTCATCCCTGCCACCTAGTCCTTCTCCCATATCCTTGGGCAGTGGTTTGCAGACAGGTGCACAGCAGCATCACTTGATGATGATCGCAGGTCATCATCTCATCTGACATCCTTCTTCACCTGAGGCTTCTGGCCTCTCTTTCCTGGTTCCCAGGCAGTGCTCATGTGATTTCCTATCCTGGACCCTTCTCCACATTGATAGAAGGGAGCTGAGCCATTGTGGTTGGATGGCAACCACCAGAACATATTTACAGTCCTGCAGAACTTCTAGCACCACTTCTAGCTGGCTGGGTGATGTCACAGCTCCTGCTCAAGTACTGCCCTGGGCAAGCCTAGTGCACTAGCTCTACCTGCCTTCTTCTTTCAAGACAAACTCCTATGTGGAGATATGTTGGCATGTGGTGTTAATGATCTTCTAAAGAAAAGGCTCAGAATTACCTGGTATGTAAGGAATATTTCAAATATTTTAAAATTATTTATTGTTATTAGTATACCTATCTGGGAATCAAATTTCATTGGACAGTGAAACAAGGTTCCATTTAGGAATGAGACAGGATGAGGTTCAAATCCTGAATCAACAATAATTTAGGGACATGACCCTTGGCATTATTTACCTTCTTCAGACTGTTAGCTATGGCTTAAATGAGGCCAAGATTCATAGCACAGAAGTGCTAATAAGATCAAATCAGATAAATGGAATAAGTGATTCCAGTGCTTTTCTTTGCAGAGAGGTAATGGACTGTCTTTGTTTTCAGACTTTCTCAGGCTACGCTCATTGATATTTCATTAATTTAATATATCAAATTTAACATTTATGACTATGTATTGAAAAATTCGGATTCAGCTCTACTAAAGCAGTAAGGAATGAAAGGTTTTCAACCCCCTTACCAGAAACCATTCACTGAAATAAAACAATCAAAAAACAGAGAACAAAAAGACTGGAGCCAAGAAAATGGAAGACATGTGTGCTTAATGTGCTAAAGTTAGGCCACAGGTAAAGGGACATCAAAAAACTTTAGGAATCTATTTTTTTTGAGTTTCAGGAGTCCAGCTTTTTTCTGTTTTGACTTTAATTGATGACAAAGAAGTAAAGGTGAAAACAAATCTCAGAAAGTGAACAAAAATAATTTATGAATTTCAAGATATCTTTTTACAAGGAAGAAAAAAAACCATGATATTCATTTAAATGACATTCACTAAACTTTCTCAATGGCTAGAAAAGTTAGATAATAAAACCTTGAAGTTTGAACTTACCTCAACTAAACTAACCTTTTTTTTAAAGGATGAGTATTGTAGATGGACACAATATTTTTATCTTCATTTATTTGTTTTATATGGTACTGAGGATCCAACTCATGGCCTCACACATGCCGAGGCAAGTGTTTTACCACTGAGCTACAAGCCCAGCCCTCACCTTGGTTTTTAATCATGACTTCTTGGCAAGGTTTGAAATATGCAAAAATATATGTTACATGACCACTCACCAATGAGACATGCATCCCTTTTTTCCAATGCATTTTGCTTGCATTCTGATTCCTCAAATGATGTAGCCAATTCATAATTTTTAATTTCAATATCTGCAGTGTGAATATCCTATTGATACAAGAAAAGTTTTAAACTAAAAGCAAAACACATCTCAAACAGTTCAAAGATTATTAACTTGTTAACATAAACATCACAAATTTAATCCAATTCTGTAATGGTCAAAACTCACTTGCTTTGTAGAAAAATATTGTGACTTTGTGGAATGTTCTGTTGATATTACGGCTTTGGAAGGAGGGCTTATATCCACCTGACGTGCAACAACGTCAGTATTAGATGAAACATTTTGTGGCTCTAGGGACCCATCGAAGATCATCTGTGCATTGGTAACGAGGAACTCTACTAACAGGGCCTGATTGGCATAGGCGACAAGAGAGGAGGAGATGGTACCAGGAGTGGTTGTAGGCCTGGGCCTCATAAGACAGGGTCCAAATACCACCCCCAAGTTTTTTGAGTTCATCAGGTTCTCTTCAGAATGGTCTACAACCCTGAAAAGAAGAACACATAAAGTGTATGAGATTTGCCTAATAGAGGTCCTTAATGGTAGTTTACTATGACTTGAGAAGGTTGGAGAAAACTCGGGCTATAGAAGTCTACAAAACGTTTGTCAAGGGTCAAGTTAGGTAGGTCTAGGGAAAGAATCCTTTGTTTCATCATGATACTTACCACACACCAAACTGAGTTTCAGAGTACTATATTAGGATAAAATGCATGTAAGTAGAAGGAACTACTGAACTCAGTAGCAGAAGGAAGAAAAACACCTCTAAAAATTGCTCCATCATTGTATGTCGGATACACTCCCCATTTCTTATACTGGAAACTGGCACTGTCAATTTCTCTCTCACTGCCCAGTTAGTTTTCTTTTTTAAAAAAATAATTTTTACCTAGACATGGACACAATACCTTTATTTTATTTATTTATTTATTCTTATGCAGTGCTGAGTATCAAACCCAGTGTCTCACATGTGCTAGGCAAGTGTTCTATCACTAGACACACTCCCAGCTGCCCACAGCTAGTTTTCTAGCCTAGATGATTCTCTCTCCTGAACATCTCTCTGTTCTGTTGCCACTATCAATGTTCTGGTTTTACTTCAAACACTCTCAGCTTGTTATTTGTATGACTATCCAAATAAATCTCTCTCTGCCTGGTTTAGCTATCAGGATGATACTAGATTCATCTATGGGTGAAAAAGCTGTGATATATATATATATAGTGAATGGGGTAGTTTTGCTATTTGTCTTTCAGAGGATTCATCACTGATGTATAGAAATGCATTTGATTTATGGGTATTAATTTTATATCCTGCTACTTTGCCAAATTCATTTATTATTCTAGAAGTTTTCTGGTGGAGTTTTTTTGATCCTCCAAGTATAAAATTATGTCGTTGGCAAAGAATGGTAATTTAAGTTCTTCTTTTCCTATTTGTATTCCCTTGAATTTCTTTCATCTAATTGCTCTGGCTAGAGTGGCAAGCATTATGTTGAACAATTTTTAGATGGAATGCTTCCAATTTTTCTTCATTTAGAATGATGTTAACCTTAGGTTTAGCATAGAGAGCTTTCACTATGTTGAGGTATATTGCTACTACCCCTAGTTTTTCTAATATTTTTAACATGAAAAGGTACTGTATTTTGTCAAATGCTTTCTCTGCATCAATTGGTATAATCATAGGTTTCTTCTCTTTAAGTTTATTGATGTGATGAATTACATTTATTGATTTTTGTATGTTGAACCAACCTTGAAACCCTGGAATACACAACTTGATCATGGTGCATTGTTTTTTTTTAATATGTTTTTGTATGTGATTTGCCAGAATTTTATTGAGAATTTTTGCATCTATGTTCATCAGGTAGATATGGATCTGAAATTTTCTTTCCTTGATGTGTCTCTGGCTGGTTTCAGTATCAGGGTGACACTAGCTTCACAGAATGAGTTTGGAAGGGTTTCCTCCTTTTCTATTTCATGGAATAATTTGAAGCCCTTCAAGATATGAATAGTTAAAAAAAACTGTGGTATATATACACAATGGACTATTACTCAGAATCACAAGAGAATAATATAATGGCATTTATAGGTAAAAGGATGGAGTTGGTGAATATCATGAAGTAAGCAAATCCCCCAAAATCAAAGGACAAAATTCTCTCTGATAAATAAATGTTGATACATAATTGGGTCTCTGGGGATGGAGGAACATTGATTGGGCTCAGGAGAGGGAAGGAAGAGGAAGGGTACGGGGTAGGAAAGATGGTGGAATGAGACAAACATCATTACCCTAAGTACATGTATGATGGCACACGTGGTATGACTCTACATCATGTACAGAGAAAAGAAAATTTGTGCTCCATTTGTGTACAATGGATTGAAAAGCATTCTGCTGTCATGTATAACTGATTTGAACTACTAAAATTTTTTTAATTTTTTATTTTAATTATTTCTTTGTATGTGGGGCTGAGGTTCAAACCCAGGGCCTTGCACATGCTCTACTGCTGAGCCAAAATTCCAGCCACAAAAAATAAATTAAAAAAAATTTAAAAAGGAGATCTTAATTGTTGTCAGAAAGGTCTAGCAGGCAAATCTGAATATGTGAAATTTCTGATTCCAAGTTCTTTAGTGGGTATAGAAACAACATTAGTTGACCAACTAATCTGCCAGGTAGGTAAAATTTTTTATCAAGTCTCTAGGAAGGGTAGCACAGTTCCTGCTACTGCTGGCTATATTGTAGCCTAATGAAATCAAATTTTCTAAATGCAAAATGCTTTCTTGTGTCTCCATGTCTGTTTCTCTCTGTCTCGTATGCTCTTCTGCACGTTCACTACCAAATCACCACTCAGTTCTTAAAATCAGACACAAGGCCTTTTGCCTCTTCTGCTCTATTCCTACCCCCAAAACTTCCTCTGCATGCCTACAAGCTGTGCACAGCTACTAGAAAAGGATGATGGTGAACTGTGGTTATATACAGATCTGTACCCCAAGAGGATAAGCCCACAAATAGCAGAAACCCTATACTTCCATCCTAGTTTCCCCAGCCAGAGCCTCGCACACAGGAAGCACCTGAGGGAACCATGTTTGCTGCATGAACATGTATTCAGTGTCTCCCTCTCCCAACACATAATAAAAACATCCTAAAAATCATTTTGAAAATCATAACACAACAATATAAATGTACTGAATACTATTGCCCTGTTCAATTAAAAATGGCTAAGATGGTATAAAAATTCTTACCTCCTAAGATGGATGATAAGGTAATGTAGAGTGTTAAAATTGGACGGTGGCAATTTTCTTAGAAGGTCCTTGGTTTTGAGAATAATTTGGTTGATTTCCGTACACATATTTGGAGATGTGTTGTCTTCAGAGTTGTCCCTTTTGGTGTCCTGTTCTTGGTTAATATGTTGGATGACATTTGCAAGCTCCATAAATTCCTGGTACCATTGGAATAAAACCAATGGTTCTGGTAGCTAAAGAAACAAAATTATATTAAAAATACCTTTGGGTTGAGGTTGTGGCTCAGAGGTAGAGTGTTTGCCTAGCACATGCGGGGACCTGGGTTTGATCCTCAGCACCACATAAAAATTAATAAACAAAATAAAGGTATTGCATCTCGCTACAACCCAAAAATAAATATTTTGAAAAAATCTTCTGCCCGTTTTCTTTGTTAAAGTCAACTATAAGTGAGAATTGCTCAAATAATTTAGCATGTCCCTTTAGATTAACAAAATTTTCTAAAGTCAATCTGTATTTATTGATATCTTTTTCAGTACTGGAGATTGAACCTAGGACCTCAAGCATGCTATGCAAGCACTCTAGTACTCAGCTTCATCCCTTCCCATAAAATAAAATATCTATGTTTGGTAGAGAAGTGACTTAGAAAGCAAATAAAAATCTTGACTATAAATTATATTTATGTTAATAACAAATTAATAGATAATGAGTGAAATTCTAAACTTTAAATGAAGTTTAAGCTTTAAGCTTCATTATGGGATTTTAAAACTCTTCATCTCTATCCTAAACACATTATATTCACATCTGCCCCCCAAATAGCATAATCTTCAGCTGTTTTACTGGAACAAACATAGAATAGTGAACAAAATCTATAAAATGAATCAGAAACCCATGGATTTTATGAGTAAGGGGTAAAAATATCAAAGTGCTAAAGGGCACAGATTTTACTTGGGCAAGAATGAAGATCAGCACAAGATAATATGACCTACAAAAACATACTGTCAACATCTCATGAAACTTTAAAACAGGCTGATTTGCCATGAATAGATCAAAAGAAGTAGTTCTTACAACAAATATCCACTGCCATAATGAATTTCAATGTTTCTACTGATCTACAATAGAAAATTCAGTGAACAGTTAGCTACCTGATGTCCTATAATATCTGTGGGAAGTTAAGGTGTTGCCTTGTGATCAGTTTCTATCTTCACCACTCTGGGATCTGAGGCAAGTCACATCACCTCTTGGAGCTTTAGGTCAATGAGTCAGATAAAGGCTACTCTCTAACACTATTGCAAGAATTGAGCACACTTTCCCAAATGAAAGTCTTAGACATACAAAATTCCTCAACAGAATGCAAGTTGATTGTATTGGACCCAATTCATCTCCTCTCCCTGACTGACTAAACAAGGTTAAGGATGACACATTATGAGACTTCCAGTCATTCAAAGGTATCAACCTCCATTTCTCAGTTGAGGGGTCTGTAGAATGTGATTAAAGGGTTATCAATGCTTTCCTGGGCTAACTTTGTAAATCCAGCAATTTATACTTAATTTCTTTCCCTCCTGCAATTCCACTAAAATACAGTAGGCTCATAAGGACTAGGAAAATAGAGAAAACAAAAAGCAACAATTCACAAGTAGAAGAGCAGATGAATAAGTCCTGATGCAGCATTTCCAAGAGAACTGACCCTTTGTCACTCAACATGATTTTCAGAATCCTAAAGGGATGTGGACAATCACTACCAGGTCCTCTGATCTTGGCTTAGGTTGCAGGTGAGCCAGCTGAGAAAGCTTAGCTCTCTATAGAATCCTGTCTCCACTCCATGTACTAGAGCAATCTCCTTTCTAAAACTCTGGAAAATTTTTCTCTGGGCAATGGGATACAGAGGCTCTCTGAATCAAGGCAATGCCAAACATAAGGAACAGAGAAGTAACTGTCTTCAAATGGGGATATGTTGGCTATATGCACACTGAAAGCACAGCTCCTACAGTCTTAGTAACCCTGGCTCCCACAGTATTGGTACTGTATCTCTAGGCAAGGAAAAAACCCTTTCCTGGGGAACTGGGGTTGTGGCTCAGTGGTAGTGCACTCATCTGGCATGTGTGAGGCGCTAGGTGTGATCCTCAGCACCACATAAAAATAAATAAATTAATTAAAAGTATTGTGTCCATCAAAATTAACAAAAATGCCATCCCAGGAGGACCACACCAGTGCCAGAACAGGGAACTAGAGACATGTAGTTAGGCATATACCAAACAGTCCACCTAGACCACTTTATAGTAAAGTTCAAAGTTTTTAAAAAGCCTTGATGTGTGTTCAAGTGCTTCCAAAGTGATTTCAAGCCCAAACTCATGTAACTAGACACCATGAAAGACAAAAATCAAAATGGGTAGATAAAGAACAAATTGAAGGTGTAAAATGATGCTGTCAATATGCTGGCAACTAGTCAGATATGGTGAAAGAGCACTGGAAATGCAACTGATCTAAATTGAGATGTGCTCTAAATGAAAAATAGATACCATATTTCAAAGAAGAAGAGCTGCAATACAAATAAATAAATAAGCAAAATACCTCATAATTTGAAAAACTAGATATTCAAAATGTTAAATGATATATTAAAATTCGCTTCACTTTATTTTTAATTTTTATGTTGCTATAGAAAATTTAATGTTATATATGAGGGTCACATTGTATTTCTACAAAGGTTAGAGGCCAAATAGAGAAAAGAACCCTTAATGAGAAAAATCTATGAATATCCACAATAAAAGAGAATCATATAATCATTTAAAAAATGTTATCAAAAGAATAGAAAATCAGACTTCTTGAATATTAAAACATGATCTCACAAATGGAGTAATTTACTTATTCAAGAAGAAAAAGACAAGGAAATGTCTTAGAAAGTTTTTGAAGAAAAAAAGAACAATAAAGAAAAGGTAAGGGAACTGGAGAACAAGTATGCTTGCCAAGCAAGTGCAAGACCCTGAATTGTTAATCCCCATGAGTACAAATAACAAATTTATAAATATTTATATGTGTGTTTGTGTATGTGTACACACACACATCTCCAAACAAGAGCTTCAAGTACAAGGGTGGGAGAATGGCAATAAAAATCAAGAAAAGTTCCAAGAACTAAAGTGCTCACAACTGACGGAGCTCATGGAGTGGCCAGAATTCTGGATGGAAATATATCCACATCAAAGTACATCATTATAAAATCTTAGAATAATGAGGGGGGTGATGACATAGTCTATACCAATGAAAAATATGAAACATAAAATAATTTTGCTCTTTGCATTTGATGGTAGGTTTAGAATAAAACTTTAACCTGCTGAAGGTAAAATTTTAACACTTCACAGATATCGTGTGAAGAAAATTCGGACAGATCTACTAAATGCCTTCCGTTTTCCAGAGCTTGACATAGTATTGCGATTTTTGCCTTGTTGCCACTCACTCGATAAATTCCCTTGAAGAGAAAAGAAAAACAGAATGCAATATTTTACTTTAGTACAAAGGGCTAAATGCAGACATCTAGACAGAGTTGATGTATCTACTTCAATTTTATTAGTATTTAAAAAATACAAGTTGAAGTCAAATAAATTAACATTTTCCAAATAAATGTGAATAAATTTAGTTATTACAAATGGAGAGTGCTGATTTTCTTAAAGTCTCTTTTTCATTAAGACAAATCAAAAAGGCATTTATGTTTTTAGAGTTTTAAGAGTAAACAACATACTTGTAAACACAAGGCAGTCTTTTCAATTTCTAAAGTACACATTTTGATTATGAAAGGAATGCCATCTGGCTCCTTTTTGGCAACACAGGACAATTCTGCTCCAAATAAGTGCATTTTCCCCCGAAGTTTCTGATGTCCGCAAATGATGGTTAAGTTTGCCATGCATTTTTTATGGCAGACAAGAAGACACTATAAGAAAATGATATTTGAAAACTGATTGACTCACCTTAAAATTATTCACAACTAAGCAAAATACAGGCCGACTAATAACGACAAAAATATGTTAAAAAGTACTATTTGTGGTTTGTGAATTACATTTAACAGGAAAACAAAGAAGAAAACTATAGAAATAAACTGTGGGACTTTATTAAACATGTACTGGCAAGCCAGGTGTGATGGCATATGCCCATGATTCCAACTACTTGAGGGGTTGAAACAGGAATTTCACAAGTTGAAGGCCAGACCAATCTAGCAAGAAGCCATTTCAAAATACAATTTTAAGAAAGGGTAGATGGGCTGGGGATGTGGCTCAAGCGGTAATACTCTTGCCTGGTGTGCGCGGGGCGCTGGGTTCGATCCTCAGCACTACATAAAAATAAAATTTAAAAGAAGATATTGTGTCTACCAAAAACTGAAAAATAAATATTAAAAAAATCTCTCTCTCTCCTTCTCTCTCTCTCCCCCTCTCCTTCTCTCTTTCTCTTCTCTCTCTCTCTAAAAATATGGCATGTGCAAGACCCTGAATTTAGTTCCCAGGAGTACAAGCAACAAATGTATATATATTTAAATGTGTGTTTGTGTGTGGACACACACATCTCTAAATAAGTAAAATCGTAACAAAAAAGTAGATAGCAAAAGAAAAAATTGTGATTCCCAAAAGATCTTACCTCTTCGCATTTAAGACCTCTAAATATGAAAATGCGTTCACAGTATCGACATCTTGCTGGAAATCTCCATTTTCTGAACTTATGGGTGGCAGCTGCTTTTGCCATTAATGATTGCTGAAATGTTCCAAAGGAGCTCGGTCCTTACAACAGAAATGTTAGTATGTAAGAAGGGTAAAATGACAAAAACATGATATTGTACTTGGAATAATTTTTAGACTTTGAGATTACTTATATATTACAAAAGCTATTATTTTGCATTTCTAACATAAAAAGCATCTCATTTATTGATCTCTTATAAAACACATTTTTATGTACTTATGACAGTGGAATGCATTACAATTCATATTACACATATAGAGCACAATAGTTCACATCTCTAGTCATATACAAAGTATATTCATACCAATTAGTGTCTTCATACATGTATTTGGCATAATGATGACCTTCTCATTCCACCATCATTTCTAACCCCATGTTCTCTCCCTTCCCCTCCCACCCCTCTGCTCCAGAGTCCCCCCTTGTTCCCCCTCCCTACCCCACTATGAATCCGCCTCCTTATATCAGAGAGAACATTTGGCATTTGTTTCTTTGGGCTTGCCTAGCTTCACTGAGCATTATCTTCTCCAACACCATCCATTTATCTGAAAATGCCATGATTTTATTCTCTTTTATTGCTGAATATATAGGATTTTGGAAGAACCCTGCATGTTTTTATGCAGAAATTAACAAGTTGATTCTAAAGTTTATATGAAAATGTTAAAGATATAGGAGAGCTCAAACTGTGGGCTTTGGGACCGGAGCCTGGAGTCTCACCTGAACACAGAGTTCTGCTTGGTGTTCACAGCTCTGGTGGATTCTGTGAAAATCCGCTGGATGGAGTCCTGTCACATGCGCTGAGATGTTGTGTTTCCTCAAGGCAAGACCCGGAGGAGGAGAAGCCACCTGATAGCTTTCTCTGATTCAGGCACAGAGAAGCTAGAAACAGGATCTCCTCTACTCTGCCACCTTGGATCCCAGTCAACCGATTTCTGACAGAGATGCCAAAGTACTTCCGTGGTCTTTCAATAAATGGTGCTGAAATAACAGATATCCATAATGTGAGGGATGAACCTCAAACCTTATTTCAGTCAACTCTAAAATGAACAGGAACCACACACCTAAACATACAACCTAACACTATCCATCCTTGAATTCAAGGTTATAAAGGGCAGCTGCCTATTTTTATAAATAAAGAATGTTTTAGGAACACAGCCATGTTGATGTATTGTGTATAATTGCTCTTAAGGATTATTAAGTATAATGGTAGTAGAGATAAAAGACTGTACAGGTGTTGATAATTTTTGAAACTGAGGTTGTATACACAGAGTTCAAATACTCTTGGGCCTTCTTTCATGACTGTTTGAAATTTCCCATGATAAAAACTTGTTTTTCTTTTTTTAGTCTACCTTCAGATCTACTCTGGGCTATCTCAAGATCATCCCCGTAAGCTCCATCACTCTCCTTCCCATTTCTCTCCAGCAAGGCTCAACGAATCCTAGAGTCCCCTGAATGTCCTGTGGAAGCCAGCCATTCATTCTAACATGCTAAGCACAGATGTGACATCATGGTGGTACTTAATGAATATTAGAGAAATATAAGTAAAATTATGGAAGGTTCTGTCTACATACACCCTGAAGTTGAAACTGAACTTACCCTTCCCTAACACTTCTATAAACATGTTAATTAGTTCCTACTTCTTCCTTTCAAAGGAAGAATATGGGACTAGACTGTAGTTCAGTGGTGGAGTGCTTGCCTAGCATGCCTGAAGCCCTGGTTCAATATGTAACACCACAACAAATAAAATAAAAAGGAAGACTGTGACATTTGAAAACTTTCTCAGCAATACATCCTGAAACTTTCTTCAAGAAAAATAAAACTCTTATCAAGGGAGGCATTATTGCTGAATATCTGCTCTATGAGCAAGGTGGCTCATTTCCTTATCACGTAATAATAAAGACAATTAATAAAACACATACCACTTTCCACAGAAAAGACCAGAATGTGCTCCCAACCTTTATCAATCCCCTGGATTCTTTACACACATGAATTATCTTTATGTGTGTGGCTCATCACCATGATGAAAGTGAGTGGGAAATTAAAAAGAAACAGCAAACCAACTACTCTTCAGAGCTATTGTCTGTGACTTGTTGTCTCAAATCAAGTGGTTCTGGCTTGATTTGAGACACCTGCACATTCTGGCCACCTACAGAGCTTTCTTTCAGATTCCTCAATGGCTCAGAGCACATGGCTGCACTGTCAAAGCAGTGAGATCCTGGTAGACATTAGAGATAACCAGCAATTCTGTGCAGAAAGCCTCCCCAATTCTGTGCTTATTAAAGTTACCTTTCACTTTCAAACTCACACAAAAATATCACTTCATTCCCTCCATTGAAAATAATCATTCCTTTGGCTCTAGTATTTGTTATTGCATTCTGCCACTCATTAAATGGAAAGGTTCTACAGGGAGTCTGTCTAGCATAAAGTGACACCCTGCTAAATTTTCAGAGTTAATGGTGAATAAATTATGATGGACAAGCATCAGAATTCTTCCAGAATCCCTTCTGGGAATCATCTTTGTTCAATGGTAGTACTAACCCCCTGGGACCAAGAGCAGTTGTAAAGGCCCACATTCCTAGGTCAAGGACTTTTGCAGGTGGGAGGTGAAGGGGATGATAATTGAGAAGTTGTTCTATTTTCGGGAGGTGGAGTGGGCTGGTGTTACCCTACGTTCACTGAATAGTGATTCCTCAACTCAGCTAAACTTCCATATCCTGCCAACTTGGGGGTTGAAACTTTTCTACCTGGGCCCATCGGGCTTTCTTCAAATTCAGTCTGAAAGGTTTTATCAAAATCATGAGACCAGAGCTATAGGTATTGTCAACCTAATGAGGCTTAAGTGTCACTGTTCCTCACTTGCACAGTTCTAACAATGAAGTAGCATTTCTAAGTTGGCATTTCTGGCAAACTGCTTAAAGAACTCACTGCAGGGAAAAGGATCTAAATCTCAAAGACACACATGTATAATGTGCTGTGATTTATTTACTCATCCTAAATACTCACCTTCACATCTAATTTTGAATTATTTTTCATGAAGAGGGAGACCCCTACACCCAAACTCAATAAGGAGGTGAAGTGAACCCAAAGAAGAAAAGAACAAAACTGATATAGAACAAAAGCTGCCTGCTGTTTAGAAATGGTCTTGGAATATTCACAAAACACCTAACACTCCTCCCTTCCCCCAAAAGATCCAAAGAACTCAGTGGATGTCAAAGATCCAAATGACTCAGTGTGGAACCCTCTCCTTGGTCTCCAAGGCAGGGACAGTAGTGAAAAAGTGAAATAAACCAGCACCTGTCTGACTCAAAGAAAAGGACAGTCCTGGTCCACTTGGTTTCCACAGAAGGGGGGCGACCTTTGGAACACCAGATTTTTATCACCCACAGGGTCTTGGGGTATCCTGGCCACATACTCACAGGGACATACTCTCCTTGTAGCAGTTGGGATCTCCCAGCTTATCAATTCCAATTTACACCCTAACTTTGTGTGCTAAGGTCATGGTTGAAAAATGGTGAATGGAAACAGAAGGGACAGTAATAAGGAAAGGACAGAGAAGAGGTAGGATAGAGAGGCAACAGAGGGGGCACTCAGAAAGAAAGGCAAGGAGAGTGTCCCTGCACCTTTAGACCCCTCTCCCCTCCCCAAAGTAGTCATCAACCAAGGCCTAGATGAGGTGAAGTGGGTAAAGAAAAAGTAAAAAGGGAACAGCACTTGTTAGTTTCTTTACCTAGGTACTCATCAGAATGAAATTTCAGGAAATGTCACAACACTTACAAAAAGATCCCAGTGGGAAAGACGATTGTGAAGACCCGAAAACCAAGAAGGAAAAGTCAAGTTAACCCGTGAGTATCCTGAGTATCACGAGTATGGCTCTGGTCCGCAGCTGCCTCAGCGACGTCCTCCTGCTCCAACTGCTCACTGATCACCAAGGACCACAGTGTTCCGGTTCCCATAGTGCCCGCTCCTGACGTCTACCGCTGGTGGGCGCCCATCCCAAGGTTCCATCCTTCTGGAAGACCCCGCCCCGCCCGCAGCCGCCTCCCCTCTGGGACCACCGCATGACCCTGTGGCCGCCCTGACCCTGGATGGCAACTGGTCAGCAGCCATCTCTGCAGTCCCCAGCCCAATGCAGCCCCAGAGCGACCACCGCCATCCCACACTCATCCCCGTGCTTCCTCCAGTCTCCAGGACTCAATCTCCCGCTAAATGCATGGCAAGAGAGGGCCAGAGCTCCCTGCCTCCATCCCCACGCATGGCCCTTGGATGCCCTATCAAGCCACCTCCAAGACTACCCTGGCCACATAAGCCCCTCCCTGCCATGCACTGCCAAGTCCCCCAGAGACCAGCCACTGGCCAGAGCTGGGGGGGGGGGGCGAACCAGGGCCAGCTTCATTTTATATAAAAAACTTCATTTTTTTTTTTCCCAAGCCACAGCCCAGCTTTATTTACACTCACACATGGCACATGACTTGGGGCTACACAACAGGTCTGGGGAGACAGAGGTTGAAGGCCACAGAGGACAATGACGAGGATGTGAGGGAAGAACAGGGAAGGCCCGTAAGGATGGCGGGACCCTGCTCTGAGTGTCCACCATAGCTCCCGAGTGCCCTGGGCAGAGGAGCAGGCATGCTCTCCTTCAGGATTTGGACTTGGACACGGCCAGCCCGATGAGTCCAGCCAGTCCTGCCACGCCCAGGGCCACGCCTCCAACGATGGCCATGCCCACTAGTCCATCTTTCTTCATGGCCTTGTCGATGAGCCGCTCCAGCTCCCTGGCCTGGCTGTTCTGGGGCTCTGTCTGCAGCAGCCCGCGCACGTACCTCAGGGCCTTCTCATACTCCTTGAGCCGGTAGTTCCCCACAGCCAAGTAGAAGACATAATCCCGCTGCTCCTCTTTGCTCCCTTTGGGCAGTAGTTCCTCGAGTAGTGCAATGCCTTTCCGGATGTCCTCATTGTACTTGCTCCGCACCAGGCACCAGGCATACTCAAACTGCGTGCTTTTGGACACTGAGCCTGCCGCCTTCTCAGATTGAAATTTCTTTTCAAACTTCATTAGATCATCCACAGATACCAGCTCGTTCAGCACGGCCTCCATGGCCACTGCCCCCACAATCCTCACACCGGACTCTACTGTGCCACAGTCTCCATAGTCTAGTGGCAGGGGCAGAGAGAAAAACTTCATTTTATATAAAAGCATATAACATAAAACTTCATTTTATATAAAAGCATATATTGTAATATAAATATTATGTGTATTTTGTCATAACAATTATCAATGGTATATTTGCATATATATTATTATATATTCCTATATATACATTCATCACCAAGTTTAATAAGTGTATTCACGACTCACATTAAAACTTTCCCAAGTTCAAAACATATATATACACACACATATGTATTTATGTGTGTGTATATACATGTATTCTCATACATACTTTCACATGTACCTTTTCAGCCTTGTATTTGAATTTCTTATTCTGATTAATAGGCTATCAGTTGAACTAAAATAGCTTTGAACAACCAAAACATAAAAATTAGGAAGAATTGCAGCAAGCAAAAGCAAACAAACAAAAAACTAGATCAAACAAAAAATCCCAAACATTCTATGTTCTTACATAAAATTCAATGTTGTAATTATGTTAGTTCTTATTAAATGTACTTAGTGAAAAAGACTAATAGTTTTTGGATTTGAAAAATACATAAGAATAAAAGTTGGGAATATATAAGAAAATTCTGAAAAATGAAGAGTAGGGAATTGGTTAGAAAGTAAGGTGATAAGATAAAAACTAATAAATATTAAAACAAAAACTACAGTAGTTAAGTGAATGTGTAGGCAGATAACTTCAACAATAATCCCTAAATGTAGGTCCTACTATTAAAAAAAATCAATGACTGAAAAAAGGCATTACCATAAACATATTCAACTTGAATTTAGAGTGCAACAATTTTTAAAAAATCTAAGTGATTTTTACCTCATATCAGATATAACTGTTAAAAAACCCATAAGTCCAAAGGAAAATAGAAGGAATGTTTATTAAATTGTGTGTCTGATTAAAATTTGAAGGGAGAGAAGAGATAAGTAAAAATTAAAGATTTGATTAAAGAAAACTTAAAAGCCTTTGTGAGTTAAACAAAAAATTCTCCTAGCCAAAATAACAAAACCAAATATATTAGGAAAACAAATATCAGGAAAAAAGTTGGAGCTGGTGGGGATGTGACTTAAGCGGTAGTGCGCTCGCCTAGCATGCGTGTGGCCCGAGTTCCATCCTCAGCACCACATACAAACAAAGATGATGTGTCCGCTGAAAACTAAAAAATAAATATTGAAATTCTCTTTCTCTCTCTCTAAAAAAAAAAAAAACAAAAAAAAAAGTTGCAGCCAAAATGACAAGATTTCAATACTGCTTTATAATTTTATAATTCAAGACCCATACAAATAGAAAAAACAAAAACAACAAACCACTAAGCAAATTCCTTGAGTTCATTATATCAACACATTGAGGATTTAAATAAGTAAAGTTAGCAAGTTTGATAAGTTAACCTAAAACCATTTGATAGTTACAGGTTTAGATTTTTAGGTTAAGACCTTTTATCTGAAGATAAAGGTATATATCTGCATTAAAAAAATGAAGCAATACTACCTAAGGCAAAAGTTAAATATATCAATTTAGGTTATACATATACACACATATATATTATTCAGTAAAATAATATAAAAGTGACAAAATCTTTATTGGTTACTTCAGTAGAAACTATTTATGTATGTCTATTTGACATGTTGTATTTGCATTTAATAAGTTGAAAGGAAAATAAAAAGTTCATGGTATTGAAGACATACAAGAGGAGTGCATAGTTGCTAATAGATCTATTTATACATCAAGAGTTTAATTTGCTCCAAATTTTGACATGACTAATTAAATTATCAAATGTCTTAAAATTCTTCTTTCTCTGTCCCCACACATCCTATCAAAAAGGTAAGCACCCAAATAAGTAAGTACTTAATAGATGTCAAGTTAATTGGAAAATGATGTAATGAAATCAAAACACAGTCCTTTAGAAAACATTTTATTTTCTTGGCACACAGAGATATAAATGACATTTGCCCACGAGATACAGCAGCATAAGACTAATATCAGAATGGATTACAATTCATATTACAATACTGATACATATAAGTTTCATGTTTCCTAAATTACCTTTGAAAAGTTACTAAAATATCACAGCACACTGGTAAAAGTGGCAAGTTTCATTCTCATTTTGAAGGGTTCAGATTGATTTGGATTAATGAAAAACCAAGACACAACCATTGTCAAAATGTAATATAATAACAGCGTATCCAGTGTTGCACAGGAATGAAGCATTCTACATAAATGTTCTTCAGTCAAATGGCATTTATCCTTCTAAAGTCTAAAAGTGTTACTTTAACTACCATGGATGGAATAATGCAGAACATGCCTTCTTCATCTTCTTTGTCTTTTTCCCAATGTGTGTCTGTGTGTGTGTGGGGGAGGGGGGAGAGATGCAGGGGATCTAACCAAGGAGCCTTGCAAATTCTAAGCAAGCACTCTACTAGTGAGCTACATCCCTAGCTCACAACATGCCCTTTTAAACTTTAAAGCAGACCATGCATAATATGATAATGTTCTTTCATTAATACTCCTAATTAAGAATGCAATATCCGAAAGATTTACCAAGATGGGTATTTCCCCTACAGTAGATAAACTAGCATATCTATTTTTTAAAACATCAACTTGTTATTTATTTTTTTATTTAGTCACATTTAACGGTCAGCTGTCAGTTCTTGCTTTAGTTACATATGCAGGTTTTCTGTTACCTTTCTTATTTCCTGTATTGTTAGGGTAGAGCAGCATAGCTACATAAACCTTGGATGAACTAATAGTTCCCTCAAGGAAGGTCAGTCTCCCCCGCTCCCAGTACTGGGGATTGAACCCAGTGGTGCTCTATCACTAAGCTACATCTCTAGTCCTTTTCATTTTTTATTTTGAGACAGGGTCTCACTAAGTTGTCTAGGCTGGACTTGAACTTGTGATCCTCCTGCCTCAGACTCCTGAGTTGCTGGGATAACAGGTATGGGTTTCTAGGCCTGGCTAAGGTCATTCCATTTACCTCCGACGTTTAGAGGAGGTTATATATTGAGTAAGGGAGGGATTAAAGAAAAAAGGAAAATCTGGAAATTCTTGTTTATAAATAGTGGTCAGATTACTATCACAAGCTTCCTTGAATTTGTAGGACTTAATCTGCTCTAGGTTAGGTACCAGAAAACTAAGCTAGTGAAAACAATTTCTAAAGCAGGGTCAGCTTTGCAAAAGGGTGGGTAGGTAATCCTGCAGTAAACTGTATGAGCCTTTCAACATGGACATTTGACATTTGATGCATTTATAGATTTTGGCACTAGAAGTTGTGCCTTGAACGCCTATCTTTATTTTCATTTCTTAGGTTGTTAGGTATATGACCTCTTGAGAAAAGTTCTACTGTATCATTATTTTATATATAAACATACATATCCCTGAATAACATTAAATAGTAATGAAAGGATTTTTACAACTACTTTCTCCCAAACAAAAGTATAATGATATAATTAATTTACTCTTGAGAAAAAAATAGTAAAAAAAAAATTCCATCTAGGAAAAGCGTACTATTCAAAAATGTAAATTCTTTTTTTTTTTTTAAATAACAAATCTTTTTTTTTTTTTTTTAAAGAGAGAGTGAGAGAGGGGGGAGAGAGAGAGAGAGAGAGAATTTTTTTTAATATTTATTTTTTTAGTTCTCGGCGGACACAACATCTTTGTTGGTATGTGGTGCTGAGGATCGAACCCGGGCCGCACGCATGCCAGGCGAGCGCGCTACCGCTTGAGCCACATCCCCAGCCCCTCAAAAATGTAAATTCTTATAAATGTTAAAAACCTTTTCACTTTTATGTCATTTTCAAGTTTAAGGTATCTTAAAACAAAATATGATTCAAATTATTTTATTGGATTCAAGATAACTACTGAATTTGTATCTGTACTTTTATTATATTAAGATTGTCAGCCTGGGGATGTGGCTCAGTGGTAGAGTGCTTGCCTAGTATGTATGAGGTCCTGGGTTTGATTCCCCAGTACCAAAAAAAAAAAAAAAAAAATAGATTGTTCTGAATACTGAACTTGTTAATGTAGGCTTTCATGAACAGAAACCAGTATTTATTATGCTCTGTCAATAGACTTTTGCACAGAAACTAGAGATAGTTATCAAGTTTTAAAAATTAATATAACATTCTTTTCTTCTTGAAAGTTCTCATAAATATGTCCAACAATTTCTATTTTGAAAATGTAAGTCATCTCATATAACAGGAAACTGGAACTTGAGGCTAATTTTACAAAACTGTTTTTAATGAAATCAATTTCTTAATGCTCTGCTTTTTTCCCAGCCTATGCATCATTAGCACAAGTCAGTTGTCTTTAATAAACTATTGACATTCATAACATTTGAAAACATATTGATACATCAGTGAAAAAATAATATCACAGTTTGAACATCTGTGCTTCACTTATGAACATATATGGTAGAAATGTTGATAATTCTACATTTATGAAGCACTTCTGAAATATATATTGAATAAGGTATTAAGAAGGCAGTCATAGGCCGGGTGCAGTTGTGCACACCTGTAATCCCAGCAGCTCAGGAGGCTGAGGCAGGAGGATTGCAAGTTCAAAGCCAGCTTCAGCAAGAGAGAGGTGCTAAGCAACTCCAGGAAACCCTGTCTCTAAATAAAATACAAAACATAGGGCTGGCTCAGTGGTTGAGTGCCCCTTGAGTTCAATCCCCAGTACCAAAAAAAAAAAAAAAAAAGAGAAAGTCATAGTACATGGTGAGAATGTTAATTATCCACAGCCTGTTCAGTAGGTATTGTTCCTGAATATATACCACAATTTAAAGATACTTTTCCATTTTCACTTTTGTAGAAAATTAAGATTATATAAGTTTTCTTTTCCTAACTCTGGATTTCAAGGAATACTTAATGAACTCAAAAGAAAATTCTGTTGGTAATCATATTTTTCTCTTATTCAAATTGAAAGCTATCTTCATACACTAAAAAGAAAAAGATAAATCAATGCTTTTATAATCTTACCTAATTGGGCATCAATATTATATGAAAGATTTTTTTAAAAAACTTGAATTTTTATACATAGGCATTTGCATTATGATCTTGCATTGCATAATGAAGTTGTCTATTTATTAAATATATCTGAACCAACTATAAATCATAAAGTGTTTCAAGAATAACAGCAATTCACCAGGCTTGTGTCTCACAGCTGAAAGGACAATAATGGCCATTCTCATTGGTCAGTTCTGGAAGTCCTTTCCAAGGGGATCTGAAAAATAGAAAGGATTTTTTATGAGACATAATCTAACACATTTTAACAATATAGTTAATAGTTCATGTTTTTTGCCTTTTAGTACAGAAACAATCACTTGTAACAAAATAAACCAGAATATCCTAAAGATGTCCTTTTTCCTATTCCATCCTTAGGATTTATAACTTTCAAATACAAAGGATCCTTTTATCTATTAGAAATATAGTAAACCCTCACCATTCCAGGCAATATAGGAATATTCTTTGAGGCTTAATTTCATTATTTTAGAATAAATTATAAGACTCAAGTTGTAATTATGTAGATAGTATGTGTGATTTGTGTGTGTGTGGTGCTGGGAATTGACTCCATGGCCTCATACACGCTAGGCAGGCACTCTACTTTTGAGGTACATCCCCATGTGTGATCTTGATATAACTGTAAAACTAAATAAAATAATAAACACTAGGAATTGTCACTGAGAAAAACTGACCATTTTCATTTTACTAAATAACAAATTTATATAGTATACACTTATGTTATAATATTTAGTAATTTATATACATTACCTCATTTAATGCTCACCGTCACCCTATGATACATGAGCTAGAATTACTCCTTACTAATACAGACTTAAGAGGCATTAATAAAGCTTAAAAAATGTGTTCTAGAACACAGAATTATTATTGTATCTAATTTATTCTTAGTTTCAAAATACATCCTTAAATATGAAGCAAATTTCAAACAAATAAAAATACAGAAATTTGTAATATTTCTTTTTAAAATTTTTTTTACTTGTAGATAGACAACATCTATTTGTTTTTTTATGTGGTGCTGAGAATTGAACCCAGGGCCTCGCATATGCTAAGTGAGCACTTTACAGCTAATCCACAACCCCAGCCCATAATGTTTCTTTCTTAAGTGGGGTTGTGAGAATATATTAATTTCCTTATTTTTCATTGGAACTCAGCTGTGTTACAAATATTCTTCTGTACATAGGAAATATTTCATAATTAAAATAGGAAAATAATTCCATGAGATGAATATGAGTTATTTTTGATAGGTATTATCAAAGAAGCTACGTATTATATTCATTTTTTAATAAAGGTATATGTACATGGACATATACCTTTATTTATTTTTATGTAGTGCTTAGGAATGAACCCAGTGCCTCACATGTGCTAGACAAGCACTCTATCACTGAGCTATGACCCTAGCCTGGTATTATATTCCTTAAAAAAATCTATCAAATAGAAATGTAAAATATAGAAAAATTATTTAAATGTCTCCAAGTATTAAAGTCACTTCAGAGCGAAATGCCAAATCTCTGAAGTTGGATAGTTGGGTAATCTGTAAGTGGTTGAACTATATCCCCCACATTCATGATTAGTTATTAGCAGATATGATTAGTTAAGATGAGGTTATACTGGGGTAAGGTGGGCCCTAATCTAATCTGACTGGCATCCTTATACAGGAGAAATTTGGACACCAACATGCACACAAAAGGAATGTCCAGTGAAGACTGAAGGTTTGCTGTCACAGCCCTAATGCCTTCAGAGAAAGAATGGCCCTGCCCATGCCTTGATTTCAGATTATTGGCTGCAGAAATTGAGACAATATCCTGTTGTTTAACAGCTTCTGTGAAGTCACTCAGTTTGTGGTGCTTTGTTATGGCAGCCCTGGCCATAACAAAGTCCTACTGATATTATGAAACGAAACAAGGTTATAAAATTAGTAAAATTATAAGATTATAAAACCATGCTGCTCACAATTAAATGTGGACACTAGTACATGGAACATACCCACACTAGTATAAAGAAGCCTCCTTTCCTGAAAAATTCATCCCTAAATTCATTAGGCAGGCAGAACAAAGGGGGTATCTACAATAAGAGAGAGGAGGAGAAAAGA